>NC_138893.1:0-600000 GCF_965194825.1 Balaenoptera physalus
TGGCTAATATTCCATTGTGTACATGGACCACTTCTTCTTTATCTATTCACCTGTTGTTGGACATTTTGATTCCTTCACTGTCTTGGCTATTGTGAATAAGGCTGCACTGAAGCTTTTGCGGCCTGTGTCTTCTCGATTCTTGTCTTCTCCGGTGAGAGGTCCAATGGTGCGCCTGCTGGATTGAATGGTACCTCCATTTTTACTTTTAAACACAGCTCCTTTCTGTTCTCATTATTGGCCGTTACCCCTTTACGTCTCACCAGCAGGTAGAGGGTACACAGTTCTCTAAAACCCCGTCAGCATTTATTGTTTGTAGACTTTTTGCTGATGGTCAGTCGACTGGTGTAAGTTGAAACTTTTTGTAGATTAGATTTCATGGGGCTAACACTCCCTGAGGTTGAGCTTTTATCCATTTTCCTTTTTTTTAAAAGAGCGTGAGTAAAACGTTAATATTCATACTCTCTTCTGGAAACATTTGCCTGTTTTGAAATTTTTGTCCATTCCCTACTTCAGCACAATTTTTTAGGGCAGGTGTCCTTTACAGCCCTGAGTCCTTGTGAATGTTAAGTGACCATTAGCTGTGAGTTTAAAGCTGCTCTTGCAGGAAACGGCCACAAGGTGGCATCATTTCTCCTTTACCAAATTTGGTAACTGGGGAAACGGAGCCTTAATGGAAGTGGTGTTCTAGGTTGTAAATTAGAATGGAATGTGCCAGGAAAAAGCCCTTTATGTTTATGTCTCATTACTTGTTGTTCATATTTATAATTTACTTTTTATTTTTTATCCAAGCAAATTTGATTACACTGGTTTGTTTGTTCTAGGTGTGCAAATGTGGTTCTTTCACACATATACGTGTATCTATTCTTCCTCGCATCCTTTTCCCATATAGGTTATGACACAATGTTGAGTAGTCTTCTCCTGGTCTTCCGTACGTCTTTGGTGATTATATATTTCACATGGTTTGTATATCTCTGTTAACCCCAATATGGTAAATTATCCAATCCTCATCCCTTTCTATTTGATGAACCATAAGTTTTTTAATGAATCTGTGATTGCCTTTCTCTGTGGAAATATCTTCATTAGTATCGATTTTTAGGTAACTTCTAAAAGTGATATGATAGGATATGTGTCTTTTACTTTCTCACTTACTACAGGTGGTGTGATTACGTCTAGACTCATCTATGGTGCTGCAAATGGCATTGTTTCATTTTTTTCACTAGCGAATATTCCATCTATACATGGAGGAGTTCTTCTTTGTCCACCCATCTGTTGGTGGACTTTTTGGTTACCTCCATATCTTGGCTATTGTAATACTGTGCAATGCAGATTTGCCTGCCTGTGTCTTTCCAATTCTCTCTTCTTAGATTATCGGTCGAGGAGTGGGCCTGCTGGATCATATGGTAGCTCAATGTTTACCTTTTTAAGGCACCTCCATTCTGTTCTCATTTGTGGCCCTTTCCAAGTTACGTCCCCCTTGAAGTTGAGGGTATGCATTTCTCCACAACAGCTTCAGCATTTATTGTTTGTAGTTTTCTTGCTGATGGTTTTTCTGACAAGTGTGAGCTGATACCTCTTTTTGGTTGAATTCGCATGTGCCTCATAATCCGTTGAAACTGAGCTTTAAGGCATATCCTTTTTATTTTTCAAGCTGTGATTACCCCTTAGTTCTTCAAAGTGTTCTCTTAAAGTATGTGTCACATTTTGAAATGTTTTGGCCATTACCTCCCTCAAGACATATTGAGGGCATGTTTCATTTACAGTCCTGCATTACTTCTTCCTATGAAATGACCATTAGCACAGCCTTAAAGCTGTTTTTGCAGGTAACTGCCAGAGGGTGGCAGCCTTTCTATGTTCCCCACCCTGGTAACTAGGGAAATGCCCTCGCGGCCTGTGGTGTTTCTCGGTTATAAATTAGAGTGGAGTGTGCCTGGACAAACCCACACAAGCTGATGTCTCTTTACTTTTGTTGGATTTTTTAAATTTAATTTTTATTTTTTATTGGAGTAATCTTCCACTGTGTACGTGGACCACTTCTACTTTGTGCATTCCTCGGTTGATGGACATTTTCATTGCTTCCCTGTGTTGGCTATGGTAAATATTGTTGGAGTGCAGGATTGCCAGCCTGTGACTTTTTTTTTTTAATATTTATTTATTTATTTATTTATTTATTTATTTATTTTTGGCTGTGTTGGATCTTCGTTTGTGCGCGAGGGCTTTCTGTAGTTGCGGCGAGCGGGGGCCCTCTTCATCGCGGTGCGTGGGTCTCTCACTATCGCGGCCTCTCTTGTTGCGGAGCACAGGCTCCATGCGCGCAGGCTCAGTGGTTGTGGCTCACGGGCCCAGTTGCTCCGCGGCATGTGGGATCTTCCCAGACCGGGGCTCGAACCCGTGTGCCCTGCATTGGCAGGCAGACTCTCAACCACTGCACCACCGGGGAAGCCCCAAGCCTGTGACTTTTTGATTCTCATTTTCTCAGGTGATAGGCCCAGCAGTGGGTGTGATTGATTGACTGGTAGCACCGTGTTACCCTTATCAAAGCACCTTCTTTGTGTTTTCATTAGTGGCTCTTACCACGTCCCCCTTAGAATCGAGGGTACGCATTTCTCCACAATCGCTTCAGCATTTATTGTTTGCAGCATTTATGCTAATGGCCCTTCTGGCTGGTGTGAGCTGATAGGTTTTTGTACTTTGGGTTTGCATGTCTTTGAAAATTCATAAAACTCATCATTTTTTCTCTGCCGTTTTCTTTTCTGCTAAAAAAAGGAAACAGTTGGGAGTACAATATAACTCTTGAAATTGTCTTCTTGGAAGCTTGCCCTCTGTTAAATATTTTGGTCGATTTTCCAGCCCAGAATTTTTTTAGAGAGCAGGTCTCATTTCCCGAACTGCAAGTGTGGTGCATATTTAGTGACCTTTAGCAATGGGTTAAAAGCTGCTGTTGTGGGAAGTGGCCTCAAGCAGGCAGCATTCCTCCATTCCCAAATATGGGTACTAGGGCAGCAGAGCCTTTCTGGAAGTCGTGTTCCTAGGTTGTAAATATATTGGAATGTGCATGGAGAAACCCCCATAAGTTTATGTCTCATTATTTCTTCTTGGTTTTAAAAATTTTTTTAATTGGGGTAAGCTTAGAATATTGTTTGTCCGAGGTGTACACAATCTGGTTCATTTGGTACATTATATATTCTATTCAAGTACAGATCCCCTTCCCATGTAAAATGTTACAGAGGGTTCCGCACACCTCCCTTCTATATGGTAGGTCTTTTTGAGATATGTATATATATGTGTTTGTATACATATAGTAACACTAACCTTAATTTATCCACTCCCCCCACCTTTCCTTTTAGATGAGCATAGTTTGTTTTCTAAATCTGTGAGTGTCTTTCTCTGTGGAAATATGTTCATTTGTGTCAGTTATTAGATAACGTCTATAAGTGATATCGTAGAATATAGGTCTTTTGCTTTCGGACTTACCTCATGTTTCGTGATTATCTCCAGACTCATTTGTGGTGCCTCAAAGAACAATGGTTCATTGTTTTCCATGGCTAATATTCCATTGTGTACATGGACCACTTCTTCTTTATCTATTCACCTGTTGTTGGACATTTTGATTCCTTCACTGTCTTGGCTATTGTGAATAAGGCTGCACTGAAGCTTTTGCGGCCTGTGTCTTCTCGATTCTTGTCTTCTCCGGTGAGAGGTCCAATGGTGCGCCTGCTGGATTGAATGGTACCTCCATTTTTACTTTTAAACACAGCTCCTTTCTGTTCTCATTATTGGCCGTTACCCCTTTACGTCTCACCAGCTGGTAGAGGGTACACAGTTCTCTAAAACCCCGTCAGCATTTATTGTTTGTAGACTTTTTGCTGATGGTCAGTCGACTGGTGTAAGTTGAAACTTTTTGTAGATTAGATTTCATGGGGCTAACACTCCCTGAGGTTGAGCTTTTATCCATTTTCCTTTTTTTTAAAAGAGCGTGAGTAAAACGTTAATATTCATACTCTCTTCTGGAAACATTTGCCTGTTTTGAAATTTTTGTCCATTCCCTACTTCAGCACAATTTTTTAGGGCAGGTGTCCTTTACAGCCCTGAGTCCTTGTGAATGTTAAGTGACCATTAGCTGTGAGTTTAAAGCTGCTCTTGCAGGAAACGGCCACAAGGTGGCATCATTTCTCCTTTACCAAATTTGGTAACTGGGGAAACGGAGCCTTAATGGAAGTGGTGTTCTAGGTTGTAAATTAGAATGGAATGTGCCAGGAAAAAGCCCTTTATGTTTATGTCTCATTACTTGTTGTTCATATTTATAATTTACTTTTTATTTTTTATCCAAGCAAATTTGATTACACTGGTTTGTTTGTTCTAGGTGTGCAAATGTGGTTCTTTCACACATATACGTGTATCTATTCTTCCTCGCATCCTTTTCCCATATAGGTTATGACACAATGTTGAGTAGTCTTCTCCTGGTCTTCCGTACGTCTTTGGTGATTATATATTTCACATGGTTTGTATATCTCTGTTAACCCCAATATGGTAAATTATCCAATCCTCATCCCTTTCTATTTGATGAACCATAAGTTTTTTAATGAATCTGTGATTGCCTTTCTCTGTGGAAATATCTTCATTAGTATCGATTTTTAGGTAACTTCTAAAAGTGATATGATAGGATATGTGTCTTTTACTTTCTCACTTACTACAGGTGGTGTGATTACGTCTAGACTCATCTATGGTGCTGCAAATGGCATTGTTTCATTTTTTTCACTAGCGAATATTCCATCTATACATGGAGGAGTTCTTCTTTGTCCACCCATCTGTTGGTGGACTTTTTGGTTACCTCCATATCTTGGCTATTGTAATACTGTGCAATGCAGATTTGCCTGCCTGTGTCTTTCCAATTCTCTCTTCTTAGATTATCGGTCGAGGAGTGGGCCTGCTGGATCATATGGTAGCTCAATGTTTACCTTTTTAAGGCACCTCCATTCTGTTCTCATTTGTGGCCCTTTCCAAGTTACGTCCCCCTTGAAGTTGAGGGTATGCATTTCTCCACAACAGCTTCAGCATTTATTGTTTGTAGTTTTCTTGCTGATGGTTTTTCTGACAAGTGTGAGCTGATACCTCTTTTTGGTTGAATTCGCATGTGCCTCATAATCCGTTGAAACTGAGCTTTAAGGCATATCCTTTTTATTTTTCAAGCTGTGATTACCCCTTAGTTCTTCAAAGTGTTCTCTTAAAGTATGTGTCACATTTTGAAATGTTTTGGCCATTACCTCCCTCAAGACATATTGAGGGCATGTTTCATTTACAGTCCTGCATTACTTCTTCCTATGAAATGACCATTAGCACAGGCCTTAAAGCTGTTTTTGCAGGTAACTGCCAGAGGGTGGCAGCCTTTCTATGTTCCCCACCCTGGTAACTAGGGAAATGCCCTCGCGGCCTGTGGTGTTTCTCGGTTATAAATTAGAGTGGAGTGTGCCTGGACAAACCCACACAAGCTGATGTCTCTTTACTTTTGTTGGATTTTTAAATTTAATTTTTATTTTTTATTGGAGTAATCTTCCACTGTGTACGTGGACCACTTCTACTTTGTGCATTCCTCGGTTGATGGACATTTTCATTGCTTCCCTGTGTTGGCTATGGTAAATATTGTTGGAGTGCAGGATTGCCAGCCTGTGACTTTTTTTTTTTAATATTTATTTATTTATTTATTTATTTATTTATTTATTTTTGGCTGTGTTGGATCTTCGTTTGTGCGCGAGGGCTTTCTGTAGTTGCGGCGAGCGGGGGCCCTCTTCATCGCGGTGCGTGGGTCTCTCACTATCGCGGCCTCTCTTGTTGCGGAGCACAGGCTCCATGCGCGCAGGCTCAGTGGTTGTGGCTCACGGGCCCAGTTGCTCCGCGGCATGTGGGATCTTCCCAGACCGGGGCTCGAACCCGTGTGCCCTGCATTGGCAGGCAGACTCTCAACCACTGCACCACCGGGGAAGCCCCAAGCCTGTGACTTTTTGATTCTCATTTTCTCAGGTGATAGGCCCAGCAGTGGGTGTGATTGATTGACTGGTAGCACCGTGTTACCCTTATCAAAGCACCTTCTTTGTGTTTTCATTAGTGGCTCTTACCACGTCCCCCTTAGAATCGAGGGTACGCATTTCTCCACAATCGCTTCAGCATTTATTGTTTGCAGCATTTATGCTAATGGCCCTTCTGGCTGGTGTGAGCTGATAGGTTTTTGTACTTTGGGTTTGCATGTCTTTGAAAATTCATAAAACTCATCATTTTTCTCTGCCGTTTTCTTTTCTGCTAAAAAAAGGAAACAGTTGGGAGTACAATATAACTCTTGAAATTGTCTTCTTGGAAGCTTGCCCTCTGTTAAATATTTTGGTCGATTTTCCAGCCCAGAATTTTTTTAGAGAGCAGGTCTCATTTCCCGAACTGCAAGTGTGGTGCATATTTAGTGACCTTTAGCAATGGGTTAAAAGCTGCTGTTGTGGGAAGTGGCCTCAAGCAGGCAGCATTCCTCCATTCCCAAATCTGGGTACTAGGGCAGCAGAGCCTTTCTGGAAGTCGTGTTCCTAGGTTGTAAATTATATTGGAATGTGCATGGAGAAACCCCCATAAGTTTATGTCTCATTATTTCTTCTTGGTTTTAAAAATTTTTTTAATTGGGGTAAAGCTTAGAATATTGTTTGTCCGAGGTGTACACAATCTGGTTCATTTGTACATTATATATGTCTATTCAAGTACAGATCCCCTTCCCATGTAAAATGTTACAGAGGGTTCCGCACACCTCCCTTCTATATGGTAGGTCTTTTTGAGATATGTATATAATATGTGTTTGTATACATATAGTAACACTAACCTTAATTTATCCACTCCCCCCACCTTTCCTTTTAGATGAGCATAGTTTGTTTTCTAAATCTGTGAGTGTCTTTCTCTGTGGAAATATGTTCATTTGTGTCAGTTATTAGATAACGTCTATAAGTGATATCGTAGAATATAGGTCTTTTGCTTTCGGACTTACCTCATGTTTCGTGATTATCTCCAGACTCATTTGTGGTGCCTCAAAGAACAATGGTTCATTGTTTTCCATGGCTAATATTCCATTGTGTACATGGACCACTTCTTCTTTATCTATTCACCTGTTGTTGGACATTTTGATTCCTTCACTGTCTTGGCTATTGTGAATAAGGCTGCACTGAAGCTTTTGCGGCCTGTGTCTTCTCGATTCTTGTCTTCTCCGGTGAGAGGTCCAATGGTGCGCCTGCTGGATTGAATGGTACCTCCATTTTTACTTTTAAACACAGCTCCTTTCTGTTCTCATTATTGGCCGTTACCCCTTTACGTCTCACCAGCAGGTAGAGGGTACACAGTTCTCTAAAACCCCGTCAGCATTTATTGTTTGTAGACTTTTTGCTGATGGTCAGTCGACTGGTGTAAGTTGAAACTTTTTGTAGATTAGATTTCATGGGGCTAACACTCCCTGAGGTTGAGCTTTTATCCATTTTCCTTTTTTTTAAAAGAGCGTGAGTAAAACGTTAATATTCATACTCTCTTCTGGAAACATTTGCCTGTTTTGAAATTTTTGTCCATTCCCTACTTCAGCACAATTTTTTAGGGCAGGTGTCCTTTACAGCCCTGAGTCCTTGTGAATGTTTAGTGACCATTAGCTGTGAGTTTAAAGCTGCTCTTGCAGGAAACGGCCACAAGGTGGCATCATTTCTCCTTTACCAAATTTGGTAACTGGGGAAACGGAGCCTTAATGGAAGTGGTGTTCTAGGTTGTAAATTAGAATGGAATGTGCCAGGAAAAAGCCCTTTATGTTTATGTCTCATTACTTGTTGTTCATATTTATAATTTACTTTTTATTTTTTATCCAAGCAAATTTGATTACACTGGTTTGTTTGTTCTAGGTGTGCAAATGTGGTTCTTTCACACATATACGTGTATCTATTCTTCCTCGCATCCTTTTCCCATATAGGTTATGACACAATGTTGAGTAGTCTTCTCCTGGTCTTCCGTACGTCTTTGGTGATTATATATTTCACATGGTTTGTATATCTCTGTTAACCCCAATATGGTAAATTATCCAATCCTCATCCCTTTCTATTTGATGAACCATAAGTTTTTTAATGAATCTGTGATTGCCTTTCTCTGTGGAAATATCTTCATTAGTATCGATTTTTAGGTAACTTCTAAAAGTGATATGATAGGATATGTGTCTTTTACTTTCTCACTTACTACAGGTGGTGTGATTACGTCTAGACTCATCTATGGTGCTGCAAATGGCATTGTTTCATTTTTTTCACTAGCGAATATTCCATCTATACATGGAGGAGTTCTTCTTTGTCCACCCATCTGTTGGTGGACTTTTTGGTTACCTCCATATCTTGGCTATTGTAATACTGTGCAATGCAGATTTGCCTGCCTGTGTCTTTCCAATTCTCTCTTCTTAGATTATCGGTCGAGGAGTGGGCCTGCTGGATCATATGGTAGCTCAATGTTTACCTTTTTAAGGCACCTCCATTCTGTTCTCATTTGTGGCCCTTTCCAAGTTACGTCCCCCTTGAAGTTGAGGGTATGCATTTCTCCACAACAGCTTCAGCATTTATTGTTTGTAGTTTTCTTGCTGATGGTTTTTCTGACAAGTGTGAGCTGATACCTCTTTTTGGTTGAATTCGCATGTGCCTCATAATCCGTTGAAACTGAGCTTTAAGGCATATCCTTTTTATTTTTCAAGCTGTGATTACCCCTTAGTTCTTCAAAGTGTTCTCTTAAAGTATGTGTCACATTTTGAAATGTTTTGGCCATTACCTCCCTCAAGACATATTGAGGGCATGTTTCATTTACAGTCCTGCATTACTTCTTCCTATGAAATGACCATTAGCACAGGCCTTAAAGCTGTTTTTGCAGGTAACTGCCAGAGGGTGGCAGCCTTTCTATGTTCCCCACCCTGGTAACTAGGGAAATGCCCTCGCGGCCTGTGGTGTTTCTCGGTTATAAATTAGAGTGGAGTGTGCCTGGACAAACCCACACAAGCTGATGTCTCTTTACTTTTGTTGGATTTTTAAATTTAATTTTTATTTTTTATTGGAGTAATCTTCCACTGTGTACGTGGACCACTTCTACTTTGTGCATTCCTCGGTTGATGGACATTTTCATTGCTTCCCTGTGTTGGCTATGGTAAATATTGTTGGAGTGCAGGATTGCCAGCCTGTGACTTTTTTTTTTTAATATTTATTTATTTATTTATTTATTTATTTATTTATTTTTGGCTGTGTTGGATCTTCGTTTGTGCGCGAGGGCTTTCTGTAGTTGCGGCGAGCGGGGGCCCTCTTCATCGCGGTGCGTGGGTCTCTCACTATCGCGGCCTCTCTTGTTGCGGAGCACAGGCTCCATGCGCGCAGGCTCAGTGGTTGTGGCTCACGGGCCCAGTTGCTCCGCGGCATGTGGGATCTTCCCAGACCGGGGCTCGAACCCGTGTGCCCTGCATTGGCAGGCAGACTCTCAACCACTGCACCACCGGGGAAGCCCCAAGCCTGTGACTTTTTGATTCTCATTTTCTCAGGTGATAGGCCCAGCAGTGGGTGTGATTGATTGACTGGTAGCACCGTGTTACCCTTATCAAAGCACCTTCTTTGTGTTTTCATTAGTGGCTCTTACCACGTCCCCCTTAGAATCGAGGGTACGCATTTCTCCACAATCGCTTCAGCATTTATTGTTTGCAGCATTTATGCTAATGGCCCTTCTGGCTGGTGTGAGCTGATAGGTTTTTGTACTTTGGGTTTGCATGTCTTTGAAAATTCATAAAACTCATCATTTTTCTCTGCCGTTTTCTTTTCTGCTAAAAAAAGGAAACAGTTGGGAGTACAATATAACTCTTGAAATTGTCTTCTTGGAAGCTAGCCCTCTGTTAAATATTTTGGTCGATTTTCCAGCCCAGAATTTTTTTAGAGAGCAGGTCTCATTTCCCGAACTGCAAGTGTGGTGCATATTTAGTGACCTTTAGCAATGGGTTAAAAGCTGCTGTTGTGGGAAGTGGCCTCAAGCAGGCAGCATTCCTCCATTCCCAAATATGGGTACTAGGGCAGCAGAGCCTTTCTGGAAGTCGTGTTCCTAGGTTGTAAATTATATTGGAATGTGCATGGAGAAACCCCCATAAGTTTATGTCTCATTATTTCTTCTTGGTTTTAAAAATTTTTTTAATTGGGGTAAAGCTTAGAATATTGTTTGTCCGAGGTGTACACAATCTGGTTCATTTGTACATTATATATGTCTATTCAAGTACAGATCCCCTTCCCATGTAAAATGTTACAGAGGGTTCCGCACACCTCCCTTCTATATGGTAGGTCTTTTTGAGATATGTATATAATATGTGTTTGTATACATATAGTAACACTAACCTTAATTTATCCACTCCCCCCACCTTTCCTTTTAGATGAGCATAGTTTGTTTTCTAAATCTGTGAGTGTCTTTCTCTGTGGAAATATGTTCATTTGTGTCAGTTATTAGATAACGTCTATAAGTGATATCGTAGAATATAGGTCTTTTGCTTTCGGACTTACCTCATGTTTCGTGATTATCTCCAGACTCATTTGTGGTGCCTCAAAGAACAATGGTTCATTGTTTTCCATGGCTAATATTCCATTGTGTACATGGACCACTTCTTCTTTATCTATTCACCTGTTGTTGGACATTTTGATTCCTTCACTGTCTTGGCTATTGTGAATAAGGCTGCACTGAAGCTTTTGCGGCCTGTGTCTTCTCGATTCTTGTCTTCTCCGGTGAGAGGTCCAATGGTGCGCCTGCTGGATTGAATGGTACCTCCATTTTTACTTTTAAACACAGCTCCTTTCTGTTCTCATTATTGGCCGTTACCCCTTTACGTCTCACCAGCTGGTAGAGGGTACACAGTTCTCTAAAACCCCGTCAGCATTTATTGTTTGTAGACTTTTTGCTGATGGTCAGTCGACTGGTGTAAGTTGAAACTTTTTGTAGATTAGATTTCATGGGGCTAACACTCCCTGAGGTTGAGCTTTTATCCATTTTCCTTTTTTTTAAAAGAGCGTGAGTAAAACGTTAATATTCATACTCTCTTCTGGAAACATTTGCCTGTTTTGAAATTTTTGTCCATTCCCTACTTCAGCACAATTTTTTAGGGCAGGTGTCCTTTACAGCCCTGAGTCCTTGTGAATGTTAAGTGACCATTAGCTGTGAGTTTAAAGCTGCTCTTGCAGGAAACGGCCACAAGGTGGCATCATTTCTCCTTTACCAAATTTGGTAACTGGGGAAACGGAGCCTTAATGGAAGTGGTGTTCTAGGTTGTAAATTAGAATGGAATGTGCCAGGAAAAAGCCCTTTATGTTTATGTCTCATTACTTGTTGTTCATATTTATAATTTACTTTTTATTTTTTATCCAAGCAAATTTGATTACACTGGTTTGTTTGTTCTAGGTGTGCAAATGTGGTTCTTTCACACATATACGTGTATCTATTCTTCCTCGCATCCTTTTCCCATATAGGTTATGACACAATGTTGAGTAGTCTTCTCCTGGTCTTCCGTACGTCTTTGGTGATTATATATTTCACATGGTTTGTATATCTCTGTTAACCCCAATATGGTAAATTATCCAATCCTCATCCCTTTCTATTTGATGAACCATAAGTTTTTTAATGAATCTGTGATTGCCTTTCTCTGTGGAAATATCTTCATTAGTATCGATTTTTAGGTAACTTCTAAAAGTGATATGATAGGATATGTGTCTTTTACTTTCTCACTTACTACAGGTGGTGTGATTACGTCTAGACTCATCTATGGTGCTGCAAATGGCATTGTTTCATTTTTTTCACTAGCGAATATTCCATCTATACATGGAGGAGTTCTTCTTTGTCCACCCATCTGTTGGTGGACTTTTTGGTTACCTCCATATCTTGGCTATTGTAATACTGTGCAATGCAGATTTGCCTGCCTGTGTCTTTCCAATTCTCTCTTCTTAGATTATCGGTCGAGGAGTGGGCCTGCTGGATCATATGGTAGCTCAATGTTTACCTTTTTAAGGCACCTCCATTCTGTTCTCATTTGTGGCCCTTTCCAAGTTACGTCCCCCTTGAAGTTGAGGGTATGCATTTCTCCACAACAGCTTCAGCATTTATTGTTTGTAGTTTTCTTGCTGATGGTTTTTCTGACAAGTGTGAGCTGATACCTCTTTTTGGTTGAATTCGCATGTGCCTCATAATCCGTTGAAACTGAGCTTTAAGGCATATCCTTTTTATTTTTCAAGCTGTGATTACCCCTTAGTTCTTCAAAGTGTTCTCTTAAAGTATGTGTCACATTTTGAAATGTTTTGGCCATTACCTCCCTCAAGACATATTGAGGGCATGTTTCATTTACAGTCCTGCATTACTTCTTCCTATGAAATGACCATTAGCACAGGCCTTAAAGCTGTTTTTGCAGGTAACTGCCAGAGGGTGGCAGCCTTTCTATGTTCCCCACCCTGGTAACTAGGGAAATGCCCTCGCGGCCTGTGGTGTTTCTCGGTTATAAATTAGAGTGGAGTGTGCCTGGACAAACCCACACAAGCTGATGTCTCTTTACTTTTGTTGGATTTTTAAATTTAATTTTTATTTTTTATTGGAGTAATCTTCCACTGTGTACGTGGACCACTTCTACTTTGTGCATTCCTCGGTTGATGGACATTTTCATTGCTTCCCTGTGTTGGCTATGGTAAATATTGTTGGAGTGCAGGATTGCCAGCCTGTGACTTTTTTTTTTTAATATTTATTTATTTATTTATTTATTTATTTATTTATTTTTGGCTGTGTTGGATCTTCGTTTGTGCGCGAGGGCTTTCTGTAGTTGCGGCGAGCGGGGGCCCTCTTCATCGCGGTGCGTGGGTCTCTCACTATCGCGGCCTCTCTTGTTGCGGAGCACAGGCTCCATGCGCGCAGGCTCAGTGGTTGTGGCTCACGGGCCCAGTTGCTCCGCGGCATGTGGGATCTTCCCAGACCGGGGCTCGAACCCGTGTGCCCTGCATTGGCAGGCAGACTCTCAACCACTGCACCACCGGGGAAGCCCCAAGCCTGTGACTTTTTGATTCTCATTTTCTCAGGTGATAGGCCCAGCAGTGGGTGTGATTGATTGACTGGTAGCACCGTGTTACCCTTATCAAAGCACCTTCTTTGTGTTTTCATTAGTGGCTCTTACCACGTCCCCCTTAGAATCGAGGGTACGCATTTCTCCACAATCGCTTCAGCATTTATTGTTTGCAGCATTTATGCTAATGGCCCTTCTGGCTGGTGTGAGCTGATAGGTTTTTGTACTTTGGGTTTGCATGTCTTTGAAAATTCATAAAACTCATCATTTTTCTCTGCCGTTTTCTTTTCTGCTAAAAAAAGGAAACAGTTGGGAGTACAATATAACTCTTGAAATTGTCTTCTTGGAAGCTTGCCCTCTGTTAAATATTTTGGTCGATTTTCCAGCCCAGAATTTTTTTAGAGAGCAGGTCTCATTTCCCGAACTGCAAGTGTGGTGCATATTTAGTGACCTTTAGCAATGGGTTAAAAGCTGCTGTTGTGGGAAGTGGCCTCAAGCAGGCAGCATTCCTCCATTCCCAAATCTGGGTACTAGGGCAGCAGAGCCTTTCTGGAAGTCGTGTTCCTAGGTTGTAAATTATATTGGAATGTGCATGGAGAAACCCCCATAAGTTTATGTCTCATTATTTCTTCTTGGTTTTAAAAATTTTTTTAATTGGGGTAAAGCTTAGAATATTGTTTGTCCGAGGTGTACACAATCTGGTTCATTTGTACATTATATATGTCTATTCAAGTACAGATCCCCTTCCCATGTAAAATGTTACAGAGGGTTCCGCACACCTCCCTTCTATATGGTAGGTCTTTTTGAGATATGTATATAATATGTGTTTGTATACATATAGTAACACTAACCTTAATTTATCCACTCCCCCCACCTTTCCTTTTAGATGAGCATAGTTTGTTTTCTAAATCTGTGAGTGTCTTTCTCTGTGGAAATATGTTCATTTGTGTCAGTTATTAGATAACGTCTATAAGTGATATCGTAGAATATAGGTCTTTTGCTTTCGGACTTACCTCATGTTTCGTGATTATCTCCAGACTCATTTGTGGTGCCTCAAAGAACAATGGTTCATTGTTTTCCATGGCTAATATTCCATTGTGTACATGGACCACTTCTTCTTTATCTATTCACCTGTTGTTGGACATTTTGATTCCTTCACTGTCTTGGCTATTGTGAATAAGGCTGCACTGAAGCTTTTGCGGCCTGTGTCTTCTCGATTCTTGTCTTCTCCGGTGAGAGGTCCAATGGTGCGCCTGCTGGATTGAATGGTACCTCCATTTTTACTTTTAAACACAGCTCCTTTCTGTTCTCATTATTGGCCGTTACCCCTTTACGTCTCACCAGCAGGTAGAGGGTACACAGTTCTCTAAAACCCCGTCAGCATTTATTGTTTGTAGACTTTTTGCTGATGGTCAGTCGACTGGTGTAAGTTGAAACTTTTTGTAGATTAGATTTCATGGGGCTAACACTCCCTGAGGTTGAGCTTTTATCCATTTTCCTTTTTTTTAAAAGAGCGTGAGTAAAACGTTAATATTCATACTCTCTTCTGGAAACATTTGCCTGTTTTGAAATTTTTGTCCATTCCCTACTTCAGCACAATTTTTTAGGGCAGGTGTCCTTTACAGCCCTGAGTCCTTGTGAATGTTTAGTGACCATTAGCTGTGAGTTTAAAGCTGCTCTTGCAGGAAACGGCCACAAGGTGGCATCATTTCTCCTTTACCAAATTTGGTAACTGGGGAAACGGAGCCTTAATGGAAGTGGTGTTCTAGGTTGTAAATTAGAATGGAATGTGCCAGGAAAAAGCCCTTTATGTTTATGTCTCATTACTTGTTGTTCATATTTATAATTTACTTTTTATTTTTTATCCAAGCAAATTTGATTACACTGGTTTGTTTGTTCTAGGTGTGCAAATGTGGTTCTTTCACACATATACGTGTATCTATTCTTCCTCGCATCCTTTTCCCATATAGGTTATGACACAATGTTGAGTAGTCTTCTCCTGGTCTTCCGTACGTCTTTGGTGATTATATATTTCACATGGTTTGTATATCTCTGTTAACCCCAATATGGTAAATTATCCAATCCTCATCCCTTTCTATTTGATGAACCATAAGTTTTTTAATGAATCTGTGATTGCCTTTCTCTGTGGAAATATCTTCATTAGTATCGATTTTTAGGTAACTTCTAAAAGTGATATGATAGGATATGTGTCTTTTACTTTCTCACTTACTACAGGTGGTGTGATTACGTCTAGACTCATCTATGGTGCTGCAAATGGCATTGTTTCATTTTTTTCACTAGCGAATATTCCATCTATACATGGAGGAGTTCTTCTTTGTCCACCCATCTGTTGGTGGACTTTTTGGTTACCTCCATATCTTGGCTATTGTAATACTGTGCAATGCAGATTTGCCTGCCTGTGTCTTTCCAATTCTCTCTTCTTAGATTATCGGTCGAGGAGTGGGCCTGCTGGATCATATGGTAGCTCAATGTTTACCTTTTTAAGGCACCTCCATTCTGTTCTCATTTGTGGCCCTTTCCAAGTTACGTCCCCCTTGAAGTTGAGGGTATGCATTTCTCCACAACAGCTTCAGCATTTATTGTTTGTAGTTTTCTTGCTGATGGTTTTTCTGACAAGTGTGAGCTGATACCTCTTTTTGGTTGAATTCGCATGTGCCTCATAATCCGTTGAAACTGAGCTTTAAGGCATATCCTTTTTATTTTTCAAGCTGTGATTACCCCTTAGTTCTTCAAAGTGTTCTCTTAAAGTATGTGTCACATTTTGAAATGTTTTGGCCATTACCTCCCTCAAGACATATTGAGGGCATGTTTCATTTACAGTCCTGCATTACTTCTTCCTATGAAATGACCATTAGCACAGGCCTTAAAGCTGTTTTTGCAGGTAACTGCCAGAGGGTGGCAGCCTTTCTATGTTCCCCACCCTGGTAACTAGGGAAATGCCCTCGCGGCCTGTGGTGTTTCTCGGTTATAAATTAGAGTGGAGTGTGCCTGGACAAACCCACACAAGCTGATGTCTCTTTACTTTTGTTGGATTTTTAAATTTAATTTTTATTTTTTATTGGAGTAATCTTCCACTGTGTACGTGGACCACTTCTACTTTGTGCATTCCTCGGTTGATGGACATTTTCATTGCTTCCCTGTGTTGGCTATGGTAAATATTGTTGGAGTGCAGGATTGCCAGCCTGTGACTTTTTTTTTTTAATATTTATTTATTTATTTATTTATTTATTTATTTATTTTTGGCTGTGTTGGATCTTCGTTTGTGCGCGAGGGCTTTCTGTAGTTGCGGCGAGCGGGGGCCCTCTTCATCGCGGTGCGTGGGTCTCTCACTATCGCGGCCTCTCTTGTTGCGGAGCACAGGCTCCATGCGCGCAGGCTCAGTGGTTGTGGCTCACGGGCCCAGTTGCTCCGCGGCATGTGGGATCTTCCCAGACCGGGGCTCGAACCCGTGTGCCCTGCATTGGCAGGCAGACTCTCAACCACTGCACCACCGGGGAAGCCCCAAGCCTGTGACTTTTTGATTCTCATTTTCTCAGGTGATAGGCCCAGCAGTGGGTGTGATTGATTGACTGGTAGCACCGTGTTACCCTTATCAAAGCACCTTCTTTGTGTTTTCATTAGTGGCTCTTACCACGTCCCCCTTAGAATCGAGGGTACGCATTTCTCCACAATCGCTTCAGCATTTATTGTTTGCAGCATTTATGCTAATGGCCCTTCTGGCTGGTGTGAGCTGATAGGTTTTTGTACTTTGGGTTTGCATGTCTTTGAAAATTCATAAAACTCATCATTTTTCTCTGCCGTTTTCTTTTCTGCTAAAAAAAGGAAACAGTTGGGAGTACAATATAACTCTTGAAATTGTCTTCTTGGAAGCTAGCCCTCTGTTAAATATTTTGGTCGATTTTCCAGCCCAGAATTTTTTTAGAGAGCAGGTCTCATTTCCCGAACTGCAAGTGTGGTGCATATTTAGTGACCTTTAGCAATGGGTTAAAAGCTGCTGTTGTGGGAAGTGGCCTCAAGCAGGCAGCATTCCTCCATTCCCAAATATGGGTACTAGGGCAGCAGAGCCTTTCTGGAAGTCGTGTTCCTAGGTTGTAAATTATATTGGAATGTGCATGGAGAAACCCCCATAAGTTTATGTCTCATTATTTCTTCTTGGTTTTAAAAATTTTTTTAATTGGGGTAAAGCTTAGAATATTGTTTGTCCGAGGTGTACACAATCTGGTTCATTTGTACATTATATATGTCTATTCAAGTACAGATCCCCTTCCCATGTAAAATGTTACAGAGGGTTCCGCACACCTCCCTTCTATATGGTAGGTCTTTTTGAGATATGTATATAATATGTGTTTGTATACATATAGTAACACTAACCTTAATTTATCCACTCCCCCCACCTTTCCTTTTAGATGAGCATAGTTTGTTTTCTAAATCTGTGAGTGTCTTTCTCTGTGGAAATATGTTCATTTGTGTCAGTTATTAGATAACGTCTATAAGTGATATCGTAGAATATAGGTCTTTTGCTTTCGGACTTACCTCATGTTTCGTGATTATCTCCAGACTCATTTGTGGTGCCTCAAAGAACAATGGTTCATTGTTTTCCATGGCTAATATTCCATTGTGTACATGGACCACTTCTTCTTTATCTATTCACCTGTTGTTGGACATTTTGATTCCTTCACTGTCTTGGCTATTGTGAATAAGGCTGCACTGAAGCTTTTGCGGCCTGTGTCTTCTCGATTCTTGTCTTCTCCGGTGAGAGGTCCAATGGTGCGCCTGCTGGATTGAATGGTACCTCCATTTTTACTTTTAAACACAGCTCCTTTCTGTTCTCATTATTGGCCGTTACCCCTTTACGTCTCACCAGCTGGTAGAGGGTACACAGTTCTCTAAAACCCCGTCAGCATTTATTGTTTGTAGACTTTTTGCTGATGGTCAGTCGACTGGTGTAAGTTGAAACTTTTTGTAGATTAGATTTCATGGGTCTAACACTCCCTGAGGTTGAGCTTTTATCCATTTTCCTTTTTTTTAAAAGAGCGTGAGTAAAACGTTAATATTCATACTCTCTTCTGGAAACATTTGCCTGTTTTGAAATTTTTGTCCATTCCCTACTTCAGCACAATTTTTTAGGGCAGGTGTCCTTTACAGCCCTGAGTCCTTGTGAATGTTAAGTGACCATTAGCTGTGAGTTTAAAGCTGCTCTTGCAGGAAACGGCCACAAGGTGGCATCATTTCTCCTTTACCAAATTTGGTAACTGGGGAAACGGAGCCTTAATGGAAGTGGTGTTCTAGGTTGTAAATTAGAATGGAATGTGCCAGGAAAAAGCCCTTTATGTTTATGTCTCATTACTTGTTGTTCATATTTATAATTTACTTTTTATTTTTTATCCAAGCAAATTTGATTACACTGGTTTGTTTGTTCTAGGTGTGCAAATGTGGTTCTTTCACACATATACGTGTATCTATTCTTCCTCGCATCCTTTTCCCATATAGGTTATGACACAATGTTGAGTAGTCTTCTCCTGGTCTTCCGTACGTCTTTGGTGATTATATATTTCACATGGTTTGTATATCTCTGTTAACCCCAATATGGTAAATTATCCAATCCTCATCCCTTTCTATTTGATGAACCATAAGTTTTTTAATGAATCTGTGATTGCCTTTCTCTGTGGAAATATCTTCATTAGTATCGATTTTTAGGTAACTTCTAAAAGTGATATGATAGGATATGTGTCTTTTACTTTCTCACTTACTACAGGTGGTGTGATTACGTCTAGACTCATCTATGGTGCTGCAAATGGCATTGTTTCATTTTTTTCACTAGCGAATATTCCATCTATACATGGAGGAGTTCTTCTTTGTCCACCCATCTGTTGGTGGACTTTTTGGTTACCTCCATATCTTGGCTATTGTAATACTGTGCAATGCAGATTTGCCTGCCTGTGTCTTTCCAATTCTCTCTTCTTAGATTATCGGTCGAGGAGTGGGCCTGCTGGATCATATGGTAGCTCAATGTTTACCTTTTTAAGGCACCTCCATTCTGTTCTCATTTGTGGCCCTTTCCAAGTTACGTCCCCCTTGAAGTTGAGGGTATGCATTTCTCCACAACAGCTTCAGCATTTATTGTTTGTAGTTTTCTTGCTGATGGTTTTTCTGACAAGTGTGAGCTGATACCTCTTTTTGGTTGAATTCGCATGTGCCTCATAATCCGTTGAAACTGAGCTTTAAGGCATATCCTTTTTATTTTTCAAGCTGTGATTACCCCTTAGTTCTTCAAAGTGTTCTCTTAAAGTATGTGTCACATTTTGAAATGTTTTGGCCATTACCTCCCTCAAGACATATTGAGGGCATGTTTCATTTACAGTCCTGCATTACTTCTTCCTATGAAATGACCATTAGCACAGGCCTTAAAGCTGTTTTTGCAGGTAACTGCCAGAGGGTGGCAGCCTTTCTATGTTCCCCACCCTGGTAACTAGGGAAATGCCCTCGCGGCCTGTGGTGTTTCTCGGTTATAAATTAGAGTGGAGTGTGCCTGGACAAACCCACACAAGCTGATGTCTCTTTACTTTTGTTGGATTTTTAAATTTAATTTTTATTTTTTATTGGAGTAATCTTCCACTGTGTACGTGGACCACTTCTACTTTGTGCATTCCTCGGTTGATGGACATTTTCATTGCTTCCCTGTGTTGGCTATGGTAAATATTGTTGGAGTGCAGGATTGCCAGCCTGTGACTTTTTTTTTTTAATATTTATTTATTTATTTATTTATTTATTTATTTATTTTTGGCTGTGTTGGATCTTCGTTTGTGCGCGAGGGCTTTCTGTAGTTGCGGCGAGCGGGGGCCCTCTTCATCGCGGTGCGTGGGTCTCTCACTATCGCGGCCTCTCTTGTTGCGGAGCACAGGCTCCATGCGCGCAGGCTCAGTGGTTGTGGCTCACGGGCCCAGTTGCTCCGCGGCATGTGGGATCTTCCCAGACCGGGGCTCGAACCCGTGTGCCCTGCATTGGCAGGCAGACTCTCAACCACTGCACCACCGGGGAAGCCCCAAGCCTGTGACTTTTTGATTCTCATTTTCTCAGGTGATAGGCCCAGCAGTGGGTGTGATTGATTGACTGGTAGCACCGTGTTACCCTTATCAAAGCACCTTCTTTGTGTTTTCATTAGTGGCTCTTACCACGTCCCCCTTAGAATCGAGGGTACGCATTTCTCCACAATCGCTTCAGCATTTATTGTTTGCAGCATTTATGCTAATGGCCCTTCTGGCTGGTGTGAGCTGATAGGTTTTTGTACTTTGGGTTTGCATGTCTTTGAAAATTCATAAAACTCATCATTTTTCTCTGCCGTTTTCTTTTCTGCTAAAAAAAGGAAACAGTTGGGAGTACAATATAACTCTTGAAATTGTCTTCTTGGAAGCTAGCCCTCTGTTAAATATTTTGGTCGATTTTCCAGCCCAGAATTTTTTTAGAGAGCAGGTCTCATTTCCCGAACTGCAAGTGTGGTGCATATTTAGTGACCTTTAGCAATGGGTTAAAAGCTGCTGTTGTGGGAAGTGGCCTCAAGCAGGCAGCATTCCTCCATTCCCAAATCTGGGTACTAGGGCAGCAGAGCCTTTCTGGAAGTCGTGTTCCTAGGTTGTAAATTATATTGGAATGTGCATGGAGAAACCCCCATAAGTTTATGTCTCATTATTTCTTCTTGGTTTTAAAAATTTTTTTAATTGGGGTAAAGCTTAGAATATTGTTTGTCCGAGGTGTACACAATCTGGTTCATTTGTACATTATATATGTCTATTCAAGTACAGATCCCCTTCCCATGTAAAATGTTACAGAGGGTTCCGCACACCTCCCTTCTATATGGTAGGTCTTTTTGAGATATGTATATAATATGTGTTTGTATACATATAGTAACACTAACCTTAATTTATCCACTCCCCCCACCTTTCCTTTTAGATGAGCATAGTTTGTTTTCTAAATCTGTGAGTGTCTTTCTCTGTGGAAATATGTTCATTTGTGTCAGTTATTAGATAACGTCTATAAGTGATATCGTAGAATATAGGTCTTTTGCTTTCGGACTTACCTCATGTTTCGTGATTATCTCCAGACTCATTTGTGGTGCCTCAAAGAACAATGGTTCATTGTTTTCCATGGCTAATATTCCATTGTGTACATGGACCACTTCTTCTTTATCTATTCACCTGTTGTTGGACATTTTGATTCCTTCACTGTCTTGGCTATTGTGAATAAGGCTGCACTGAAGCTTTTGCGGCCTGTGTCTTCTCGATTCTTGTCTTCTCCGGTGAGAGGTCCAATGGTGCGCCTGCTGGATTGAATGGTACCTCCATTTTTACTTTTAAACACAGCTCCTTTCTGTTCTCATTATTGGCCGTTACCCCTTTACATCTCACCAGCTGGTAGAGGGTACACAGTTCTCTAAAACCCCGTCAGCATTTATTGTTTGTAGACTTTTTGCTGATGGTCAGTCGACTGGTGTAAGTTGAAACTTTTTGTAGATTAGATTTCATGGGGCTAACACTCCCTGAGGTTGAGCTTTTATCCATTTTCCTTTTTTTTAAAAGAGCGTGAGTAAAACGTTAATATTCATACTCTCTTCTGGAAACATTTGCCTGTTTTGAAATTTTTGTCCATTCCCTACTTCAGCACAATTTTTTAGGGCAGGTGTCCTTTACAGCCCTGAGTCCTTGTGAATGTTAAGTGACCATTAGCTGTGAGTTTAAAGCTGCTCTTGCAGGAAACGGCCACAAGGTGGCATCATTTCTCCTTTACCAAATTTGGTAACTGGGGAAACGGAGCCTTAATGGAAGTGGTGTTCTAGGTTGTAAATTAGAATGGAATGTGCCAGGAAAAAGCCCTTTATGTTTATGTCTCATTACTTGTTGTTCATATTTATAATTTACTTTTTATTTTTTATCCAAGCAAATTTGATTACACTGGTTTGTTTGTTCTAGGTGTGCAAATGTGGTTCTTTCACACATATACGTGTATCTATTCTTCCTCGCATCCTTTTCCCATATAGGTTATGACACAATGTTGAGTAGTCTTCTCCTGGTCTTCCGTACGTCTTTGGTGATTATATATTTCACATGGTTTGTATATCTCTGTTAACCCCAATATGGTAAATTATCCAATCCTCATCCCTTTCTATTTGATGAACCATAAGTTTTTTAATGAATCTGTGATTGCCTTTCTCTGTGGAAATATCTTCATTAGTATCGATTTTTAGGTAACTTCTAAAAGTGATATGATAGGATATGTGTCTTTTACTTTCTCACTTACTACAGGTGGTGTGATTACGTCTAGACTCATCTATGGTGCTGCAAATGGCATTGTTTCATTTTTTTCACTAGCGAATATTCCATCTATACATGGAGGAGTTCTTCTTTGTCCACCCATCTGTTGGTGGACTTTTTGGTTACCTCCATATCTTGGCTATTGTAATACTGTGCAATGCAGATTTGCCTGCCTGTGTCTTTCCAATTCTCTCTTCTTAGATTATCGGTCGAGGAGTGGGCCTGCTGGATCATATGGTAGCTCAATGTTTACCTTTTTAAGGCACCTCCATTCTGTTCTCATTTGTGGCCCTTTCCAAGTTACGTCCCCCTTGAAGTTGAGGGTATGCATTTCTCCACAACAGCTTCAGCATTTATTGTTTGTAGTTTTCTTGCTGATGGTTTTTCTGACAAGTGTGAGCTGATACCTCTTTTTGGTTGAATTCGCATGTGCCTCATAATCCGTTGAAACTGAGCTTTAAGGCATATCCTTTTTATTTTTCAAGCTGTGATTACCCCTTAGTTCTTCAAAGTGTTCTCTTAAAGTATGTGTCACATTTTGAAATGTTTTGGCCATTACCTCCCTCAAGACATATTGAGGGCATGTTTCATTTACAGTCCTGCATTACTTCTTCCTATGAAATGACCATTAGCACAGGCCTTAAAGCTGTTTTTGCAGGTAACTGCCAGAGGGTGGCAGCCTTTCTATGTTCCCCACCCTGGTAACTAGGGAAATGCCCTCGCGGCCTGTGGTGTTTCTCGGTTATAAATTAGAGTGGAGTGTGCCTGGACAAACCCACACAAGCTGATGTCTCTTTACTTTTGTTGGATTTTTAAATTTAATTTTTATTTTTTATTGGAGTAATCTTCCACTGTGTACGTGGACCACTTCTACTTTGTGCATTCCTCGGTTGATGGACATTTTCATTGCTTCCCTGTGTTGGCTATGGTAAATATTGTTGGAGTGCAGGATTGCCAGCCTGTGACTTTTTTTTTTTAATATTTATTTATTTATTTATTTATTTATTTATTTATTTATTTATTTATTTATTTATTTTTGGCTGTGTTGGATCTTCGTTTGTGCGCGAGGGCTTTCTGTAGTTGCGGCGAGCGGGGGCCCTCTTCATCGCGGTGCGTGGGTCTCTCACTATCGCGGCCTCTCTTGTTGCGGAGCACAGGCTCCATGCGCGCAGGCTCAGTGGTTGTGGCTCACGGGCCCAGTTGCTCCGCGGCATGTGGGATCTTCCCAGACCGGGGCTCGAACCCGTGTGCCCTGCATTGGCAGGCAGACTCTCAACCACTGCACCACCGGGGAAGCCCCAAGCCTGTGACTTTTTGATTCTCATTTTCTCAGGTGATAGGCCCAGCAGTGGGTGTGATTGATTGACTGGTAGCACCGTGTTACCCTTATCAAAGCACCTTCTTTGTGTTTTCATTAGTGGCTCTTACCACGTCCCCCTTAGAATCGAGGGTACGCATTTCTCCACAATCGCTTCAGCATTTATTGTTTGCAGCATTTATGCTAATGGCCCTTCTGGCTGGTGTGAGCTGATAGGTTTTTGTACTTTGGGTTTGCATGTCTTTGAAAATTCATAAAACTCATCATTTTTCTCTGCCGTTTTCTTTTCTGCTAAAAAAAGGAAACAGTTGGGAGTACAATATAACTCTTGAAATTGTCTTCTTGGAAGCTTGCCCTCTGTTAAATATTTTGGTCGATTTTCCAGCCCAGAATTTTTTTAGAGAGCAGGTCTCATTTCCCGAACTGCAAGTGTGGTGCATATTTAGTGACCTTTAGCAATGGGTTAAAAGCTGCTGTTGTGGGAAGTGGCCTCAAGCAGGCAGCATTCCTCCATTCCCAAATCTGGGTACTAGGGCAGCAGAGCCTTTCTGGAAGCCGTGTTCCTAGGTTGTAAATTATATTGGAATGTGCATGGAGAAACCCCCATAAGTTTATGTCTCATTATTTCTTCTTGGTTTTAAAAATTTTTTTAATTGGGGTAAAGCTTAGAATATTGTTTGTCCGAGGTGTACACAATCTGGTTCATTTGTACATTATATATGTCTATTCAAGTACAGATCCCCTTCCCATGTAAAATGTTACAGAGGGTTCCGCACACCTCCCTTCTATATGGTAGGTCTTTTTGAGATATGTATATAATATGTGTTTGTATACATATAGTAACACTAACCTTAATTTATCCACTCCCCCCACCTTTCCTTTTAGATGAGCATAGTTTGCTTTCTAAGTCTGTGAGTGTCTTTCTCTGTGGAAATATGTTCATTTGTGTCAGTTATTAGATAACGTCTATAAGTGATATCGTAGAATATAGGTCTTTTGCTTTCGGACTTACCTCATGTTTCGTGATTATCTCCAGACTCATTTGTGGTGCCTCAAAGAACAATGGTTCATTGTTTTCCATGGCTAATATTCCATTGTGTACATGGACCACTTCTTCTTTATCTATTCACCTGTTGTTGGACATTTTGATTCCTTCACTGTCTTGGCTATTGTGAATAAGGCTGCACTGAAGCTTTTGCGGCCTGTGTCTTCTCGATTCTTGTCTTCTCCGGTGAGAGGTCCAATGGTGCGCCTGCTGGATTGAATGGTACCTCCATTTTTACTTTTAAACACAGCTCCTTTCTGTTCTCATTATTGGCCGTTACCCCTTTACGTCTCACCAGCTGGTAGAGGGTACACAGTTCTCTAAAACCCCGTCAGCATTTATTGTTTGTAGACTTTTTGCTGATGGTCAGTCGACTGGTGTAAGTTGAAACTTTTTGTAGATTAGATTTCATGGGGCTAACACTCCCTGAGGTTGAGCTTTTATCCATTTTCCTTTTTTTTAAAAGAGCGTGAGTAAAACGTTAATATTCATACTCTCTTCTGGAAACATTTGCCTGTTTTGAAATTTTTGTCCATTCCCTACTTCAGCACAATTTTTTAGGGCAGGTGTCCTTTACAGCCCTGAGTCCTTGTGAATGTTAAGTGACCATTAGCTGTGAGTTTAAAGCTGCTCTTGCAGGAAACGGCCACAAGGTGGCATCATTTCTCCTTTACCAAATTTGGTAACTGGGGAAACGGAGCCTTAATGGAAGTGGTGTTCTAGGTTGTAAATTAGAATGGAATGTGCCAGGAAAAAGCCCTTTATGTTTATGTCTCATTACTTGTTGTTCATATTTATAATTTACTTTTTATTTTTTATCCAAGCAAATTTGATTACACTGGTTTGTTTGTTCTAGGTGTGCAAATGTGGTTCTTTCACACATATACGTGTATCTATTCTTCCTCGCATCCTTTTCCCATATAGGTTATGACACAATGTTGAGTAGTCTTCTCCTGGTCTTCCGTACGTCTTTGGTGATTATATATTTCACATGGTTTGTATATCTCTGTTAACCCCAATATGGTAAATTATCCAATCCTCATCCCTTTCTATTTGATGAACCATAAGTTTTTTAATGAATCTGTGATTGCCTTTCTCTGTGGAAATATCTTCATTAGTATCGATTTTTAGGTAACTTCTAAAAGTGATATGATAGGATATGTGTCTTTTACTTTCTCACTTACTACAGGTGGTGTGATTACGTCTAGACTCATCTATGGTGCTGCAAATGGCATTGTTTCATTTTTTTCACTAGCGAATATTCCATCTATACATGGAGGAGTTCTTCTTTGTCCACCCATCTGTTGGTGGACTTTTTGGTTACCTCCATATCTTGGCTATTGTAATACTGTGCAATGCAGATTTGCCTGCCTGTGTCTTTCCAATTCTCTCTTCTTAGATTATCGGTCGAGGAGTGGGCCTGCTGGATCATATGGTAGCTCAATGTTTACCTTTTTAAGGCACCTCCATTCTGTTCTCATTTGTGGCCCTTTCCAAGTTACGTCCCCCTTGAAGTTGAGGGTATGCATTTCTCCACAACAGCTTCAGCATTTATTGTTTGTAGTTTTCTTGCTGATGGTTTTTCTGACAAGTGTGAGCTGATACCTCTTTTTGGTTGAATTCGCATGTGCCTCATAATCCGTTGAAACTGAGCTTTAAGGCATATCCTTTTTATTTTTCAAGCTGTGATTACCCCTTAGTTCTTCAAAGTGTTCTCTTAAAGTATGTGTCACATTTTGAAATGTTTTGGCCATTACCTCCCTCAAGACATATTGAGGGCATGTTTCATTTACAGTCCTGCATTACTTCTTCCTATGAAATGACCATTAGCACAGGCCTTAAAGCTGTTTTTGCAGGTAACTGCCAGAGGGTGGCAGCCTTTCTATGTTCCCCACCCTGGTAACTAGGGAAATGCCCTCGCGGCCTGTGGTGTTTCTCGGTTATAAATTAGAGTGGAGTGTGCCTGGACAAACCCACACAAGCTGATGTCTCTTTACTTTTGTTGGATTTTTAAATTTAATTTTTATTTTTTATTGGAGTAATCTTCCACTGTGTACGTGGACCACTTCTACTTTGTGCATTCCTCGGTTGATGGACATTTTCATTGCTTCCCTGTGTTGGCTATGGTAAATATTGTTGGAGTGCAGGATTGCCAGCCTGTGACTTTTTTTTTTTAATATTTATTTATTTATTTATTTATTTATTTATTTATTTTTGGCTGTGTTGGATCTTCGTTTGTGCGCGAGGGCTTTCTGTAGTTGCGGCGAGCGGGGGCCCTCTTCATCGCGGTGCGTGGGTCTCTCACTATCGCGGCCTCTCTTGTTGCGGAGCACAGGCTCCATGCGCGCAGGCTCAGTGGTTGTGGCTCACGGGCCCAGTTGCTCCGCGGCATGTGGGATCTTCCCAGACCGGGGCTCGAACCCGTGTGCCCTGCATTGGCAGGCAGACTCTCAACCACTGCACCACCGGGGAAGCCCCAAGCCTGTGACTTTTTGATTCTCATTTTCTCAGGTGATAGGCCCAGCAGTGGGTGTGATTGATTGACTGGTAGCACCGTGTTACCCTTATCAAAGCACCTTCTTTGTGTTTTCATTAGTGGCTCTTACCACGTCCCCCTTAGAATCGAGGGTACGCATTTCTCCACAATCGCTTCAGCATTTATTGTTTGCAGCATTTATGCTAATGGCCCTTCTGGCTGGTGTGAGCTGATAGGTTTTTGTACTTTGGGTTTGCATGTCTTTGAAAATTCATAAAACTCATCATTTTTCTCTGCCGTTTTCTTTTCTGCTAAAAAAAGGAAACAGTTGGGAGTACAATATAACTCTTGAAATTGTCTTCTTGGAAGCTTGCCCTCTGTTAAATATTTTGGTCGATTTTCCAGCCCAGAATTTTTTTAGAGAGCAGGTCTCATTTCCCGAACTGCAAGTGTGGTGCATATTTAGTGACCTTTAGCAATGGGTTAAAAGCTGCTGTTGTGGGAAGTGGCCTCAAGCAGGCAGCATTCCTCCATTCCCAAATCTGGGTACTAGGGCAGCAGAGCCTTTCTGGAAGTCGTGTTCCTAGGTTGTAAATTATATTGGAATGTGCATGGAGAAACCCCCATAAGTTTATGTCTCATTATTTCTTCTTGGTTTTAAAAATTTTTTTAATTGGGGTAAAGCTTAGAATATTGTTTGTCCGAGGTGTACACAATCTGGTTCATTTGTACATTATATATGTCTATTCAAGTACAGATCCCCTTCCCATGTAAAATGTTACAGAGGGTTCCGCACACCTCCCTTCTATATGGTAGGTCTTTTTGAGATATGTATATAATATGTGTTTGTATACATATAGTAACACTAACCTTAATTTATCCACTCCCCCCACCTTTCCTTTTAGATGAGCATAGTTTGTTTTCTAAATCTGTGAGTGTCTTTCTCTGTGGAAATATGTTCATTTGTGTCAGTTATTAGATAACGTCTATAAGTGATATCGTAGAATATAGGTCTTTTGCTTTCGGACTTACCTCATGGTTCGTGATTATCTCCAGACTCATTTGTGGTGCCTCAAAGAGCAATGGTTCATTGTTTTCCATGGCTAATACTCCACTGTGTACATGGACCACTTCTTCTTTATCCTTTCACCTGTTGTTGGACATTTTGATTGCTTCACTGTCTTGGCTATTGTGAATAAGGCTGCACTGCAGCTTTTGCAGCCTGTGTCTTCTCGATTCTAGTCTTCTCAGGCGAGAGGTCCAATGGTGCGCCTGCTCATTGAATGGTACCTCCATTTTTACTTTTCAACACAGCTCCTTTCTGTTCTCATTATTGGCTGTTACCCCTTTGCGTCTCACCGGCAGGTAGAGGGTACACAGTTCTCTAAAACCCCTTCAGCATTTATTGTTTGTAGACTTTTTGCTGATGGTCAGTCGACTGGTGTGAGTTGAAACTTTTTGTAGATTAGATTGCATGGGTCTAACACTCCCTGCGGTTGAGCTTTTATCCATTTTCCTTTGTTTTTTTAAAAGAGAGTGAGTAAAACTTAACTCTTCATACTCTCTTCTTGAAATATTTGCCTGTTTTGAATTTTTTTGTCCATTCCCTACTTCAGCACAATTTTTTAGGGCAGGTGTCCTTTACAGACCTGAGTCCTTGTGAATGTTACATGACCATTAGCTGTGAGTTTAAAGCTGCTCTTGCAGGAAACGGCCACAAGGTGGCAGCATTTCTCCTTTACCAAGTTTGGTTACTAGGGAAACAGAGCCTTAATGGAAGTGGTGTTCTAGGTGGTAAATTAGAATGGTATGTGCCAGGAGAAAGCCCTTTAAGTTTAGGTCTCATTTCTTCTTGTTCATATTTGTAATTTACTTTTTATTTTTTATCACAGCAAGTTTGATTACAATGGTTTGTTTGTTCTAGGTGTGCAAGATGTGTTTCTTTCACACATATACATGTATCTATCCTTCCTCGCATCCTTTTCCCATGTAGGTTATGACACAATGTTGAGTAGTCTTCTCCTGGTCTTCCGTAGGTCTTTGGTGATATATGTTTCACATGGTTTGTACATCTCTGTTAACCCCAATATGGTAATGCATCCAATCCTCGTACCTTTCTATTTGGTGAACCATAAGTTTTTTTAATGAATCTGTGATTGCCTTTCTCTGTGGAAATATCTTCATTGGTATCAATTGTTAGGTAACTCCGAAAAGTGATACGACAGGATATGTGTCTTTTGCTTTCTCTCTTACTACAAGTGGCGTGATTACGTCTAGACACATCTATGGTGCTGCAAATGGCATTGTTTCATTTTTCTCACTAGCGAATATTCCGTCTGTACAGGAAGGAGTTCTTCTTTGTCCACCCATCTGTTGGTGGACTTTTTGGTTACTTCCGTACCTTGGCTATTGTAATACTTTGTAATGGAGATAGGTCTGCCTGTGTCTTTCCAATTCTGTCTTCTTAGATTATACGTCCAGGAGTTGGCCTGCTGGATCATATGGTAGCTCAATGTTTACCTTTTGAGGCACCTCCATTCTCTTCTCATTCGTGGATCTTTCCAAGTTACGTCCCACTGAAAGTTGAGGGTATGCATTTCTCCACAACACCTTCAGCACTTATTGTTTGTAGTTTTCTTGCTGATGGTTATTCTGACAAGTGTGAGCTGATACCTCTTTGTGTTTGAATTCGCATGTGCCTCATAATCCGTTGAAATTGAGCTTTAAGGCATGTCCTTTTCATTTTTCAAGCTGTGATTACCCCTTAGTTCTTCAAAGTGTTCTCTTCAAGTATGTGTCCCATTTTGAAATGTTTTGGCCATTACCCCCCTCAAGACGTTTTGAGGGCAGCTTTCATTTACAGTCCTGCAGTACTTGTTCCTATGAAATGACCATTAGCACAGGCTTTAAAGCTGCTTTTGCAGGTAACTGCCAGAGGGCGGCAGCCTTTCTATGTTCCCCACCCTGGTAACTAGGGAAAAGCCCTTGCGGCCTGTGGTGTTCCTCGGTTATAAATTAGAGTGGAGTGTGCCCAGACAAACCCACAAAAGCTGATGTCTCCTTTCTTTTGTTTGATTTTTAAATTTAATTTTTATTTTTCATTGGAGTAATATTCCACTGTGTACCTGGACCACTTCTACTTTGTGCATTCCTCGGTTGATGGACATTTCCATTGCTTCCGAGTGTTGGCTGTGGTAAATATTGTTGGAGTGCAGGATTGCCAGCCTGTGACTTTTTGATTCACATTTTCTCAGGCGATAGGCCCAGCAGTGGGTGTGACTGATGGACTGGTAGCACCGTGTTTCCCTTTGCAAAGCACCTTCTTTGTGTTTTCATTAGTGGCTCTTACCACGTCCCCCTTAGAATCGAGAGTACGCGTTTCTCCACAATCGCTTCAGCGTTTATTGTTTGCAGCATTTATGCTAGTGGCCCTTCTGGCTGCTGTGAGCTGATAGGTTTTTGTAGTTTGGGTTTGCATGTCGTTGAAAATTCGTAAAACTCATCATTTTTCTCCGCCGTTTTCTTTTCTGCTAAAAAAAAGGAAACAATTGGGAGTACGATCTAACCCTTGAAATTGTCTTCTTGGAAGGTTGCCCTCTTTTGAATTTTTTGGTCGATTTTCCACCCCAGAATTTGTTTAGAGGGCAGGTGTCATATACCGAAGTGCAAGTTTGGTGAATATTTAGTGACCTTTAGCAATGGGTTTAACGCTGCTCTTGTGGGTAGTGGCCTCAAGGAGGCAGCATTTCTCCATTCCCAAATCTATGTACTAGGGCAGCAGAGCCTTTCTGGAAGTCGTGTTCCTAGGTTGTAAATTACATTGGAATGTGCATGGAGAAACCCCCGTAAGTTTATGTCTCATTATTTCTTCTTGGTTTTTAAAATTTTTTTAATTGGGGTAAAGCTTAGAATATTGTTTGTCCTAGGTGTACACAATCTGGTTCATTTGTACATTATATGTGTCTACTCACGTAGAGATCCTCTTCCCATGTAAAATGTTACAGAGGGTTCCGCAGACCTCCCTTGCTATATGGTCGGTCTTTTAGAGGTATGTATATAATACGTGTTTGTATACATATAGTAACACTAAACTTAATTTATTCATTCCCCCCACCTTTCCTTTTAGATGAGTATAGTTTGCTTTCTAAGTCTGTGAGTGTCTTTCTCTGTGGAAATATGTTCATTTGTGTCAGTTTTTAGATAACGCCTATAAGTGATATCATAGAATATAGGTCTTTTGCTTTCCGACTTACCTCATGGTTCGTGATTATCTCCAGACTCATTTGTGGTGCCTCAAAGAGCAATGGTTCATTGTTTTCCATGGCTAATACTCCACTGTGTACATGGACCACTTCTTCTTTATCCTTTCACCTGTTGTTGGACATTTTGATTGCTTCACTGTCTTGGCTATTGTGAATAAGGCTGCACTGCAGCTTTTGCAGCCTGTGTCTTCTCGATTCTTGTCTTCTCAGGTGAGAGGTCCAATGGTGCGCCTGCTCATTGAATGGTACCGCCATTTTTACTTTTCAACACAGCTCCTTTCTGTTCTCATTATTGGCTGTTACCCCTTTGCGTCTCACCGGCAGGTAGAGGGTACACAGTTCTCTAAAACCCCTTCAGCATTTATTGTTTGTAGACTTTTTGCTGATGGTCAGTCGACTGGTGTGAGTTGAAACTTTTTGTAGATTAGATTGCATGGGTCTAACACTCCCTGAGGTTGAGCTTTTATCCATTTTCCTTTGTTTTTTTAAAAGAGAGTGAGTAAAACTTAACTCTTCATACTCTCTTCTTGAAACATTTGCCTGTTTTGAATTTTTTTGTCCATTCCCTACTTCAGCACAATTTTTTAGGGCAGGTGTCCTTTACAGCCCTGAGTCCTTGTGAATGTTACGTGACCATTAGCTGTGAGTTTAAAGCTGCTCTTGCAGGAAACGGCCACAAGGTGGCAGCATTTCTCCTTTACCAAGTTTGGTTACTAGGGAAACAGAGCCTTAATGGAAGTGGTGTTCTAGGTGGTAAATTAGAATGGAATGTGCCAGGAGAAAGCCCTTTAACTTTAGGTCTCATTTCTTCTTGTTCATATTTGTAATTTACTTTTTATTTTTTATCACAGCAAGTTTGATTACAATGGTTTGTTTGTTCTAGGTGTGCAAGATGTGTTTCTTTCACACATATACATGTATCTATCCTTCCTCGCATCCTTTTCCCATGTAGGTTATGACACAATGTTGAGTAGTCTTCTCCTGGTCTTCCGTAGGTCTTTGGTGATATATGTTTCCCATGGTGTGTATATCTCTGTTAACCCCAATATGGTAATGCATCCAATCCTCGTACCTTTCTATTTGGTGAACCATAAGTTTTTTTAATGAATCTGTGATTGCCTTTCTCTGTGGAAATATCTTCATTGGTATCAATTGTTAGGTAACTCCGAAAAGTGATACGACAGGATATGTGTCTTTTGCTTTCTCTCTTACTACAAGTGGCGTGATTACGTCTAGACTCATCTATGGTGCTGCAAATGGCATTGTTTCATTTTGCTCACTAGCGAATATTCCGTCTGTACAGGAAGGAGTTCTTCTTTGTCCACCCATCTGTTGGTGGACTTTTTGGTTACTTCCGTATCTTGGCTATTGTAATACTTTGTAATGGAGATAGGCCTGCCTGTGTCTTTCCAATTCTGTCTTCTTAGATTATACGTCCAGGAGTTGGCCTGCTGGATCATATGGTAGCTCAATGTTTACCTTTTGAAGGCACATCCATTCTCTTCTCATTCGTGGCTCTTTCCAAGTTACGTCCCACTGAAAGTTGAGGGTATGCATTTCTCCACAACACCTTCAGCACTTATTGTTTGTAGTTTTCTTGCTGATGGTTATTCTGACAAGTGTGAGCTGATACCTCTTTGTGTTTGAATTCGCATGTGCCTCATAATCCGTTGAAATTGAGCTTTAAGGCATGTCCTTTTCATTTTTCAAGCTGTGATTACCCCCTTAGTTCTTCAAAGTGTTCTCTTAAAGTATGTGTCCCATTTTGAAATGTTTTGGCCATTACCTCCCTCAAGACGTTTTGAGGGCAGCTTTCATTTACAGTCCTGCAGTACTTGTTCCTATGAAATGACCATTAGCACAGGCTTTAAAGCTGCTTTTGCAGGTAACTGCCAGAGGGCGGCAGCCTTTCTATGTTCCCCACCCTGGTAACTAGGGAAAAGCCCTTGCGGCCTGTGGTGTTCCTCGGTTATAAATTAGAGTGGAGTGTGCCCAGACAAACCCACAAAAGCTGATGTCTCCTTTCTTTTGTTTGATTTTTAAATTTAATTTTTATTTTTCATTGGAGTAATATTCCACTGTGTACCTGGACCACTTCTACTTTGTGCATTCCTCGGTTGATGGACATTTCCATTGCTTCCGAGTGTTGGCTGTGGTAAATATTGTTGGAGTGCAGGATTGCCAGCCTGTGACTTTTTGATTCACATTTTCTCAGGCGATAGGCCCAGCAGTGGGTGTGACTGATTGACTGGTAGCACCGTGTTTCCCTTTGCAAAGCACCTTCTTTGTGTTTTCATTAGTGGCTCTTACCACGTCCCCCTTAGAATCGAGAGTACGCGTTTCTCCACAATCGCTTCAGCGTTTATTGTTTGCAGCATTTATGCTAGTGGCCCTTCTGGCTGCTGTGAGCTGATAGGTTTTTGTAGTTTGGGTTTGCATGTCGTTGAAAATTCGTAAAACTCATCATTTTTCTCCGCCGTTTTCTTTTCTGCTAAAAAAAAGGAAACAATTGGGAGTACGATCTAACCCTTGAAATTGTCTTCTTGGAAGGTTGCCCTCTTTTGAATTTTTTGGTCGATTTTCCACCCCAGAATTTGTTTAGAGGGCAGGTGTCATATACCGAAGTGCAAGTTTGGTGAATATTTAGTGACCTTTAGCAATGGGTTTAAAGCTGCTCTTGTGGGTAGTGGCCTCAAGGAGGCAGCATTTCTCCATTCCCAAATCTATGTACTAGGGCAGCAGAGCCTTTCTGGAAGTCGTGTTCCTAGGTTGTAAATTACATTGGAATGTGCATGGAGAAACCCCCGTAAGTTTATGTCTCATTATTTCTTCTTGGTTTTTAAACTTTTTTTAATTGGGGTAAAGCTTAGAATATTGTTTGTCCTAGGTGTACACAATCTGGTTCATTTGTACATTATATGTGTCTACTCACGTAGAGATCCTCTTCCCATGTAAAATGTTACAGAGGGTTCCGCAGACCTCCCTTGCTATATGGTCGGTCTTTTAGAGATATGTATATAATACGTGTTTGTATACATATAGTAACACTAAACTTAATTTATCCATTCCCCCCACCTTTCCTTTTAGATGAGTATAGTTTGCTTTCTAAGTCTGTGAGTGTCTTTCTCTGTGGAAATATGTTCATTTGTGTCAGTTATTAGATAACGCCTATAAGTGATATCATAGAATATAGGTCTTTTGCTTTCCGACTTACCTCATGGTTCGTGATTATCTCCAGACTCATTTGTGGTGCCTCAAAGAGCAATGGTTCATTGTTTTCCATGGCTAATACTCCACTGTGTACATGGACCACTTCTTCTTTATCCTTTCACCTGTTGTTGGACATTTTGATTGCTTCACTGTCTTGGCTATTGTGAATAAGGCTGCACTGCAGCTTTTGCAGCCTGTGTCTTCTCGATTCTTGTCTTCTCAGGTGAGAGGTCCAATGGTGCGCCTGCTCATTGAATGGTACCTCCATTTTTACTTTTCAACACAGCTCCTTTCTGTTCTCATTATTGGCTGTTACCCCTTTGCGTCTCACCGGCAGGTAGAGGGTACACAGTTCTCTAAAACCCCTTCAGCATTTATTGTTTGTAGACTTTTTGCTGATGGTCAGTCGACTGGTGTGAGTTGAAACTTTTTGTAGATTAGATTGCATGGGTCTAACACTCCCTGCGGTTGAGCTTTTATCCATTTTCCTTTGTTTTTTTAAAAGAGAGTGAGTAAAACTTAACTCTTCATACTCTCTTCTTGAAACATTTGCCTGTTTTGAATTTTTTTGTCCATTCCCTACTTCAGCACAATTTTTTAGGGCAGGTGTCCTTTACAGCCCTGAGTCCTTGTGAATGTTACGTGACCATTAGCTGTGAGTTTAAAGCTGCTCTTGCAGGAAACGGCCACAAGGTGGCAGCATTTCTCCTTTACCAAGTTTGGTTACTAGGGAAACAGAGCCTTAATGGAAGTGGTGTTCTAGGTGGTAAATTAGAATGGAATGTGCCAGGAGAAAGCCCTTTAAGTTTAGGTCTCATTTCTTCTTGTTCATATTTGTAATTTACTTTTTATTTTTTATCACAGCAAGTTTGATTACAATGGTTTGTTTGTTCTAGGTGTGCAAGATGTGTTTCTTTCACACATATACATGTATCTATCCTTCCTCGCATCCTTTTCCCATGTAGGTTATGACACAATGTTGAGTAGTCTTCTCCTGGTCTTCCGTAGGTCTTTGGTGATATATGTTTCACATGGTGTGTATATCTCTGTTAACCCCAATATGGTAATGCATCCAATCCTCGTACCTTTCTATTTGGTGAACCATAAGTTTTTTTAATGAATCTGTGATTGCCTTTCTCTGTGGAAATATCTTCATTGGTATCAATTGTTAGGTAACTCCGAAAAGTGATACGACAGGATATGTGTCTTTTGCTTTCTCTCTTACTACAAGTGGCGTGATTACGTCTAGACTCATCTATGGTGCTGCAAATGGCATTGTTTCATTTTTCTCACTAGCGAATATTCCGTCTGTACAGGAAGGAGTTCTTCTTTGTCCACCCATCTGTTGGTGGACTTTTTGGTTACTTCCGTATCTTGGCTATTGTAATACTTTGTAATGGAGATAGGCCTGCCTGTGTCTTTCCAATTCTGTCTTCTTAGATTATACGTCCAGGAGTTGGCCTGCTGGATCATATGGTAGCTCAATGTTTACCTTTTGAAGGCACCTCCATTCTCTTCTCATTCGTGGCTCTTTCCAAGTTACGTCCCACTGAAAGTTGAGGGTATGCATTTCTCCACAACACCTTCAGCACTTATTGTTTGTAGTTTTCTTGCTGATGGTTATTCTGACAAGTGTGAGCTGATACCTCTTTGTGTTTGAATTCGCATGTGCCTCATAATCCGTTGAAATTGAGCTTTAAGGCATGTCCTTTTCATTTTTCAAGCTGTGATTACCCCTTAGTTCTTCAAAGTGTTCTCTTCAAGTATGTGTCCCATTTTGAAATGTTTTGGCCATTACCTCCCTCAAGACGTTTTGAGGGCAGCTTTCATTTACAGTCCTGCAGTACTTGTTCCTATGAAATGACCATTAGCACAGGCTTTAAAGCTGCTTTTGCAGGTAACTGCCAGAGGGCGGCAGCCTTTCTATGTTCCCCACCCTGGTAACTAGGGAAAAGCCCTTGCGGCCTGTGGTGTTCCTCGGTTATAAATTAGAGTGGAGTGTGCCCAGACAAACCCACAAAAGCTGATGTCTCCTTTCTTTTGTTTGATTTTTAAATTTAATTTTTATTTTTCATTGGAGTAATATTCCACTGTGTACCTGGACCACTTCTACTTTGTGCATTCCTCGGTTGATGGACATTTCCATTGCTTCCGAGTGTTGGCTGTGGTAAATATTGTTGGAGTGCAGGATTGCCAGCCTGTGACTTTTTGATTCACATTTTCTCAGGCGATAGGTCCAGCAGTGGGTGTGACTGATTGACTGGTAGCACCGTGTTTCCCTTTGCAAAGCACCTTCTTTGTGTTTTCATTAGTGGCTCTTACCACGTCCCCCTTAGAATCGAGGGTACGCGTTTCTCCACAATCGCTTCAGCGTTTATTGTTTGCAGCATTTATGCTAGTGGCCCTTCTGGCTGCTGTGAGCTGATAGGTTTTTGTAATTTGGGTTTGCATGTCGTTGAAAATTCGTAAAACTCATCATTTTTCTCCGCCGTTTTCTTTTCTGCTAAAAAAAAGGAAACAACTGGGAGTACGATCTAACCCTTGAAATTGTCTTCTTGGAAGGTTGCCCTCTTTTGAATTTTTTGGTCGATTTTCCACCCCAGAATTTGTTTAGAGGGCAGGTGTCATATACCGAAGTGCAAGTTTGGTGAATATTTAGTGACCTTTAGCAATGGGTTTAAAGCTGCTCTTGTGGGTAGTGGCCTCAAGGAGGCAGCATTTCTCCATTCCCAAATCTATGTACTAGGGCAGCAGAGCCTTTCTGGAAGTCGTGTTCCTAGGTTGTAAATTACATTGGAATGTGCATGGAGAAACCCCCGTAAGTTTATGTCTCATTATTTCTTCTTGGTTTTTAAAATTTTTTTAATTGGGGTAAAGCTTAGAATATTGTTTGTCCTAGGTGTACACAATCTGGTTCATTTGTACATTATATGTGTCTACTCACGTAGAGATCCTCTTCCCATGTAAAATGTTACAGAGGGTTCCGCAGACCTCCCTTGCTATATGGTCGGTCTTTTAGAGATATGTATATAATACGTGTTTGTATACATATAGTAACACTAAACTTAATTTATCCATTCCCCCCACCTTTCCTTTTAGATGAGTATAGTTTGCTTTCTAAGTCTGTGAGTGTCTTTCTCTGTGGAAATATGTTCATTTGTGTCAGTTATTAGATAACGCCTATAAGTGATATCATAGAATATAGGTCTTTTGCTTTCCGACTTACCTCATGGTTCGTGATTATCTCCAGACTCATTTGTGGTGCCTCAAAGAGCAATGGTTCATTGTTTTCCATGGCTAATACTCCACTGTGTACATGGACCACTTCTTCTTTATCCTTTCACCTGTTGTTGGACATTTTGATTGCTTCACTGTCTTGGCTATTGTGAATAAGGCTGCACTGCAGCTTTTGCAGCCTGTGTCTTCTCGATTCTTGTCTTCTCAGGTGAGAGGTCCAATGGTGCGCCTGCTCATTGAATGGTACCTCCATTTTTACTTTTCAACACAGCTCCTTTCTGTTCTCATTATTGGCTGTTACCCCTTTGCGTCTCACCGGCAGGTAGAGGGTACACAGTTCTCTAAAACCCCTTCAGCATTTATTGTTTGTAGACTTTTTGCTGATGGTCAGTCGACTGGTGTGAGTTGAAACTTTTTGTAGATTAGATTGCATGGGTCTAACACTCCCTGCGGTTGAGCTTTTATCCATTTTCCTTTGTTTTTTTAAAAGAGAGTGAGTAAAACTTAACTCTTCATACTCTCTTCTTGAAACATTTGCCTGTTTTGAATTTTTTTGTCCATTCCCTACTTCACCACAATTTTTTAGGGCAGGTGTCCTTTACAGCCCTGAGTCCTTGTGAATGTTACGTGACCATTAGCTGTGAGTTTAAAGCTGCTCTTGCAGGAAACGGCCACAAGGTGGCAGCATTTCTCCTTTACCAAGTTTGGTTACTAGGGAAACAGAGCCTTAATGGAAGTGGTGTTCTAGGTGGTAAATTAGAATGGAATGTGCCAGGAGAAAGCCCTTTAACTTTAGGTCTCATTTCTTCTTGTTCATATTTGTAATTTACTTTTTATTTTTTATCACAGCAAGTTTGATTACAATGGTTTGTTTGTTCTAGGTGTGCAAGATGTGTTTCTTTCACACATATACATGTATCTATCCTTCCTCGCATCCTTTTCCCATGTAGGTTATGACACAATGTTGAGTAGTCTTCTCCTGGTCTTCCGTAGGTCTTTGGTGATATATGTTTCACATGGTGTGTATATCTCTGTTAACCCCAATATGGTAATGCATCCAATCCTCGTACCTTTCTATTTGGTGAACCATAAGTTTTTTTAATGAATCTGTGATTGCCTTTCTCTGTGGAAATATCTTCATTGGTATCAATTGTTAGGTAACTCCGAAAAGTGATACGACAGGATATGTGTCTTTTGCTTTCTCTCTTACTACAAGTGGCGTGATTACGTCTAGACTCATCTATGGTGCTGCAAATGGCATTGTTTCATTTTTCTCACTAGCGAATATTCCGTCTGTACAGGAAGGAGTTCTTCTTTGTCCACCCATCTGTTGGTGGACTTTTTGGTTACTTCCGTATCTTGGCTATTGTAATACTTTGTAATGGAGATAGGCCTGCCTGTGTCTTTCCAATTCTGTCTTCTTAGATTATACGTCCAGGAGTTGGCCTGCTGGATCATATGGTAGCTCAATGTTTACCTTTTGAAGGCACCTCCATTCTCTTCTCATTCGTGGCTCTTTCCAAGTTACGTCCCACTGAAAGTTGAGGGTATGCATTTCTCCACAACACCTTCAGCACTTATTGTTTGTAGTTTTCTTGCTGATGGTTATTCTGACAAGTGTGAGCTGATACCTCTTTGTGTTTGAATTCGCATGTGCCTCATAATCCGTTGAAATTGAGCTTTAAGGCATGTCCTTTTCATTTTTCAAGCTGTGATTACCCCTTAGTTCTTCAAAGTGTTCTCTTAAAGTATGTGTCCCATTTTGAAATGTTTTGGCCATTACCTCCCTCAAGACGTTTTGAGGGCAGCTTTCATTTACAGTCCTGCAGTACTTGTTCCTATGAAATGACCATTAGCACAGGCTTTAAAGCTGCTTTTGCAGGTAACTGCCAGAGGGCGGCAGCCTTTCTATGTTCCCCACCCTGGTAACTAGGGAAAAGCCCTTGCGGCCTGTGGTGTTCCTCGGTTATAAATTAGAGTGGAGTGTGCCCAGACAAACCCACAAAAGCTGATGTCTCCTTTCTTTTGTTTGATTTTTAAATTTAATTTTTATTTTTCATTGGAGTAATATTCCACTGTGTACCTGGACCACTTCTACTTTGTGCATTCCTCGGTTGATGGACATTTCCATTGCTTCCGAGTGTTGGCTGTGGTAAATATTGTTGGAGTGCAGGATTGCCAGCCTGTGACTTTTTGATTCACATTTTCTCAGGCGATAGGCCCAGCAGTGGGTGTGACTGATTGACTGGTAGCACCGTGTTTCCCTTTGCAAAGCACCTTCTTTGTGTTTTCATTAGTGGCTGTTACCACGTCCCCCTTAGAATCGAGAGTACGCGTTTCTCCACAATCGCTTCAGCGTTTATTGTTTGCAGCATTTATGCTAGTGGCCCTTCTGGCTGCTGTGAGCTGATAGGTTTTTGTAATTTGGGTTTGCATGTCGTTGAAAATTCGTAAAACTCATCATTTTTCTCCGCCGTTTTCTTTTCTGCTAAAAAAAAGGAAACAATTGGGAGTACGATCTAACCCTTGAAATTGTCTTCTTGGAAGGTTGCCCTCTTTTGAATTTTTTGGTCGATTTTCCACCCCAGAATTTGTTTAGAGGGCAGGTGTCATATACCGAAGTGCAAGTTTGGTGAATATTTAGTGACCTTTAGCAATGGGTTTAAAGCTGCTCTTGTGGGTAGTGGCCTCAAGGAGGCAGCATTTCTCCATTCCCAAATCTATGTACTAGGGCAGCAGAGCCTTTCTGGAAGTCGTGTTCCTAGGTTGTAAATTACATTGGAATGTGCATGGAGAAACCCCCGTAAGTTTATGTCTCATTATTTCTTCTTGGTTTTTAAAATTTTTTTAATTGGGGTAAAGCTTAGAATATTGTTTGTCCTAGGTGTACACAATCTGGTTCATTTGTACATTATATGTGTCTACTCACGTAGAGATCCTCTTCCCATGTAAAATGTTACAGAGGGTTCCGCAGACCTCCCTTGCTATATGGTCGGTCTTTTAGAGATATGTATATAATACGTGTTTGTATACATATAGTAACACTAAACTTAATTTATCCATTCCCCCCACCTTTCCTTTTAGATGAGTATAGTTTGCTTTCTAAGTCTGTGAGTGTCTTTCTCTGTGGAAATATGTTCATTTGTGTCAGTTATTAGATAACGCCTATAAGTGATATCATAGAATATAGGTCTTTTGCTTTCCGACTTACCTCATGGTTCGTGATTATCTCCAGACTCATTTGTGGTGCCTCAAAGAGCAATGGTTCATTGTTTTCCATGGCTAATACTCCACTGTGTACATGGACCACTTCTTCTTTATCCTTTCACCTGTTGTTGGACATTTTGATTGCTTCACTGTCTTGGCTATTGTGAATAAGGCTGCACTGCAGCTTTTGCAGCCTGTGTCTTCTCGATTCTTGTCTTCTCAGGTGAGAGGTCCAATGGTGCGCCTGCTCATTGAATGGTACCTCCATTTTTACTTTTCAACACAGCTCCTTTCTGTTCTCATTATTGGCTGTTACCCCTTTGCGTCTCACCGGCAGGTAGAGGGTACACAGTTCTCTAAAACCCCTTCAGCATTTATTGTTTGTAGACTTTTTGCTGATGGTCAGTCGACTGGTGTGAGTTGAAACTTTTTGTAGATTAGATTGCATGGGTCTAACACTCCCTGCGGTTGAGCTTTTATCCATTTTCCTTTGTTTTTTTAAAAGAGAGTGAGTAAAACTTAACTCTTCATACTCTCTTCTTGAAACATTTGCCTGTTTTGAATTTTTTTGTCCATTCCCTACTTCACCACAATTTTTTAGGGCAGGTGTCCTTTACAGCCCTGAGTCCTTGTGAATGTTACGTGACCATTAGCTGTGAGTTTAAAGCTGCTCTTGCAGGAAACGGCCACAAGGTGGCAGCATTTCTCCTTTACCAAGTTTGGTTACTAGGGAAACAGAGCCTTAATGGAAGTGGTGTTCTAGGTGGTAAATTAGAATGGAATGTGCCAGGAGAAAGCCCTTTAACTTTAGGTCTCATTTCTTCTTGTTCATATTTGTAATTTACTTTTTATTTTTTATCACAGCAAGTTTGATTACAATGGTTTGTTTGTTCTAGGTGTGCAAAATGTGTTTCTTTCACACATATACATGTATCTATCCTTCCTCGCATCCTTTTCCCATGTAGGTTATGACACAATGTTGAGTAGTCTTCTCCTGGTCTTCCGTAGGTCTTTGGTGATATATGTTTCACATGGTGTGTATATCTCTGTTAACCCCAATATGGTAATGCATCCAATCCTCGTACCTTTCTATTTGGTGAACCATAAGTTTTTTTAATGAATCTGTGATTGCCTTTCTCTGTGGAAATATCTTCATTGGTATCAATTGTTAGGTAACTCCGAAAAGTGATACGACAGGATATGTGTCTTTTGCTTTCTCTCTTACTACAAGTGGCGTGATTACGTCTAGACTCATCTATGGTGCTGCAAATGGCATTGTTTCATTTTTCTCACTAGCGAATATTCCGTCTGTACAGGAAGGAGTTCTTCTTTGTCCACCCATCTGTTGGTGGACTTTTTGGTTACTTCCGTATCTTGGCTATTGTAATACTTTGTAATGGAGATAGGCCTGCCTGTGTCTTTCCAATTCTGTCTTCTTAGATTATACGTCCAGGAGTTGGCCTGCTGGATCATATGGTAGCTCAATGTTTACCTTTTGAAGGCACCTCCATTCTCTTCTCATTCGTGGCTCTTTCCAAGTTGCGTCCCACTGAAAGTTGAGGGTATGCATTTCTCCACAACACCTTCAGCACTTATTGTTTGTAGTTTTCTTGCTGATGGTTATTCTGACAAGTGTGAGCTGATACCTCTTTGTGTTTGAATTCGCATGTGCCTCATAATCCGTTGAAATTGAGCTTTAAGGCATGTCCTTTTCATTTTTCAAGCTGTGATTACCCCTTAGTTCTTCAAAGTGTTCTCTTAAAGTATGTGTCCCATTTTGAAATGTTTTGGCCATTACCTCCCTCAAGACGTTTTGAGGGCAGCTTTCATTTACAGTCCTGCAGTACTTGTTCCTATGAAATGACCATTAGCACAGGCTTTAAAGCTGCTTTTGCAGGTAACTGCCAGAGGGCGGCAGCCTTTCTATGTTCCCCACCCTGGTAACTAGGGAAAAGCCCTTGCGGCCTGTGGTGTTCCTCGGTTATAAATTAGAGTGGAGTGTGCCCAGACAAACCCACAAAAGCTGATGTCTCCTTTCTTTTGTTTGATTTTTAAATTTAATTTTTATTTTTCATTGGAGTAATATTCCACTGTGTACCTGGACCACTTCTACTTTGTGCATTCCTCGGTTGATGGACATTTCCATTGCTTCCGAGTGTTGGCTGTGGTAAATATTGTTGGAGTGCAGGATTGCCAGCCTGTGACTTTTTGATTCACATTTTCTCAGGCGATAGGCCCAGCAGTGGGTGTGACTGATTGACTGGTAGCACCGTGTTTCCCTTTGCAAAGCACCTTCTTTGTGTTTTCATTAGTGGCTGTTACCACGTCCCCCTTAGAATCGAGAGTACGCGTTTCTCCACAATCGCTTCAGCGTTTATTGTTTGCAGCATTTATGCTAGTGGCCCTTCTGGCTGCTGTGAGCTGATAGGTTTTTGTAATTTGGGTTTGCATGTCGTTGAAAATTCGTAAAACTCATCATTTTTCTCCGCCGTTTTCTTTTCTGCTAAAAAAAAGGAAACAATTGGGAGTACGATCTAACCCTTGAAATTGTCTTCTTGGAAGGTTGCCCTCTTTTGAATTTTTTGGTCGATTTTCCACCCCAGAATTTGTTTAGAGGGCAGGTGTCATATACCGAAGTGCAAGTTTGGTGAATATTTAGTGACCTTTAGCAATGGGTTTAAAGCTGCTCTTGTGGGTAGTGGCCTCAAGGAGGCAGCATTTCTCCATTCCCAAATCTATGTACTAGGGCAGCAGAGCCTTTCTGGAAGTCGTGTTCCTAGGTTGTAAATTACATTGGAATGTGCATGGAGAAACCCCCGTAAGTTTATGTCTCATTATTTCTTCTTGGTTTTTAAAATTTTTTTAATTGGGGTAAAGCTTAGAATATTGTTTGTCCTAGGTGTACACAATCTGGTTCATTTGTACATTATATGTGTCTACTCACGTAGAGATCCTCTTCCCATGTAAAATGTTACAGAGGGTTCCGCAGACCTCCCTTGCTATATGGTCGGTCTTTTAGAGATATGTATATAATACGTGTTTGTATACATATAGTAACACTAAACTTAATTTATCCATTCCCCCCACCTTTCCTTTTAGATGAGTATAGTTTGCTTTCTAAGTCTGTGAGTGTCTTTCTCTGTGGAAATATGTTCATTTGTGTCAGTTATTAGATAACGCCTATAAGTGATATCATAGAATATAGGTCTTTTGCTTTCCGACTTACCTCATGGTTCGTGATTATCTCCAGACTCATTTGTGGTGCCTCAAAGAGCAATGGTTCATTGTTTTCCAGGGCTAATACTCCACTGTGTACATGGACCACTTCTTCTTTATCCTTTCACCTGTTGTTGGACATTTTGATTGCTTCACTGTCTTGGCTATTGTGAATAAGGCTGCACTGCAGCTTTTGCAGCCTGTGTCTTCTCGATTCTTGTCTTCTCAGGTGAGAGGTCCAATGGTGCGCCTGCTCATTGAATGGTACCTCCATTTTTACTTTTCAACACAGCTCCTTTCTGTTCTCATTATTGGCTGTTACCCCTTTGCGTCTCACCGGCAGGTAGAGGGTACACAGTTCTCTAAAACCCCTTCAGCATTTATTGTTTGTAGACTTTTTGCTGATGGTCAGTCGACTGGTGTGAGTTGAAACTTTTTGTAGATTAGATTGCATGGGTCTAACACTCCCTGAGGTTGAGCTTTTATCCATTTTCCTTTGTTTTTTTAAAAGAGAGTGAGTAAAACTTAACTCTTCATACTCTCTTCTTGAAACATTTGCCTGTTTTGAATTTTTTTGTCCATTCCCTACTTCAGCACAATTTTTTAGGGCAGGTGTCCTTTACAGCCCTGAGTCCTTGTGAATGTTACGTGACCATTAGCTGTGAGTTTAAAGCTGCTCTTGCAGGAAACGGCCACAAGGTGGCAGCATTTCTCCTTTACCAAGTTTGGTTACTAGGGAAACAGAGCCTTAATGGAAGTGGTGTTCTAGGTGGTAAATTAGAATGGAATGTGCCAGGAGAAAGCCCTTTAAGTTTAGGTCTCATTTCTTCTTGTTCATATTTTTAATTAACTTTTTATTTTTTATCACAGCAAGTTTGATTACAATGGTTTGTTTGTTCTAGGTGTGCAAGATGTGTTTCTTTCACACATATACATGTATCTATCCTTCCTCGCATCCTTTTCCCATGTAGGTTATGACACAATGTTGAGTAGTCTTCTCCTGGTCTTCCGTAGGTCTTTGGTGATATATGTTTCACATGGTGTGTATATCTCTGTTAACCCCAATATGGTAATGCATCCAATCCTCGTACCTTTCTATTTGGTGAACCATAAGTTTTTTTAATGAATCTGTGATTGCCTTTCTCTGTGGAAATATCTTCATTGGTATCAATTGTTAGGTAACTCCGAAAAGTGATACGACAGGATATGTGTCTTTTGCTTTCTCTCTTACTACAAGTGGCGTGATTACGTCTAGACTCATCTATGGTGCTGCAAATGGCATTGTTTCATTTTTCTCACTAGCGAATATTCCGTCTGTACAGGAAGGAGTTCTTCTTTGTCCACCCATCTGTTGGTGGACTTTTTGGTTACTTCCGTACCTTGGCTATTGTAATACTTTGTAATGGAGATAGGCCTGCCTGTGTCTTTCCAATTCTGTCTTCTTAGATTATACGTCCAGGAGTTGGCCTGCTGGATCATATGGTAGCTCAATGTTTACCTTTTGAAGGCACCTCCATTCTCTTCTCATTCGTGGCTCTTTCCAAGTTACGTCCCACTGAAAGTTGAGGGTATGCATTTCTCCACAACACCTTCAGCCCTTATTGTTTGTAGTTTTCTTGCTGATGGTTATTCTGACAAGTGTGAGCTGATACCTCTTTGTGTTTGAATTCGCATGTGCCTCATAATCCGCTGAAATTGAGCTTTAAGGCATGTCCTTTTCATTTTTCAAGCTGTGATTACCCCTTAGTTCTTCAAAGTGTTCTCTTCAAGTATGTGTCCCATTTTGAAATGTTTTGCCCATTACCTCCCTCAAGACGTTTTGAGGGCAGCTTTCATTTACAGTCCTGCAGTACTTGTTCCTATGAAATGACCATTAGCACAGGCTTTAAAGCTGCTTTTGCAGTTAACTGCCAGAGGGCGGCAGCCTTTCTATGTTCCCCACCCTGGTAACTAGGGAAAAGCCCTTGCGGCCTGTGGTGTTCCTCGGTTATAAATTAGAGTGGAGTGTGCCCAGACAAACCCACAAAAGCTGATGTCTCCTTTCTTTTGTTTGATTTTTAAATTTAATTTTTATTTTTCATTGGAGTAATATTCCACTGTGTACCTGGACCACTTCTACTTTGTGCATTCCTCGGTTGATGGACATTTCCATTGCTTCCGAGTGTTGGCTGTGGTAAATATTGTTGGAGTGCAGGATTGCCAGCCTGTGACTTTTTGATTCACATTTTCTCAGGCGATAGGCCCAGCAGTGGGTGTGACTGATTGACTGGTAGCACCGTGTTTCCCTTTGCAAAGCACCTTCTTTGTGTTTTCATTAGTGGCTCTTACCACGTCCCCCTTAGAATCGAGAGTACGCGTTTCTCCACAATCGCTTCAGCGTTTATTGTTTGCAGCATTTATGCTAGTGGCCCTTCTGGCTGCTGTGAGCTGATAGGTTTTTGTAGTTTGGGTTTGCATGTCGTTGAAAATTCGTAAAACTCATCATTTTTCTCCGCCGTTTTCTTTTCTGCTAAAAAAAAGGAAACAATTGGGAGTACGATCTAACCCTTGAAATTGTCTTCTTGGAAGGTTGCCCTCTTTTGAATTTTTTGGTCGATTTTCCACCCCAGAATTTGTTTAGAGGGCAGGTGTCATATACCGAAGTGCAAGTTTGGTGAATATTTAGTGACCTTTAGCAATGGGTTTAAAGCTGCTCTTGTGGGTAGTGGCCTCAAGGAGGCAGCATTTCTCCATTCCCAAATCTATGTACTAGGGCAGCAGAGCCTTTCTGGAAGTCGTGTTCCTAGGTTGTAAATTACATTGGAATGTGCATGGAGAAACCCCCGTAAGTTTATGTCTCATTATTTCTTCTTGGTTTTTAAAATTTTTTTAATTGGGGTAAAGCTTAGAATATTGTTTGTCCTAGGTGTACACAATCTGGTTCATTTGTACATTATATGTGTCTACTCACGTAGAGATCCTCTTCCCATGTAAAATGTTACAGAGGGTTCCGCAGACCTCCCTTGCTATATGGTCGGTCTTTTAGAGGTATGTATATAATACGTGTTTGTATACATATAGTAACACTAAACTTAATTTATCCATTCCCCCCACCTTTCCTTTTAGATGAGTATAGTTTGCTTTCTAAGTCTGTGAGTGTCTTTCTCTGTGGAAATATGTTCATTTGTGTCAGTTATTAGATAACGCCTATAAGTGATATCATAGAATATAGGTCTTTTGCTTTCCGACTTACCTCATGGTTCGTGATTATCTCCAGACTCATTTGTGGTGCCTCAAAGAGCAATGGTTCATTGTTTTCCAGGGCTAATACTCCACTGTGTACATGGACCACTTCTTCTTTATCCTTTCACCTGTTGTTGGACATTTTGATTGCTTCACTGTCTTGGCTATTGTGAATAAGGCTGCACTGCAGCTTTTGCAGCCTGTGTCTTTTCGATTCTTGTCTTCTCAGGTGAGAGGTCCAATGGTGCGCCTGCTCATTGAATGGTACCTCCATTTTTACTTTTCAACACAGCTCCTTTCTGTTCTCATTATTGGCTGTTACCCCTTTGCGTCTCACCGGCAGGTAGAGGGTACACAGTTCTCTAAAACCCCTTCAGCATTTATTGTTTGTAGACATTTTGCTGATGGTCAGTCGACTGGTGTGAGTTGAAACTTTTTGTAGATTAGATTGCATGGGTCTAACACTCCCTGCGGTTGAGCTTTTATCCATTTTCCTTTGTTTTTTTAAAAGAGAGTGAGTAAAACTTAACTCTTCATACTCTCTTCTTGAAACATTTGCCTGTTTTGAATTTTTTTGTCCATTCCCTACTTCAGCACAATTTTTTAGGGCAGGTGTCCTTTACAGCCCTGAGTCCTTGTGAATGTTACGTGACCATTTGCTGTGAGTTTAAAGCTGCTCTTGCAGGAAACGGCCACAAGGTGGCAGCATTTCTCCTTTACCAAGTTTGGTTACTAGGGAAACAGAGCCTTAATGGAAGTGGTGTTCTAGGTGGTAAATTAGAATGGAATGTGCCAGGAGAAAGCCCTTTAAGTCTAGGTCTCATTTCTTCTTGTTCATATTTGTAATTTACTTTTTATTTTTTATCACAGCAAGTTTGATTACAATGGTTTGTTTGTTCTAGGTGTGCAAGATGTGTTTCTTTCACACATATACATGTATCTATCCTTCCTCGCATCCTTTTCCCATGTAGGTTATGACACAATGTTGAGTAGTCTTCTCCTGGTCTTCCGTAGGTCTTTGGTGATATATGTTTCACATGGTGTGTATATCTCTGTTAACCCCATTATGGTAATGCATCCAATCCTCGTACCTTTCTATTTGGTGAACCATAAGTTTTTTTAATGAATCTGTGATTGCCTTTCTCTGTGGAAATATCTTCATTGGTATCAATTGTTAGGTAACTCCGAAAAGTGATACGACAGGATATGTGTCTTTTGCTTTCTCTCTTACTACAAGTGGCGTGATTACGTCTAGACTCATCTATGGTGCTGCAAATGGCATTGTTTCATTTTTCTCACTAGCGAATATTCCGTCTGTACAGGAAGGAGTTCTTCTTTGTCCACCCATCTGTTGGTGGACTTTTTGGTTACTTCCGTACCTTGGCTATTGTAATACTTTGTAATGGAGATAGGCCTGCCTGTGTCTTTCCAATTCTGTCTTCTTAGATTATACGTCCAGGAGTTGGCCTGCTGGATCATATGGTAGCTCAATGTTTACCTTTTGAAGGCACCTCCATTCTCTTCTCATTCGTGGCTCTTTCCAAGTTACGTCCCACTGAAAGTTGAGGGTATGCATTTCTCCACAACACCTTCAGCCCTTATTGTTTGTAGTTTTCTTGCTGATGGTTATTCTGACAAGTGTGAGCTGATACCTCTTTGTGTTTGAATTCGCATGTGCCTCATAATCCGCTGAAATTGAGCTTTAAGGCATGTCCTTTTCATTTTTCAAGCTGTGATTACCCCTTAGTTCTTCAAAGTGTTCTCTTCAAGTATGTGTCCCATTTTGAAATGTTTTGGCCATTACCTCCCTCAAGACGTTTTGAGGGCAGCTTTCATTTACAGTCCTGCAGTACTTGTTCCTATGAAATGACCATTAGCACAGGCTTTAAAGCTGCTTTTGCAGGTAACTGCCAGAGGGCGGCAGCCTTTCTATGTTCCCCACCCTGGTAACTAGGGAAAAGCCCTTGCGGCCTGTGGTGTTCCTCGGTTATAAATTAGAGTGGAGTGTGCCCAGACAAACCCACAAAAGCTGATGTCTCCTTTCTTTTGTTTGATTTTTAAATTTAATTTTTATTTTTCATTGGAGTAATATTCCACTGTGTACCTGGACCACTTCTACTTTGTGCATTCCTCGGTTGATGGACATTTCCATTGCTTCCGAGTGTTGGCTGTGGTAAATATTGTTGGAGTGCAGGATTGCCAGCCTGTGACTTTTTGATTCACATTTTCTCAGGCGATAGGTCCAGCAGTGGGTGTGACTGATTGACTGGTAGCACCGTGTTTCCCTTTGCAAAGCACCTTCTTTGTGTTTTCATTAGTGGCTCTTACCACGTCCCCCTTAGAATCGAGGGTACGCGTTTCTCCACAATCGCTTCAGCGTTTATTGTTTGCAGCATTTATGCTAGTGGCCCTTCTGGCTGCTGTGAGCTGATAGGTTTTTGTAATTTGGGTTTGCATGTCGTTGAAAATTCGTAAAACTCATCATTTTTCTCCGCCGTTTTCTTTTCTGCTAAAAAAAAGGAAACAATTGGGAGTACGATCTAACCCTTGAAATTGTCTTCTTGGAAGGTTGCCCTCTTTTGAATTTTTTGGTCGATTTTCCACCCCAGAATTTGTTTAGAGGGCAGGTGTCATATACCGAAGTGCAAGTTTGGTGAATATTTAGTGACCTTTAGCAATGGGTTTAAAGCTGCTCTTGTGGGTAGTGGCCTCAAGGAGGCAGCATTTCTCCATTCCCAAATCTATGTACTAGGGCAGCAGAGCCTTTCTGGAAGTCGTGTTCCTAGGTTGTAAATTACATTGGAATGTGCATGGAGAAACCCCCGTAAGTTTATGTCTCATTATTTCTTCTTGGTTTTTAAAATTTTTTTAATTGGGGTAAAGCTTAGAATATTGTTTGTCCTAGGTGTACACAATCTGGTTCATTTGTACATTATATGTGTCTACTCACGTAGAGATCCTCTTCCCATGTAAAATGTTACAGAGGGTTCCGCAGACCTCCCTTGCTATATGGTCGGTCTTTTAGAGATATGTATATAATACGTGTTTGTATACATATAGTAACACTAAACTTAATTTATCCATTCCCCCCACCTTTCCTTTTAGATGAGTATAGTTTGCTTTCTAAGTCTGTGAGTGTCTTTCTCTGTGGAAATATGTTCATTTGTGTCAGTTATTAGATAACGCCTATAAGTGATATCATAGAATATAGGTCTTTTGCTTTCCGACTTACCTCATGGTTCGTGATTATCTCCAGACTCATTTGTGGTGCCTCAAAGAGCAATGGTTCATTGTTTTCCATGGCTAATACTCCACTGTGTACATGGACCACTTCTTCTTTATCCTTTCACCTGTTGTTGGACATTTTGATTGCTTCACTGTCTTGGCTATTGTGAATAAGGCTGCACTGCAGCTTTTGCAGCCTGTGTCTTCTCGATTCTTGTCTTCTCAGGTGAGAGGTCCAATGGTGCGCCTGCTCATTGAATGGTACCTCCATTTTTACTTTTCAACACAGCTCCTTTCTGTTCTCATTATTGGCTGTTACCCCTTTGCGTCTCACCGGCAGGTAGAGGGTACACAGTTCTCTAAAACCCCTTCAGCATTTATTGTTTGTAGACTTTTTGCTGATGGTCAGTCGACTGGTGTGAGTTGAAACTTTTTGTAGATTAGATTGCATGGGTCTAACACTCCCTGAGGTTGAGCTTTTATCCATTTTCCTTTGTTTTTTTAAAAGAGAGTGAGTAAAACTTAACTCTTCATACTCTCTTCTTGAAACATTTGCCTGTTTTGAATTTTTTTGTCCATTCCCTACTTCAGCACAATTTTTTAGGGCAGGTGTCCTTTACAGCCCTGAGTCCTTGTGAATGTTACGTGACCATTAGCTGTGAGTTTAAAGCTGCTCTTGCAGGAAACGGCCACAAGGTGGCAGCATTTCTCCTTTACCAAGTTTGGTTACTAGGGAAACAGAGCCTTAATGGAAGTGGTGTTCTAGGTGGTAAATTAGAATGGAATGTGCCAGGAGAAAGCCCTTTAAGTTTAGGTCTCATTTCTTCTTGTTCATATTTGTAATTTACTTTTTATTTTTTATCACAGCAAGTTTGATTACAATGGTTTGTTTGTTCTAGGTGTGCAAGATGTGTTTCTTTCACACATATACATGTATCTATCCTTCCTCGCATCCTTTTCCCATGTAGGTTATGACACAATGTTGAGTAGTCTTCTCCTGGTCTTCCGTAGGTCTTTGGTGATATATGTTTCACATGGTGTGTATATCTCTGTTAACCCCAATATGGTAATGCATCCAATCCTCGTACCTTTCTATTTGGTGAACCATAAGTTTTTTTAATGAATCTGTGATTGCCTTTCTCTGTGGAAATATCTTCATTGGTATCAATTGTTAGGTAACTCCGAAAAGTGATACGACAGGATATGTGTCTTTTGCTTTCTCTCTTACTACAAGTGGCGTGATTACGTCTAGACTCATCTATGGTGCTGCAAATGGCATTGTTTCATTTTTCTCACTAGCGAATATTCCGTCTGTACAGGAAGGAGTTCTTCTTTGTCCACCCATCTGTTGGTGGACTTTTTGGTTACTTCCGTACCTTGGCTATTGTAATACTTTGTAATGGAGATAGGCCTGCCTGTGTCTTTCCAATTCTGTCTTCTTAGATTATACGTCCAGGAGTTGGCCTGCTGGATCATATGGTAGCTCAATGTTTACCTTTTGAAGGCACCTCCATTCTCTTCTCATTCGTGGCTCTTTCCAAGTTACGTCCCACTGAAAGTTGAGGGTATGCATTTCTCCACAACACCTTCAGCCCTTATTGTTTGTAGTTTTCTTGCTGATGGTTATTCTGACAAGTGTGAGCTGATACCTCTTTGTGTTTGAATTCGCATGTGCCTCATAATCCGCTGAAATTGAGCTTTAAGGCATGTCCTTTTCATTTTTCAAGCTGTGATTACCCCTTAGTTCTTCAAAGTGTTCTCTTCAAGTATGTGTCCCATTTTGAAATGTTTTGGCCATTACCTCCCTCAAGACGTTTTGAGGGCAGCTTTCATTTACAGTCCTGCAGTACTTGTTCCTATGAAATGACCATTAGCACAGGCTTTAAAGCTGCTTTTGCAGGTAACTGCCAGAGGGCGGCAGCCTTTCTATGTTCCCCACCCTGGTAACTAGGGAAAAGCCCTTGCGGCCTGTGGTGTTCCTCGGTTATAAATTAGAGTGGAGTGTGCCCAGACAAACCCACAAAAGCTGATGTCTCCTTTCTTTTGTTTGATTTTTAAATTTAATTTTTATTTTTCATTGGAGTAATATTCCACTGTGTACCTGGACCACTTCTACTTTGTGCATTCCTCGGTTGATGGACATTTCCATTGCTTCCGAGTGTTGGCTGTGGTAAATATTGTTGGAGTGCAGGATTGCCAGCCTGTGACTTTTTGATTCACATTTTCTCAGGCGATAGGCCCAGCAGTGGGTGTGACTGATTGACTGGTAGCACCGTGTTTCCCTTTGCAAAGCACCTTCTTTGTGTTTTCATTAGTGGCTCTTACCACGTCCCCCTTAGAATCGAGAGTACGCGTTTCTCCACAATCGCTTCAGCGTTTATTGTTTGCAGCATTTATGCTAGTGGCCCTTCTGGCTGCTGTGAGCTGATAGGTTTTTGTAGTTTGGGTTTGCATGTCGTTGAAAATTCGTAAAACTCATCATTTTTCTCCGCCGTTTTCTTTTCTGCTAAAAAAAAGGAAACAATTGGGAGTACGATCTAACCCTTGAAATTGTCTTCTTGGAAGGTTGCCCTCTTTTGAATTTTTTGGTCGATTTTCCACCCCAGAATTTGTTTAGAGGGCAGGTGTCATATACCGAAGTGCAAGTTTGGTGAATATTTAGTGACCTTTAGCAATGGGTTTAAAGCTGCTCTTGTGGGTAGTGGCCTCAAGGAGGCAGCATTTCTCCATTCCCAAATCTATGTACTAGGGCAGCAGAGCCTTTCTGGAAGTCGTGTTCCTAGGTTGTAAATTACATTGGAATGTGCATGGAGAAACCCCCGTAAGTTTATGTCTCATTATTTCTTCTTGGTTTTTAAACTTTTTTTAATTGGGGTAAAGCTTAGAATATTGTTTGTCCTAGGTGTACACAATCTGGTTCATTTGTACATTATATGTGTCTACTCACGTAGAGATCCTCTTCCCATGTAAAATGTTACAGAGGGTTCCGCAGACCTCCCTTGCTATATGGTCGGTCTTTTAGAGATATGTATATAATACGTGTTTGTATACATATAGTAACACTAAACTTAATTTATCCATTCCCCCCACCTTTCCTTTTAGATGAGTATAGTTTGCTTTCTAAGTCTGTGAGTGTCTTTCTCTGTGGAAATATGTTCATTTGTGTCAGTTATTAGATAACGCCTATAAGTGATATCATAGAATATAGGTCTTTTGCTTTCCGACTTACCTCATGGTTCGTGATTATCTCCAGACTCATTTGTGGTGCCTCAAAGAGCAATGGTTCATTGTTTTCCATGGCTAATACTCCACTGTGTACATGGACCACTTCTTCTTTATCCTTTCACCTGTTGTTGGACATTTTGATTGCTTCACTGTCTTGGCTATTGTGAATAAGGCTGCACTGCAGCTTTTGCAGCCTGTGTCTTCTCGATTCTTGTCTTCTCAGGTGAGAGGTCCAATGGTGCGCCTGCTCATTGAATGGTACCTCCATTTTTACTTTTCAACACAGCTCCTTTCTGTTCTCATTATTGGCTGTTACCCCTTTGCGTCTCACCGGCAGGTAGAGGGTACACAGTTCTCTAAAACCCCTTCAGCATTTATTGTTTGTAGACTTTTTGCTGATGGTCAGTCGACTGGTGTGAGTTGAAACTTTTTGTAGATTAGATTGCATGGGTCTAACACTCCCTGCGGTTGAGCTTTTATCCATTTTCCTTTGTTTTTTTAAAAGAGAGTGAGTAAAACTTAACTCTTCATACTCTCTTCTTGAAACATTTGCCTGTTTTGAATTTTTTTGTCCATTCCCTACTTCAGCACAATTTTTTAGGGCAGGTGTCCTTTACAGCCCTGAGTCCTTGTGAATGTTACGTGACCATTAGCTGTGAGTTTAAAGCTGCTCTTGCAGGAAACGGCCACAAGGTGGCAGCATTTCTCCTTTACCAAGTTTGGTTACTAGGGAAACAGAGCCTTAATGGAAGTGGTGTTCTAGGTGGTAAATTAGAATGGAATGTGCCAGGAGAAAGCCCTTTAAGTTTAGGTCTCATTTCTTCTTGTTCATATTTGTAATTTACTTTTTATTTTTTATCACAGCAAGTTTGATTACAATGGTTTGTTTGTTCTAGGTGTGCAAGATGTGTTTCTTTCACACATATACATGTATCTATCCTTCCTCGCATCCTTTTCCCATGTAGGTTATGACACAATGTTGAGTAGTCTTCTCCTGGTCTTCCGTAGGTCTTTGGTGATATATGTTTCACATGGTGTGTATATCTCTGTTAACCCCAATATGGTAATGCATCCAATCCTCGTACCTTTCTATTTGGTGAACCATAAGTTTTTTTAATGAATCTGTGATTGCCTTTCTCTGTGGAAATATCTTCATTGGTATCAATTGTTAGGTAACTCCGAAAAGTGATACGACAGGATATGTGTCTTTTGCTTTCTCTCTTACTACAAGTGGCGTGATTACGTCTAGACTCATCTATGGTGCTGCAAATGGCATTGTTTCATTTTTCTCACTAGCGAATATTCCGTCTGTACAGGAAGGAGTTCTTCTTTGTCCACCCATCTGTTGGTGGACTTTTTGGTTACTTCCGTATCTTGGCTATTGTAATACTTTGTAATGGAGATAGGCCTGCCTGTGTCTTTCCAATTCTGTCTTCTTAGATTATACGTCCAGGAGTTGGCCTGCTGGATCATATGGTAGCTCAATGTTTACCTTTTGAAGGCACCTCCATTCTCTTCTCATTCGTGGCTCTTTCCAAGTTACGTCCCACTGAAAGTTGAGGGTATGCATTTCTCCACAACACCTTCAGCACTTATTGTTTGTAGTTTTCTTGCTGATGGTTATTCTGACAAGTGTGAGCTGATACCTCTTTGTGTTTGAATTCGCATGTGCCTCATAATCCGTTGAAATTGAGCTTTAAGGCATGTCCTTTTCATTTTTCAAGCTGTGATTACCCCTTAGTTCTTCAAAGTGTTCTCTTCAAGTATGTGTCCCATTTTGAAATGTTTTGCCCATTACCTCCCTCAAGACGTTTTGAGGGCAGCTTTCATTTACAGTCCTGCAGTACTTGTTCCTATGAAATGACCATTAGCACAGGCTTTAAAGCTGCTTTTGCAGGTAACTGCCAGAGGGCGGCAGCCTTTCTATGTTCCCCACCCTGGTAACTAGGGAAAAGCCCTTGCGGCCTGTGGTGTTCCTCGGTTATAAATTAGAGTGGAGTGTGCCCAGACAAACCCACAAAAGCTGATGTCTCCTTTCTTTTGTTTGATTTTTAAATTTAATTTTTATTTTTCATTGGAGTAATATTCCACTGTGTACCTGGACCACTTCTACTTTGTGCATTCCTCGGTTGATGGACATTTCCATTGCTTCCGAGTGTTGGCTGTGGTAAATATTGTTGGAGTGCAGGATTGCCAGCCTGTGACTTTTTGATTCACATTTTCTCAGGCGATAGGTCCAGCAGTGGGTGTGACTGATTGACTGGTAGCACCGTGTTTCCCTTTGCAAAGCACCTTCTTTGTGTTTTCATTAGTGGCTCTTACCACGTCCCCCTTAGAATCGAGGGTACGCGTTTCTCCACAATCGCTTCAGCGTTTATTGTTTGCAGCATTTATGCTAGTGGCCCTTCTGGCTGCTGTGAGCTGATAGGTTTTTGTAATTTGGGTTTGCATGTCGTTGAAAATTCGTAAAACTCATCATTTTTCTCCGCCGTTTTCTTTTCTGCTAAAAAAAAGGAAACAACTGGGAGTACGATCTAACCCTTGAAATTGTCTTCTTGGAAGGTTGCCCTCTTTTGAATTTTTTGGTCGATTTTCCACCCCAGAATTTGTTTAGAGGGCAGGTGTCATATACCGAAGTGCAAGTTTGGTGAATATTTAGTGACCTTTAGCAATGGGTTTAAAGCTGCTCTTGTGGGTAGTGGCCTCAAGGAGGCAGCATTTCTCCATTCCCAAATCTATGTACTAGGGCAGCAGAGCCTTTCTGGAAGTCGTGTTCCTAGGTTGTAAATTACATTGGAATGTGCATGGAGAAACCCCCGTAAGTTTATGTCTCATTATTTCTTCTTGGTTTTTAAAATTTTTTTAATTGGGGTAAAGCTTAGAATATTGTTTGTCCTAGGTGTACACAATCTGGTTCATTTGTACATTATATGTGTCTACTCACGTAGAGATCCTCTTCCCATGTAAAATGTTACAGAGGGTTCCGCAGACCTCCCTTGCTATATGGTCGGTCTTTTAGAGGTATGTATATAATACGTGTTTGTATACATATAGTAACACTAAACTTAATTTATCCATTCCCCCCACCTTTCCTTTTAGATGAGTATAGTTTGCTTTCTAAGTCTGTGAGTGTCTTTCTCTGTGGAAATATGTTCATTTGTGTCAGTTATTAGATAACGCCTATAAGTGATATCATAGAATATAGGTCTTTTGCTTTCCGACTTACCTCATGGTTCGTGATTATCTCCAGACTCATTTGTGGTGCCTCAAAGAGCAATGGTTCATTGTTTTCCATGGCTAATACTCCACTGTGTACATGGACCACTTCTTCTTTATCCTTTCACCTGTTGTTGGACATTTTGATTGCTTCACTGTCTTGGCTATTGTGAATAAGGCTGCACTGCAGCTTTTGCAGCCTGTGTCTTCTCGATTCTTGTCTTCTCAGGTGAGAGGTCCAATGGTGCGCCTGCTCATTGAATGGTACCTCCATTTTTACTTTTCAACACAGCTCCTTTCTGTTCTCATTATTGGCTGTTACCCCTTTGCGTCTCACCGGCAGGTAGAGGGTACACAGTTCTCTAAAACCCCTTCAGCATTTATTGTTTGTAGACTTTTTGCTGATGGTCAGTCGACTGGTGTGAGTTGAAACTTTTTGTAGATTAGATTGCATGGGTCTAACACTCCCTGCGGTTGAGCTTTTATCCATTTTCCTTTGTTTTTTTAAAAGAGAGTGAGTAAAACTTAACTCTTCATACTCTCTTCTTGAAACATTTGCCTGTTTTGAATTTTTTTGTCCATTCCCTACTTCACCACAATTTTTTAGGGCAGGTGTCCTTTACAGCCCTGAGTCCTTGTGAATGTTACGTGACCATTAGCTGTGAGTTTAAAGCTGCTCTTGCAGGAAACGGCCACAAGGTGGCAGCATTTCTCCTTTACCAAGTTTGGTTACTAGGGAAACAGAGCCTTAATGGAAGTGGTGTTCTAGGTGGTAAATTAGAATGGAATGTGCCAGGAGAAAGCCCTTTAACTTTAGGTCTCATTTCTTCTTGTTCATATTTGTAATTTACTTTTTATTTTTTATCACAGCAAGTTTGATTACAATGGTTTGTTTGTTCTAGGTGTGCAAGATGTGTTTCTTTCACACATATACATGTATCTATCCTTCCTCGCATCCTTTTCCCATGTAGGTTATGACACAATGTTGAGTAGTCTTCTCCTGGTCTTCCGTAGGTCTTTGGTGATATATGTTTCACATGGTGTGTATATCTCTGTTAACCCCAATATGGTAATGCATCCAATCCTCGTACCTTTCTATTTGGTGAACCATAAGTTTTTTTAATGAATCTGTGATTGCCTTTCTCTGTGGAAATATCTTCATTGGTATCAATTGTTAGGTAACTCCGAAAAGTGATACGACAGGATATGTGTCTTTTGCTTTCTCTCTTACTACAAGTGGCGTGATTACGTCTAGACTCATCTATGGTGCTGCAAATGGCATTGTTTCATTTTTCTCACTAGCGAATATTCCGTCTGTACAGGAAGGAGTTCTTCTTTGTCCACCCATCTGTTGGTGGACTTTTTGGTTACTTCCGTATCTTGGCTATTGTAATACTTTGTAATGGAGATAGGCCTGCCTGTGTCTTTCCAATTCTGTCTTCTTAGATTATACGTCCAGGAGTTGGCCTGCTGGATCATATGGTAGCTCAATGTTTACCTTTTGAAGGCACCTCCATTCTCTTCTCATTCGTGGCTCTTTCCAAGTTACGTCCCACTGAAAGTTGAGGGTATGCATTTCTCCACAACACCTTCAGCACTTATTGTTTGTAGTTTTCTTGCTGATGGTTATTCTGACAAGTGTGAGCTGATACCTCTTTGTGTTTGAATTCGCATGTGCCTCATAATCCGCTGAAATTGAGCTTTAAGGCATGTCCTTTTCATTTTTCAAGCTGTGATTACCCCTTAGTTCTTCAAAGTGTTCTCTTCAAGTATGTGTCCCATTTTGAAATGTTTTGGCCATTACCTCCCTCAAGACGTTTTGAGGGCAGCTTTCATTTACAGTCCTGCAGTACTTGTTCCTATGAAATGACCATTAGCACAGGCTTTAAAGCTGCTTTTGCAGGTAACTGCCAGAGGGCGGCAGCCTTTCTATGTTCCCCACCCTGGTAACTAGGGAAAAGCCCTTGCGGCCTGTGGTGTTCCTCGGTTATAAATTAGAGTGGAGTGTGCCCAGACAAACCCACAAAAGCTGATGTCTCCTTTCTTTTGTTTGATTTTTAAATTTAATTTTTATTTTTCATTGGAGTAATATTCCACTGTGTACCTGGACCACTTCTACTTTGTGCATTCCTCGGTTGATGGACATTTCCATTGCTTCCGAGTGTTGGCTGTGGTAAATATTGTTGGAGTGCAGGATTGCCAGCCTGTGACTTTTTGATTCACATTTTCTCAGGCGATAGGCCCAGCAGTGGGTGTGACTGATTGACTGGTAGCACCGTGTTTCCCTTTGCAAAGCACCTTCTTTGTGTTTTCATTAGTGGCTGTTACCACGTCCCCCTTAGAATCGAGAGTACGCGTTTCTCCACAATCGCTTCAGCGTTTATTGTTTGCAGCATTTATGCTAGTGGCCCTTCTGGCTGCTGTGAGCTGATAGGTTTTTGTAGTTTGGGTTTGCATGTCGTTGAAAATTCGTAAAACTCATCATTTTTCTCCGCCGTTTTCTTTTCTGCTAAAAAAAAGGAAACAATTGGGAGTACGATCTAACCCTTGAAATTGTCTTCTTGGAAGGTTGCCCTCTTTTGAATTTTTTGGTCGATTTTCCACCCCAGAATTTGTTTAGAGGGCAGGTGTCATATACCGAAGTGCAAGTTTGGTGAATATTTAGTGACCTTTAGCAATGGGTTTAAAGCTGCTCTTGTGGGTAGTGGCCTCAAGGAGGCAGCATTTCTCCATTCCCAAATCTATGTACTAGGGCAGCAGAGCCTTTCTGGAAGTCGTGTTCCTAGGTTGTAAATTACATTGGAATGTGCATGGAGAAACCCCCGTAAGTTTATGTCTCATTATTTCTTCTTGGTTTTTAAACTTTTTTTAATTGGGGTAAAGCTTAGAATATTGTTTGTCCTAGGTGTACACAATCTGGTTCATTTGTACATTATATGTGTCTACTCACGTAGAGATCCTCTTCCCATGTAAAATGTTACAGAGGGTTCCGCAGACCTCCCTTGCTATATGGTCGGTCTTTTAGAGATATGTATATAATACGTGTTTGTATACATATAGTAACACTAAACTTAATTTATCCATTCCCCCCACCTTTCCTTTTAGATGAGTATAGTTTGCTTTCTAAGTCTGTGAGTGTCTTTCTCTGTGGAAATATGTTCATTTGTGTCAGTTATTAGATAACGCCTATAAGTGATATCATAGAATATAGGTCTTTTGCTTTCCGACTTACCTCATGGTTCGTGATTATCTCCAGACTCATTTGTGGTGCCTCAAAGAGCAATGGTTCATTGTTTTCCAGGGCTAATACTCCACTGTGTACATGGAGCACTTCTTCTTTATCCTTTCACCTGTTGTTGGACATTTTGATTGCTTCACTGTCTTGGCTATTGTGAATAAGGCTGCACTGCAGCTTTTGCAGCCTGTGTCTTCTCGATTCTTGTCTTCTCAGGTGAGAGGTCCAATGGTGCGCCTGCTCATTGAATGGTACCTCCATTTTTACTTTTCAACACAGCTCCTTTCTGTTCTCATTATTGGCTGTTACCCCTTTGCGTCTCACCGGCAGGTAGAGGGTACACAGTTCTCTAAAACCCCTTCAGCATTTATTGTTTGTAGACTTTTTGCTGATGGTCAGTCGACTGGTGTGAGTTGAAACTTTTTGTAGATTAGATTGCATGGGTCTAACACTCCCTGCGGTTGAGCTTTTATCCATTTTCCTTTGTTTTTTTAAAAGAGAGTGAGTAAAACTTAACTCTTCATACTCTCTTCTTGAAACATTTGCCTGTTTTGAATTTTTTTGTCCATTCCCTACTTCAGCACAATTTTTTAGGGCAGGTGTCCTTTACAGCCCTGAGTCCTTGTGAATGTTACGTGACCATTAGCTGTGAGTTTAAAGCTGCTCTTGCAGGAAACGGCCACAAGGTGGCAGCATTTCTCCTTTACCAAGTTTGGTTACTAGGGAAACAGAGCCTTAATGGAAGTGGTGTTCTAGGTGGTAAATTAGAATGGAATGTGCCAGGAGAAAGCCCTTTAAGTTTAGGTCTCATTTCTTCTTGTTCATATTTGTAATTTACTTTTTATTTTTTATCACAGCAAGTTTGATTACAATGGTTTGTTTGTTCTAGGTGTGCAAGATGTGTTTCTTTCACACATATACATGTATCTATCCTTCCTCGCATCCTTTTCCCATGTAGGTTATGACACAATGTTGAGTAGTCTTCTCCTGGTCTTCCGTAGGTCTTTGGTGATATATGTTTCACATGGTGTGTATATCTCTGTTAACCCCAATATGGTAATGCATCCAATCCTCGTACCTTTCTATTTGGTGAACCATAAGTTTTTTTAATGAATCTGTGATTGCCTTTCTCTGTGGAAATATCTTCATTGGTATCAATTGTTAGGTAACTCCGAAAAGTGATACGACAGGATATGTGTCTTTTGCTTTCTCTCTTACTACAAGTGGCGTGATTACGTCTAGACTCATCTATGGTGCTGCAAATGGCATTGTTTCATTTTTCTCACTAGCGAATATTCCGTCTGTACAGGAAGGAGTTCTTCTTTGTCCACCCATCTGTTGGTGGACTTTTTGGTTACTTCCGTATCTTGGCTATTGTAATACTTTGTAATGGAGATAGGCCTGCCTGTGTCTTTCCAATTCTGTCTTCTTAGATTATACGTCCAGGAGTTGGCCTGCTGGATCATATGGTAGCTCAATGTTTACCTTTTGAAGGCACCTCCATTCTCTTCTCATTCGTGGCTCTTTCCAAGTTACGTCCCACTGAAAGTTGAGGGTATGCATTTCTCCACAACACCTTCAGCACTTATTGTTTGTAGTTTTCTTGCTGATGGTTATTCTGACAAGTGTGAGCTGATACCTCTTTGTGTTTGAATTCGCATGTGCCTCATAATCCGTTGAAATTGAGCTTTAAGGCATGTCCTTTTCATTTTTCAAGCTGTGATTACCCCTTAGTTCTTCAAAGTGTTCTCTTCAAGTATGTGTCCCATTTTGAAATGTTTTGCCCATTACCTCCCTCAAGACGTTTTGAGGGCAGCTTTCATTTACAGTCCTGCAGTACTTGTTCCTATGAAATGACCATTAGCACAGGCTTTAAAGCTGCTTTTGCAGGTAACTGCCAGAGGGCGGCAGCCTTTCTATGTTCCCCACCCTGGTAACTAGGGAAAAGCCCTTGCGGCCTGTGGTGTTCCTCGGTTATAAATTAGAGTGGAGTGTGCCCAGACAAACCCACAAAAGCTGATGTCTCCTTTCTTTTGTTTGATTTTTAAATTTAATTTTTATTTTTCATTGGAGTAATATTCCACTGTGTACCTGGACCACTTCTACTTTGTGCATTCCTCGGTTGATGGACATTTCCATTGCTTCCGAGTGTTGGCTGTGGTAAATATTGTTGGAGTGCAGGATTGCCAGCCTGTGACTTTTTGATTCACATTTTCTCAGGCGATAGGTCCAGCAGTGGGTGTGACTGATTGACTGGTAGCACCGTGTTTCCCTTTGCAAAGCACCTTCTTTGTGTTTTCATTAGTGGCTCTTACCACGTCCCCCTTAGAATCGAGGGTACGCGTTTCTCCACAATCGCTTCAGCGTTTATTGTTTGCAGCATTTATGCTAGTGGCCCTTCTGGCTGCTGTGAGCTGATAGGTTTTTGTAATTTGGGTTTGCATGTCGTTGAAAATTCGTAAAACTCATCATTTTTCTCCGCCGTTTTCTTTTCTGCTAAAAAAAAGGAAACAACTGGGAGTACGATCTAACCCTTGAAATTGTCTTCTTGGAAGGTTGCCCTCTTTTGAATTTTTTGGTCGATTTTCCACCCCAGAATTTGTTTAGAGGGCAGGTGTCATATACCGAAGTGCAAGTTTGGTGAATATTTAGTGACCTTTAGCAATGGGTTTAAAGCTGCTCTTGTGGGTAGTGGCCTCAAGGAGGCAGCATTTCTCCATTCCCAAATCTATGTACTAGGGCAGCAGAGCCTTTCTGGAAGTCGTGTTCCTAGGTTGTAAATTACATTGGAATGTGCATGGAGAAACCCCCGTAAGTTTATGTCTCATTATTTCTTCTTGGTTTTTAAAATTTTTTTAATTGGGGTAAAGCTTAGAATATTGTTTGTCCTAGGTGTACACAATCTGGTTCATTTGTACATTATATGTGTCTACTCACGTAGAGATCCTCTTCCCATGTAAAATGTTACAGAGGGTTCCGCAGACCTCCCTTGCTATATGGTCGGTCTTTTAGAGGTATGTATATAATACGTGTTTGTATACATATAGTAACACTAAACTTAATTTATCCATTCCCCCCACCTTTCCTTTTAGATGAGTATAGTTTGCTTTCTAAGTCTGTGAGTGTCTTTCTCTGTGGAAATATGTTCATTTGTGTCAGTTATTAGATAACGCCTATAAGTGATATCATAGAATATAGGTCTTTTGCTTTCCGACTTACCTCATGGTTCGTGATTATCTCCAGACTCATTTGTGGTGCCTCAAAGAGCAATGGTTCATTGTTTTCCATGGCTAATACTCCACTGTGTACATGGACCACTTCTTCTTTATCCTTTCACCTGTTGTTGGACATTTTGATTGCTTCACTGTCTTGGCTATTGTGAATAAGGCTGCACTGCAGCTTTTGCAGCCTGTGTCTTCTCGATTCTTGTCTTCTCAGGTGAGAGGTCCAATGGTGCGCCTGCTCATTGAATGGTACCTCCATTTTTACTTTTCAACACAGCTCCTTTCTGTTCTCATTATTGGCTGTTACCCCTTTGCGTCTCACCGGCAGGTAGAGGGTACACAGTTCTCTAAAACCCCTTCAGCATTTATTGTTTGTAGACTTTTTGCTGATGGTCAGTCGACTGGTGTGAGTTGAAACTTTTTGTAGATTAGATTGCATGGGTCTAACACTCCCTGCGGTTGAGCTTTTATCCATTTTCCTTTGTTTTTTTAAAAGAGAGTGAGTAAAACTTAACTCTTCATACTCTCTTCTTGAAACATTTGCCTGTTTTGAATTTTTTTGTCCATTCCCTACTTCACCACAATTTTTTAGGGCAGGTGTCCTTTACAGCCCTGAGTCCTTGTGAATGTTACGTGACCATTAGCTGTGAGTTTAAAGCTGCTCTTGCAGGAAACGGCCACAAGGTGGCAGCATTTCTCCTTTACCAAGTTTGGTTACTAGGGAAACAGAGCCTTAATGGAAGTGGTGTTCTAGGTGGTAAATTAGAATGGAATGTGCCAGGAGAAAGCCCTTTAACTTTAGGTCTCATTTCTTCTTGTTCATATTTGTAATTTACTTTTTATTTTTTATCACAGCAAGTTTGATTACAATGGTTTGTTTGTTCTAGGTGTGCAAGATGTGTTTCTTTCACACATATACATGTATCTATCCTTCCTCGCATCCTTTTCCCATGTAGGTTATGACACAATGTTGAGTAGTCTTCTCCTGGTCTTCCGTAGGTCTTTGGTGATATATGTTTCACATGGTGTGTATATCTCTGTTAACCCCAATATGGTAATGCATCCAATCCTCGTACCTTTCTATTTGGTGAACCATAAGTTTTTTTAATGAATCTGTGATTGCCTTTCTCTGTGGAAATATCTTCATTGGTATCAATTGTTAGGTAACTCCGAAAAGTGATACGACAGGATATGTGTCTTTTGCTTTCTCTCTTACTACAAGTGGCGTGATTACGTCTAGACTCATCTATGGTGCTGCAAATGGCATTGTTTCATTTTTCTCACTAGCGAATATTCCGTCTGTACAGGAAGGAGTTCTTCTTTGTCCACCCATCTGTTGGTGGACTTTTTGGTTACTTCCGTATCTTGGCTATTGTAATACTTTGTAATGGAGATAGGCCTGCCTGTGTCTTTCCAATTCTGTCTTCTTAGATTATACGTCCAGGAGTTGGCCTGCTGGATCATATGGTAGCTCAATGTTTACCTTTTGAAGGCACCTCCATTCTCTTCTCATTCGTGGCTCTTTCCAAGTTACGTCCCACTGAAAGTTGAGGGTATGCATTTCTCCACAACACCTTCAGCACTTATTGTTTGTAGTTTTCTTGCTGATGGTTATTCTGACAAGTGTGAGCTGATACCTCTTTGTGTTTGAATTCGCATGTGCCTCATAATCCGCTGAAATTGAGCTTTAAGGCATGTCCTTTTCATTTTTCAAGCTGTGATTACCCCTTAGTTCTTCAAAGTGTTCTCTTCAAGTATGTGTCCCATTTTGAAATGTTTTGGCCATTACCTCCCTCAAGACGTTTTGAGGGCAGCTTTCATTTACAGTCCTGCAGTACTTGTTCCTATGAAATGACCATTAGCACAGGCTTTAAAGCTGCTTTTGCAGGTAACTGCCAGAGGGCGGCAGCCTTTCTATGTTCCCCACCCTGGTAACTAGGGAAAAGCCCTTGCGGCCTGTGGTGTTCCTCGGTTATAAATTAGAGTGGAGTGTGCCCAGACAAACCCACAAAAGCTGATGTCTCCTTTCTTTTGTTTGATTTTTAAATTTAATTTTTATTTTTCATTGGAGTAATATTCCACTGTGTACCTGGACCACTTCTACTTTGTGCATTCCTCGGTTGATGGACATTTCCATTGCTTCCGAGTGTTGGCTGTGGTAAATATTGTTGGAGTGCAGGATTGCCAGCCTGTGACTTTTTGATTCACATTTTCTCAGGCGATAGGCCCAGCAGTGGGTGTGACTGATTGACTGGTAGCACCGTGTTTCCCTTTGCAAAGCACCTTCTTTGTGTTTTCATTAGTGGCTGTTACCACGTCCCCCTTAGAATCGAGAGTACGCGTTTCTCCACAATCGCTTCAGCGTTTATTGTTTGCAGCATTTATGCTAGTGGCCCTTCTGGCTGCTGTGAGCTGATAGGTTTTTGTAGTTTGGGTTTGCATGTCGTTGAAAATTCGTAAAACTCATCATTTTTCTCCGCCGTTTTCTTTTCTGCTAAAAAAAAGGAAACAATTGGGAGTACGATCTAACCCTTGAAATTGTCTTCTTGGAAGGTTGCCCTCTTTTGAATTTTTTGGTCGATTTTCCACCCCAGAATTTGTTTAGAGGGCAGGTGTCATATACCGAAGTGCAAGTTTGGTGAATATTTAGTGACCTTTAGCAATGGGTTTAAAGCTGCTCTTGTGGGTAGTGGCCTCAAGGAGGCAGCATTTCTCCATTCCCAAATCTATGTACTAGGGCAGCAGAGCCTTTCTGGAAGTCGTGTTCCTAGGTTGTAAATTACATTGGAATGTGCATGGAGAAACCCCCGTAAGTTTATGTCTCATTATTTCTTCTTGGTTTTTAAAATTTTTTTAATTGGGGTAAAGCTTAGAATATTGTTTGTCCTAGGTGTACACAATCTGGTTCATTTGTACATTATATGTGTCTACTCACGTAGAGATCCTCTTCCCATGTAAAATGTTACAGAGGGTTCCGCAGACCTCCCTTGCTATATGGTCGGTCTTTTAGAGATATGTATATAATACGTGTTTGTATACATATAGTAACACTAAACTTAATTTATCCATTCCCCCCACCTTTCCTTTTAGATGAGTATAGTTTGCTTTCTAAGTCTGTGAGTGTCTTTCTCTGTGGAAATATGTTCATTTGTGTCAGTTATTAGATAACGCCTATAAGTGATATCATAGAATATAGGTCTTTTGCTTTCCGACTTACCTCATGGTTCGTGATTATCTCCAGACTCATTTGTGGTGCCTCAAAGAGCAATGGTTCATTGTTTTCCAGGGCTAATACTCCACTGTGTACATGGAGCACTTCTTCTTTATCCTTTCACCTGTTGTTGGACATTTTGATTGCTTCACTGTCTTGGCTATTGTGAATAAGGCTGCACTGCAGCTTTTGCAGCCTGTGTCTTCTCGATTCTTGTCTTCTCAGGTGAGAGGTCCAATGGTGCGCCTGCTCATTGAATGGTACCTCCATTTTTACTTTTCAACACAGCTCCTTTCTGTTCTCATTATTGGCTGTTACCCCTTTGCGTCTCACCGGCAGGTAGAGGGTACACAGTTCTCTAAAACCCCTTCAGCATTTATTGTTTGTAGACATTTTGCTGATGGTCAGTCGACTGGTGTGAGTTGAAACTTTTTGTAGATTAGATTGCATGGGTCTAACACTCCCTGAGGTTGAGCTTTTATCCATTTTCCTTTGTTTTTTTAAAAGAGAGTGAGTAAAACTTAACTCTTCATACTCTCTTCTTGAAACATTTGCCTGTTTTGAATTTTTTTGTCCATTCCCTACTTCAGCACAATTTTTTAGGGCAGGTATCCTTTACAGCCCTGAGTCCTTGTGAATGTTACGTGACCATTAGCTGTGAGTTTAAAGCTGCTCTTGCAGGAAACGGCCACAAGGTGGCAGCATTTCTCCTTTACCAAGTTTGGTTACTAGGGAAACAGAGCCTTAATGGAAGTGGTGTTCTAGGTGGTAAATTAGAATGGAATGTGCCAGGAGAAAGCCCTTTAAGTTTAGGTCTCATTTCTTCTTGTTCATATTTGTAATTTACTTTTTATTTTTTATCACAGCAAGTTTGATTACAATGGTTTGTTTGTTCTAGGTGTGCAAGATGTGTTTCTTTCACACATATACATGTATCTATCCTTCCTCGCATCCTTTTCCCATGTAGGTTATGACACAATGTTGAGTAGTCTTCTCCTGGTCTTCCGTAGGTCTTTGGTGATATATGTTTCACATGGTGTGTATATCTCTGTTAACCCCAATATGGTAATGCATCCAATCCTCGTACCTTTCTATTTGGTGAACCATAAGTTTTTTTAATGAATCTGTGATTGCCTTTCTCTGTGGAAATATCTTCATTGGTATCAATTGTTAGGTAACTCCGAAAAGTGATACGACAGGATATGTGTCTTTTGCTTTCTCTCTTACTACAAGTGGCGTGATTACGTCTAGACTCATCTATGGTGCTGCAAATGGCATTGTTTCATTTTTCTCACTAGCGAATATTCCGTCTGTACAGGAAGGAGTTCTTCTTTGTCCACCCATCTGTTGGTGGACTTTTTGGTTACTTCCGTATCTTGGCTATTGTAATACTTTGTAATGGAGATAGGCCTGCCTGTGTCTTTCCAATTCTGTCTTCTTAGATTATACGTCCAGGAGTTGGCCTGCTGGATCATATGGTAGCTCAATGTTTACCTTTTGAAGGCACCTCCATTCTCTTCTCATTCGTGGCTCTTTCCAAGTTGCGTCCCACTGAAAGTTGAGGGTATGCATTTCTCCACAACACCTTCAGCACTTATTGTTTGTAGTTTTCTTGCTGATGGTTATTCTGACAAGTGTGAGCTGATACCTCTTTGTGTTTGAATTCGCATGTGCCTCATAATCCGTTGAAATTGAGCTTTAAGGCATGTCCTTTTCATTTTTCAAGCTGTGATTACCCCTTAGTTCTTCAAAGTGTTCTCTTAAAGTATGTGTCCCATTTTGAAATGTTTTGGCCATTACCTCCCTCAAGACGTTTTGAGGGCAGCTTTCATTTACAGTCCTGCAGTACTTGTTCCTATGAAATGACCATTAGCACAGGCTTTAAAGCTGCTTTTGCAGGTAACTGCCAGAGGGCGGCAGCCTTTCTATGTTCCCCACCCTGGTAACTAGGGAAAAGCCCTTGCGGCCTGTGGTGTTCCTCGGTTATAAATTAGAGTGGAGTGTGCCCAGACAAACCCACAAAAGCTGATGTCTCCTTTCTTTTGTTTGATTTTTAAATTTAATTTTTATTTTTCATTGGAGTAATATTCCACTGTGTACCTGGACCACTTCTACTTTGTGCATTCCTCGGTTGATGGACATTTCCATTGCTTCCGAGTGTTGGCTGTGGTAAATATTGTTGGAGTGCAGGATTGCCAGCCTGTGACTTTTTGATTCACATTTTCTCAGGCGATAGGCCCAGCAGTGGGTGTGACTGATTGACTGGTAGCACCGTGTTTCCCTTTGCAAAGCACCTTCTTTGTGTTTTCATTAGTGGCTGTTACCACGTCCCCCTTAGAATCGAGAGTACGCGTTTCTCCACAATCGCTTCAGCGTTTATTGTTTGCAGCATTTATGCTAGTGGCCCTTCTGGCTGCTGTGAGCTGATAGGTTTTTGTAATTTGGGTTTGCATGTCGTTGAAAATTCGTAAAACTCATCATTTTTCTCCGCCGTTTTCTTTTCTGCTAAAAAAAAGGAAACAATTGGGAGTACGATCTAACCCTTGAAATTGTCTTCTTGGAAGGTTGCCCTCTTTTGAATTTTTTGGTCGATTTTCCACCCCAGAATTTGTTTAGAGGGCAGGTGTCATATACCGAAGTGCAAGTTTGGTGAATATTTAGTGACCTTTAGCAATGGGTTTAAAGCTGCTCTTGTGGGTAGTGGCCTCAAGGAGGCAGCATTTCTCCATTCCCAAATCTATGTACTAGGGCAGCAGAGCCTTTCTGGAAGTCGTGTTCCTAGGTTGTAAATTACATTGGAATGTGCATGGAGAAACCCCCGTAAGTTTATGTCTCATTATTTCTTCTTGGTTTTTAAAATTTTTTTAATTGGGGTAAAGCTTAGAATATTGTTTGTCCTAGGTGTACACAATCTGGTTCATTTGTACATTATATGTGTCTACTCACGTAGAGATCCTCTTCCCATGTAAAATGTTACAGAGGGTTCCGCAGACCTCCCTTGCTATATGGTCGGTCTTTTAGAGATATGTATATAATACGTGTTTGTATACATATAGTAACACTAAACTTAATTTATCCATTCCCCCCACCTTTCCTTTTAGATGAGTATAGTTTGCTTTCTAAGTCTGTGAGTGTCTTTCTCTGTGGAAATATGTTCATTTGTGTCAGTTATTAGATAACGCCTATAAGTGATATCATAGAATATAGGTCTTTTGCTTTCCGACTTACCTCATGGTTCGTGATTATCTCCAGACTCATTTGTGGTGCCTCAAAGAGCAATGGTTCATTGTTTTCCAGGGCTAATACTCCACTGTGTACATGGAGCACTTCTTCTTTATCCTTTCACCTGTTGTTGGACATTTTGATTGCTTCACTGTCTTGGCTATTGTGAATAAGGCTGCACTGCAGCTTTTGCAGCCTGTGTCTTCTCGATTCTTGTCTTCTCAGGTGAGAGGTCCAATGGTGCGCCTGCTCATTGAATGGTACCTCCATTTTTACTTTTCAACACAGCTCCTTTCTGTTCTCATTATTGGCTGTTACCCCTTTGCGTCTCACCGGCAGGTAGAGGGTACACAGTTCTCTAAAACCCCTTCAGCATTTATTGTTTGTAGACATTTTGCTGATGGTCAGTCGACTGGTGTGAGTTGAAACTTTTTGTAGATTAGATTGCATGGGTCTAACACTCCCTGAGGTTGAGCTTTTATCCATTTTCCTTTGTTTTTTTAAAAGAGAGTGAGTAAAACTTAACTCTTCATACTCTCTTCTTGAAACATTTGCCTGTTTTGAATTTTTTTGTCCATTCCCTACTTCAGCACAATTTTTTAGGGCAGGTATCCTTTACAGCCCTGAGTCCTTGTGAATGTTACGTGACCATTAGCTGTGAGTTTAAAGCTGCTCTTGCAGGAAACGGCCACAAGGTGGCAGCATTTCTCCTTTACCAAGTTTGGTTACTAGGGAAACAGAGCCTTAATGGAAGTGGTGTTCTAGGTGGTAAATTAGAATGGAATGTGCCAGGAGAAAGCCCTTTAAGTTTAGGTCTCATTTCTTCTTGTTCATATTTGTAATTTACTTTTTATTTTTTATCACAGCAAGTTTGATTACAATGGTTTGTTTGTTCTAGGTGTGCAAGATGTGTTTCTTTCACACATATACATGTATCTATCCTTCCTCGCATCCTTTTCCCATGTAGGTTATGACACAATGTTGAGTAGTCTTCTCCTGGTCTTCCGTAGGTCTTTGGTGATATATGTTTCACATGGTGTGTATATCTCTGTTAACCCCAATATGGTAATGCATCCAATCCTCGTACCTTTCTATTTGGTGAACCATAAGTTTTTTTAATGAATCTGTGATTGCCTTTCTCTGTGGAAATATCTTCATTGGTATCAATTGTTAGGTAACTCCGAAAAGTGATACGACAGGATATGTGTCTTTTGCTTTCTCTCTTACTACAAGTGGCGTGATTACGTCTAGACTCATCTATGGTGCTGCAAATGGCATTGTTTCATTTTTCTCACTAGCGAATATTCCGTCTGTACAGGAAGGAGTTCTTCTTTGTCCACCCATCTGTTGGTGGACTTTTTGGTTACTTCCGTACCTTGGCTATTGTAATACTTTGTAATGGAGATAGGCCTGCCTGTGTCTTTCCAATTCTGTCTTCTTAGATTATACGTCCAGGAGTTGGCCTGCTGGATCATATGGTAGCTCAATGTTTACCTTTTGAAGGCACCTCCATTCTCTTCTCATTCGTGGCTCTTTCCAAGTTACGTCCCACTGAAAGTTGAGGGTATGCATTTCTCCACAACACCTTCAGCCCTTATTGTTTGTAGTTTTCTTGCTGATGGTTATTCTGACAAGTGTGAGCTGATACCTCTTTGTGTTTGAATTCGCATGTGCCTCATAATCCGCTGAAATTGAGCTTTGAGGCATGTCCTTTTCATTTTTCAAGCTGTGATTACCCCTTAGTTCTTCAAAGTGTTCTCTTCAAGTATGTGTCCCATTTTGAAATGTTTTGGCCATTACCTCCCTCAAGACGTTTTGAGGGCAGCTTTCATTTACAGTCCTGCAGTACTTGTTCCTATGAAATGACCATTAGCACAGGCTTTAAAGCTGCTTTTGCAGGTAACTGCCAGAGGGCGGCAGCCTTTCTATGTTCCCCACCCTGGTAACTAGGGAAAAGCCCTTGCGGCCTGTGGTGTTCCTCGGTTATAAATTAGAGTGGAGTGTGCCCAGACAAACCCACAAAAGCTGATGTCTCCTTTCTTTTGTTTGATTTTTAAATTTAATTTTTATTTTTCATTGGAGTAATATTCCACTGTGTACCTGGACCACTTCTACTTTGTGCATTCCTCGGTTGATGGACATTTCCATTGCTTCCGAGTGTTGGCTGTGGTAAATATTGTTGGAGTGCAGGATTGCCAGCCTGTGACTTTTTGATTCACATTTTCTCAGGCGATAGGCCCAGCAGTGGGTGTGACTGATTGACTGGTAGCACCGTGTTTCCCTTTGCAAAGCACCTTCTTTGTGTTTTCATTAGTGGCTCTTACCACGTCCCCCTTAGAATCGAGAGTACGCGTTTCTCCACAATCGCTTCAGCGTTTATTGTTTGCAGCATTTATGCTAGTGGCCCTTCTGGCTGCTGTGAGCTGATAGGTTTTTGTAGTTTGGGTTTGCATGTCGTTGAAAATTCGTAAAACTCATCATTTTTCTCCGCCGTTTTCTTTTCTGCTAAAAAAAAGGAAACAATTGGGAGTACGATCTAACCCTTGAAATTGTCTTCTTGGAAGGTTGCCCTCTTTTGAATTTTTTGGTCGATTTTCCACCCCAGAATTTGTTTAGAGGGCAGGTGTCATATACCGAAGTGCAAGTTTGGTGAATATTTAGTGACCTTTAGCAATGGGTTTAAAGCTGCTCTTGTGGGTAGTGGCCTCAAGGAGGCAGCATTTCTCCATTCCCAAATCTATGTACTAGGGCAGCAGAGCCTTTCTGGAAGTCGTGTTCCTAGGTTGTAAATTACATTGGAATGTGCATGGAGAAACCCCCGTAAGTTTATGTCTCATTATTTCTTCTTGGTTTTTAAAATTTTTTTAATTGGGGTAAAGCTTAGAATATTGTTTGTCCTAGGTGTACACAATCTGGTTCATTTGTACATTATATGTGTCTACTCACGTAGAGATCCTCTTCCCATGTAAAATGTTACAGAGGGTTCCGCAGACCTCCCTTGCTATATGGTCGGTCTTTTAGAGGTATGTATATAATACGTGTTTGTATACATATAGTAACACTAAACTTAATTTATCCATTCCCCCCACCTTTCCTTTTAGATGAGTATAGTTTGCTTTCTAAGTCTGTGAGTGTCTTTCTCTGTGGAAATATGTTCATTTGTGTCAGTTATTAGATAACGCCTATAAGTGATATCATAGAATATAGGTCTTTTGCTTTCCGACTTACCTCATGGTTCGTGATTATCTCCAGACTCATTTGTGGTGCCTCAAAGAGCAATGGTTCATTGTTTTCCAGGGCTAATACTCCACTGTGTACATGGACCACTTCTTCTTTATCCTTTCACCTGTTGTTGGACATTTTGATTGCTTCACTGTCTTGGCTATTGTGAATAAGGCTGCACTGCAGCTTTTGCAGCCTGTGTCTTTTCGATTCTTGTCTTCTCAGGTGAGAGGTCCAATGGTGCGCCTGCTCATTGAATGGTACCTCCATTTTTACTTTTCAACACAGCTCCTTTCTGTTCTCATTATTGGCTGTTACCCCTTTGCGTCTCACCGGCAGGTAGAGGGTACACAGTTCTCTAAAACCCCTTCAGCATTTATTGTTTGTAGACATTTTGCTGATGGTCAGTCGACTGGTGTGAGTTGAAACTTTTTGTAGATTAGATTGCATGGGTCTAACACTCCCTGCGGTTGAGCTTTTATCCATTTTCCTTTGTTTTTTTAAAAGAGAGTGAGTAAAACTTAACTCTTCATACTCTCTTCTTGAAACATTTGCCTGTTTTGAATTTTTTTGTCCATTCCCTACTTCAGCACAATTTTTTAGGGCAGGTGTCCTTTACAGCCCTGAGTCCTTGTGAATGTTACGTGACCATTTGCTGTGAGTTTAAAGCTGCTCTTGCAGGAAACGGCCACAAGGTGGCAGCATTTCTCCTTTACCAAGTTTGGTTACTAGGGAAACAGAGCCTTAATGGAAGTGGTGTTCTAGGTGGTAAATTAGAATGGAATGTGCCAGGAGAAAGCCCTTTAAGTCTAGGTCTCATTTCTTCTTGTTCATATTTGTAATTTACTTTTTATTTTTTATCACAGCAAGTTTGATTACAATGGTTTGTTTGTTCTAGGTGTGCAAGATGTGTTTCTTTCACACATATACATGTATCTATCCTTCCTCGCATCCTTTTCCCATGTAGGTTATGACACAATGTTGAGTAGTCTTCTCCTGGTCTTCCGTAGGTCTTTGGTGATATATGTTTCACATGGTGTGTATATCTCTGTTAACCCCATTATGGTAATGCATCCAATCCTCGTACCTTTCTATTTGGTGAACCATAAGTTTTTTTAATGAATCTGTGATTGCCTTTCTCTGTGGAAATATCTTCATTGGTATCAATTGTTAGGTAACTCCGAAAAGTGATACGACAGGATATGTGTCTTTTGCTTTCTCTCTTACTACAAGTGGCGTGATTACGTCTAGACTCATCTATGGTGCTGCAAATGGCATTGTTTCATTTTTCTCACTAGCGAATATTCCGTCTGTACAGGAAGGAGTTCTTCTTTGTCCACCCATCTGTTGGTGGACTTTTTGGTTACTTCCGTACCTTGGCTATTGTAATACTTTGTAATGGAGATAGGCCTGCCTGTGTCTTTCCAATTCTGTCTTCTTAGATTATACGTCCAGGAGTTGGCCTGCTGGATCATATGGTAGCTCAATGTTTACCTTTTGAAGGCACCTCCATTCTCTTCTCATTCGTGGCTCTTTCCAAGTTACGTCCCACTGAAAGTTGAGGGTATGCATTTCTCCACAACACCTTCAGCCCTTATTGTTTGTAGTTTTCTTGCTGATGGTTATTCTGACAAGTGTGAGCTGATACCTCTTTGTGTTTGAATTCGCATGTGCCTCATAATCCGCTGAAATTGAGCTTTAAGGCATGTCCTTTTCATTTTTCAAGCTGTGATTACCCCTTAGTTCTTCAAAGTGTTCTCTTCAAGTATGTGTCCCATTTTGAAATGTTTTGGCCATTACCTCCCTCAAGACGTTTTGAGGGCAGCTTTCATTTACAGTCCTGCAGTACTTGTTCCTATGAAATGACCATTAGCACAGGCTTTAAAGCTGCTTTTGCAGGTAACTGCCAGAGGGCGGCAGCCTTTCTATGTTCCCCACCCTGGTAACTAGGGAAAAGCCCTTGCGGCCTGTGGTGTTCCTCGGTTATAAATTAGAGTGGAGTGTGCCCAGACAAACCCACAAAAGCTGATGTCTCCTTTCTTTTGTTTGATTTTTAAATTTAATTTTTATTTTTCATTGGAGTAATATTCCACTGTGTACCTGGACCACTTCTACTTTGTGCATTCCTCGGTTGATGGACATTTCCATTGCTTCCGAGTGTTGGCTGTGGTAAATATTGTTGGAGTGCAGGATTGCCAGCCTGTGACTTTTTGATTCACATTTTCTCAGGCGATAGGTCCAGCAGTGGGTGTGACTGATTGACTGGTAGCACCGTGTTTCCCTTTGCAAAGCACCTTCTTTGTGTTTTCATTAGTGGCTCTTACCACGTCCCCCTTAGAATCGAGGGTACGCGTTTCTCCACAATCGCTTCAGCGTTTATTGTTTGCAGCATTTATGCTAGTGGCCCTTCTGGCTGCTGTGAGCTGATAGGTTTTTGTAATTTGGGTTTGCATGTCGTTGAAAATTCGTAAAACTCATCATTTTTCTCCGCCGTTTTCTTTTCTGCTAAAAAAAAGGAAACAATTGGGAGTACGATCTAACCCTTGAAATTGTCTTCTTGGAAGGTTGCCCTCTTTTGAATTTTTTGGTCGATTTTCCACCCCAGAATTTGTTTAGAGGGCAGGTGTCATATACCGAAGTGCAAGTTTGGTGAATATTTAGTGACCTTTAGCAATGGGTTTAAAGCTGCTCTTGTGGGTAGTGGCCTCAAGGAGGCAGCATTTCTCCATTCCCAAATCTATGTACTAGGGCAGCAGAGCCTTTCTGGAAGTCGTGTTCCTAGGTTGTAAATTACATTGGAATGTGCATGGAGAAACCCCCGTAAGTTTATGTCTCATTATTTCTTCTTGGTTTTTAAAATTTTTTTAATTGGGGTAAAGCTTAGAATATTGTTTGTCCTAGGTGTACACAATCTGGTTCATTTGTACATTATATGTGTCTACTCACGTAGAGATCCTCTTCCCATGTAAAATGTTACAGAGGGTTCCGCAGACCTCCCTTGCTATATGGTCGGTCTTTTAGAGATATGTATATAATACGTGTTTGTATACATATAGTAACACTAAACTTAATTTATCCATTCCCCCCACCTTTCCTTTTAGATGAGTATAGTTTGCTTTCTAAGTCTGTGAGTGTCTTTCTCTGTGGAAATATGTTCATTTGTGTCAGTTATTAGATAACGCCTATAAGTGATATCATAGAATATAGGTCTTTTGCTTTCCGACTTACCTCATGGTTCGTGATTATCTCCAGACTCATTTGTGGTGCCTCAAAGAGCAATGGTTCATTGTTTTCCAGGGCTAATACTCCACTGTGTACATGGACCACTTCTTCTTTATCCTTTCACCTGTTGTTGGACATTTTGATTGCTTCACTGTCTTGGCTATTGTGAATAAGGCTGCACTGCAGCTTTTGCAGCCTGTGTCTTCTCGATTCTTGTCTTCTCAGGTGAGAGGTCCAATGGTGCGCCTGCTCATTGAATGGTACCTCCATTTTTACTTTTCAACACAGCTCCTTTCTGTTCTCATTATTGGCTGTTACCCCTTTGCGTCTCACCGGCAGGTAGAGGGTACACAGTTCTCTAAAACCCCTTCAGCATTTATTGTTTGTAGACTTTTTGCTGATGGTCAGTCGACTGGTGTGAGTTGAAACTTTTTGTAGATTAGATTGCATGGGTCTAACACTCCCTGAGGTTGAGCTTTTATCCATTTTCCTTTGTTTTTTTAAAAGAGAGTGAGTAAAACTTAACTCTTCATACTCTCTTCTTGAAACATTTGCCTGTTTTGAATTTTTTTGTCCATTCCCTACTTCAGCACAATTTTTTAGGGCAGGTGTCCTTTACAGCCCTGAGTCCTTGTGAATGTTACGTGACCATTAGCTGTGAGTTTAAAGCTGCTCTTGCAGGAAACGGCCACAAGGTGGCAGCATTTCTCCTTTACCAAGTTTGGTTACTAGGGAAACAGAGCCTTAATGGAAGTGGTGTTCTAGGTGGTAAATTAGAATGGAATGTGCCAGGAGAAAGCCCTTTAAGTTTAGGTCTCATTTCTTCTTGTTCATATTTGTAATTTACTTTTTATTTTTTATCACAGCAAGTTTGATTACAATGGTTTGTTTGTTCTAGGTGTGCAAGATGTGTTTCTTTCACACATATACATGTATCTATCCTTCCTCGCATCCTTTTCCCATGTAGGTTATGACACAATGTTGAGTAGTCTTCTCCTGGTCTTCCGTAGGTCTTTGGTGATATATGTTTCACATGGTGTGTATATCTCTGTTAACCCCAATATGGTAATGCATCCAATCCTCGTACCTTTCTATTTGGTGAACCATAAGTTTTTTTAATGAATCTGTGATTGCCTTTCTCTGTGGAAATATCTTCATTGGTATCAATTGTTAGGTAACTCCGAAAAGTGATACGACAGGATATGTGTCTTTTGCTTTCTCTCTTACTACAAGTGGCGTGATTACGTCTAGACTCATCTATGGTGCTGCAAATGGCATTGTTTCATTTTTCTCACTAGCGAATATTCCGTCTGTACAGGAAGGAGTTCTTCTTTGTCCACCCATCTGTTGGTGGACTTTTTGGTTACTTCCGTACCTTGGCTATTGTAATACTTTGTAATGGAGATAGGCCTGCCTGTGTCTTTCCAATTCTGTCTTCTTAGATTATACGTCCAGGAGTTGGCCTGCTGGATCATATGGTAGCTCAATGTTTACCTTTTGAAGGCACCTCCATTCTCTTCTCATTCGTGGCTCTTTCCAAGTTACGTCCCACTGAAAGTTGAGGGTATGCATTTCTCCACAACACCTTCAGCCCTTATTGTTTGTAGTTTTCTTGCTGATGGTTATTCTGACAAGTGTGAGCTGATACCTCTTTGTGTTTGAATTCGCATGTGCCTCATAATCCGCTGAAATTGAGCTTTGAGGCATGTCCTTTTCATTTTTCAAGCTGTGATTACCCCTTAGTTCTTCAAAGTGTTCTCTTCAAGTATGTGTCCCATTTTGAAATGTTTTGGCCATTACCTCCCTCAAGACGTTTTGAGGGCAGCTTTCATTTACAGTCCTGCAGTACTTGTTCCTATGAAATGACCATTAGCACAGGCTTTAAAGCTGCTTTTGCAGGTAACTGCCAGAGGGCGGCAGCCTTTCTATGTTCCCCACCCTGGTAACTAGGGAAAAGCCCTTGCGGCCTGTGGTGTTCCTCGGTTATAAATTAGAGTGGAGTGTGCCCAGACAAACCCACAAAAGCTGATGTCTCCTTTCTTTTGTTTGATTTTTAAATTTAATTTTTATTTTTCATTGGAGTAATATTCCACTGTGTACCTGGACCACTTCTACTTTGTGCATTCCTCGGTTGATGGACATTTCCATTGCTTCCGAGTGTTGGCTGTGGTAAATATTGTTGGAGTGCAGGATTGCCAGCCTGTGACTTTTTGATTCACATTTTCTCAGGCGATAGGCCCAGCAGTGGGTGTGACTGATTGACTGGTAGCACCGTGTTTCCCTTTGCAAAGCACCTTCTTTGTGTTTTCATTAGTGGCTGTTACCACGTCCCCCTTAGAATCGAGAGTACGCGTTTCTCCACAATCGCTTCAGCGTTTATTGTTTGCAGCATTTATGCTAGTGGCCCTTCTGGCTGCTGTGAGCTGATAGGTTTTTGTAGTTTGGGTTTGCATGTCGTTGAAAATTCGTAAAACTCATCATTTTTCTCCGCCGTTTTCTTTTCTGCTAAAAAAAAGGAAACAATTGGGAGTACGATCTAACCCTTGAAATTGTCTTCTTGGAAGGTTGCCCTCTTTTGAATTTTTTGGTCGATTTTCCACCCCAGAATTTGTTTAGAGGGCAGGTGTCATATACCGAAGTGCAAGTTTGGTGAATATTTAGTGACCTTTAGCAATGGGTTTAAAGCTGCTCTTGTGGGTAGTGGCCTCAAGGAGGCAGCATTTCTCCATTCCCAAATCTATGTACTAGGGCAGCAGAGCCTTTCTGGAAGTCGTGTTCCTAGGTTGTAAATTACATTGGAATGTGCATGGAGAAACCCCCGTAAGTTTATGTCTCATTATTTCTTCTTGGTTTTTAAAATTTTTTTAATTGGGGTAAAGCTTAGAATATTGTTTGTCCTAGGTGTACACAATCTGGTTCATTTGTACATTATATGTGTCTACTCACGTAGAGATCCTCTTCCCATGTAAAATGTTACAGAGGGTTCCGCAGACCTCCCTTGCTATATGGTCGGTCTTTTAGAGGTATGTATATAATACGTGTTTGTATACATATAGTAACACTAAACTTAATTTATCCATTCCCCCCACCTTTCCTTTTAGATGAGTATAGTTTGCTTTCTAAGTCTGTGAGTGTCTTTCTCTGTGGAAATATGTTCATTTGTGTCAGTTATTAGATAACGCCTATAAGTGATATCATAGAATATAGGTCTTTTGCTTTCCGACTTACCTCATGGTTCGTGATTATCTCCAGACTCATTTGTGGTGCCTCAAAGAGCAATGGTTCATTGTTTTCCAGGGCTAATACTCCACTGTGTACATGGACCACTTCTTCTTTATCCTTTCACCTGTTGTTGGACATTTTGATTGCTTCACTGTCTTGGCTATTGTGAATAAGGCTGCACTGCAGCTTTTGCAGCCTGTGTCTTCTCGATTCTTGTCTTCTCAGGTGAGAGGTCCAATGGTGCGCCTGCTCATTGAATGGTACCTCCATTTTTACTTTTCAACACAGCTCCTTTCTGTTCTCATTATTGGCTGTTACCCCTTTGCGTCTCACCGGCAGGTAGAGGGTACACAGTTCTCTAAAACCCCTTCAGCATTTATTGTTTGTAGACTTTTTGCTGATGGTCAGTCGACTGGTGTGAGTTGAAACTTTTTGTAGATTAGATTGCATGGGTCTAACACTCCCTGAGGTTGAGCTTTTATCCATTTTCCTTTGTTTTTTTAAAAGAGAGTGAGTAAAACTTAACTCTTCATACTCTCTTCTTGAAACATTTGCCTGTTTTGAATTTTTTTGTCCATTCCCTACTTCAGCACAATTTTTTAGGGCAGGTGTCCTTTACAGCCCTGAGTCCTTGTGAATGTTACGTGACCATTAGCTGTGAGTTTAAAGCTGCTCTTGCAGGAAACGGCCACAAGGTGGCAGCATTTCTCCTTTACCAAGTTTGGTTACTAGGGAAACAGAGCCTTAATGGAAGTGGTGTTCTAGGTGGTAAATTAGAATGGAATGTGCCAGGAGAAAGCCCTTTAAGTCTAGGTCTCATTTCTTCTTGTTCATATTTTTAATTAACTTTTTATTTTTTATCACAGCAAGTTTGATTACAATGGTTTGTTTGTTCTAGGTGTGCAAGATGTGTTTCTTTCACACATATACATGTATCTATCCTTCCTCGCATCCTTTTCCCATGTAGGTTATGACACAATGTTGAGTAGTCTTCTCCTGGTCTTCCGTAGGTCTTTGGTGATATATGTTTCACATGGTGTGTATATCTCTGTTAACCCCATTATGGTAATGCATCCAATCCTCGTACCTTTCTATTTGGTGAACCATAAGTTTTTTTAATGAATCTGTGATTGCCTTTCTCTGTGGAAATATCTTCATTGGTATCAATTGTTAGGTAACTCTGAAAAGTGATACGACAGGATATGTGTCTTTTGCTTTCTCTCTTACTACAAGTGGCGTGATTACGTCTAGACTCATCTATGGTGCTGCAAATGGCATTGTTTCATTTTTCTCACTAGCGAATATTCCGTCTGTACAGGAAGGAGTTCTTCTTTGTCCACCCATCTGTTGGTGGACTTTTTGGTTACTTCCGTACCTTGGCTATTGTAATACTTTGTAATGGAGATAGGCCTGCCTGTGTCTTTCCAATTCTGTCTTCTTAGATTATACGTCCAGGAGTTGGCCTGCTGGATCATATGGTAGCTCAATGTTTACCTTTTGAAGGCACCTCCATTCTCTTCTCATTCGTGGCTCTTTCCAAGTTACGTCCCACTGAAAGTTGAGGGTATGCATTTCTCCACAACACCTTCAGCACTTATTGTTTGTAGTTTTCTTGCTGATGGTTATTCTGACAAGTGTGAGCTGATACCTCTTTGTGTTTGAATTCGCATGTGCCTCATAATCCGTTGAAATTGAGCTTTAAGGCATGTCCTTTTCATTTTTCAAGCTGTGATTACCCCTTAGTTCTTCAAAGTGTTCTCTTCAAGTATGTGTCCCATTTTGAAATGTTTTGCCCATTACCTCCCTCAAGACGTTTTGAGGGCAGCTTTCATTTACAGTCCTGCAGTACTTGTTCCTATGAAATGACCATTAGCACAGGCTTTAAAGCTGCTTTTGCAGGTAACTGCCAGAGGGCGGCAGCCTTTCTATGTTCCCCACCCTGGTAACTAGGGAAAAGCCCTTGCGGCCTGTGGTGTTCCTCGGTTATAAATTAGAGTGGAGTGTGCCCAGACAAACCCACAAAAGCTGATGTCTCCTTTCTTTTGTTTGATTTTTAAATTTAATTTTTATTTTTCATTGGAGTAATATTCCACTGTGTACCTGGACCACTTCTACTTTGTGCATTCCTCGGTTGATGGACATTTCCATTGCTTCCGAGTGTTGGCTGTGGTAAATATTGTTGGAGTGCAGGATTGCCAGCCTGTGACTTTTTGATTCACATTTTCTCAGGCGATAGGCCCAGCAGTGGGTGTGACTGATTGACTGGTAGCACCGTGTTTCCCTTTGCAAAGCACCTTCTTTGTGTTTTCATTAGTGGCTCTTACCACGTCCCCCTTAGAATCGAGAGTACGCGTTTCTCCACAATCGCTTCAGCGTTTATTGTTTGCAGCATTTATGCTAGTGGCCCTTCTGGCTGCTGTGAGCTGATAGGTTTTTGTAGTTTGGGTTTGCATGTCGTTGAAAATTCGTAAAACTCATCATTTTTCTCCGCCGTTTTCTTTTCTGCTAAAAAAAAGGAAACAATTGGGAGTACGATCTAACCCTTGAAATTGTCTTCTTGGAAGGTTGCCCTCTTTTGAATTTTTTGGTCGATTTTCCACCCCAGAATTTGTTTAGAGGGCAGGTGTCATATACCGAAGTGCAAGTTTGGTGAATATTTAGTGACCTTTAGCAATGGGTTTAAAGCTGCTCTTGTGGGTAGTGGCCTCAAGGAGGCAGCATTTCTCCATTCCCAAATCTATGTACTAGGGCAGCAGAGCCTTTCTGGAAGTCGTGTTCCTAGGTTGTAAATTACATTGGAATGTGCATGGAGAAACCCCCGTAAGTTTATGTCTCATTATTTCTTCTTGGTTTTTAAAATTTTTTTAATTGGGGTAAAGCTTAGAATATTGTTTGTCCTAGGTGTACACAATCTGGTTCATTTGTACATTATATGTGTCTACTCACGTAGAGATCCTCTTCCCATGTAAAATGTTACAGAGGGTTCCGCAGACCTCCCTTGCTATATGGTCGGTCTTTTAGAGGTATGTATATAATACGTGTTTGTATACATATAGTAACACTAAACTTAATTTATCCATTCCCCCCACCTTTCCTTTTAGATGAGTATAGTTTGCTTTCTAAGTCTGTGAGTGTCTTTCTCTGTGGAAATATGTTCATTTGTGTCAGTTATTAGATAACGCCTATAAGTGATATCATAGAATATAGGTCTTTTGCTTTCCGACTTACCTCATGGTTCGTGATTATCTCCAGACTCATTTGTGGTGCCTCAAAGAGCAATGGTTCATTGTTTTCCATGGCTAATACTCCACTGTGTACATGGACCACTTCTTCTTTATCCTTTCACCTGTTGTTGGACATTTTGATTGCTTCACTGTCTTGGCTATTGTGAATAAGGCTGCACTGCAGCTTTTGCAGCCTGTGTCTTCTCGATTCTTGTCTTCTCAGGTGAGAGGTCCAATGGTGCGCCTGCTCATTGAATGGTACCTCCATTTTTACTTTTCAACACAGCTCCTTTCTGTTCTCATTATTGGCTGTTACCCCTTTGCGTCTCACCGGCAGGTAGAGGGTACACAGTTCTCTAAAACCCCTTCAGCATTTATTGTTTGTAGACTTTTTGCTGATGGTCAGTCGACTGGTGTGAGTTGAAACTTTTTGTAGATTAGATTGCATGGGTCTAACACTCCCTGAGGTTGAGCTTTTATCCATTTTCCTTTGTTTTTTTAAAAGAGAGTGAGTAAAACTTAACTCTTCATACTCTCTTCTTGAAACATTTGCCTGTTTTGAATTTTTTTGTCCATTCCCTACTTCAGCACAATTTTTTAGGGCAGGTGTCCTTTACAGCCCTGAGTCCTTGTGAATGTTACGTGACCATTAGCTGTGAGTTTAAAGCTGCTCTTGCAGGAAACGGCCACAAGGTGGCAGCATTTCTCCTTTACCAAGTTTGGTTACTAGGGAAACAGAGCCTTAATGGAAGTGGTGTTCTAGGTGGTAAATTAGAATGGAATGTGCCAGGAGAAAGCCCTTTAAGTTTAGGTCTCATTTCTTCTTGTTCATATTTGTAATTTACTTTTTATTTTTTATCACAGCAAGTTTGATTACAATGGTTTGTTTGTTCTAGGTGTGCAAGATGTGTTTCTTTCACACATATACATGTATCTATCCTTCCTCGCATCCTTTTCCCATGTAGGTTATGACACAATGTTGAGTAGTCTTCTCCTGGTCTTCCGTAGGTCTTTGGTGATATATGTTTCACATGGTGTGTATATCTCTGTTAACCCCAATATGGTAATGCATCCAATCCTCGTACCTTTCTATTTGGTGAACCATAAGTTTTTTTAATGAATCTGTGATTGCCTTTCTCTGTGGAAATATCTTCATTGGTATCAATTGTTAGGTAACTCCGAAAAGTGATACGACAGGATATGTGTCTTTTGCTTTCTCTCTTACTACAAGTGGCGTGATTACGTCTAGACTCATCTATGGTGCTGCAAATGGCATTGTTTCATTTTTCTCACTAGCGAATATTCCGTCTGTACAGGAAGGAGTTCTTCTTTGTCCACCCATCTGTTGGTGGACTTTTTGGTTACTTCCGTACCTTGGCTATTGTAATACTTTGTAATGGAGATAGGCCTGCCTGTGTCTTTCCAATTCTGTCTTCTTAGATTATACGTCCAGGAGTTGGCCTGCTGGATCATATGGTAGCTCAATGTTTACCTTTTGAAGGCACCTCCATTCTCTTCTCATTCGTGGCTCTTTCCAAGTTACGTCCCACTGAAAGTTGAGGGTATGCATTTCTCCACAACACCTTCAGCCCTTATTGTTTGTAGTTTTCTTGCTGATGGTTATTCTGACAAGTGTGAGCTGATACCTCTTTGTGTTTGAATTCGCATGTGCCTCATAATCCGCTGAAATTGAGCTTTAAGGCATGTCCTTTTCATTTTTCAAGCTGTGATTACCCCTTAGTTCTTCAAAGTGTTCTCTTCAAGTATGTGTCCCATTTTGAAATGTTTTGGCCATTACCTCCCTCAAGACGTTTTGAGGGCAGCTTTCATTTACAGTCCTGCAGTACTTGTTCCTATGAAATGACCATTAGCACAGGCTTTAAAGCTGCTTTTGCAGGTAACTGCCAGAGGGCGGCAGCCTTTCTATGTTCCCCACCCTGGTAACTAGGGAAAAGCCCTTGCGGCCTGTGGTGTTCCTCGGTTATAAATTAGAGTGGAGTGTGCCCAGACAAACCCACAAAAGCTGATGTCTCCTTTCTTTTGTTTGATTTTTAAATTTAATTTTTATTTTTCATTGGAGTAATATTCCACTGTGTACCTGGACCACTTCTACTTTGTGCATTCCTCGGTTGATGGACATTTCCATTGCTTCCGAGTGTTGGCTGTGGTAAATATTGTTGGAGTGCAGGATTGCCAGCCTGTGACTTTTTGATTCACATTTTCTCAGGCGATAGGCCCAGCAGTGGGTGTGACTGATTGACTGGTAGCACCGTTTTTCCCTTTGCAAAGCACCTTCTTTGTGTTTTCATTAGTGGCTCTTACCACGTCCCCCTTAGAATCGAGAGTACGCGTTTCTCCACAATCGCTTCAGCGTTTATTGTTTGCAGCATTTATGCTAGTGGCCCTTCTGGCTGCTGTGAGCTGATAGGTTTTTGTAGTTTGGGTTTGCATGTCGTTGAAAATTCGTAAAACTCATCATTTTTCTCCGCCGTTTTCTTTTCTGCTAAAAAAAAGGAAACAATTGGGAGTACGATCTAACCCTTGAAATTGTCTTCTTGGAAGGTTGCCCTCTTTTGAATTTTTTGGTCGATTTTCCACCCCAGAATTTGTTTAGAGGGCAGGTGTCATATACCGAAGTGCAAGTTTGGTGAATATTTAGTGACCTTTAGCAATGGGTTTAAAGCTGCTCTTGTGGGTAGTGGCCTCAAGGAGGCAGCATTTCTCCATTCCCAAATCTATGTACTAGGGCAGCAGAGCCTTTCTGGAAGTCGTGTTCCTAGGTTGTAAATTACATTGGAATGTGCATGGAGAAACCCCCGTAAGTTTATGTCTCATTATTTCTTCTTGGTTTTTAAAATTTTTTTAATTGGGGTAAAGCTTAGAATATTGTTTGTCCTAGGTGTACACAATCTGGTTCATTTGTACATTATATGTGTCTACTCACGTAGAGATCCTCTTCCCATGTAAAATGTTACAGAGGGTTCCGCAGACCTCCCTTGCTATATGGTCGGTCTTTTAGAGATATGTATATAATACGTGTTTGTATACATATAGTAACACTAAACTTAATTTATCCATTCCCCCCACCTTTCCTTTTAGATGAGTATAGTTTGCTTTCTAAGTCTGTGAGTGTCTTTCTCTGTGGAAATATGTTCATTTGTGTCAGTTATTAGATAACGCCTATAAGTGATATCATAGAATATAGGTCTTTTGCTTTCCGACTTACCTCATGGTTCGTGATTATCTCCAGACTCATTTGTGGTGCCTCAAAGAGCAATGGTTCATTGTTTTCCAGGGCTAATACTCCACTGTGTACATGGAGCACTTCTTCTTTATCCTTTCACCTGTTGTTGGACATTTTGATTGCTTCACTGTCTTGGCTATTGTGAATAAGGCTGCACTGCAGCTTTTGCAGCCTGTGTCTTCTCGATTCTTGTCTTCTCAGGTGAGAGGTCCAATGGTGCGCCTGCTCATTGAATGGTACCTCCATTTTTACTTTTCAACACAGCTCCTTTCTGTTCTCATTATTGGCTGTTACCCCTTTGCGTCTCACCGGCAGGTAGAGGGTACACAGTTCTCTAAAACCCCTTCAGCATTTATTGTTTGTAGACATTTTGCTGATGGTCAGTCGACTGGTGTGAGTTGAAACTTTTTGTAGATTAGATTGCATGGGTCTAACACTCCCTGAGGTTGAGCTTTTATCCATTTTCCTTTGTTTTTTTAAAAGAGAGTGAGTAAAACTTAACTCTTCATACTCTCTTCTTGAAACATTTGCCTGTTTTGAATTTTTTTGTCCATTCCCTACTTCAGCACAATTTTTTAGGGCAGGTATCCTTTACAGCCCTGAGTCCTTGTGAATGTTACGTGACCATTAGCTGTGAGTTTAAAGCTGCTCTTGCAGGAAACGGCCACAAGGTGGCAGCATTTCTCCTTTACCAAGTTTGGTTACTAGGGAAACAGAGCCTTAATGGAAGTGGTGTTCTAGGTGGTAAATTAGAATGGAATGTGCCAGGAGAAAGCCCTTTAAGTTTAGGTCTCATTTCTTCTTGTTCATATTTGTAATTTACTTTTTATTTTTTATCACAGCAAGTTTGATTACAATGGTTTGTTTGTTCTAGGTGTGCAAGATGTGTTTCTTTCACACATATACATGTATCTATCCTTCCTCGCATCCTTTTCCCATGTAGGTTATGACACAATGTTGAGTAGTCTTCTCCTGGTCTTCCGTAGGTCTTTGGTGATATATGTTTCACATGGTGTGTATATCTCTGTTAACCCCAATATGGTAATGCATCCAATCCTCGTACCTTTCTATTTGGTGAACCATAAGTTTTTTTAATGAATCTGTGATTGCCTTTCTCTGTGGAAATATCTTCATTGGTATCAATTGTTAGGTAACTCCGAAAAGTGATACGACAGGATATGTGTCTTTTGCTTTCTCTCTTACTACAAGTGGCGTGATTACGTCTAGACTCATCTATGGTGCTGCAAATGGCATTGTTTCATTTTGCTCACTAGCGAATATTCCGTCTGTACAGGAAGGAGTTCTTCTTTGTCCACCCATCTGTTGGTGGACTTTTTGGTTACTTCCGTACCTTGGCTATTGTAATACTTTGTAATGGAGATAGGCCTGCCTGTGTCTTTCCAATTCTGTCTTCTTAGATTATACGTCCAGGAGTTGGCCTGCTGGATCATATGGTAGCTCAATGTTTACCTTTTGAAGGCACCTCCATTCTCTTCTCATTCGTGGCTCTTTCCAAGTTACGTCCCACTGAAAGTTGAGGGTATGCATTTCTCCACAACACCTTCAGCCCTTATTGTTTGTAGTTTTCTTGCTGATGGTTATTCTGACAAGTGTGAGCTGATACCTCTTTGTGTTTGAATTCGCATGTGCCTCATAATCCGCTGAAATTGAGCTTTAAGGCATGTCCTTTTCATTTTTCAAGCTGTGATTACCCCTTAGTTCTTCAAAGTGTTCTCTTCAAGTATGTGTCCCATTTTGAAATGTTTTGGCCATTACCTCCCTCAAGACGTTTTGAGGGCAGCTTTCATTTACAGTCCTGCAGTACTTGTTCCTATGAAATGACCATTAGCACAGGCTTTAAAGCTGCTTTTGCAGGTAACTGCCAGAGGGCGGCAGCCTTTCTATGTTCCCCACCCTGGTAACTAGGGAAAAGCCCTTGCGGCCTGTGGTGTTCCTCGGTTATAAATTAGAGTGGAGTGTGCCCAGACAAACCCACAAAAGCTGATGTCTCCTTTCTTTTGTTTGATTTTTAAATTTAATTTTTATTTTTCACTGGAGTAATATTCCACTGTGTACCTGGACCACTTCTACTTTGTGCATTCCTCGGTTGATGGACATTTCCATTGCTTCCGAGTGTTGGCTGTGGTAAATATTGTTGGAGTGCAGGATTGCCAGCCTGTGACTTTTTTTTTTTTTTTTTGCCTGTGAATTTTGATTCACATTTTCTCAGGCGATAGGCCCAGCAGTGGGTGTGACTGATTGACTGGTAGCACCGTGTTTCCCTTTGCAAAGCACCTTCTTTGTGTTTTCATTAGTGGCTCTTACCACGTCCCCCTTAGAATCGAGGGTACGCGTTTCTCCACAATCGCTTCAGCGTTTATTGTTTGCAGCATTTATGCTAGTGGCCCTTCTGGCTGCTGTGAGCTGATAGGTTTTTGTAATTTGGGTTTGCATGTCGTTGAAAATTCGTAAAACTCATCATTTTTCTCCGCCGTTTTCTTTTCTGCTAAAAAAAAGGAAACAATTGGGAGTACGATCTAACCCTTGAAATTGTCTTCTTGGAAGGTTGCCCTCTTTTGAATTTTTTGGTCGATTTTCCACCCCAGAATTTGTTTAGAGGGCAGGTGTCATATACCGAAGTGCAAGTTTGGTGAATATTTAGTGACCTTTAGCAATGGGTTTAAAGCTGCTCTTGTGGGTAGTGGCCTCAAGGAGGCAGCATTTCTCCATTCCCAAATCTATGTACTAGGGCAGCAGAGCCTTTCTGGAAGTCGTGTTCCTAGGTTGTAAATTACATTGGAATGTGCATGGAGAAACCCCCGTAAGTTTATGTCTCATTATTTCTTCTTGGTTTTTAAAATTTTTTTAATTGGGGTAAAGCTTAGAATATTGTTTGTCCTAGGTGTACACAATCTGGTTCATTTGTACATTATATGTGTCTACTCACGTAGAGATCCTCTTCCCATGTAAAATGTTACAGAGGGTTCCGCAGACCTCCCTTGCTATATGGTCGGTCTTTTAGAGATATGTATATAATACGTGTTTGTATACATATAGTAACACTAAACTTAATTTATCCATTCCCCCCACCTTTCCTTTTAGATGAGTATAGTTTGCTTTCTAAGTCTGTGAGTGTCTTTCTCTGTGGAAATATGTTCATTTGTGTCAGTTATTAGATAACGCCTATAAGTGATATCATAGAATATAGGTCTTTTGCTTTCCGACTTACCTCATGGTTCGTGATTATCTCCAGACTCATTTGTGGTGCCTCAAAGAGCAATGGTTCATTGTTTTCCATGGCTAATACTCCACTGTGTACATGGAGCACTTCTTCTTTATCCTTTCACCTGTTGTTGGACATTTTGATTGCTTCACTGTCTTGGCTATTGTGAATAAGGCTGCACTGCAGCTTTTGCAGCCTGTGTCTTCTCGATTCTTGTCTTCTCAGGTGAGAGGTCCAATGGTGCGCCTGCTCATTGAATGGTACCTCCATTTTTACTTTTCAACACAGCTCCTTTCTGTTCTCATTATTGGCTGTTACCCCTTTGCGTCTCACCGGCAGGTAGAGGGTACACAGTTCTCTAAAACCCCTTCAGCATTTATTGTTTGTAGACTTTTTGCTGATGGTCAGTCGACTGGTGTGAGTTGAAACTTTTTGTAGATTAGATTGCATGGGTCTAACACTCCCTGCGGTTGAGCTTTTATCCATTTTCCTTTGTTTTTTTAAAAGAGAGTGAGTAAAACTTAACTCTTCATACTCTCTTCTTGAAACATTTGCCTGTTTTGAATTTTTTTGTCCATTCCCTACTTCAGCACAATTTTTTAGGGCAGGTGTCCTTTACAGCCCTGAGTCCTTGTGAATGTTACGTGACCATTAGCTGTGAGTTTAAAGCTGCTCTTGCAGGAAACGGCCACAAGGTGGCAGCATTTCTCCTTTACCAAGTTTGGTTACTAGGGAAACAGAGCCTTAATGGAAGTGGTGTTCTAGGTGGTAAATTAGAATGGAATGTGCCAGGAGAAAGCCCTTTAACTTTAGGTCTCATTTCTTCTTGTTCATATTTGTAATTTACTTTTTATTTTTTATCACAGCAAGTTTGATTACAATGGTTTGTTTGTTCTAGGTGTGCAAGATGTGTTTCTTTCACACATATACATGTATCTATCCTTCCTCGCATCCTTTTCCCATGTAGGTTATGACACAATGTTGAGTAGTCTTCTCCTGGTCTTCCGTAGGTCTTTGGTGATATATGTTTCACATGGTGTGTATATCTCTGTTAACCCCAATATGGTAATGCATCCAATCCTCGTACCTTTCTATTTGGTGAACCATAAGTTTTTTTAATGAATCTGTGATTGCCTTTCTCTGTGGAAATATCTTCATTGGTATCAATTGTTAGGTAACTCCGAAAAGTGATACGACAGGATATGTGTCTTTTGCTTTCTCTCTTACTACAAGTGGCGTGATTACGTCTAGACTCATCTATGGTGCTGCAAATGGCATTGTTTCATTTTTCTCACTAGCGAATATTCCGTCTGTACAGGAAGGAGTTCTTCTTTGTCCACCCATCTGTTGGTGGACTTTTTGGTTACTTCCGTACCTTGGCTATTGTAATACTTTGTAATGGAGATAGGCCTGCCTGTGTCTTTCCAATTCTGTCTTCTTAGATTATACGTCCAGGAGTTGGCCTGCTGGATCATATGGTAGCTCAATGTTTACCTTTTGAAGGCACCTCCATTCTCTTCTCATTCGTGGCTCTTTCCAAGTTACGTCCCACTGAAAGTTGAGGGTATGCATTTCTCCACAACACCTTCAGCCCTTATTGTTTGTAGTTTTCTTGCTGATGGTTATTCTGACAAGTGTGAGCTGATACCTCTTTGTGTTTGAATTCGCATGTGCCTCATAATCCGCTGAAATTGAGCTTTGAGGCATGTCCTTTTCATTTTTCAAGCTGTGATTACCCCTTAGTTCTTCAAAGTGTTCTCTTCAAGTATGTGTCCCATTTTGAAATGTTTTGGCCATTACCTCCCTCAAGACGTTTTGAGGGCAGCTTTCATTTACAGTCCTGCAGTACTTGTTCCTATGAAATGACCATTAGCACAGGCTTTAAAGCTGCTTTTGCAGGTAACTGCCAGAGGGCGGCAGCCTTTCTATGTTCCCCACCCTGGTAACTAGGGAAAAGCCCTTGCGGCCTGTGGTGTTCCTCGGTTATAAATTAGAGTGGAGTGTGCCCAGACAAACCCACAAAAGCTGATGTCTCCTTTCTTTTGTTTGATTTTTAAATTTAATTTTTATTTTTCATTGGAGTAATATTCCACTGTGTACCTGGACCACTTCTACTTTGTGCATTCCTCGGTTGATGGACATTTCCATTGCTTCCGAGTGTTGGCTGTGGTAAATATTGTTGGAGTGCAGGATTGCCAGCCTGTGACTTTTTGATTCACATTTTCTCAGGCGATAGGCCCAGCAGTGGGTGTGACTGATTGACTGGTAGCACCGTGTTTCCCTTTGCAAAGCACCTTCTTTGTGTTTTCATTAGTGGCTCTTACCACGTCCCCCTTAGAATCGAGAGTACGCGTTTCTCCACAATCGCTTCAGCGTTTATTGTTTGCAGCATTTATGCTAGTGGCCCTTCTGGCTGCTGTGAGCTGATAGGTTTTTGTAGTTTGGGTTTGCATGTCGTTGAAAATTCGTAAAACTCATCATTTTTCTCCGCCGTTTTCTTTTCTGCTAAAAAAAAGGAAACAATTGGGAGTACGATCTAACCCTTGAAATTGTCTTCTTGGAAGGTTGCCCTCTTTTGAATTTTTTGGTCGATATTCCACCCCAGAATTTGTTTAGAGAGCAGGTGTCATATACCGAAGTGCAAGTTTGGTGAATATTTAGTGACCTTTAGCAATGGGTTTAAAGCTGCTCTTGTGGGTAGTGGCCTCAAGGAGGCAGCATTTCTCCATTCCCAAATCTATGTACTAGGGCAGCAGAGCCTTTCTGGAAGTCGTGTTCCTAGGTTGTAAATTACATTGGAATGTGCATGGAGAAACCCCCGTAAGTTTATGTCTCATTATTTCTTCTTGGTTTTTAAAATTTTTTTAATTGGGGTAAAGCTTAGAATATTGTTTGTCCTAGGTGTACACAATCTGGTTCATTTGTACATTATATGTGTCTACTCACGTAGAGATCCTCTTCCCATGTAAAATGTTACAGAGGGTTCCGCAGACCTCCCTTGCTATATGGTCGGTCTTTTAGAGATATGTATATAATACGTGTTTGTATACATATAGTAACACTAAACTTAATTTATCCATTCCCCCCACCTTTCCTTTTAGATGAGTATAGTTTGCTTTCTAAGTCTGTGAGTGTCTTTCTCTGTGGAAATATGTTCATTTGTGTCAGTTATTAGATAACGCCTATAAGTGATATCATTGAATATAGGTCTTTTGCTTTCCGACTTACCTCATGGTTCGTGATTATCTCCAGACTCATTTGTGGTGCCTCAAAGAGCAATGGTTCATTGTTTTCCAGGGCTAATACTCCACTGTGTACATGGAGCACTTCTTCTTTATCCTTTCACCTGTTGTTGGACATTTTGATTGCTTCACTGTCTTGGCTATTGTGAATAAGGCTGCACTGCAGCTTTTGCAGCCTGTGTCTTCTCGATTCTTGTCTTCTCAGGTGAGAGGTCCAATGGTGCGCCTGCTCATTGAATGGTACCTCCATTTTTACTTTTCAACACAGCTCCTTTCTGTTCTCATTATTGGCTGTTACCCCTTTGCGTCTCACCGGCAGGTAGAGGGTACACAGTTCTCTAAAACCCCTTCAGCATTTATTGTTTGTAGACTTTTTGCTGATGGTCAGTCGACTGGTGTGAGTTGAAACTTTTTGTAGATTAGATTGCATGGGTCTAACACTCCCTGAGGTTGAGCTTTTATCCTTTTTCCTTTGTTTTTTTAAAAGAGAGTGAGTAAAACTTAACTCTTCATACTCTCTTCTTGAAACATTTGCCTGTTTTGAATTTTTTTGTCCATTCCCTACTTCAGCACAATTTTTTAGGGCAGGTGTCCTTTACAGCCCTGAGTCCTTGTGAATGTTACGTGACCATTAGCTGTGAGTTTAAAGCTGCTCTTGCAGGAAACGGCCACAAGGTGGCAGCATTTCTCCTTTACCAAGTTTGGTTACTAGGGAAACAGAGCCTTAATGGAAGTGGTGTTCTAGGTGGTAAATTAGAATGGAATGTGCCAGGAGAAAGCCCTTTAAGTTTAGGTCTCATTTCTTCTTGTTCATATTTGTAATTTACTTTTTATTTTTTATCACAGCAAGTTTGATTACAATGGTTTGTTTGTTCTAGGTGTGCAAGATGTGTTTCTTTCACACATATACATGTATCTATTCTTCCTCGCATCCTTTTCCCACGTAGGTTATGACACAATGTTGAGTAGTCTTCTCCTGGTCTTCCGTAGGTCTTTGGTGATATATGTTTCACATGGTGTGTATATCTCTGTTAACCGCAATAGGGTAATGCATCCAATCCTCGTACCTTTCTATTTGGTGAACCATAAGTTTTTTTAATGAATCTGTGATTGCCTTTCTCTGTGGAAATATCTTCATTGGTATCAATTGTTAGGTAACTCCGAAAAGTGATACGACAGGATATGTGTCTTTTGCTTTCTCTCTTACTACAAGTGGCGTGATTACGTCTAGACTCATCTATGGTGCTGCAAATGGCATTGTTTCATTTTTCTCACTAGCGAATATTCCGTCTGTACAGGAAGGAGTTCTTCTTTGTCCACCCATCTGTTGGTGGACTTTTTGGTTACTTCCGTATCTTGGCTATTGTAATACTTTGTAATGGAGATAGGCCTGCCTGTGTCTTTCCAATTCTGTCTTCTTAGATTATACGTCCAGGAGTTGGCCTGCTGGATCATATGGTAGCTCAATGTTTACCTTTTGAAGGCACCTCCCTTCTCTTCTCATTCGTGGCTCTTTCCAAGTTACGTCCCACTGAAAGTTGAGGGTATGCATTTCTCCACAACACCTTCAGCACTTATTGTTTGTAGTTTTCTTGCTGATGGTTATTCTGACAAGTGTGAGCTGATACCTCTTTGTGTCTGAATTCGCATGTGCCTCATAATCCGTTGAAATTGAGCTTTAAGGCATGTCCTTTTCATTTTTCAAGCTGTGATTACCCCCTTAGTTCTTCAAAGTGTTCTCTTAAAGTATGTGTCCCATTTTGAAATGTTTTGGCCATTACCTCCCTCAAGACGTTTTGAGGGCAGCTTTCATTTACAGTCCTGCAGTACTTGTTCCTATGAAATGACCATTAGCACAGGCTTTAAAGCTGCTTTTGCAGGTAACTGCCAGAGGGCGGCAGCCTTTCTATGTTCCCCACCCTGGTAACTAGGGAAAAGCCCTTGCGGCCTGTGGTGTTCCTCGGTTATAAATTAGAGTGGAGTGTGCCCAGACAAACCCACAAAAGCTGATGTCTCCTTTCTTTTGTTTGATTTTTAAATTTAATTTTTATTTTTCATTGGAGTAATGTTCCACTGAGTACCTGGACCACTTCTACTTTGTGCATTCCTCGGTTGATGGACATTTCCATTGCTTCCGAGTGTTGGCTGTGGTAAATATTGTTGGAGTGCAGGATTGCCAGCCTGTGACTTTTTGATTCACATTTTCTCAGGCGATAGGCCCAGCAGTGGGTGTGACTGATTGACTGGTAGCACCGTGTTTCCCTTTGCAAAGCACCTTCTTTGTGTTTTCATTAGTGGCTCTTACCACGTCCACCTTAGAATCGAGAGTACGCGTTTCTCCACAATCGCTTCAGCATTTATTGTTTGCAGCATTTATGCTAGTGGCCCTTCTGGCTGCTGTGAGCTGATAGGTTTTTGTAATTTGGGTTTGCATGTCTTTGAAAATTCGTAAAACTCATCATTTTTCTCCGCCGTTTTCTTTTCTGCTAAAAAAAAGGAAACAATTGGGAGTACGATCTAACCCTTGAAATTGTCTTCTTGGAAGGTTGCCCTCTTTTGAATTTTTTGGTCGATTTTCCACCCCAGAATTTGTTTAGAGGGCAGGTGTCATATACCGAAGTGCAAGTTTGGTGAATATTTAGTGACCTTTAGCAATGGGTTTAAAGCTGCTCTTGTGGATAGTGGCCTCAAGGAGTCAGCATTTCTCCATTCCCAAATCTATGTACTAGGGCAGCAGAGCCTTTCTGGAAGTCGTGTTCCTAGGTTGTAAATTACATTGGAATGTGCATGGAGAAACCCCCGTAAGTTTATGTCTCATTATTTCTTCTTGGTTTTTAAAATTTTTTTAATTGGGGTAAAGCTTAAGAATATTGTTTGTCCTAGGTGTACACAATCTGGTTCATTTGTACATTATATATGTCTACTCACGTAGAGATCCTCTTCCCATGTAAAATGTTACAGAGGGTTCCGCAGACCTCCCTTGCTATATGGTCGGTCTTTTAGAGGTATGTATATAATACTTGTTTGTATACATATAGTAACACTAAACTTAATTTATCCATTCCCCCCACCTTTCCTTTTAGATGAGTATAGTTTGCTTTCTAAGTCTGTGAGTGTCTTTCTCTGTGGAAATATGTTCATTTGTGTAAGTTATTAGATAACGCCTATAAGTGATATCATAGAATATAGGTCTTTTGCTTTCCGACTTACCTCATGGTTCGTGATTATCTCCAGACTCATTTGTGGTGCCTCAAAGAGCAATGGTTCATTGTTTTCCATGGCTAATACTCCACTGTGTACATGGACCACTTCTTCTTTATCCTTTCACCTGTTGTTGGACATTTTGATTGCTTCACTGTCTTGGCTATTGTGAATAAGGCTGCACTGCAGCTTTTGCAGCCTGTGTCTTCTCGATTCTTGGCTTCTCCGGTGAGAGGGCCAATGGTGCGCCTGCTCATTGAATGGTACCTCCATTTTTACTTTTCAACACAGCTCCTTTCTGTTCTCATTATTGGCTGTTACCCCTTTGCGTCTCACCGGCAGGTAGAGGGTACACAGTTCTCTAAAACCCCTTCAGCATTTATTGTTTGTAGACTTTTAGCTGATGGTCAGTCGACTGGTGTGAGTTGAAACTTTTTGTAGATTAGATTGCATGGGTCTAACACTCCCTGAGGTTGAGCTTTTATCCATTTTCCTTTGTTTTTTTAAAAGAGAGTGAGTAAAACTTAACTCTTCATACGCTCTTCTTGAAACATTTGCCTGTTTTGAATTTTTTTGTCCATTCCCTACTTCAGCACAATTTTTTAGGGCAGGTGTCCTTTACAGCCCTGAGTCCTCGTGAATGTTACGTGACCATTAGCTGTGAGTTTAAAGCTGCTCTTGCAGGAAACGGCCACAAGGTGGCAGCATTTCTCCTTTACCAAGTTTGGTTACTAGGGAAACAGAGCCTTAATGGAAGTGGTGTTCTAGGTGGTAAATTAGAATGGAATGTGCCAGGAGAAAGCCCTTTAAGTTTAGGTCTCATTTCTTCTTGTTCATATTTGTAATTTACTTTTTATTTTTTATCACAGCAAGTTTGATTACAATGGTTTGTTTGTTCTAGGTGTGCAAGATGTGTTTCTTTCACACATATACATGTATCTATTCTTCCTCGCATCCTTTTCCCACGTAGGTTATGACACAATGTTGAGTAGTCTTCTCCTGGTCTTCCGTAGGTCTTTGGTGATATATGTTTCACATGGTGTGTATATCTCTGTTAACCGCAATATGGTAATGCATCCAATCCTCGTACCTTTCTATTTGGTGAACCATAAGTTTTTTTAATGAATCTGTGATTGCCTTTCTCTGTGGAAATATCTTCATTGGTATCAATTGTTAGGTAACGCCGAAAAGTGATACGACAGGATATGTGTCTTTTGCTTTCTCTCTTACTACATGTGGCGTGATTACGTCTAGACTCATCTATGGTGCTGCAAATGGCATTGTTTCATTTTTCTCACTAGCGAATATTCCGTCTGTACAGGAAGGAGTTCTTCTTTGTCCACCCATCTGTTGGTGGACTTTTTGGTTACTTCCGTATCTTGGCTATTGTAATACTTTGTAATGGAGATAGGCCTGCCTGTGTCTTTCCAATTCTGTCTTCTTAGATTATACGTCCAGGAGTTGGCCTGCTGGATCATATGGTAGCTCAATGTTTACCTTTTGAAGGCACCTCCCTTCTCTTCTCATTCGTGGCTCTTTCCAAGTTACGTCCCACTGAAAGTTGAGGGTATGCATTTCTCCACAACACCTTCAGCACTTATTGTTTGTAGTTTTCTTGCTGACGGTTATTCTGACAAGTGTGAGCTGATACCTCTTTGTGTTTGAATTCGCATGTGCCTCATAATCCGCTGAAATTGAGCTTTAAGGCATGTCCTTTTCATTTTTCAAGCTGTGATTACCCCCTTAGTTCTTCAAAGTGTTCTCTTAAAGTATGTGTCCCATTTTGAAATGTTTTGGCCATTACCTCCCTCAAGACGTTTTGAGGGCAGCTTTCATTTACAGTCCTGCAGTACTTGTTCCTATGAAATGACCATTAGCACAGGCTTTAAAGCTGCTTTTGCAGGTAACTGCCAGAGGGCGGCAGCCTTTCTATGTTCCCCACCCTGGTAACTAGGGAAAAGCCCTTGCGGCCTGTGGTGTTCCTCGGTTATAAATTAGAGTGGAGTGTGCCCAGACAAACCCACAAAAGCTGATGTCTCCTTTCTTTTGTTTGATTTTTAAATTTAATTTTTATTTTTCATTGGAGTAATGTTCCACTGAGTACCTGGACCACTTCTACTTTGTGCATTCCTCGGTTGATGGACATTTCCATTGCTTCCGAGTGTTGGCTGTGGTAAATATTGTTGGAGTGCAGGATTGCCAGCCTGTGACTTTTTGATTCACATTTTCTCAGGCGATAGGCCCAGCAGTGGGTGTGACTGATTGACTGGTAGCACCGTGTTTCCCTTTGCAAAGCACCTTCTTTGTGTTTTCATTAGTGGCTCTTACCACGTCCACCTTAGAATCGAGAGTACGCGTTTCTCCACAATCGCTTCAGCGTTTATTGTTTGCAGCATTTATGCTAGTGGCCCTTCTGGCTGCTGTGAGCTGATAGGTTTTTGTAGTTTGGGTTTGCATGTCGTTGAAAATTCGTAAAACTCATCATTTTTCTCCGCCGTTTTCTTTTCTGCTAAAAAAAAGGAAACAATTGGGAGTACGATCTAACCCTTGAAATTGTCTTCTTGGAAGGTTGCCCTCTTTTGAATTTTTTGGTCGATTTTCCACCCCAGAATTTGTTTAGAGGGCAGGTGTCATATACCGAAGTGCAAGTTTGGTGAATATTTAGTGACCTTTAGCAATGGGTTTAAAGCTGCTCTTGTGGGTAGTGGCCTCAAGGAGGCAGCATTTCTCCATTCCCAAATCTATGTACTAGGGCAGCAGAGCCTTTCTGGAAGTCGTGTTCCTAGGTTGTAAATTACATTGGAATGTGCATGGAGAAACCCCCGTAAGTTTATGTCTCATTATTTCTTCTTGGTTTTTAAAATTTTTTTAATTGGGGTAAAGCTTAGAATATTGTTTGTCCTAGGTGTACACAATCTGGTTCATTTGTACATTATATGTGTCTACTCACGTAGAGATCCTCTTCCCATGTAAAATGTTACAGAGGGTTCCGCAGACCTCCCTTGCTATATGGTCGGTCTTTTAGAGATATGTATATAATACGTGTTTGTATACATATAGTAACACTAAACTTAATTTATCCATTCCCCCCACCTTTCCTTTTAGATGAGTATAGTTTGCTTTCTAAGTCTGTGAGTGTCTTTCTCTGTGGAAATATGTTCATTTGTGTCAGTTATTAGATAACGCCTATAAGTGATATCATAGAATATAGGTCTTTTGCTTTCCGACTTACCTCATGGTTCGTGATTATCTCCAGACTCATTTGTGGTGCCTCAAAGAGCAATGGTTCATTGTTTTCCATGGCTAATACTCCACTGTGTACATGGACCACTTCTTCTTTATCCTTTCACCTGTTGTTGGACATTTTGATTGCTTCACTGTCTTGGCTATTGTGAATAAGGCTGCACTGCAGCTTTTGCAGCCTGTGTCTTCTCGATTCTTGTCTTCTCAGGTGAGAGGTCCAATGGTGCGCCTGCTCATTGAATGGTACCTCCATTTTTACTTTTCAACACAGCTCCTTTCTGTTCTCATTATTGGCTGTTACCCCTTTGCGTCTCACCGGCAGGTAGAGGGTACACAGTTCTCTAAAACCCCTTCAGCATTTATTGTTTGTAGACTTTTTGCTGATGGTCAGTCGACTGGTGTGAGTTGAAACTTTTTGTAGATTAGATTGCATGGGTCTAACACTCCCTGCGGTTGAGCTTTTATCCATTTTCCTTTGTTTTTTTAAAAGAGAGTGAGTAAAACTTAACTCTTCATACTCTCTTCTTGAAACATTTGCCTGTTTTGAATTTTTTTGTCCATTCCCTACTTCAGCACAATTTTTTAGGGCAGGTGTCCTTTACAGCCCTGAGTCCTTGTGAATGTTACGTGACCATTAGCTGTGAGTTTAAAGCTGCTCTTGCAGGAAACGGCCACAAGGTGGCAGCATTTCTCCTTTACCAAGTTTGGTTACTAGGGAAACAGAGCCTTAATGGAAGTGGTGTTCTAGGTGGTAAATTAGAATGGAATGTGCCAGGAGAAAGCCCTTTAACTTTAGGTCTCATTTCTTCTTGTTCATATTTGTAATTTACTTTTTATTTTTTATCACAGCAAGTTTGATTACAATGGTTTGTTTGTTCTAGGTGTGCAAGATGTGTTTCTTTCACACATATACATGTATCTATCCTTCCTCGCATCCTTTTCCCATGTAGGTTATGACACAATGTTGAGTAGTCTTCTCCTGGTCTTCCGTAGGTCTTTGGTGATATATGTTTCACATGGTGTGTATATCTCTGTTAACCCCAATATGGTAATGCATCCAATCCTCGTACCTTTCTATTTGGTGAACCATAAGTTTTTTTAATGAATCTGTGATTGCCTTTCTCTGTGGAAATATCTTCATTGGTATCAATTGTTAGGTAACTCCGAAAAGTGATACGACAGGATATGTGTCTTTTGCTTTCTCTCTTACTACAAGTGGCGTGATTACGTCTAGACTCATCTATGGTGCTGCAAATGGCATTGTTTCATTTTTCTCACTAGCGAATATTCCGTCTGTACAGGAAGGAGTTCTTCTTTGTCCACCCATCTGTTGGTGGACTTTTTGGTTACTTCCGTACCTTGGCTATTGTAATACTTTGTAATGGAGATAGGCCTGCCTGTGTCTTTCCAATTCTGTCTTCTTAGATTATACGTCCAGGAGTTGGCCTGCTGGATCATATGGTAGCTCAATGTTTACCTTTTGAAGGCACCTCCATTCTCTTCTCATTCGTGGCTCTTTCCAAGTTACGTCCCACTGAAAGTTGAGGGTATGCATTTCTCCACAACACCTTCAGCCCTTATTGTTTGTAGTTTTCTTGCTGATGGTTATTCTGACAAGTGTGAGCTGATACCTCTTTGTGTTTGAATTCGCATGTGCCTCATAATCCGCTGAAATTGAGCTTTGAGGCATGTCCTTTTCATTTTTCAAGCTGTGATTACCCCTTAGTTCTTCAAAGTGTTCTCTTCAAGTATGTGTCCCATTTTGAAATGTTTTGGCCATTACCTCCCTCAAGACGTTTTGAGGGCAGCTTTCATTTACAGTCCTGCAGTACTTGTTCCTATGAAATGACCATTAGCACAGGCTTTAAAGCTGCTTTTGCAGGTAACTGCCAGAGGGCGGCAGCCTTTCTATGTTCCCCACCCTGGTAACTAGGGAAAAGCCCTTGCGGCCTGTGGTGTTCCTCGGTTATAAATTAGAGTGGAGTGTGCCCAGACAAACCCACAAAAGCTGATGTCTCCTTTCTTTTGTTTGATTTTTAAATTTAATTTTTATTTTTCATTGGAGTAATATTCCACTGTGTACCTGGACCACTTCTACTTTGTGCATTCCTCGGTTGATGGACATTTCCATTGCTTCCGAGTGTTGGCTGTGGTAAATATTGTTGGAGTGCAGGATTGCCAGCCTGTGACTTTTTGATTCACATTTTCTCAGGCGATAGGCCCAGCAGTGGGTGTGACTGATTGACTGGTAGCACCGTGTTTCCCTTTGCAAAGCACCTTCTTTGTGTTTTCATTAGTGGCTCTTACCACGTCCCCCTTAGAATCGAGAGTACGCGTTTCTCCACAATCGCTTCAGCGTTTATTGTTTGCAGCATTTATGCTAGTGGCCCTTCTGGCTGCTGTGAGCTGATAGGTTTTTGTAGTTTGGGTTTGCATGTCGTTGAAAATTCGTAAAACTCATCATTTTTCTCCGCCGTTTTCTTTTCTGCTAAAAAAAAGGAAACAATTGGGAGTACGATCTAACCCTTGAAATTGTCTTCTTGGAAGGTTGCCCTCTTTTGAATTTTTTGGTCGATATTCCACCCCAGAATTTGTTTAGAGAGCAGGTGTCATATACCGAAGTGCAAGTTTGGTGAATATTTAGTGACCTTTAGCAATGGGTTTAAAGCTGCTCTTGTGGGTAGTGGCCTCAAGGAGGCAGCATTTCTCCATTCCCAAATCTATGTACTAGGGCAGCAGAGCCTTTCTGGAAGTCGTGTTCCTAGGTTGTAAATTACATTGGAATGTGCATGGAGAAACCCCCGTAAGTTTATGTCTCATTATTTCTTCTTGGTTTTTAAAATTTTTTTAATTGGGGTAAAGCTTAGAATATTGTTTGTCCTAGGTGTACACAATCTGGTTCATTTGTACATTATATGTGTCTACTCACGTAGAGATCCTCTTCCCATGTAAAATGTTACAGAGGGTTCCGCAGACCTCCCTTGCTATATGGTCGGTCTTTTAGAGATATGTATATAATACGTGTTTGTATACATATAGTAACACTAAACTTAATTTATCCATTCCCCCCACCTTTCCTTTTAGATGAGTATAGTTTGCTTTCTAAGTCTGTGAGTGTCTTTCTCTGTGGAAATATGTTCATTTGTGTCAGTTATTAGATAACGCCTATAAGTGATATCATTGAATATAGGTCTTTTGCTTTCCGACTTACCTCATGGTTCGTGATTATCTCCAGACTCATTTGTGGTGCCTCAAAGAGCAATGGTTCATTGTTTTCCAGGGCTAATACTCCACTGTGTACATGGAGCACTTCTTCTTTATCCTTTCACCTGTTGTTGGACATTTTGATTGCTTCACTGTCTTGGCTATTGTGAATAAGGCTGCACTGCAGCTTTTGCAGCCTGTGTCTTCTCGATTCTTGTCTTCTCAGGTGAGAGGTCCAATGGTGCGCCTGCTCATTGAATGGTACCTCCATTTTTACTTTTCAACACAGCTCCTTTCTGTTCTCATTATTGGCTGTTACCCCTTTGCGTCTCACCGGCAGGTAGAGGGTACACAGTTCTCTAAAACCCCTTCAGCATTTATTGTTTGTAGACTTTTTGCTGATGGTCAGTCGACTGGTGTGAGTTGAAACTTTTTGTAGATTAGATTGCATGGGTCTAACACTCCCTGAGGTTGAGCTTTTATCCTTTTTCCTTTGTTTTTTTAAAAGAGAGTGAGTAAAACTTAACTCTTCATACTCTCTTCTTGAAACATTTGCCTGTTTTGAATTTTTTTGTCCATTCCCTACTTCAGCACAATTTTTTAGGGCAGGTGTCCTTTACAGCCCTGAGTCCTTGTGAATGTTACGTGACCATTAGCTGTGAGTTTAAAGCTGCTCTTGCAGGAAACGGCCACAAGGTGGCAGCATTTCTCCTTTACCAAGTTTGGTTACTAGGGAAACAGAGCCTTAATGGAAGTGGTGTTCTAGGTGGTAAATTAGAATGGAATGTGCCAGGAGAAAGCCCTTTAAGTTTAGGTCTCATTTCTTCTTGTTCATATTTGTAATTTACTTTTTATTTTTTATCACAGCAAGTTTGATTACAATGGTTTGTTTGTTCTAGGTGTGCAAGATGTGTTTCTTTCACACATATACATGTATCTATTCTTCCTCGCATCCTTTTCCCACGTAGGTTATGACACAATGTTGAGTAGTCTTCTCCTGGTCTTCCGTAGGTCTTTGGTGATATATGTTTCACATGGTGTGTATATCTCTGTTAACCGCAATAGGGTAATGCATCCAATCCTCGTACCTTTCTATTTGGTGAACCATAAGTTTTTTTAATGAATCTGTGATTGCCTTTCTCTGTGGAAATATCTTCATTGGTATCAATTGTTAGGTAACTCCGAAAAGTGATACGACAGGATATGTGTCTTTTGCTTTCTCTCTTACTACAAGTGGCGTGATTACGTCTAGACTCATCTATGGTGCTGCAAATGGCATTGTTTCATTTTTCTCACTAGCGAATATTCCGTCTGTACAGGAAGGAGTTCTTCTTTGTCCACCCATCTGTTGGTGGACTTTTTGGTTACTTCCGTATCTTGGCTATTGTAATACTTTGTAATGGAGATAGGCCTGCCTGTGTCTTTCCAATTCTGTCTTCTTAGATTATACGTCCAGGAGTTGGCCTGCTGGATCATATGGTAGCTCAATGTTTACCTTTTGAAGGCACCTCCCTTCTCTTCTCATTCGTGGCTCTTTCCAAGTTACGTCCCACTGAAAGTTGAGGGTATGCATTTCTCCACAACACCTTCAGCACTTATTGTTTGTAGTTTTCTTGCTGATGGTTATTCTGACAAGTGTGAGCTGATACCTCTTTGTGTCTGAATTCGCATGTGCCTCATAATCCGTTGAAATTGAGCTTTAAGGCATGTCCTTTTCATTTTTCAAGCTGTGATTACCCCCTTAGTTCTTCAAAGTGTTCTCTTAAAGTATGTGTCCCATTTTGAAATGTTTTGGCCATTACCTCCCTCAAGACGTTTTGAGGGCAGCTTTCATTTACAGTCCTGCAGTACTTGTTCCTATGAAATGACCATTAGCACAGGCTTTAAAGCTGCTTTTGCAGGTAACTGCCAGAGGGCGGCAGCCTTTCTATGTTCCCCACCCTGGTAACTAGGGAAAAGCCCTTGCGGCCTGTGGTGTTCCTCGGTTATAAATTAGAGTGGAGTGTGCCCAGACAAACCCACAAAAGCTGATGTCTCCTTTCTTTTGTTTGATTTTTAAATTTAATTTTTATTTTTCATTGGAGTAATGTTCCACTGAGTACCTGGACCACTTCTACTTTGTGCATTCCTCGGTTGATGGACATTTCCATTGCTTCCGAGTGTTGGCTGTGGTAAATATTGTTGGAGTGCAGGATTGCCAGCCTGTGACTTTTTGATTCACATTTTCTCAGGCGATAGGCCCAGCAGTGGGTGTGACTGATTGACTGGTAGCACCGTGTTTCCCTTTGCAAAGCACCTTCTTTGTGTTTTCATTAGTGGCTCTTACCACGTCCACCTTAGAATCGAGAGTACGCGTTTCTCCACAATCGCTTCAGCATTTATTGTTTGCAGCATTTATGCTAGTGGCCCTTCTGGCTGCTGTGAGCTGATAGGTTTTTGTAATTTGGGTTTGCATGTCTTTGAAAATTCGTAAAACTCATCATTTTTCTCCGCCGTTTTCTTTTCTGCTAAAAAAAAGGAAACAATTGGGAGTACGATCTAACCCTTGAAATTGTCTTCTTGGAAGGTTGCCCTCTTTTGAATTTTTTGGTCGATTTTCCACCCCAGAATTTGTTTAGAGGGCAGGTGTCATATACCGAAGTGCAAGTTTGGTGAATATTTAGTGACCTTTAGCAATGGGTTTAAAGCTGCTCTTGTGGATAGTGGCCTCAAGGAGTCAGCATTTCTCCATTCCCAAATCTATGTACTAGGGCAGCAGAGCCTTTCTGGAAGTCGTGTTCCTAGGTTGTAAATTACATTGGAATGTGCATGGAGAAACCCCCGTAAGTTTATGTCTCATTATTTCTTCTTGGTTTTTAAAATTTTTTTAATTGGGGTAAAGCTTAAGAATATTGTTTGTCCTAGGTGTACACAATCTGGTTCATTTGTACATTATATATGTCTACTCACGTAGAGATCCTCTTCCCATGTAAAATGTTACAGAGGGTTCCGCAGACCTCCCTTGCTATATGGTCGGTCTTTTAGAGGTATGTATATAATACTTGTTTGTATACATATAGTAACACTAAACTTAATTTATCCATTCCCCCCACCTTTCCTTTTAGATGAGTATAGTTTGCTTTCTAAGTCTGTGAGTGTCTTTCTCTGTGGAAATATGTTCATTTGTGTAAGTTATTAGATAACGCCTATAAGTGATATCATAGAATATAGGTCTTTTGCTTTCCGACTTACCTCATGGTTCGTGATTATCTCCAGACTCATTTGTGGTGCCTCAAAGAGCAATGGTTCATTGTTTTCCATGGCTAATACTCCACTGTGTACATGGACCACTTCTTCTTTATCCTTTCACCTGTTGTTGGACATTTTGATTGCTTCACTGTCTTGGCTATTGTGAATAAGGCTGCACTGCAGCTTTTGCAGCCTGTGTCTTCTCGATTCTTGGCTTCTCCGGTGAGAGGGCCAATGGTGCGCCTGCTCATTGAATGGTACCTCCATTTTTACTTTTCAACACAGCTCCTTTCTGTTCTCATTATTGGCTGTTACCCCTTTGCGTCTCACCGGCAGGTAGAGGGTACACAGTTCTCTAAAACCCCTTCAGCATTTATTGTTTGTAGACTTTTAGCTGATGGTCAGTCGACTGGTGTGAGTTGAAACTTTTTGTAGATTAGATTGCATGGGTCTAACACTCCCTGAGGTTGAGCTTTTATCCATTTTCCTTTGTTTTTTTAAAAGAGAGTGAGTAAAACTTAACTCTTCATACGCTCTTCTTGAAACATTTGCCTGTTTTGAATTTTTTTGTCCATTCCCTACTTCAGCACAATTTTTTAGGGCAGGTGTCCTTTACAGCCCTGAGTCCTCGTGAATGTTACGTGACCATTAGCTGTGAGTTTAAAGCTGCTCTTGCAGGAAACGGCCACAAGGTGGCAGCATTTCTCCTTTACCAAGTTTGGTTACTAGGGAAACAGAGCCTTAATGGAAGTGGTGTTCTAGGTGGTAAATTAGAATGGAATGTGCCAGGAGAAAGCCCTTTAAGTTTAGGTCTCATTTCTTCTTGTTCATATTTGTAATTTACTTTTTATTTTTTATCACAGCAAGTTTGATTACAATGGTTTGTTTGTTCTAGGTGTGCAAGATGTGTTTCTTTCACACATATACATGTATCTATTCTTCCTCGCATCCTTTTCCCACGTAGGTTATGACACAATGTTGAGTAGTCTTCTCCTGGTCTTCCGTAGGTCTTTGGTGATATATGTTTCACATGGTGTGTATATCTCTGTTAACCGCAATATGGTAATGCATCCAATCCTCGTACCTTTCTATTTGGTGAACCATAAGTTTTTTTAATGAATCTGTGATTGCCTTTCTCTGTGGAAATATCTTCATTGGTATCAATTGTTAGGTAACGCCGAAAAGTGATACGACAGGATATGTGTCTTTTGCTTTCTCTCTTACTACATGTGGCGTGATTACGTCTAGACTCATCTATGGTGCTGCAAATGGCATTGTTTCATTTTTCTCACTAGCGAATATTCCGTCTGTACAGGAAGGAGTTCTTCTTTGTCCACCCATCTGTTGGTGGACTTTTTGGTTACTTCCGTATCTTGGCTATTGTAATACTTTGTAATGGAGATAGGCCTGCCTGTGTCTTTCCAATTCTGTCTTCTTAGATTATACGTCCAGGAGTTGGCCTGCTGGATCATATGGTAGCTCAATGTTTACCTTTTGAAGGCACCTCCCTTCTCTTCTCATTCGTGGCTCTTTCCAAGTTACGTCCCACTGAAAGTTGAGGGTATGCATTTCTCCACAACACCTTCAGCACTTATTGTTTGTAGTTTTCTTGCTGACGGTTATTCTGACAAGTGTGAGCTGATACCTCTTTGTGTTTGAATTCGCATGTGCCTCATAATCCGCTGAAATTGAGCTTTAAGGCATGTCCTTTTCATTTTTCAAGCTGTGATTACCCCCTTAGTTCTTCAAAGTGTTCTCTTAAAGTATGTGTCCCATTTTGAAATGTTTTGGCCATTACCTCCCTCAAGACGTTTTGAGGGCAGCTTTCATTTACAGTCCTGCAGTACTTGTTCCTATGAAATGACCATTAGCACAGGCTTTAAAGCTGCTTTTGCAGGTAACTGCCAGAGGGCGGCAGCCTTTCTATGTTCCCCACCCTGGTAACTAGGGAAAAGCCCTTGCGGCCTGTGGTGTTCCTCGGTTATAAATTAGAGTGGAGTGTGCCCAGACAAACCCACAAAAGCTGATGTCTCCTTTCTTTTGTTTGATTTTTAAATTTAATTTTTATTTTTCATTGGAGTAATGTTCCACTGAGTACCTGGACCACTTCTACTTTGTGCATTCCTCGGTTGATGGACATTTCCATTGCTTCCGAGTGTTGGCTGTGGTAAATATTGTTGGAGTGCAGGATTGCCAGCCTGTGACTTTTTGATTCACATTTTCTCAGGCGATAGGCCCAGCAGTGGGTGTGACTGATTGACTGGTAGCACCGTGTTTCCCTTTGCAAAGCACCTTCTTTGTGTTTTCATTAGTGGCTCTTACCACGTCCACCTTAGAATCGAGAGTACGCGTTTCTCCACAATCGCTTCAGCATTTATTGTTTGCAGCATTTATGCTAGTGGCCCTTCTGGCTGCTGTGAGCTGATAGGTTTTTGTAATTTGGGTTTGCATGTCTTTGAAAATTCGTAAAACTCATCATTTTTCTCCGCCGTTTTCTTTTCTGCTAAAAAAAAGGAAACAATTGGGAGTACGATCTAACCCTTGAAATTGTCTTCTTGGAAGGTTGCCCTCTTTTGAATTTTTTGGTCGATTTTCCACCCCAGAATTTGTTTAGAGGGCAGGTGTCATATACCGAAGTGCAAGTTTGGTGAATATTTAGTGACCTTTAGCAATGGGTTTAAAGCTGCTCTTGTGGATAGTGGCCTCAAGGAGTCAGCATTTCTCCATTCCCAAATCTATGTACTAGGGCAGCAGAGCCTTTCTGGAAGTCGTGTTCCTAGGTTGTAAATTACATTGGAATGTGCATGGAGAAACCCCCGTAAGTTTATGTCTCATTATTTCTTCTTGGTTTTTAAAATTTTTTTAATTGGGGTAAAGCTTAAGAATATTGTTTGTCCTAGGTGTACACAATCTGGTTCATTTGTACATTATATATGTCTACTCACGTAGAGATCCTCTTCCCATGTAAAATGTTACAGAGGGTTCCGCAGACCTCCCTTGCTATATGGTCGGTCTTTTAGAGGTATGTATATAATACTTGTTTGTATACATATAGTAACACTAAACTTAATTTATCCATTCCCCCCACCTTTCCTTTTAGATGAGTATAGTTTGCTTTCTAAGTCTGTGAGTGTCTTTCTCTGTGGAAATATGTTCATTTGTGTAAGTTATTAGATAACGCCTATAAGTGATATCATAGAATATAGGTCTTTTGCTTTCCGACTTACCTCATGGTTCGTGATTATCTCCAGACTCATTTGTGGTGCCTCAAAGAGCAATGGTTCATTGTTTTCCATGGCTAATACTCCACTGTGTACATGGACCACTTCTTCTTTATCCTTTCACCTGTTGTTGGACATTTTGATTGCTTCACTGTCTTGGCTATTGTGAATAAGGCTGCACTGCAGCTTTTGCAGCCTGTGTCTTCTCGATTCTTGGCTTCTCCGGTGAGAGGGCCAATGGTGCGCCTGCTCATTGAATGGTACCTCCATTTTTACTTTTCAACACAGCTCCTTTCTGTTCTCATTATTGGCTGTTACCCCTTTGCGTCTCACCGGCAGGTAGAGGGTACACAGTTCTCTAAAACCCCTTCAGCATTTATTGTTTGTAGACTTTTAGCTGATGGTCAGTCGACTGGTGTGAGTTGAAACTTTTTGTAGATTAGATTGCATGGGTCTAACACTCCCTGAGGTTGAGCTTTTATCCATTTTCCTTTGTTTTTTTAAAAGAGAGTGAGTAAAACTTAACTCTTCATACGCTCTTCTTGAAACATTTGCCTGTTTTGAATTTTTTTGTCCATTCCCTACTTCAGCACAATTTTTTAGGGCAGGTGTCCTTTACAGCCCTGAGTCCTCGTGAATGTTACGTGACCATTAGCTGTGAGTTTAAAGCTGCTCTTGCAGGAAACGGCCACAAGGTGGCAGCATTTCTCCTTTACCAAGTTTGGTTACTAGGGAAACAGAGCCTTAATGGAAGTGGTGTTCTAGGTGGTAAATTAGAATGGAATGTGCCAGGAGAAAGCCCTTTAAGTTTAGGTCTCATTTCTTCTTGTTCATATTTGTAATTTACTTTTTATTTTTTATCACAGCAAGTTTGATTACAATGGTTTGTTTGTTCTAGGTGTGCAAGATGTGTTTCTTTCACACATATACATGTATCTATTCTTCCTCGCATCCTTTTCCCACGTAGGTTATGACACAATGTTGAGTAGTCTTCTCCTGGTCTTCCGTAGGTCTTTGGTGATATATGTTTCACATGGTGTGTATATCTCTGTTAACCGCAATATGGTAATGCATCCAATCCTCGTACCTTTCTATTTGGTGAACCATAAGTTTTTTTAATGAATCTGTGATTGCCTTTCTCTGTGGAAATATCTTCATTGGTATCAATTGTTAGGTAACGCCGAAAAGTGATACGACAGGATATGTGTCTTTTGCTTTCTCTCTTACTACATGTGGCGTGATTACGTCTAGACTCATCTATGGTGCTGCAAATGGCATTGTTTCATTTTTCTCACTAGCGAATATTCCGTCTGTACAGGAAGGAGTTCTTCTTTGTCCACCCATCTGTTGGTGGACTTTTTGGTTACTTCCGTATCTTGGCTATTGTAATACTTTGTAATGGAGATAGGCCTGCCTGTGTCTTTCCAATTCTGTCTTCTTAGATTATACGTCCAGGAGTTGGCCTGCTGGATCATATGGTAGCTCAATGTTTACCTTTTGAAGGCACCTCCCTTCTCTTCTCATTCGTGGCTCTTTCCAAGTTACGTCCCACTGAAAGTTGAGGGTATGCATTTCTCCACAACACCTTCAGCACTTATTGTTTGTAGTTTTCTTGCTGACGGTTATTCTGACAAGTGTGAGCTGATACCTCTTTGTGTTTGAATTCGCATGTGCCTCATAATCCGCTGAAATTGAGCTTTAAGGCATGTCCTTTTCATTTTTCAAGCTGTGATTACCCCCTTAGTTCTTCAAAGTGTTCTCTTAAAGTATGTGTCCCATTTTGAAATGTTTTGGCCATTACCTCCCTCAAGACGTTTTGAGGGCAGCTTTCATTTACAGTCCTGCAGTACTTGTTCCTATGAAATGACCATTAGCACAGGCTTTAAAGCTGCTTTTGCAGGTAACTGCCAGAGGGCGGCAGCCTTTCTATGTTCCCCACCCTGGTAACTAGGGAAAAGCCCTTGCGGCCTGTGGTGTTCCTCGGTTATAAATTAGAGTGGAGTGTGCCCAGACAAACCCACAAAAGCTGATGTCTCCTTTCTTTTGTTTGATTTTTAAATTTAATTTTTATTTTTCATTGGAGTAATGTTCCACTGAGTACCTGGACCACTTCTACTTTGTGCATTCCTCGGTTGATGGACATTTCCATTGCTTCCGAGTGTTGGCTGTGGTAAATATTGTTGGAGTGCAGGATTGCCAGCCTGTGACTTTTTGATTCACATTTTCTCAGGCGATAGGCCCAGCAGTGGGTGTGACTGATTGACTGGTAGCACCGTGTTTCCCTTTGCAAAGCACCTTCTTTGTGTTTTCATTAGTGGCTCTTACCACGTCCACCTTAGAATCGAGAGTACGCGTTTCTCCACAATCGCTTCAGCATTTATTGTTTGCAGCATTTATGCTAGTGGCCCTTCTGGCTGCTGTGAGCTGATAGGTTTTTGTAATTTGGGTTTGCATGTCTTTGAAAATTCGTAAAACTCATCATTTTTCTCCGCCGTTTTCTTTTCTGCTAAAAAAAAGGAAACAATTGGGAGTACGATCTAACCCTTGAAATTGTCTTCTTGGAAGGTTGCCCTCTTTTGAATTTTTTGGTCGATTTTCCACCCCAGAATTTGTTTAGAGGGCAGGTGTCATATACCGAAGTGCAAGTTTGGTGAATATTTAGTGACCTTTAGCAATGGGTTTAAAGCTGCTCTTGTGGATAGTGGCCTCAAGGAGTCAGCATTTCTCCATTCCCAAATCTATGTACTAGGGCAGCAGAGCCTTTCTGGAAGTCGTGTTCCTAGGTTGTAAATTACATTGGAATGTGCATGGAGAAACCCCCGTAAGTTTATGTCTCATTATTTCTTCTTGGTTTTTAAAATTTTTTTAATTGGGGTAAAGCTTAAGAATATTGTTTGTCCTAGGTGTACACAATCTGGTTCATTTGTACATTATATATGTCTACTCACGTAGAGATCCTCTTCCCATGTAAAATGTTACAGAGGGTTCCGCAGACCTCCCTTGCTATATGGTCGGTCTTTTAGAGGTATGTATATAATACTTGTTTGTATACATATAGTAACACTAAACTTAATTTATCCATTCCCCCCACCTTTCCTTTTAGATGAGTATAGTTTGCTTTCTAAGTCTGTGAGTGTCTTTCTCTGTGGAAATATGTTCATTTGTGTAAGTTATTAGATAACGCCTATAAGTGATATCATAGAATATAGGTCTTTTGCTTTGCGACTTACCTCATGGTTCGTGATTATCTCCAGACTCATTTGTGGTGCCTCAAAGAGCAATGGTTCATTGTTTTCCATGGCTAATACTCCACTGTGTACATGGACCACTTCTTCTTTATCCTTTCACCTGTTGTTGGACATTTTGATTGCTTCACTGTCTTGGCTATTGTGAATAAGGCTGCACTGCAGCTTTTGCAGCCTGTGTCTTCTCGATTCTTGGCTTCTCCGGTGAGAGGGCCAATGGTGCGCCTGCTCATTGAATGGTACCTCCATTTTTACTTTTCAACACAGCTCCTTTCTGTTCTCATTATTGGCTGTTACCCCTTTGCGTCTCACCGGCAGGTAGAGGGTACACAGTTCTCTAAAACCCCTTCAGCATTTATTGTTTGTAGACTTTTAGCTGATGGTCAGTCGACTGGTGTGAGTTGAAACTTTTTGTAGATTAGATTGCATGGGTCTAACACTCCCTGAGGTTGAGCTTTTATCCATTTTCCTTTGTTTTTTTAAAAGAGAGTGAGTAAAACTTAACTCTTCATACGCTCTTCTTGAAACATTTGCCTGTTTTGAATTTTTTTGTCCATTCCCTACTTCAGCACAATTTTTTAGGGCAGGTGTCCTTTACAGCCCTGAGTCCTCGTGAATGTTACGTGACCATTAGCTGTGAGTTTAAAGCTGCTCTTGCAGGAAACGGCCACAAGGTGGCAGCATTTCTCCTTTACCAAGTTTGGTTACTAGGGAAACAGAGCCTTAATGGAAGTGGTGTTCTAGGTGGTAAATTAGAATGGAATGTGCCAGGAGAAAGCCCTTTAAGTTTAGGTCTCATTTCTTCTTGTTCATATTTGTAATTTACTTTTTATTTTTTATCACAGCAAGTTTGATTACAATGGTTTGTTTGTTCTAGGTGTGCAAGATGTGTTTCTTTCACACATATACATGTATCTATTCTTCCTCGCATCCTTTTCCCACGTAGGTTATGACACAATGTTGAGTAGTCTTCTCCTGGTCTTCCGTAGGTCTTTGGTGATATATGTTTCACATGGTGTGTATATCTCTGTTAACCGCAATATGGTAATGCATCCAATCCTCGTACCTTTCTATTTGGTGAACCATAAGTTTTTTTAATGAATCTGTGATTGCCTTTCTCTGTGGAAATATCTTCATTGGTATCAATTGTTAGGTAACGCCGAAAAGTGATACGACAGGATATGTGTCTTTTGCTTTCTCTCTTACTACATGTGGCGTGATTACGTCTAGACTCATCTATGGTGCTGCAAATGGCATTGTTTCATTTTTCTCACTAGCGAATATTCCGTCTGTACAGGAAGGAGTTCTTCTTTGTCCACCCATCTGTTGGTGGACTTTTTGGTTACTTCCGTATCTTGGCTATTGTAATACTTTGTAATGGAGATAGGCCTGCCTGTGTCTTTCCAATTCTGTCTTCTTAGATTATACGTCCAGGAGTTGGCCTGCTGGATCATATGGTAGCTCAATGTTTACCTTTTGAAGGCACCTCCCTTCTCTTCTCATTCGTGGCTCTTTCCAAGTTACGTCCCACTGAAAGTTGAGGGTATGCATTTCTCCACAACACCTTCAGCACTTATTGTTTGTAGTTTTCTTGCTGACGGTTATTCTGACAAGTGTGAGCTGATACCTCTTTGTGTTTGAATTCGCATGTGCCTCATAATCCGCTGAAATTGAGCTTTAAGGCATGTCCTTTTCATTTTTCAAGCTGTGATTACCCCCTTAGTTCTTCAAAGTGTTCTCTTAAAGTATGTGTCCCATTTTGAAATGTTTTGGCCATTACCTCCCTCAAGACGTTTTGAGGGCAGCTTTCATTTACAGTCCTGCAGTACTTGTTCCTATGAAATGACCATTAGCACAGGCTTTAAAGCTGCTTTTGCAGGTAACTGCCAGAGGGCGGCAGCCTTTCTATGTTCCCCACCCTGGTAACTAGGGAAAAGCCCTTGCGGCCTGTGGTGTTCCTCGGTTATAAATTAGAGTGGAGTGTGCCCAGACAAACCCACAAAAGCTGATGTCTCCTTTCTTTTGTTTGATTTTTAAATTTAATTTTTATTTTTCATTGGAGTAATGTTCCACTGAGTACCTGGACCACTTCTACTTTGTGCATTCCTCGGTTGATGGTCATTTCCATTGCTTCCGAGTGTTGGCTGTGGTAAATATTGTTGGAGTGCAGGATTGCCAGCCTGTGACTTTTTGATTCACATTTTCTCAGGCGATAGGCCCAGCAGTGGGTGTGACTGATTGACTGGTAGCACCGTGTTTCCCTTTGCAAAGCACCTTCTTTGTGTTTTCATTAGTGGCTCTTACCACATCCCCCTTAGAATCGAGAGTACGCGTTTCTCCACAATCGCTTCAGCGTTTATTGTTTGCAGCATTTATGCTAGTGGCCCTTCTGGCTGCTGTGAGCTGATAGGTTTTTGTAATTTGAGTTTGCATGTCTTTGAAAATTCGTAAAACTCATCATTTTTCTCCGCCGTTTTCTTTTCTGCTAAAAAAAAGGAAACAATTGGGAGTACGATCTAACCCTTGAAATTGTCTTCTTGGAAGGTTGCCCTCTTTTGAATTTTTTGGTCGATTTTCCACCCCAGAATTTGTTTAGAGGGCAGGTGTCATATACCGAAGTGCAAGTTTGGTGAATATTTAGTGACCTTTAGCAATGGGTTTAAAGCTGCTCTTGTGGGTAGTGGCCTCAAGGAGGCAGCATTTCTCCATTCCCAAATCTATGTACTAGGGCAGCAGAGCCTTTCTGGAAGTCGTGTTCCTAGGTTGTAAATTACATTGGAATGTGCATGGAGAAACCCCCGTAAGTTTATGTCTCATTATTTCTTCTTGGTTTTTAAAATTTTTTTAATTGGGGTAAAGCTTAAGAATATTGTTTGTCCTAGGTGTACACAATCTGGTTCATTTGTACATTATATATGTCTACTCACGTAGAGATCCTCTTCCCATGTAAAATGTTACAGAGGGTTCCGCAGACCTCCCTTGCTATATGGTCGGTCTTTTAGAGATATGTATATAATACGTGTTTGTATACATATAGTAACACTAAACTTAATTTATCCATTCCCCCCACCTTTCCTTTTAGATGAGTATAGTTTGCTTTCTAAGTCTGTGAGTGTCTTTCTCTGTGGAAATATGTTCATTTGTGTCAGTTATTAGATAACGCCTATAAGTGATATCATAGAATATAGGTCTTTTGCTTTCCGACTTACCTCATGGTTCGTGATTATCTCCAGACTCATTTGTGGTGCCTCAAAGAGCAATGGTTCATTGTTTTCCATGGCTAATACTCCACTGTGTACATGGACCACTTCTTCTTTATCCTTTCACCTGTTGTTGGACATTTTGATTGCTTCACTGTCTTGGCTATTGTGAATAAGGCTGCACTGCAGCTTTTGCAGCCTGTGTCTTCTCGATTCTTGTCTTCTCCGGTGAGAGGGCCAATGGTGCGCCTGCTCATTGAATGGTACCTCCATTTTTACTTTTCAACACAGCTCCTTTCTGTTCTCATTGTTGGCTGTTACCCCTTTGCGTCTCACCGGCAGGTAGAGGGTACACAGTTCTCTAAAACCCCTTCAGCATTTATTGTTTGTAGACTTTTTGCTGATGGTCAGTCGACTGGTGTGAGTTGAAACTTTTTGTAGATTAGATTGCATGGGTCTAACACTCCCTGAGGTTGAGCTTTTATCCATTTTCCTTTGTTTTTTTAAAAGAGAGTGAGTAAAACTTAACTCTTCATACTCTCTTCTTGAAACATTTGCCTGTTTTGAATTTTTTTGTCCATTCCCTACTTCAGCACAATTTTTTAGGGCAGGTGTCCTTTACAGCCCTGAGTCCTCGTGAATGTTACGTGACCATTAGCTGTGAGTTTAAAGCTGCTCTTGCAGGAAACGGCCACAAGGTGGCAGCATTTCTCCTTTACCAAGTTTGGTTACTAGGGAAACAGAGCCTTAATGGAAGTGGTGTTCTAGGTGGTAAATTAGAATGGAATGTGCCAGGAGAAAGCCCTTTAAGTTTAGGTCTCATTTCTTCTTGTTCATATTGGTAATTTACTTTTTATTTTTTATCACAGCAAGTTTGATTACAATGGTTTGTTTGTTCTAGGTGTGCAAGATGTGTTTCTTTCACACATATACATGTATCTATCCTTCCTCGCATCCTTTTCCCATGTAGGTTACGACACAATGTTGAGTAGTCTTCTCCTGGTCTTCCGTAGGTCTTTGGTGATATATGTTTCACATGGTGTGTATATCTCTGTTAACCGCAATATGGTAATGCATCCAATCCTCGTACCTTTCTATTTGGTGAACCATAAGTTTTTTTAATGAATCTGTGATTGCCTTTCTCTGTGGAAATATCTTCATTGGTATCAATTGTTAGGTAACTCCGAAAAGTGATACGACAGGATATGTGTCTTTTGCTTTCTGTCTTACTACAAGTGGCGTGATTACGTCCAGACTCATCTATGGTGCTGCAAATGGCATTGTTTCATTTTTCTCACTAGCGAATATTCCGTCTGTACAGGAAGGAGTTCTTCTTTGTCCACCCATCTGTTGGTGGACTTTTTGGTTACTTCCGTACCTTTGCTATTGTAATACTTTGTAATGGAGATAGGCCTGCCTGTGTCTTTCCAATTCTGTCTTCTTAGATTATACGTCCAGGAGTTGGCCTGCTGGATCATATGGTAGCTCAATGTTTACCTTTTGAAGGCACCTCCCTTCTCTTCTCATTCGTGGCTCTTTCCAAGTTACGTCCCACTGAAAGTTGAGGGTATGCATTTCTCCACAACACCTTCAGCACTTATTGTTTGTAGTTTTCTTGCTGATGGTTATTCTGACAAGTGTGAGCTGATACCTCTTTGTGTTTGAATTCGCATGTGCCTCATAATCCGTTGAAATTGAGCTTTAAGGCATGTCCTTTTCATTTTTCAAGCTGTGATTACCCCCTTAGTTCTTCAAAGTGTTCTCTTAAAGTATGTGTCCCATTTTGAAATGTTTTGGCCATTACCTCCCTCAAGACGTTTTGAGGGCAGCTTTCATTTACAGTCCTGCAGTACTTGTTCCTATGAAATGACCATTAGCACAGGCTTTAAAGCTGCTTTTGCAGGTAACTGCCAGAGGGCGGCAGCCTTTCTATGTTCCCCACCCTGGTAACTAGGGAAAAGCCCTTGCGGCCTGTGGTGTTCCTCGGTTATAAATTAGAGTGGAGTGTGCCCAGACAAACCCACAAAAGCTGATGTCTCCTTTCTTTTGTTTGATTTTTAAATTTAATTTTTATTTTTCATTGGAGTAATATTCCACTGTGTACCTGGACCACTTCTACTTTGTGCATTCCTCGGTTGATGGTCATTTCCATTGCTTCCGAGTGTTGGCTGTGGTAAATATTGTTGGAGTGCAGGATTGCCAGCCTGTGACTTTTTGATTCACATTTTCTCAGGCGATAGGCCCAGCAGTGGGTGTGACTGATTGACTGGTAGCACCGTGTTTCCCTTTGCAAAGCACCTTCTTTGTGTTTTCATTAGTGGCTCTTACCACGTCCCCCTTAGAATCGAGAGTACGCGTTTCTCCACAATCGCTTCAGCATTTATTGTTTGCAGCATTTATGCTAGTGGCCCTTCTGGCTGCTGTGAGCTGATAGGTTTTTGTAATTTGGGTTTGCATGTCTTTGAAAATTCGTAAAACTCATCATTTTTCTCCGCCGTTTTCTTTTCTGCTAAAAAAAAGGAAACAATTGGGAGTACGATCTAACCCTTGAAATTGTCTTCTTGGAAGGTTGCCCTCTTTTGAATTTTTTGGTCGATTTTCCACCCCAGAATTTGTTTAGAGGGCAGGTGTCATATACCGAAGTGCAAGTTTGGTGAATATTTAGTGACCTTTAGCAATGGGTTTAAAGCTGCTCTTGTGGGTAGTGGCCTCAAGGAGGCAGCATTTCTCCATTCCCAAATCTATGTACTAGGGCAGCAGAGCCTTTCTGGAAGTCGTGTTCCTAGGTTGTAAATTACATTGGAATGTGCATGGAGAAACCCCCGTAAGTTTATGTCTCATTATTTCTTCTTGGTTTTTAAAATTTTTTTAATTGGGGTAAAGCTTAAGAATATTGTTTGTCCTAGGTGTACACAATCTGGTTCATTTGTACATTATATATGTCTACTCACGTAGAGATCCTCTTCCCATGTAAAATGTTACAGAGGGTTCCGCAGACCTCCCTTGCTATATGGTCGGTCTTTTAGAGATATGTATATAATACGTGTTTGTATACATATAGTAACACTAAACTTAATTTATCCATTCCCCCCACCTTTCCTTTTAGATGAGTATAGTTTGCTTTCTAAGTCTGTGAGTGTCTTTCTCTGTGGAAATATGTTCATTTGTGTCAGTTATTAGATAACGCCTATAAGTGATATCATAGAATATAGGTCTTTTGCTTTCCGACTTACCTCATGGTTCGTGATTATCTCCAGACTCATTTGTGGTGCCTCAAAGAGCAATGGTTCATTGTTTTCCATGGCTAATACTCCACTGTGTACATGGACCACTTCTTCTTTATCCTTTCACCTGTTGTTGGACATTTTGATTGCTTCATTGTCTTGGCTATTGTGAATAAGGCTGCACTGCAGCTTTTGCAGCCTGTGTCTTCTCGATTCTTGTCTTCTCCGGTGAGAGGGCCAATGGTGCGCCTGCTCATTGAATGGTACCTCCATTTTTACTTTTCAACACAGCTCCTTTCTGTTCTCATTGTTGGCTGTTACCCCTTTGCGTCTCACCGGCAGGTAGAGGGTACACAGTTCTCTAAAACCCCTTCAGCATTTATTGTTTGTAGACTTTTTGCTGATGGTCAGTCGACTGGTGTGAGTTGAAACTTTTTGTAGATTAGATTGCATGGGTCTAACACTCCCTGAGGTTGAGCTTTTATCCATTTTCCTTTGTTTTTTTAAAAGAGAGTGAGTAAAACTTAACTCTTCATACTCTCTTCTTGAAACATTTGCCTGTTTTGAAGTTTTTTGTCCATTCCCTACTTCAGCACAATTTTTTAGGGCAGGTGTCCTTTACAGCCCTGAGTCCTCGTGAATGTTACGTGACCATTAGCTGTGAGTTTAAAGCTGCTCTTGCAGGAAACGGCCACAAGGTGGCAGCATTTCTCCTTTACCAAGTTTGGTTACTAGGGAAACAGAGCCTTAATGGAAGTGGTGTTCTAGGTGGTAAATTAGAATGGAATGTGCCAGGAGAAAGCCCTTTAAGTTTAGGTCTCATTTCTTCTTGTTCATATTGGTAATTTACTTTTTATTTTTTATCACAGCAAGTTTGATTACAATGGTTTGTTTGTTCTAGGTGTGCAAGATGTGTTTCTTTCACACATATACATGTATCTATCCTTCCTCGCATCCTTTTCCCATGTAGGTTACGACACAATGTTGAGTAGTCTTCTCCTGGTCTTCCGTAGGTCTTTGGTGATATATGTTTCACATGGTGTGTATATCTCTGTTAACCCCAATATGGTAATGCATCCAATCCTCGTACCTTTCTATTTGGTGAACCATAAGTTTTTTTAATGAATCTGTGATTGCCTTTCTCTGTGGAAATATCTTCATTGGTATCAATTGTTAGGTAACTCCGAAAAGTGATACGACAGGATATGTGTCTTTTGCTTTCTGTCTTACTACAAGTGGCGTGATTACGTCCAGACTCATCTATGGTGCTGCAAATGGCATTGTTTCATTTTGCTCACTAGCGAATATTCCGTCTGTACAGGAAGGAGTTCTTCTTTGTCCACCCATCTGTTGGTGGACTTTTTGGTTACTTCCGTACCTTGGCTATTGTAATACTTTGTAATGGAGATAGGCCTGCCTGTGTCTTTCCAATTCTGTCTTCTTAGATTATACGTCCAGGAGTTGGCCTGCTGGATCATATGGTAGCTCAATGTTTACCTTTTGAAGGCACCTCCCTTCTCTTCTCATTCGTGGCTCTTTCCAAGTTACGTCCCACTGAAAGTTGAGGGTATGCATTTCTCCACAACACCTTCAGCACTTATTGTTTGTAGTTTTCTTGCTGATGGTTATTCTGACAAGTGTGAGCTGATACCTCTTTGTGTTTGAATTCGCATGTGCCTCATAATCCGTTGAAATTGAGCTTTAAGGCATGTCCTTTTCATTTTTCAAGCTGTGATTACCCCCTTAGTTCTTCAAAGTGTTCTCTTAAAGTATGTGTCCCATTTTGAAATGTTTTGGCCATTACCTCCCTCAAGACGTTTTGAGGGCAGCTTTCATTTACAGTCCTGCAGTACTTGTTCCTATGAAATGACCATTAGCACAGGCTTTAAAGCTGCTTTTGCAGGTAACTGCCAGAGGGCGGCAGCCTTTCTATGTTCCCCACCCTGGTAACTAGGGAAAAGCCCTTGCGGCCTGTGGTGTTCCTCGGTTATAAATTAGAGTGGAGTGTGCCCAGACAAACCCACAAAAGCTGATGTCTCCTTTCTTTTGTTTGATTTTTAAATTTAATTTTTATTTTTCATTGGAGTAATATTCCACTGTGTACCTGGACCACTTCTACTTTGTGCATTCCTCGGTTGATGGTCATTTCCATTGCTTCCGAGTGTTGGCTGTGGTAAATATTGTTGGAGTGCAGGATTGCCAGCCTGTGACTTTTTGATTCACATTTTCTCAGGCGATAGGCCCAGCAGTGGGTGTGACTGATTGACTGGTAGCACCGTGTTTCCCTTTGCAAAGCACCTTCTTTGTGTTTTCATTAGTGGCTCTTACCACGTCCCCCTTAGAATCGAGAGTACGCGTTTCTCCACAATCGCTTCAGCATTTATTGTTTGCAGCATTTATGCTAGTGGCCCTTCTGGCTGCTGTGAGCTGATAGGTTTTTGTAATTTGGGTTTGCATGTCTTTGAAAATTCGTAAAACTCATCATTTTTCTCCGCCGTTTTCTTTTCTGCTAAAAAAAAGAAAACAATTGGGAGTACGATCTAACCCTTGAAATTGTCTTCTTGGAAGGTTGCCCTCTTTTGAATTTTTTGGTCGATTTTCCACCCCAGAATTTGTTTAGAGGGCAGGTGTCATATACCGAAGTGCAAGTTTGGTGAATATTTAGTGACCTTTAGCAATGGGTTTAAAGCTGCTCTTGTGGGTAGTGGCCTCAAGGAGGCAGCATTTCTCCATTCCCAAATCTATGTACTAGGGCAGCAGAGCCTTTCTGGAAGTCGTGTTCCTAGGTTGTAAATTACATTGGAATGTGCATGGAGAAACCCCCGTAAGTTTATGTCTCATTATTTCTTCTTGGTTTTTAAAATTTTTTTAATTGGGGTAAAGCTTAAGAATATTGTTTGTCCTAGGTGTACACAATCTGGTTCATTTGTACATTATATATGTCTACTCACGTAGAGATCCTCTTCCCATGTAAAATGTTACAGAGGGTTCCGCAGACCTCCCTTGCTATATGGTCGGTCTTTTAGAGATATGTATATAATACGTGTTTGTATACATATAGTAACACTAAACTTAATTTATCCATTCCCCCCACCTTTCCTTTTAGATGAGTATAGTTTGCTTTCTAAGTCTGTGAGTGTCTTTCTCTGTGGAAATATGTTCATTTGTGTCAGTTATTAGATAACGCCTATAAGTGATATCATAGAATATAGGTCTTTTGCTTTCCGACTTACCTCATGGTTCGTGATTATCTCCAGACTCATTTGTGGTGCCTCAAAGAGCAATGGTTCATTGTTTTCCATGGCTAATACTCCACTGTGTACATGGACCACTTCTTCTTTATCCTTTCACCTGTTGTTGGACATTTTGATTGCTTCACTGTCTTGGCTATTGTGAATAAGGCTGCACTGCAGCTTTTGCAGCCTGTGTCTTCTCGATTCTTGTCTTCTCCGGTGAGAGGGCCAATGGTGCGCCTGCTCATTGAATGGTACCTCCATTTTTACTTTTCAACACAGCTCCTTTCTGTTCTCATTGTTGGCTGTTACCCCTTTGCGTCTCACCGGCAGGTAGAGGGTACACAGTTCTCTAAAACCCCTTCAGCATTTATTGTTTGTAGACTTTTTGCTGATGGTCAGTCGACTGGTGTGAGTTGAAACTTTTTGTAGATTAGATTGCATGGGTCTAACACTCCCTGAGGTTGAGCTTTTATCCATTTTCCTTTGTTTTTTTAAAAGAGAGTGAGTAAAACTTAACTCTTCATACGCTCTTCTTGAAACATTTGCCTGTTTTGAATTTTTTTGTCCATTCCCTACTTCAGCACAATTTTTTAGGGCAGGTGTCCTTTACAGCCCTGAGTCCTCGTGAATGTTACGTGACCATTAGCTGTGAGTTTAAAGCTGCTCTTGCAGGAAACGGCCACAAGGTGGCAGCATTTCTCCTTTACCAAGTTTGGTTACTAGGGAAACAGAGCCTTAATGGAAGTGGTGTTCTAGGTGGTAAATTAGAATGGAATGTGCCAGGAGAAAGCCCTTTAAGTTTAGGTCTCATTTCTTCTTGTTCATATTGGTAATTTACTTTTTATTTTTTATCACAGCAAGTTTGATTACAATGGTTTGTTTGTTCTAGGTGTGCAAGATGTGTTTCTTTCACACATATACATGTATCTATTCTTCCTCGCATCCTTTTCCCATGTAGGTTACGACACAATGTTGAGTAGTCTTCTCCTGGTCTTCCGTAGGTCTTTGGTGATATATGTTTCACATGGTGTGTATATCTCTGTTAACCCCAATATGGTAATGCATCCAATCCTCGTACCTTTCTATTTGGTGAACCATAAGTTTTTTTAATGAATCTGTGATTGCCTTTCTCTGTGGAAATATCTTCATTGGTATCAATTGTTAGGTAACTCCGAAAAGTGATACGACAGGATATGTGTCTTTTGCTTTCTGTCTTACTACAAGTGGCGTGATTACGTCCAGACTCATCTATGGTGCTGCAAATGGCATTGTTTCATTTTGCTCACTAGCGAATATTCCGTCTGTACAGGAAGGAGTTCTTCTTTGTCCACCCATCTGTTGGTGGACTTTTTGGTTACTTCCGTACCTTGGCTATTGTAATACTTTGTAATGGAGATAGGCCTGCCTGTGTCTTTCCAATTCTGTCTTCTTAGATTATACGTCCAGGAGTTGGCCTGCTGGATCATATGGTAGCTCAATGTTTACCTTTTGAAGGCACCTCCCTTCTCTTCTCATTCGTGGCTCTTTCCAAGTTACGTCCCACTGAAAGTTGAGGGTATGCATTTCTCCACAACACCTTCAGCACTTATTGTTTGTAGTTTTCTTGCTGATGGTTATTCTGACAAGTGTGAGCTGATACCTCTTTGTGTTTGAATTCGCATGTGCCTCATAATCCGTTAAAATTGAGCTTTAAGGCATGTCCTTTTCATTTTTCAAGCTGTGATTACCCCCTTAGTTCTTCAAAGTGTTCTCTTAAAGTATGTGTCCCATTTTGAAATGTTTTGGCCATTACCTCCCTCAAGACGTTTTGAGGGCAGCTTTCATTTACAGTCCTGCAGTACTTGTTCCTATGAAATGACCATTAGCACAGGCTTTAAAGCTGCTTTTGCAGGTAACTGCCAGAGGGCGGCAGCCTTTCTATGTTCCCCACCCTGGTAACTAGGGAAAAGCCCTTGCGGCCTGTGGTGTTCCTCGGTTATAAATTAGAGTGGAGTGTGCCCAGACAAACCCACAAAAGCTGATGTCTCCTTTCTTTTGTTTGATTTTTAAATTTAATTTTTATTTTTCATTGGAGTAATATTCCACTGTGTACCTGGACCACTTCTACTTTGTGCATTCCTCGGTTGATGGTCATTTCCATTGCTTCCGAGTGTTGGCTGTGGTAAATATTGTTGGAGTGCAGGATTGCCAGCCTGTGACTTTTTGATTCACATTTTCTCAGGCGATAGGCCCAGCAGTGGGTGTGACTGATTGACTGGTAGCACCGTGTTTCCCTTTGCAAAGCACCTTCTTTGTGTTTTCATTAGTGGCTCTTACCACGTCCCCCTTAGAATCGAGAGTACGCGTTTCTCCACAATCGCTTCAGCATTTATTGTTTGCAGCATTTATGCTAGTGGCCCTTCTGGCTGCTGTGAGCTGATAGGTTTTTGTAATTTGGGTTTGCATGTCTTTGAAAATTCGTAAAACTCATCATTTTTCTCCGCCGTTTTCTTTTCTGCTAAAAAAAAGGAAACAATTGGGAGTACGATCTAACCCTTGAAATTGTCTTCTTGGAAGGTTGCCCTCTTTTGAATTTTTTGGTCGATTTTCCACCCCAGAATTTGTTTAGAGGGCAGGTGTCATATACCGAAGTGCAAGTTTGGTGAATATTTAGTGACCTTTAGCAATGGGTTTAAAGCTGCTCTTGTGGGTAGTGGCCTCAAGGAGGCAGCATTTCTCCATTCCCAAATCTATGTACTAGGGCAGCAGAGCCTTTCTGGAAGTCGTGTTCCTAGGTTGTAAATTACATTGGAATGTGCATGGAGAAACCCCCGTAAGTTTATGTCTCATTATTTCTTCTTGGTTTTTAAAATTTTTTTAATTGGGGTAAAGCTTAAGAATATTGTTTGTCCTAGGTGTACACAATCTGGTTCATTTGTACATTATATATGTCTACTCACGTAGAGATCCTCTTCCCATGTAAAATGTTACAGAGGGTTCCGCAGACCTCCCTTGCTATATGGTCGGTCTTTTAGAGATATGTATATAATACGTGTTTGTATACATATAGTAACACTAAACTTATCCATTCCCCCCACCTTTCCTTTTAGATGAGTATAGTTTGCTTTCTAAGTCTGTGAGTGTCTTTCTCTGTGGAAATATGTTCATTTGTGTCAGTTATTAGATAACGCCTATAAGTGATATCATAGAATATAGGTCTTTTGCTTTCCGACTTACCTCATGGTTCGTGATTATCTCCAGACTCATTTGTGGTGCCTCAAAGAGCAATGGTTCATTGTTTTCCATGGCTAATACTCCACTGTGTACATGGACCACTTCTTCTTTATCCTTTCACCTGTTGTTGGACATTTTGATTGCTTCACTGTCTTGGCTATTGTGAATAAGGCTGCACTGCAGCTTTTGCAGCCTGTGTCTTCTCGATTCTTGTCTTCTCAGGTGAGAGGGCCAATGGTGCGCCTGCTCATTGAATGGTACCTCCATTTTTACTTTTCAACACAGCTCCTTTCTGTTCTCATTGTTGGCTGTTACCCCTTTGCGTCTCACCGGCAGGTAGAGGGTACACAGTTCTCTAAAACCCCTTCAGCATTTATTGTTTGTAGACTTTTTGCTGATGGTCAGTCGACTGGTGTGAGTTGAAACTTTTTGTAGATTAGATTGCATGGGTCTAACACTCCCTGAGGTTGAGCTTTTATCCATTTTCCTTTGTTTTTTTAAAAGAGAGTGAGTAAAACTTAACTCTTCATACGCTCTTCTTGAAACATTTGCCTGTTTTGAATTTTTTTGTCCATTCCCTACTTCAGCACAATTTTTTAGGGCAGGTGTCCTTTACAGCCCTGAGTCCTCGTGAATGTTACGTGACCATTAGCTGTGAGTTTAAAGCTGCTCTTGCAGGAAACGGCCACAAGGTGGCAGCATTTCTCCTTTACCAAGTTTGGTTACTAGGGAAACAGAGCCTTAATGGAAGTGGTGTTCTAGGTGGTAAATTAGAATGGAATGTGCCAGGAGAAAGCCCTTTAAGTTTAGGTCTCATTTCTTCTTGTTCATATTGGTAATTTACTTTTTATTTTTTATCACAGCAAGTTTGATTACAATGGTTTGTTTGTTCTAGGTGTGCAAGATGTGTTTCTTTCACACATATACATGTATCTATTCTTCCTCGCATCCTTTTCCCATGTAGGTTACGACACAATGTTGAGTAGTCTTCTCCTGGTCTTCCGTAGGTCTTTGGTGATATATGTTTCACATGGTGTGTATATCTCTGTTAACCCCAATATGGTAATGCATCCAATCCTCGTACCTTTCTATTTGGTGAACCATAAGTTTTTTTAATGAATCTGTGATTGCCTTTCTCTGTGGAAATATCTTCATTGGTATCAATTGTTAGGTAACTCCGAAAAGTGATACGACAGGATATGTGTCTTTTGCTTTCTGTCTTACTACAAGTGGCGTGATTACGTCCAGACTCATCTATGGTGCTGCAAATGGCATTGTTTCATTTTGCTCACTAGCGAATATTCCGTCTGTACAGGAAGGAGTTCTTCTTTGTCCACCCATCTGTTGGTGGACTTTTTGGTTACTTCCGTACCTTGGCTATTGTAATACTTTGTAATGGAGATAGGCCTGCCTGTGTCTTTCCAATTCTGTCTTCTTAGATTATACGTCCAGGAGTTGGCCTGCTGGATCATATGGTAGCTCAATGTTTACCTTTTGAAGGCACCTCCCTTCTCTTCTCATTCGTGGCTCTTTCCAAGTTACGTCCCACTGAAAGTTGAGGGTATGCATTTCTCCACAACACCTTCAGCACTTATTGTTTGTAGTTTTCTTGCTGATGGTTATTCTGACAAGTGTGAGCTGATACCTCTTTGTGTTTGAATTCGCATGTGCCTCATAATCCGTTAAAATTGAGCTTTAAGGCATGTCCTTTTCATTTTTCAAGCTGTGATTACCCCCTTAGTTCTTCAAAGTGTTCTCTTAAAGTATGTGTCCCATTTTGAAATGTTTTGGCCATTACCTCCCTCAAGACGTTTTGAGGGCAGCTTTCATTTACAGTCCTGCAGTACTTGTTCCTATGAAATGACCATTAGCACAGGCTTTAAAGCTGCTTTTGCAGGTAACTGCCAGAGGGCGGCAGCCTTTCTATGTTCCCCACCCTGGTAACTAGGGAAAAGCCCTTGCGGCCTGTGGTGTTCCTCGGTTATAAATTAGAGTGGAGTGTGCCCAGACAAACCCACAAAAGCTGATGTCTCCTTTCTTTTGTTTGATTTTTAAATTTAATTTTTATTTTTCATTGGAGTAATATTCCACTGTGTACCTGGACCACTTCTACTTTGTGCATTCCTCGGTTGATGGTCATTTCCATTGCTTCCGAGTGTTGGCTGTGGTAAATATTGTTGGAGTGCAGGATTGCCAGCCTGTGACTTTTTGATTCACATTTTCTCAGGCGATAGGCCCAGCAGTGGGTGTGACTGATTGACTGGTAGCACCGTGTTTCCCTTTGCAAAGCACCTTCTTTGTGTTTTCATTAGTGGCTCTTACCACGTCCCCCTTAGAATCGAGAGTACGCGTTTCTCCACAATCGCTTCAGCATTTATTGTTTGCAGCATTTATGCTAGTGGCCCTTCTGGCTGCTGTGAGCTGATAGGTTTTTGTAATTTGGGTTTGCATGTCTTTGAAAATTCGTAAAACTCATCATTTTTCTCCGCCGTTTTCTTTTCTGCTAAAAAAAAGGAAACAATTGGGAGTACGATCTAACCCTTGAAATTGTCTTCTTGGAAGGTTGCCCTCTTTTGAATTTTTTGGTCGATTTTCCACCCCAGAATTTGTTTAGAGGGCAGGTGTCATATACCTAAGTGCAAGTTTGGTGAATATTTAGTGACCTTTAGCAATGGGTTTAAAGCTGCTCTTGTGGGTAGTGGCCTCAAGGAGGCAGCATTTCTCCATTCCCAAATCTATGTACTAGGGCAGCAGAGCCTTTCTGGAAGTCGTGTTCCTAGGTTGTAAATTACATTGGAATGTGCATGGAGAAACCCCCGTAAGTTTATGTCTCATTATTTCTTCTTGGTTTTTAAAATTTTTTTAATTGGGGTAAAGCTTAAGAATATTGTTTGTCCTAGGTGTACACAATCTGGTTCATTTGTACATTATATATGTCTACTCACGTAGAGATCCTCTTCCCATGTAAAATGTTACAGAGGGTTCCGCAGACCTCCCTTGCTATATGGTCGGTCTTTTAGAGATATGTATATAATACGTGTTTGTATACATATAGTAACACTAAACTTATCCATTCCCCCCACCTTTCCTTTTAGATGAGTATAGTTTGCTTTCTAAGTCTGTGAGTGTCTTTCTCTGTGGAAATATGTTCATTTGTGTCAGTTATTAGATAACGCCTATAAGTGATATCATAGAATATAGGTCTTTTGCTTTCCGACTTACCTCATGGTTCGTGATTATCTCCAGACTCATTTGTGGTGCCTCAAAGAGCAATGGTTCATTGTTTTCCATGGCTAATACTCCACTGTGTACATGGACCACTTCTTCTTTATCCTTTCACCTGTTGTTGGACATTTTGATTGCTTCACTGTCTTGGCTATTGTGAATAAGGCTGCACTGCAGCTTTTGCAGCCTGTGTCTTCTCGATTCTTGTCTTCTCAGGTGAGAGGGCCAATGGTGCGCCTGCTCATTGAATGGTACCTCCATTTTTACTTTTCAACACAGCTCCTTTCTGTTCTCATTGTTGGCTGTTACCCCTTTGCGTCTCACCGGCAGGTAGAGGGTACACAGTTCTCTAAAACCCCTTCAGCATTTATTGTTTGTAGACTTTTTGCTGATGGTCAGTCGACTGGTGTGAGTTGAAACTTTTTGTAGATTAGATTGCATGGGTCTAACACTCCCTGAGGTTGAGCTTTTATCCATTTTCCTTTGTTTTTTTAAAAGAGAGTGAGTAAAACTTAACTCTTCATACGCTCTTCTTGAAACATTTGCCTGTTTTGAATTTTTTTGTCCATTCCCTACTTCAGCACAATTTTTTAGGGCAGGTGTCCTTTACAGCCCTGAGTCCTCGTGAATGTTACGTGACCATTAGCTGTGAGTTTAAAGCTGCTCTTGCAGGAAACGGCCACAAGGTGGCAGCATTTCTCCTTTACCAAGTTTGGTTACTAGGGAAACAGAGCCTTAATGGAAGTGGTGTTCTAGGTGGTAAATTAGAATGGAATGTGCCAGGAGAAAGCCCTTTAAGTTTAGGTCTCATTTCTTCTTGTTCATATTGGTAATTTACTTTTTATTTTTTATCACAGCAAGTTTGATTACAATGGTTTGTTTGTTCTAGGTGTGCAAGATGTGTTTCTTTCACACATATACATGTATCTATTCTTCCTCGCATCCTTTTCCCATGTAGGTTACGACACAATGTTGAGTAGTCTTCTCCTGGTCTTCCGTAGGTCTTTGGTGATATATGTTTCACATGGTGTGTATATCTCTGTTAACCCCAATATGGTAATGCATCCAATCCTCGTACCTTTCTATTTGGTGAACCATAAGTTTTTTTAATGAATCTGTGATTGCCTTTCTCTGTGGAAATATCTTCATTGGTATCAATTGTTAGGTAACTCCGAAAAGTGATACGACAGGATATGTGTCTTTTGCTTTCTGTCTTACTACAAGTGGCGTGATTACGTCCAGACTCATCTATGGTGCTGCAAATGGCATTGTTTCATTTTGCTCACTAGCGAATATTCCGTCTGTACAGGAAGGAGTTCTTCTTTGTCCACCCATCTGTTGGTGGACTTTTTGGTTACTTCCGTACCTTGGCTATTGTAATACTTTGTAATGGAGATAGGCCTGCCTGTGTCTTTCCAATTCTGTCTTCTTAGATTATACGTCCAGGAGTTGGCCTGCTGGATCATATGGTAGCTCAATGTTTACCTTTTGAAGGCACCTCCCTTCTCTTCTCATTCGTGGCTCTTTCCAAGTTACGTCCCACTGAAAGTTGAGGGTATGCATTTCTCCACAACACCTTCAGCACTTATTGTTTGTAGTTTTCTTGCTGATGGTTATTCTGACAAGTGTGAGCTGATACCTCTTTGTGTTTGAATTCGCATGTGCCTCATAATCCGTTGAAATTGAGCTTTAAGGCATGTCCTTTTCATTTTTCAAGCTGTGATTACCCCCTTAGTTCTTCAAAGTGTTCTCTTAAAGTATGTGTCCCATTTTGAAATGTTTTGGCCATTACCTCCCTCAAGACGTTTTGAGGGCAGCTTTCATTTACAGTCCTGCAGTACTTGTTCCTATGAAATGACCATTAGCACAGGCTTTAAAGCTGCTTTTGCAGGTAACTGCCAGAGGGCGGCAGCCTTTCTATGTTCCCCACCCTGGTAACTAGGGAAAAGCCCTTGCGGCCTGTGGTGTTCCTCGGTTATAAATTAGAGTGGAGTGTGCCCAGACAAACCCACAAAAGCTGATGTCTCCTTTCTTTTGTTTGATTTTTAAATTTAATTTTTATTTTTCATTGGAGTAATATTCCACTGTGTACCTGGACCACTTCTACTTTGTGCATTCCTCGGTTGATGGTCATTTCCATTGCTTCCGAGTGTTGGCTGTGGTAAATATTGTTGGAGTGCAGGATTGCCAGCCTGTGACTTTTTGATTCACATTTTCTCAGGCGATAGGCCCAGCAGTGGGTGTGACTGATTGACTGGTAGCACCGTGTTTCCCTTTGCAAAGCACCTTCTTTGTGTTTTCATTAGTGGCTCTTACCACGTCCCCCTTAGAATCGAGAGTACGCGTTTCTCCACAATCGCTTCAGCATTTATTGTTTGCAGCATTTATGCTAGTGGCCCTTCTGGCTGCTGTGAGCTGATAGGTTTTTGTAATTTGGGTTTGCATGTCTTTGAAAATTCGTAAAACTCATCATTTTTCTCCGCCGTTTTCTTTTCTGCTAAAAAAAAGGAAACAATTGGGAGTACGATCTAACCCTTGAAATTGTCTTCTTGGAAGGTTGCCCTCTTTTGAATTTTTTGGTCGATTTTCCACCCCAGAATTTGTTTAGAGGGCAGGTGTCATATACCGAAGTGCAAGTTTGGTGAATATTTAGTGACCTTTAGCAATGGGTTTAAAGCTGCTCTTGTGGGTAGTGGCCTCAAGGAGGCAGCATTTCTCCATTCCCAAATCTATGTACTAGGGCAGCAGAGCCTTTCTGGAAGTCGTGTTCCTAGGTTGTAAATTACATTGGAATGTGCATGGAGAAACCCCCGTAAGTTTATGTCTCATTATTTCTTCTTGGTTTTTAAAATTTTTTTAATTGGGGTAAAGCTTAAGAATATTGTTTGTCCTAGGTGTACACAATCTGGTTCATTTGTACATTATATATGTCTACTCACGTAGAGATCCTCTTCCCATGTAAAATGTTACAGAGGGTTCCGCAGACCTCCCTTGCTATATGGTCGGTCTTTTAGAGATATGTATATAATACGTGTTTGTATACATATAGTAACACTAAACTTAATTTATCCATTCCCCCCACCTTTCCTTTTAGATGAGTATAGTTTGCTTTCTAAGTCTGTGAGTGTCTTTCTCTGTGGAAATATGTTCATTTGTGTCAGTTATTAGATAACGCCTATAAGTGATATCATAGAATATAGGTCTTTTGCTTTCCGACTTACCTCATGGTTCGTGATTATCTCCAGACTCATTTGTGGTGCCTCAAAGAGCAATGGTTCATTGTTTTCCATGGCTAATACTCCACTGTGTACATGGACCACTTCTTCTTTATCCTTTCACCTGTTGTTGGACATTTTGATTGCTTCACTGTCTTGGCTATTGTGAATAAGGCTGCACTGCAGCTTTTGCAGCCTGTGTCTTCTCGATTCTTGTCTTCTCCGGTGAGAGGGCCAATGGTGCGCCTGCTCATTGAATGGTACCTCCATTTTTACTTTTCAACACAGCTCCTTTCTGTTCTCATTGTTGGCTGTTACCCCTTTGCGTCTCACCGGCAGGTAGAGGGTACACAGTTCTCTAAAACCCCTTCAGCATTTATTGTTTGTAGACTTTTTGCTGATGGTCAGTCGACTGGTGTGAGTTGAAACTTTTTGTAGATTAGATTGCATGGGTCTAACACTCCCTGAGGTTGAGCTTTTATCCATTTTCCTTTGTTTTTTTAAAAGAGAGTGAGTAAAACTTAACTCTTCATACGCTCTTCTTGAAACATTTGCCTGTTTTGAATTTTTTTGTCCATTCCCTACTTCAGCACAATTTTTTAGGGCAGGTGTCCTTTACAGCCCTGAGTCCTCGTGAATGTTACGTGACCATTAGCTGTGAGTTTAAAGCTGCTCTTGCAGGAAACGGCCACAAGGTGGCAGCATTTCTCCTTTACCAAGTTTGGTTACTAGGGAAACAGAGCCTTAATGGAAGTGGTGTTCTAGGTGGTAAATTAGAATGGAATGTGCCAGGAGAAAGCCCTTTAAGTTTAGGTCTCATTTCTTCTTGTTCATATTGGTAATTTACTTTTTATTTTTTATCACAGCAAGTTTGATTACAATGGTTTGTTTGTTCTAGGTGTGCAAGATGTGTTTCTTTCACACATATACATGTATCTATTCTTCCTCGCATCCTTTTCCCATGTAGGTTACGACACAATGTTGAGTAGTCTTCTCCTGGTCTTCCGTAGGTCTTTGGTGATATATGTTTCACATGGTGTGTATATCTCTGTTAACCCCAATATGGTAATGCATCCAATCCTCGTACCTTTCTATTTGGTGAACCATAAGTTTTTTTAATGAATCTGTGATTGCCTTTCTCTGTGGAAATATCTTCATTGGTATCAATTGTTAGGTAACTCCGAAAAGTGATACGACAGGATATGTGTCTTTTGCTTTCTGTCTTACTACAAGTGGCGTGATTACGTCCAGACTCATCTATGGTGCTGCAAATGGCATTGTTTCATTTTGCTCACTAGCGAATATTCCGTCTGTACAGGAAGGAGTTCTTCTTTGTCCACCCATCTGTTGGTGGACTTTTTGGTTACTTCCGTACCTTGGCTATTGTAATACTTTGTAATGGAGATAGGCCTGCCTGTGTCTTTCCAATTCTGTCTTCTTAGATTATACGTCCAGGAGTTGGCCTGCTGGATCATATGGTAGCTCAATGTTTACCTTTTGAAGGCACCTCCCTTCTCTTCTCATTCGTGGCTCTTTCCAAGTTACGTCCCACTGAAAGTTGAGGGTATGCATTTCTCCACAACACCTTCAGCACTTATTGTTTGTAGTTTTCTTGCTGATGGTTATTCTGACAAGTGTGAGCTGATACCTCTTTGTGTTTGAATTCGCATGTGCCTCATAATCCGTTGAAATTGAGCTTTAAGGCATGTCCTTTTCATTTTTCAAGCTGTGATTACCCCCTTAGTTCTTCAAAGTGTTCTCTTAAAGTATGTGTCCCATTTTGAAATGTTTTGGCCATTACCTCCCTCAAGACGTTTTGAGGGCAGCTTTCATTTACAGTCCTGCAGTACTTGTTCCTATGAAATGACCATTAGCACAGGCTTTAAAGCTGCTTTTGCAGGTAACTGCCAGAGGGCGGCAGCCTTTCTATGTTCCCCACCCTGGTAACTAGGGAAAAGCCCTTGCGGCCTGTGGTGTTCCTCGGTTATAAATTAGAGTGGAGTGTGCCCAGACAAACCCACAAAAGCTGATGTCTCCTTTCTTTTGTTTGATTTTTAAATTTAATTTTTATTTTTCATTGGAGTAATATTCCACTGTGTACCTGGACCACTTCTACTTTGTGCATTCCTCGGTTGATGGTCATTTCCATTGCTTCCGAGTGTTGGCTGTGGTAAATATTGTTGGAGTGCAGGATTGCCAGCCTGTGACTTTTTGATTCACATTTTCTCAGGCGATAGGCCCAGCAGTGGGTGTGACTGATTGACTGGTAGCACCGTGTTTCCCTTTGCAAAGCACCTTCTTTGTGTTTTCATTAGTGGCTCTTACCACGTCCCCCTTAGAATCGAGAGTACGCGTTTCTCCACAATCGCTTCAGCATTTATTGTTTGCAGCATTTATGCTAGTGGCCCTTCTGGCTGCTGTGAGCTGATAGGTTTTTGTAATTTGGGTTTGCATGTCTTTGAAAATTCGTAAAACTCATCATTTTTCTCCGCCGTTTTCTTTTCTGCTAAAAAAAAGGAAACAATTGGGAGTACGATCTAACCCTTGAAATTGTCTTCTTGGAAGGTTGCCCTCTTTTGAATTTTTTGGTCGATTTTCCACCCCAGAATTTGTTTAGAGGGCAGGTGTCATATACCTAAGTGCAAGTTTGGTGAATATTTAGTGACCTTTAGCAATGGGTTTAAAGCTGCTCTTGTGGGTAGTGGCCTCAAGGAGGCAGCATTTCTCCATTCCCAAATCTATGTACTAGGGCAGCAGAGCCTTTCTGGAAGTCGTGTTCCTAGGTTGTAAATTACATTGGAATGTGCATGGAGAAACCCCCGTAAGTTTATGTCTCATTATTTCTTCTTGGTTTTTAAAATTTTTTTAATTGGGGTAAAGCTTAAGAATATTGTTTGTCCTAGGTGTACACAATCTGGTTCATTTGTACATTATATATGTCTACTCACGTAGAGATCCTCTTCCCATGTAAAATGTTACAGAGGGTTCCGCAGACCTCCCTTGCTATATGGTCGGTCTTTTAGAGATATGTATATAATATGTGTTTGTATACATATAGTAACACTAAACTTAATTTATCCATTCCCCCCACCTTTCCTTTTAGATGAGTATAGTTTGCTTTCTAAGTCTGTGAGTGTCTTTCTCTGTGGAAATATGTTCATTTGTGTCAGTTATTAGATAACGCCTATAAGTGATATCATAGAATATAGGTCTTTTGCTTTCCGACTTACCTCATGGTTCGTGATTATCTCCAGACTCATTTGTGGTGCCTCAAAGAGCAATGGTTCATTGTTTTCCATGGCTAATACTCCACTGTGTACATGGACCACTTCTTCTTTATCCTTTCACCTGTTGTTGGACATTTTGATTGCTTCACTGTCTTGGCTATTGTGAATAAGGCTGCACTGCAGCTTTTGCAGCCTGTGTCTTCTCGATTCTTGTCTTCTCCGGTGAGAGGGCCAATGGTGCGCCTGCTCATTGAATGGTACCTCCATTTTTACTTTTCAACACAGCTCCTTTCTGTTCTCATTGTTGGCTGTTACCCCTTTGCGTCTCACCGGCAGGTAGAGGGTACACAGTTCTCTAAAACCCCTTCAGCATTTATTGTTTGTAGACTTTTTGCTGATGGTCAGTCGACTGGTGTGAGTTGAAACTTTTTGTAGATTAGATTGCATGGGTCTAACACTCCCTGAGGTTGAGCTTTTATCCATTTTCCTTTGTTTTTTTAAAAGAGAGTGAGTAAAACTTAACTCTTCATACGCTCTTCTTGAAACATTTGCCTGTTTTGAATTTTTTTGTCCATTCCCTACTTCAGCACAATTTTTTAGGGCAGGTGTCCTTTACAGCCCTGAGTCCTCGTGAATGTTACGTGACCATTAGCTGTGAGTTTAAAGCTGCTCTTGCAGGAAACGGCCACAAGGTGGCAGCATTTCTCCTTTACCAAGTTTGGTTACTAGGGAAACAGAGCCTTAATGGAAGTGGTGTTCTAGGTGGTAAATTAGAATGGAATGTGCCAGGAGAAAGCCCTTTAAGTTTAGGTCTCATTTCTTCTTGTTCATATTGGTAATTTACTTTTTATTTTTTATCACAGCAAGTTTGATTACAATGGTTTGTTTGTTCTAGGTGTGCAAGATGTGTTTCTTTCACACATATACATGTATCTATTCTTCCTCGCATCCTTTTCCCACGTAGGTTACGACACAATGTTGAGTAGTCTTCTCCTGGTCTTCCGTAGGTCTTTGGTGATATATGTTTCACATGGTGTGTATATCTCTGTTAACCCCAATATGGTAATGCATCCAATCCTCGTACCTTTCTATTTGGTGAACCATAAGTTTTTTTAATGAATCTGTGATTGCCTTTCTCTGTGGAAATATCTTCATTGGTATCAATTGTTAGGTAACTCCGAAAAGTGATACGACAGGATATGTGTCTTTTGCTTTCTGTCTTACTACAAGTGGCGTGATTACGTCCAGACTCATCTATGGTGCTGCAAATGGCATTGTTTCATTTTGCTCACTAGCGAATATTCCGTCTGTACAGGAAGGAGTTCTTCTTTGTCCACCCATCTGTTGGTGGACTTTTTGGTTACTTCCGTACCTTGGCTATTGTAATACTTTGTAATGGAGATAGGCCTGCCTGTGTCTTTCCAATTCTGTCTTCTTAGATTATACGTCCAGGAGTTGGCCTGCTGGATCATATGGTAGCTCAATGTTTACCTTTTGAAGGCACCTCCCTTCTCTTCTCATTCGTGGCTCTTTCCAAGTTACGTCCCACTGAAAGTTGAGGGTATGCATTTCTCCACAACACCTTCAGCACTTATTGTTTGTAGTTTTCTTGCTGATGGTTATTCTGACAAGTGTGAGCTGATACCTCTTTGTGTTTGAATTCGCATGTGCCTCATAATCCGTTGAAATTGAGCTTTAAGGCATGTCCTTTCCATTTTTCAAGCTGTGATTACCCCCTTAGTTCTTCAAAGTGTTCTCTTAAAGTATGTGTCCCATTTTGAAATGTTTTGGCCATTACCTCCCTCAAGACGTTTTGAGGGCAGCTTTCATTTACAGTCCTGCAGTACTTGTTCCTATGAAATGACCATTAGCACAGGCTTTAAAGCTGCTTTTGCAGGTAACTGCCAGAGGGCGGCAGCCTTTCTATGTTCCCCACCCTGGTAACTAGGGAAAAGCCCTTGCGGCCTGTGGTGTTCCTCGGTTATAAATTAGAGTGGAGTGTGCCCAGACAAACCCACAAAAGCTGATGTCTCCTTTCTTTTGTTTGATTTTTAAATTTAATTTTTATTTTTCATTGGAGTAATATTCCACTGTGTACCTGGACCACTTCTACTTTGTGCATTCCTCGGTTGATGGTCATTTCCATTGCTTCCGAGTGTTGGCTGTGGTAAATATTGTTGGAGTGCAGGATTGCCAGCCTGTGACTTTTTGATTCACATTTTCTCAGGCGATAGGCCCAGCAGTGGGTGTGACTGATTGACTGGTAGCACCGTGTTTCCCTTTGCAAAGCACCTTCTTTGTGTTTTCATTAGTGGCTCTTACCACGTCCCCCTTAGAATCGAGAGTACGCGTTTCTCCACAATCGCTTCAGCATTTATTGTTTGCAGCATTTATGCTAGTGGCCCTTCTGGCTGCTGTGAGCTGATAGGTTTTTGTAATTTGGGTTTGCATGTCTTTGAAAATTCGTAAAACTCATCATTTTTCTCCGCCGTTTTCTTTTCTGCTAAAAAAAAGGAAACAATTGGGAGTACGATCTAACCCTTGAAATTGTCTTCTTGGAAGGTTGCCCTCTTTTGAATTTTTTGGTCGATTTTCCACCCCAGAATTTGTTTAGAGGGCAGGTGTCATATACCTAAGTGCAAGTTTGGTGAATATTTAGTGACCTTTAGCAATGGGTTTAAAGCTGCTCTTGTGGGTAGTGGCCTCAAGGAGGCAGCATTTCTCCATTCCCAAATCTATGTACTAGGGCAGCAGAGCCTTTCTGGAAGTCGTGTTCCTAGGTTGTAAATTACATTGGAATGTGCATGGAGAAACCCCCGTAAGTTTATGTCTCATTATTTCTTCTTGGTTTTTAAAATTTTTTTAATTGGGGTAAAGCTTAAGAATATTGTTTGTCCTAGGTGTACACAATCTGGTTCATTTGTACATTATATATGTCTACTCACGTAGAGATCCTCTTCCCATGTAAAATGTTACAGAGGGTTCCGCAGACCTCCCTTGCTATATGGTCGGTCTTTTAGAGATATGTATATAATACGTGTTTGTATACATATAGTAACACTAAACTTATCCATTCCCCCCACCTTTCCTTTTAGATGAGTATAGTTTGCTTTCTAAGTCTGTGAGTGTCTTTCTCTGTGGAAATATGTTCATTTGTGTCAGTTATTAGATAACGCCTATAAGTGATATCATAGAATATAGGTCTTTTGCTTTCCGACTTACCTCATGGTTCGTGATTATCTCCAGACTCATTTGTGGTGCCTCAAAGAGCAATGGTTCATTGTTTTCCATGGCTAATACTCCACTGTGTACATGGACCACTTCTTCTTTATCCTTTCACCTGTTGTTGGACATTTTGATTGCTTCACTGTCTTGGCTATTGTGAATAAGGCTGCACTGCAGCTTTTGCAGCCTGTGTCTTCTCGATTCTTGTCTTCTCAGGTGAGAGGGCCAATGGTGCGCCTGCTCATTGAATGGTACCTCCATTTTTACTTTTCAACACAGCTCCTTTCTGTTCTCATTGTTGGCTGTTACCCCTTTGCGTCTCACCGGCAGGTAGAGGGTACACAGTTCTCTAAAACCCCTTCAGCATTTATTGTTTGTAGACTTTTTGCTGATGGTCAGTCGACTGGTGTGAGTTGAAACTTTTTGTAGATTAGATTGCATGGGTCTAACACTCCCTGAGGTTGAGCTTTTATCCATTTTCCTTTGTTTTTTTAAAAGAGAGTGAGTAAAACTTAACTCTTCATACGCTCTTCTTGAAACATTTGCCTGTTTTGAATTTTTTTGTCCATTCCCTACTTCAGCACAATTTTTTAGGGCAGGTGTCCTTTACAGCCCTGAGTCCTCGTGAATGTTACGTGACCATTAGCTGTGAGTTTAAAGCTGCTCTTGCAGGAAACGGCCACAAGGTGGCAGCATTTCTCCTTTACCAAGTTTGGTTACTAGGGAAACAGAGCCTTAATGGAAGTGGTGTTCTAGGTGGTAAATTAGAATGGAATGTGCCAGGAGAAAGCCCTTTAAGTTTAGGTCTCATTTCTTCTTGTTCATATTGGTAATTTACTTTTTATTTTTTATCACAGCAAGTTTGATTACAATGGTTTGTTTGTTCTAGGTGTGCAAGATGTGTTTCTTTCACACATATACATGTATCTATTCTTCCTCGCATCCTTTTCCCATGTAGGTTACGACACAATGTTGAGTAGTCTTCTCCTGGTCTTCCGTAGGTCTTTGGTGATATATGTTTCACATGGTGTGTATATCTCTGTTAACCCCAATATGGTAATGCATCCAATCCTCGTACCTTTCTATTTGGTGAACCATAAGTTTTTTTAATGAATCTGTGATTGCCTTTCTCTGTGGAAATATCTTCATTGGTATCAATTGTTAGGTAACTCCGAAAAGTGATACGACAGGATATGTGTCTTTTGCTTTCTGTCTTACTACAAGTGGCGTGATTACGTCCAGACTCATCTATGGTGCTGCAAATGGCATTGTTTCATTTTGCTCACTAGCGAATATTCCGTCTGTACAGGAAGGAGTTCTTCTTTGTCCACCCATCTGTTGGTGGACTTTTTGGTTACTTCCGTACCTTGGCTATTGTAATACTTTGTAATGGAGATAGGCCTGCCTGTGTCTTTCCAATTCTGTCTTCTTAGATTATACGTCCAGGAGTTGGCCTGCTGGATCATATGGTAGCTCAATGTTTACCTTTTGAAGGCACCTCCCTTCTCTTCTCATTCGTGGCTCTTTCCAAGTTACGTCCCACTGAAAGTTGAGGGTATGCATTTCTCCACAACACCTTCAGCACTTATTGTTTGTAGTTTTCTTGCTGATGGTTATTCTGACAAGTGTGAGCTGATACCTCTTTGTGTTTGAATTCGCATGTGCCTCATAATCCGTTGAAATTGAGCTTTAAGGCATGTCCTTTTCATTTTTCAAGCTGTGATTACCCCCTTAGTTCTTCAAAGTGTTCTCTTAAAGTATGTGTCCCATTTTGAAATGTTTTGGCCATTACCTCCCTCAAGACGTTTTGAGGGCAGCTTTCATTTACAGTCCTGCAGTACTTGTTCCTATGAAATGACCATTAGCACAGGCTTTAAAGCTGCTTTTGCAGGTAACTGCCAGAGGGCGGCAGCCTTTCTATGTTCCCCACCCTGGTAACTAGGGAAAAGCCCTTGCGGCCTGTGGTGTTCCTCGGTTATAAATTAGAGTGGAGTGTGCCCAGACAAACCCACAAAAGCTGATGTCTCCTTTCTTTTGTTTGATTTTTAAATTTAATTTTTATTTTTCATTGGAGTAATATTCCACTGTGTACCTGGACCACTTCTACTTTGTGCATTCCTCGGTTGATGGTCATTTCCATTGCTTCCGAGTGTTGGCTGTGGTAAATATTGTTGGAGTGCAGGATTGCCAGCCTGTGACTTTTTGATTCACATTTTCTCAGGCGATAGGCCCAGCAGTGGGTGTGACTGATTGACTGGTAGCACCGTGTTTCCCTTTGCAAAGCACCTTCTTTGTGTTTTCATTAGTGGCTCTTACCACGTCCCCCTTAGAATCGAGAGTACGCGTTTCTCCACAATCGCTTCAGCATTTATTGTTTGCAGCATTTATGCTAGTGGCCCTTCTGGCTGCTGTGAGCTGATAGGTTTTTGTAATTTGGGTTTGCATGTCTTTGAAAATTCGTAAAACTCATCATTTTTCTCCGCCGTTTTCTTTTCTGCTAAAAAAAAGGAAACAATTGGGAGTACGATCTAACCCTTGAAATTGTCTTCTTGGAAGGTTGCCCTCTTTTGAATTTTTTGGTCGATTTTCCACCCCAGAATTTGTTTAGAGGGCAGGTGTCATATACCGAAGTGCAAGTTTGGTGAATATTTAGTGACCTTTAGCAATGGGTTTAAAGCTGCTCTTGTGGGTAGTGGCCTCAAGGAGGCAGCATTTCTCCATTCCCAAATCTATGTACTAGGGCAGCAGAGCCTTTCTGGAAGTCGTGTTCCTAGGTTGTAAATTACATTGGAATGTGCATGGAGAAACCCCCGTAAGTTTATGTCTCATTATTTCTTCTTGGTTTTTAAAATTTTTTTAATTGGGGTAAAGCTTAAGAATATTGTTTGTCCTAGGTGTACACAATCTGGTTCATTTGTACATTATATATGTCTACTCACGTAGAGATCCTCTTCCCATGTAAAATGTTACAGAGGGTTCCGCAGACCTCCCTTGCTATATGGTCGGTCTTTTAGAGATATGTATATAATACGTGTTTGTATACATATAGTAACACTAAACTTAATTTATCCATTCCCCCCACCTTTCCTTTTAGATGAGTATAGTTTGCTTTCTAAGTCTGTGAGTGTCTTTCTCTGTGGAAATATGTTCATTTGTGTCAGTTATTAGATAACGCCTATAAGTGATATCATAGAATATAGGTCTTTTGCTTTCCGACTTACCTCATGGTTCGTGATTATCTCCAGACTCATTTGTGGTGCCTCAAAGAGCAATGGTTCATTGTTTTCCATGGCTAATACTCCACTGTGTACATGGACCACTTCTTCTTTATCCTTTCACCTGTTGTTGGACATTTTGATTGCTTCACTGTCTTGGCTATTGTGAATAAGGCTGCACTGCAGCTTTTGCAGCCTGTGTCTTCTCGATTCTTGTCTTCTCCGGTGAGAGGGCCAATGGTGCGCCTGCTCATTGAATGGTACCTCCATTTTTACTTTTCAACACAGCTCCTTTCTGTTCTCATTGTTGGCTGTTACCCCTTTGCGTCTCACCGGCAGGTAGAGGGTACACAGTTCTCTAAAACCCCTTCAGCATTTATTGTTTGTAGACTTTTTGCTGATGGTCAGTCGACTGGTGTGAGTTGAAACTTTTTGTAGATTAGATTGCATGGGTCTAACACTCCCTGAGGTTGAGCTTTTATCCATTTTCCTTTGTTTTTTTAAAAGAGAGTGAGTAAAACTTAACTCTTCATACGCTCTTCTTGAAACATTTGCCTGTTTTGAATTTTTTTGTCCATTCCCTACTTCAGCACAATTTTTTAGGGCAGGTGTCCTTTACAGCCCTGAGTCCTCGTGAATGTTACGTGACCATTAGCTGTGAGTTTAAAGCTGCTCTTGCAGGAAACGGCCACAAGGTGGCAGCATTTCTCCTTTACCAAGTTTGGTTACTAGGGAAACAGAGCCTTAATGGAAGTGGTGTTCTAGGTGGTAAATTAGAATGGAATGTGCCAGGAGAAAGCCCTTTAAGTTTAGGTCTCATTTCTTCTTGTTCATATTGGTAATTTACTTTTTATTTTTTATCACAGCAAGTTTGATTACAATGGTTTGTTTGTTCTAGGTGTGCAAGATGTGTTTCTTTCACACATATACATGTATCTATTCTTCCTCGCATCCTTTTCCCATGTAGGTTACGACACAATGTTGAGTAGTCTTCTCCTGGTCTTCCGTAGGTCTTTGGTGATATATGTTTCACATGGTGTGTATATCTCTGTTAACCCCAATATGGTAATGCATCCAATCCTCGTACCTTTCTATTTGGTGAACCATAAGTTTTTTTAATGAATCTGTGATTGCCTTTCTCTGTGGAAATATCTTCATTGGTATCAATTGTTAGGTAACTCCGAAAAGTGATACGACAGGATATGTGTCTTTTGCTTTCTGTCTTACTACAAGTGGCGTGATTACGTCCAGACTCATCTATGGTGCTGCAAATGGCATTGTTTCATTTTGCTCACTAGCGAATATTCCGTCTGTACAGGAAGGAGTTCTTCTTTGTCCACCCATCTGTTGGTGGACTTTTTGGTTACTTCCGTACCTTGGCTATTGTAATACTTTGTAATGGAGATAGGCCTGCCTGTGTCTTTCCAATTCTGTCTTCTTAGATTATACGTCCAGGAGTTGGCCTGCTGGATCATATGGTAGCTCAATGTTTACCTTTTGAAGGCACCTCCCTTCTCTTCTCATTCGTGGCTCTTTCCAAGTTACGTCCCACTGAAAGTTGAGGGTATGCATTTCTCCACAACACCTTCAGCACTTATTGTTTGTAGTTTTCTTGCTGATGGTTATTCTGACAAGTGTGAGCTGATACCTCTTTGTGTTTGAATTCGCATGTGCCTCATAATCCGTTGAAATTGAGCTTTAAGGCATGTCCTTTTCATTTTTCAAGCTGTGATTACCCCCTTAGTTCTTCAAAGTGTTCTCTTAAAGTATGTGTCCCATTTTGAAATGTTTTGGCCATTACCTCCCTCAAGACGTTTTGAGGGCAGCTTTCATTTACAGTCCTGCAGTACTTGTTCCTATGAAATGACCATTAGCACAGGCTTTAAAGCTGCTTTTGCAGGTAACTGCCAGAGGGCGGCAGCCTTTCTATGTTCCCCACCCTGGTAACTAGGGAAAAGCCCTTGCGGCCTGTGGTGTTCCTCGGTTATAAATTAGAGTGGAGTGTGCCCAGACAAACCCACAAAAGCTGATGTCTCCTTTCTTTTGTTTGATTTTTAAATTTAATTTTTATTTTTCATTGGAGTAATATTCCACTGTGTACCTGGACCACTTCTACTTTGTGCATTCCTCGGTTGATGGTCATTTCCATTGCTTCCGAGTGTTGGCTGTGGTAAATATTGTTGGAGTGCAGGATTGCCAGCCTGTGACTTTTTGATTCACATTTTCTCAGGCGATAGGCCCAGCAGTGGGTGTGACTGATTGACTGGTAGCACCGTGTTTCCCTTTGCAAAGCACCTTCTTTGTGTTTTCATTAGTGGCTCTTACCACGTCCCCCTTAGAATCGAGAGTACGCGTTTCTCCACAATCGCTTCAGCATTTATTGTTTGCAGCATTTATGCTAGTGGCCCTTCTGGCTGCTGTGAGCTGATAGGTTTTTGTAATTTGGGTTTGCATGTCTTTGAAAATTCGTAAAACTCATCATTTTTCTCCGCCGTTTTCTTTTCTGCTAAAAAAAAGGAAACAATTGGGAGTACGATCTAACCCTTGAAATTGTCTTCTTGGAAGGTTGCCCTCTTTTGAATTTTTTGGTCGATTTTCCACCCCAGAATTTGTTTAGAGGGCAGGTGTCATATACCTAAGTGCAAGTTTGGTGAATATTTAGTGACCTTTAGCAATGGGTTTAAAGCTGCTCTTGTGGGTAGTGGCCTCAAGGAGGCAGCATTTCTCCATTCCCAAATCTATGTACTAGGGCAGCAGAGCCTTTCTGGAAGTCGTGTTCCTAGGTTGTAAATTACATTGGAATGTGCATGGAGAAACCCCCGTAAGTTTATGTCTCATTATTTCTTCTTGGTTTTTAAAATTTTTTTAATTGGGGTAAAGCTTAAGAATATTGTTTGTCCTAGGTGTACACAATCTGGTTCATTTGTACATTATATATGTCTACTCACGTAGAGATCCTCTTCCCATGTAAAATGTTACAGAGGGTTCCGCAGACCTCCCTTGCTATATGGTCGGTCTTTTAGAGATATGTATATAATATGTGTTTGTATACATATAGTAACACTAAACTTAATTTATCCATTCCCCCCACCTTTCCTTTTAGATGAGTATAGTTTGCTTTCTAAGTCTGTGAGTGTCTTTCTCTGTGGAAATATGTTCATTTGTGTCAGTTATTAGATAACGCCTATAAGTGATATCATAGAATATAGGTCTTTTGCTTTCCGACTTACCTCATGGTTCGTGATTATCTCCAGACTCATTTGTGGTGCCTCAAAGAGCAATGGTTCATTGTTTTCCATGGCTAATACTCCACTGTGTACATGGACCACTTCTTCTTTATCCTTTCACCTGTTGTTGGACATTTTGATTGCTTCACTGTCTTGGCTATTGTGAATAAGGCTGCACTGCAGCTTTTGCAGCCTGTGTCTTCTCGATTCTTGTCTTCTCCGGTGAGAGGGCCAATGGTGCGCCTGCTCATTGAATGGTACCTCCATTTTTACTTTTCAACACAGCTCCTTTCTGTTCTCATTGTTGGCTGTTACCCCTTTGCGTCTCACCGGCAGGTAGAGGGTACACAGTTCTCTAAAACCCCTTCAGCATTTATTGTTTGTAGACTTTTTGCTGATGGTCAGTCGACTGGTGTGAGTTGAAACTTTTTGTAGATTAGATTGCATGGGTCTAACACTCCCTGAGGTTGAGCTTTTATCCATTTTCCTTTGTTTTTTTAAAAGAGAGTGAGTAAAACTTAACTCTTCATACGCTCTTCTTGAAACATTTGCCTGTTTTGAATTTTTTTGTCCATTCCCTACTTCAGCACAATTTTTTAGGGCAGGTGTCCTTTACAGCCCTGAGTCCTCGTGAATGTTACGTGACCATTAGCTGTGAGTTTAAAGCTGCTCTTGCAGGAAACGGCCACAAGGTGGCAGCATTTCTCCTTTACCAAGTTTGGTTACTAGGGAAACAGAGCCTTAATGGAAGTGGTGTTCTAGGTGGTAAATTAGAATGGAATGTGCCAGGAGAAAGCCCTTTAAGTTTAGGTCTCATTTCTTCTTGTTCATATTGGTAATTTACTTTTTATTTTTTATCACAGCAAGTTTGATTACAATGGTTTGTTTGTTCTAGGTGTGCAAGATGTGTTTCTTTCACACATATACATGTATCTATTCTTCCTCGCATCCTTTTCCCATGTAGGTTACGACACAATGTTGAGTAGTCTTCTCCTGGTCTTCCGTAGGTCTTTGGTGATATATGTTTCACATGGTGTGTATATCTCTGTTAACCCCAATATGGTAATGCATCCAATCCTCGTACCTTTCTATTTGGTGAACCATAAGTTTTTTTAATGAATCTGTGATTGCCTTTCTCTGTGGAAATATCTTCATTGGTATCAATTGTTAGGTAACTCCGAAAAGTGATACGACAGGATATGTGTCTTTTGCTTTCTGTCTTACTACAAGTGGCGTGATTACGTCCAGACTCATCTATGGTGCTGCAAATGGCATTGTTTCATTTTGCTCACTAGCGAATATTCCGTCTGTACAGGAAGGAGTTCTTCTTTGTCCACCCATCTGTTGGTGGACTTTTTGGTTACTTCCGTACCTTGGCTATTGTAATACTTTGTAATGGAGATAGGCCTGCCTGTGTCTTTCCAATTCTGTCTTCTTAGATTATACGTCCAGGAGTTGGCCTGCTGGATCATATGGTAGCTCAATGTTTACCTTTTGAAGGCACCTCCCTTCTCTTCTCATTCGTGGCTCTTTCCAAGTTACGTCCCACTGAAAGTTGAGGGTATGCATTTCTCCACAACACCTTCAGCACTTATTGTTTGTAGTTTTCTTGCTGATGGTTATTCTGACAAGTGTGAGCTGATACCTCTTTGTGTTTGAATTCGCATGTGCCTCATAATCCGTTGAAATTGAGCTTTAAGGCATGTCCTTTTCATTTTTCAAGCTGTGATTACCCCCTTAGTTCTTCAAAGTGTTCTCTTAAAGTATGTGTCCCATTTTGAAATGTTTTGGCCATTACCTCCCTCAAGACGTTTTGAGGGCAGCTTTCATTTACAGTCCTGCAGTACTTGTTCCTATGAAATGACCATTAGCACAGGCTTTAAAGCTGCTTTTGCAGGTAACTGCCAGAGGGCGGCAGCCTTTCTATGTTCCCCACCCTGGTAACTAGGGAAAAGCCCTTGCGGCCTGTGGTGTTCCTCGGTTATAAATTAGAGTGGAGTGTGCCCAGACAAACCCACAAAAGCTGATGTCTCCTTTCTTTTGTTTGATTTTTAAATTTAATTTTTATTTTTCATTGGAGTAATATTCCACTGTGTACCTGGACCACTTCTACTTTGTGCATTCCTCGGTTGATGGTCATTTCCATTGCTTCCGAGTGTTGGCTGTGGTAAATATTGTTGGAGTGCAGGATTGCCAGCCTGTGACTTTTTGATTCACATTTTCTCAGGCGATAGGCCCAGCAGTGGGTGTGACTGATTGACTGGTAGCACCGTGTTTCCCTTTGCAAAGCACCTTCTTTGTGTTTTCATTAGTGGCTCTTACCACGTCCCCCTTAGAATCGAGAGTACGCGTTTCTCCACAATCGCTTCAGCATTTATTGTTTGCAGCATTTATGCTAGTGGCCCTTCTGGCTGCTGTGAGCTGATAGGTTTTTGTAATTTGGGTTTGCATGTCTTTGAAAATTCGTAAAACTCATCATTTTTCTCCGCCGTTTTCTTTTCTGCTAAAAAAAAGGAAACAATTGGGAGTACGATCTAACCCTTGAAATTGTCTTCTTGGAAGGTTGCCCTCTTTTGAATTTTTTGGTCGATTTTCCACCCCAGAATTTGTTTAGAGGGCAGGTGTCATATACCGAAGTGCAAGTTTGGTGAATATTTAGTGACCTTTAGCAATGGGTTTAAAGCTGCTCTTGTGGGTAGTGGCCTCAAGGAGGCAGCATTTCTCCATTCCCAAATCTATGTACTAGGGCAGCAGAGCCTTTCTGGAAGTCGTGTTCCTAGGTTGTAAATTACATTGGAATGTGCATGGAGAAACCCCCGTAAGTTTATGTCTCATTATTTCTTCTTGGTTTTTAAAATTTTTTTAATTGGGGTAAAGCTTAAGAATATTGTTTGTCCTAGGTGTACACAATCTGGTTCATTTGTACATTATATATGTCTACTCACGTAGAGATCCTCTTCCCATGTAAAATGTTACAGAGGGTTCCGCAGACCTCCCTTGCTATATGGTCGGTCTTTTAGAGATATGTATATAATATGTGTTTGTATACATATAGTAACACTAAACTTAATTTATCCATTCCCCCCACCTTTCCTTTTAGATGAGTATAGTTTGCTTTCTAAGTCTGTGAGTGTCTTTCTCTGTGGAAATATGTTCATTTGTGTCAGTTATTAGATAACGCCTATAAGTGATATCATAGAATATAGGTCTTTTGCTTTCCGACTTACCTCATGGTTCGTGATTATCTCCAGACTCATTTGTGGTGCCTCAAAGAGCAATGGTTCATTGTTTTCCATGGCTAATACTCCACTGTGTACATGGACCACTTCTTCTTTATCCTTTCACCTGTTGTTGGACATTTTGATTGCTTCACTGTCTTGGCTATTGTGAATAAGGCTGCACTGCAGCTTTTGCAGCCTGTGTCTTCTCGATTCTTGTCTTCTCCGGTGAGAGGGCCAATGGTGCGCCTGCTCATTGAATGGTACCTCCATTTTTACTTTTCAACACAGCTCCTTTCTGTTCTCATTGTTGGCTGTTACCCCTTTGCGTCTCACCGGCAGGTAGAGGGTACACAGTTCTCTAAAACCCCTTCAGCATTTATTGTTTGTAGACTTTTTGCTGATGGTCAGTCGACTGGTGTGAGTTGAAACTTTTTGTAGATTAGATTGCATGGGTCTAACACTCCCTGAGGTTGAGCTTTTATCCATTTTCCTTTGTTTTTTTAAAAGAGAGTGAGTAAAACTTAACTCTTCATACGCTCTTCTTGAAACATTTGCCTGTTTTGAATTTTTTTGTCCATTCCCTACTTCAGCACAATTTTTTAGGGCAGGTGTCCTTTACAGCCCTGAGTCCTCGTGAATGTTACGTGACCATTAGCTGTGAGTTTAAAGCTGCTCTTGCAGGAAACGGCCACAAGGTGGCAGCATTTCTCCTTTACCAAGTTTGGTTACTAGGGAAACAGAGCCTTAATGGAAGTGGTGTTCTAGGTGGTAAATTAGAATGGAATGTGCCAGGAGAAAGCCCTTTAAGTTTAGGTCTCATTTCTTCTTGTTCATATTGGTAATTTACTTTTTATTTTTTATCACAGCAAGTTTGATTACAATGGTTTGTTTGTTCTAGGTGTGCAAGATGTGTTTCTTTCACACATATACATGTATCTATTCTTCCTCGCATCCTTTTCCCACGTAGGTTACGACACAATGTTGAGTAGTCTTCTCCTGGTCTTCCGTAGGTCTTTGGTGATATATGTTTCACATGGTGTGTATATCTCTGTTAACCCCAATATGGTAATGCATCCAATCCTCGTACCTTTCTATTTGGTGAACCATAAGTTTTTTTAATGAATCTGTGATTGCCTTTCTCTGTGGAAATATCTTCATTGGTATCAATTGTTAGGTAACTCCGAAAAGTGATACGACAGGATATGTGTCTTTTGCTTTCTGTCTTACTACAAGTGGCGTGATTACGTCCAGACTCATCTATGGTGCTGCAAATGGCATTGTTTCATTTTGCTCACTAGCGAATATTCCGTCTGTACAGGAAGGAGTTCTTCTTTGTCCACCCATCTGTTGGTGGACTTTTTGGTTACTTCCGTACCTTGGCTATTGTAATACTTTGTAATGGAGATAGGCCTGCCTGTGTCTTTCCAATTCTGTCTTCTTAGATTATACGTCCAGGAGTTGGCCTGCTGGATCATATGGTAGCTCAATGTTTACCTTTTGAAGGCACCTCCCTTCTCTTCTCATTCGTGGCTCTTTCCAAGTTACGTCCCACTGAAAGTTGAGGGTATGCATTTCTCCACAACACCTTCAGCACTTATTGTTTGTAGTTTTCTTGCTGATGGTTATTCTGACAAGTGTGAGCTGATACCTCTTTGTGTTTGAATTCGCATGTGCCTCATAATCCGTTGAAATTGAGCTTTAAGGCATGTCCTTTCCATTTTTCAAGCTGTGATTACCCCCTTAGTTCTTCAAAGTGTTCTCTTAAAGTATGTGTCCCATTTTGAAATGTTTTGGCCATTACCTCCCTCAAGACGTTTTGAGGGCAGCTTTCATTTACAGTCCTGCAGTACTTGTTCCTATGAAATGACCATTAGCACAGGCTTTAAAGCTGCTTTTGCAGGTAACTGCCAGAGGGCGGCAGCCTTTCTATGTTCCCCACCCTGGTAACTAGGGAAAAGCCCTTGCGGCCTGTGGTGTTCCTCGGTTATAAATTAGAGTGGAGTGTGCCCAGACAAACCCACAAAAGCTGATGTCTCCTTTCTTTTGTTTGATTTTTAAATTTAATTTTTATTTTTCATTGGAGTAATATTCCACTGTGTACCTGGACCACTTCTACTTTGTGCATTCCTCGGTTGATGGTCATTTCCATTGCTTCCGAGTGTTGGCTGTGGTAAATATTGTTGGAGTGCAGGATTGCCAGCCTGTGACTTTTTGATTCACATTTTCTCAGGCGATAGGCCCAGCAGTGGGTGTGACTGATTGACTGGTAGCACCGTGTTTCCCTTTGCAAAGCACCTTCTTTGTGTTTTCATTAGTGGCTCTTACCACGTCCCCCTTAGAATCGAGAGTACGCGTTTCTCCACAATCGCTTCAGCATTTATTGTTTGCAGCATTTATGCTAGTGGCCCTTCTGGCTGCTGTGAGCTGATAGGTTTTTGTAATTTGGGTTTGCATGTCTTTGAAAATTCGTAAAACTCATCATTTTTCTCCGCCGTTTTCTTTTCTGCTAAAAAAAAGGAAACAATTGGGAGTACGATCTAACCCTTGAAATTGTCTTCTTGGAAGGTTGCCCTCTTTTGAATTTTTTGGTCGATTTTCCACCCCAGAATTTGTTTAGAGGGCAGGTGTCATATACCGAAGTGCAAGTTTGGTGAATATTTAGTGACCTTTAGCAATGGGTTTAAAGCTGCTCTTGTGGGTAGTGGCCTCAAGGAGGCAGCATTTCTCCATTCCCAAATCTATGTACTAGGGCAGCAGAGCCTTTCTGGAAGTCGTGTTCCTAGGTTGTAAATTACATTGGAATGTGCATGGAGAAACCCCCGTAAGTTTATGTCTCATTATTTCTTCTTGGTTTTTAAAATTTTTTTAATTGGGGTAAAGCTTAAGAATATTGTTTGTCCTAGGTGTACACAATCTGGTTCATTTGTACATTATATATGTCTACTCACGTAGAGATCCTCTTCCCATGTAAAATGTTACAGAGGGTTCCGCAGACCTCCCTTGCTATATGGTCGGTCTTTTAGAGATATGTATATAATACGTGTTTGTATACATATAGTAACACTAAACTTAATTTATCCATTCCCCCCACCTTTCATTTTAGATGAGTATAGTTTGCTTTCTAAGTCTGTGAGTGTCTTTCTCTGTGGAAATATGTTCATTTGTGTCAGTTATTAGATAACGCCTATAAGTGATATCATAGAATATAGGTCTTTTGCTTTCCGACTTACCTCATGGTTCGTGATTATCTCCAGACTCATTTGTGGTGCCTCAAAGAGCAATGGTTCATTGTTTTCCATGGCTAATACTCCACTGTGTACATGGACCACTTCTTCTTTATCCTTTCACCTGTTGTTGGACATTTTGATTGCTTCACTGTCTTGGCTATTGTGAATAAGGCTGCACTGCAGCTTTTGCAGCCTGTGTCTTCTCGATTCTTGTCTTCTCCGGTGAGAGGGCCAATGGTGCGCCTGCTCATTGAATGGTACCTCCATTTTTACTTTTCAACACAGCTCCTTTCTGTTCTCATTGTTGGCTGTTACCCCTTTGCGTCTCACCGGCAGGTAGAGGGTACACAGTTCTCTAAAACCCCTTCAGCATTTATTGTTTGTAGACTTTTTGCTGATGGTCAGTCGACTGGTGTGAGTTGAAACTTTTTGTAGATTAGATTGCATGGGTCTAACACTCCCTGAGGTTGAGCTTTTATCCATTTTCCTTTGTTTTTTTAAAAGAGAGTGAGTAAAACTTAACTCTTCATACGCTCTTCTTGAAACATTTGCCTGTTTTGAATTTTTTTGTCCATTCCCTACTTCAGCACAATTTTTTAGGGCAGGTGTCCTTTACAGCCCTGAGTCCTCGTGAATGTTACGTGACCATTAGCTGTGAGTTTAAAGCTGCTCTTGCAGGAAACGGCCACAAGGTGGCAGCATTTCTCCTTTACCAAGTTTGGTTACTAGGGAAACAGAGCCTTAATGGAAGTGGTGTTCTAGGTGGTAAATTAGAATGGAATGTGCCAGGAGAAAGCCCTTTAAGTTTAGGTCTCATTTCTTCTTGTTCATATTGGTAATTTACTTTTTATTTTTTATCACAGCAAGTTTGATTACAATGGTTTGTTTGTTCTAGGTGTGCAAGATGTGTTTCTTTCACACATATACATGTATCTATTCTTCCTCGCATCTTTTTCCCATGTAGGTTACGACACAATGTTGAGTAGTCTTCTCCTGGTCTTCCGTAGGTCTTTGGTGATATATGTTTCACATGGTGTGTATATCTCTGTTAACCCCAATATGGTAATGCATCCAATCCTCGTACCTTTCTATTTGGTGAACCATAAGTTTTTTTAATGAATCTGTGATTGCCTTTCTCTGTGGAAATATCTTCATTGGTATCAATTGTTAGGTAACTCCGAAAAGTGATACGACAGGATATGTGTCTTTTGCTTTCTGTCTTACTACAAGTGGCGTGATTACGTCCAGACTCATCTATGGTGCTGCAAATGGCATTGTTTCATTTTGCTCACTAGCGAATATTCCGTCTGTACAGGAAGGAGTTCTTCTTTGTCCACCCATCTGTTGGTGGACTTTTTGGTTACTTCCGTACCTTGGCTATTGTAATACTTTGTAATGGAGATAGGCCTGCCTGTGTCTTTCCAATTCTGTCTTCTTAGATTATACGTCCAGGAGTTGGCCTGCTGGATCATATGGTAGCTCAATGTTTACCTTTTGAAGGCACCTCCCTTCTCTTCTCATTCGTGGCTCTTTCCAAGTTACGTCCCACTGAAAGTTGAGGGTATGCGTTTCTCCACAACACCTTCAGCACTTATTGTTTGTAGTTTTCTTGCTGATGGTTATTCTGACAAGTGTGAGCTGATACCTCTTTGTGTTTGAATTCGCATGTGCCTCATAATCCGTTGAAATTGAGCTTTAAGGCATGTCCTTTCCATTTTTCAAGCTGTGATTACCCCCTTAGTTCTTCAAAGTGTTCTCTTAAAGTATGTGTCCCATTTTGAAATGTTTTGGCCATTACCTCCCTCAAGACGTTTTGAGGGCAGCTTTCATTTACAGTCCTGCAGTACTTGTTCCTATGAAATGACCATTAGCACAGGCTTTAAAGCTGCTTTTGCAGGTAACTGCCAGAGGGCGGCAGCCTTTCTATGTTCCCCACCCTGGTAACTAGGGAAAAGCCCTTGCGGCCTGTGGTGTTCCTCGGTTATAAATTAGAGTGGAGTGTGCCCAGACAAACCCACAAAAGCTGATGTCTCCTTTCTTTTGTTTGATTTTTAAATTTAATTTTTATTTTTCATTGGAGTAATATTCCACTGTGTACCTGGACCACTTCTACTTTGTGCATTCCTCGGTTGATGGTCATTTCCATTGCTTCCGAGTGTTGGCTGTGGTAAATATTGTTGGAGTGCAGGATTGCCAGCCTGTGACTTTTTGATTCACATTTTCTCAGGCGATAGGCCCAGCAGTGGGTGTGACTGATTGACTGGTAGCACCGTGTTTCCCTTTGCAAAGCACCTTCTTTGTGTTTTCATTAGTGGCTCTTACCACGTCCCCCTTAGAATCGAGAGTACGCGTTTCTCCACAATCGCTTCAGCATTTATTGTTTGCAGCATTTATGCTAGTGGCCCTTCTGGCTGCTGTGAGCTGATAGGTTTTTGTAATTTGGGTTTGCATGTCTTTGAAAATTCGTAAAACTCATCATTTTTCTCCGCCGTTTTCTTTTCTGCTAAAAAAAAGGAAACAATTGGGAGTACGATCTAACCCTTGAAATTGTCTTCTTGGAAGGTTGCCCTCTTTTGAATTTTTTGGTCGATTTTCCACCCCAGAATTTGTTTAGAGGGCAGGTGTCATATACCGAAGTGCAAGTTTGGTGAATATTTAGTGACCTTTAGCAATGGGTTTAAAGCTGCTCTTGTGGATAGTGGCCTCAAGGAGGCAGCATTTCTCCATTCCCAAATCTATGTACTAGGGCAGCAGAGCCTTTCTGGAAGTCGTGTTCCTAGGTTGTAAATTACATTGGAATGTGCATGGAGAAACCCCCGTAAGTTTATGTCTCATTATTTCTTCTTGGTTTTTAAAATTTTTTTAATTGGGGTAAAGCTTAAGAATATTGTTTGTCCTAGGTGTACACAATCTGGTTCATTTGTACATTATATATGTCTACTCACGTAGAGATCCTCTTCCCATGTAAAATGTTACAGAGGGTTCCGCAGACCTCCCTTGCTATACGGTCGGTCTTTTAGAGGTATGTATATAATACTTGTTTGTATACATATAGTAACACTAAACTTAATTTATCCATTCCCCCCACCTTTCCTTTTAGATGAGTATAGTTTGCTTTCTAAGTCTGTGAGTGTCTTTCTCTGTGGAAATATGTTCATTTGTGTCAGTTATTAGATAACGCCTATAAGTGATATCATAGAATATAGGTCTTTTGCTTTCCGACTTACCTCATGGTTCGTGATTATCTCCAGACTCATTTGTGGTGCCTCAAAGAGCAATGGTTCATTGTTTTCCATGGCTAATACTCCACTGTGTACATGGACCACTTCTTCTTTATCCTTTCACCTGTTGTTGGACATTTTGATTGCTTCACTGTCTTGGCTATTGTGAATAAGGCTGCACTGCAGCTTTTGCAGCCTGTGTCTTCTCGATTCTTGTCTTCTCCGGTGAGAGGGCCAATGGTGGGCCTGCTCATTGAATGGTACCTCCATTTTTACTTTTCAACACAGCTCCTTTCTGTTCTCATTATTGGCTGTTACCCCTTTGCGTCTCACCGGCAGGTAGAGGGTACACAGTTCTCTAAAACCCCTTCAGCATTTATTGTTTGTAGACTTTTTGCTGATGGTCAGTCGACTGGTGTGAGTTGAAACTTTTTGTAGATTAGATTGCATGGGTCTAACACTCCCTGAGGTTGAGCTTTTATCCATTTTCCTTTGTTTTTTTAAAAGAGAGTGAGTAAAACTTAACTCTTCATACGCTCTTCTTGAAACATTTGCCTGTTTTGAATTTTTTTGTCCATTCCCTACTTCAGCACAATTTTTTAGGGCAGGTGTCCTTTACAGCCCTGAGTCCTCGTGAATGTTACGTGACCATTAGCTGTGAGTTTAAAGCTGCTCTTGCAGGAAACGGCCACGAGGTGGCAGCATTTCTCCTTTACCAAGTTTGGTTACTAGGGAAACAGAGCCTTAATGGAAGTGGTGTTCTAGGTGGTAAATTAGAATGGAATGTGCCAGGAGAAAGCCCTTTAAGTTTAGGTCTCATTTCTTCTTGTTCATATTTGTAATTTACTTTTTATTTTTTATCACAGCAAGTTTGATTACAATGGTTTGTTTGTTCTAGGTGTGCAAGATGTGTTTCTTTCACACATATACATGTATCTATTCTTCCTCGCATCCTTTTCCCACGTAGGTTATGACACAATGTTGAGTAGTCTTCTCCTGGTCTTCCGTAGGTCTTTGGTGATATATGTTTCACATGGTGTGTATATCTCTGTTAACCCCAATATGGTAATGCATCCAATCCTCGTACCTTTCTATTTGGTGAACCATAAGTTTTTTTAATGAATCTGTGATTGCCTTTCTCTGTGGAAATATCTTCATTGGTATCAATTGTTAGGTAACTCCGAAAAGTGATACGACAGGATATGTGTCTTTTGCTTTCTGTCTTACTACAAGTGGCGTGATTACGTCTAGACTCATCTATGGTGCTGCAAATGGCATTGTTTCATTTTGCTCACTAGCGAATATTCCGTCTGTACAGGAAGGAGTTCTTCTTTGTCCACCCATCTGTTGGTGGACTTTTTGGTTACTTCCGTACCTTGGCTATTGTAATACTTTGTAATGGAGATAGGCCTGCCTGTGTCTTTCCAATTCTGTCTTCTTAGATTATACGTCCAGGAGTTGGCCTGCTGGATCATATGGTAGCTCAATGTTTACCTTTTGAAGGCACCTCCCTTCTCTTCTCATTCGTGGCTCTTTCCAAGTTACGTCCCACTGAAAGTTGAGGGTATGCATTTCTCCACAACACCTTCAGCACTTATTGTTTGTAGTTTTCTTGCTGATGGTTATTCTGACAAGTGTGAGCTGATACCTCTTTGTGTTTGAATTCGCATGTGCCTCATAATCCGTTGAAATTGAGCTTTAAGGCATGTCCTTTTCATTTTTCAAGCTGTGATTACCCCCTTAGTTCTTCAAAGTGTTCTCTTAAAGTATGTGTCCCATTTTGAAATGTTTTGGCCATTACCTCCCTCAAGACGTTTTGAGGGCAGCTTTCATTTACAGTCCTGCAGTACTTGTTCCTATGAAATGACCATTAGCACAGGCTTTAAAGCTGCTTTTGCAGGTAACTGCCAGAGGGCGGCAGCCTTTCTATGTTCCCCACCCTGGTAACTAGGGAAAAGCCCTTGCGGCCTGTGGTGTTCCTCGGTTATAAATTAGAGTGGAGTGTGCCCAGACAAACCCACAAAAGCTGATGTCTCCTTTCTTTTGTTTGATTTTTAAATTTAATTTTTATTTTTCATTGGAGTAATATTCCACTGTGTACCTGGACCACTTCTACTTTGTGCATTCCTCGGTTGATGGTCATTTCCATTGCTTCCAAGTGTTGGCTGTGGTAAATATTGTTGGAGTGCAGGATTGCCAGCCTGTGACTTTTTGATTCACATTTTCTCAGGCGATAGGCCCAGCAGTGGGTGTGACTGATTGACTGGTAGCACCGTGTTTCCCTTTGCAAAGCACCTTCTTTGTGTTTTCATTAGTGGCTCTTACCACGTCCCCCTTAGAATCGAGAGTACGCGTTTCTCCACAATCGCTTCAGCATTTATTGTTTGCAGCATTTATGCTAGTGGCCCTTCTGGCTGCTGTGAGCTGATAGGTTTTTGTAATTTGGGTTTGCATGTCTTTGAAAATTCGTAAAACTCATCATTTTTCTCCGCCGTTTTCTTTTCTGCTAAAAAAAAGGAAACAATTGGGAGTACGATCTAACCCTTGAAATTGTCTTCTTGGAAGGTTGCCCTCTTTTGAATTTTTTGGTCGATTTTCCACCCCAGAATTTGTTTAGAGGGCAGGTGTCATATACCGAAGTGCAAGTTTGGTGAATATTTAGTGACCTTTAGCAATGGGTTTAAAGCTGCTCTTGTGGGTAGTGGCCTCAAGGAGGCAGCATTTCTCCATTCCCAAATCTATGTACTAGGGCAGCAGAGCCTTTCTGGAAGTCGTGTTCCTAGGTTGTAAATTACATTGGAATGTGCATGGAGAAACCCCCGTAAGTTTATGTCTCATTATTTCTTCTTGGTTTTTAAAATTTTTTTAATTGGGGTAAAGCTTAAGAATATTGTTTGTCCTAGGTGTACACAATCTGGTTCATTTGTACATTATATATGTCTACTCACGTAGAGATCCTCTTCCCATGTAAAATGTTACAGAGGGTTCCGCAGACCTCCCTTGCTATATGGTCGGTCTTTTAGAGATATGTATATAATATGTGTTTGTATACATATAGTAACACTAAACTTAATTTATCCATTCCCCCCACCTTTCCTTTTAGATGAGTATAGTTTGCTTTCTAAGTCTGTGAGTGTCTTTCTCTGTGGAAATATGTTCATTTGTGTCAGTTATTAGATAACGCCTATAAGTGATATCATAGAATATAGGTCTTTTGCTTTCCGACTTACCTCATGGTTCGTGATTATCTCCAGACTCATTTGTGGTGCCTCAAAGAGCAATGGTTCATTGTTTTCCATGGCTAATACTCCACTGTGTACATGGACCACTTCTTCTTTATCCTTTCACCTGTTGTTGGACATTTTGATTGCTTCACTGTCTTGGCTATTGTGAATAAGGCTGCACTGCAGCTTTTGCAGCCTGTGTCTTCTCGATTCTTGTCTTCTCCGGTGAGAGGGCCAATGGTGCGCCTGCTCATTGAATGGTACCTCCATTTTTACTTTTCAACACAGCTCCTTTCTGTTCTCATTGTTGGCTGTTACCCCTTTGCGTCTCACCGGCAGGTAGAGGGTACACAGTTCTCTAAAACCCCTTCAGCATTTATTGTTTGTAGACTTTTTGCTGATGGTCAGTCGACTGGTGTGAGTTGAAACTTTTTGTAGATTAGATTGCATGGGTCTAACACTCCCTGAGGTTGAGCTTTTATCCATTTTCCTTTGTTTTTTTAAAAGAGAGTGAGTAAAACTTAACTCTTCATACGCTCTTCTTGAAACATTTGCCTGTTTTGAATTTTTTTGTCCATTCCCTACTTCAGCACAATTTTTTAGGGCAGGTGTCCTTTACAGCCCTGAGTCCTCGTGAATGTTACGTGACCATTAGCTGTGAGTTTAAAGCTGCTCTTGCAGGAAACGGCCACAAGGTGGCAGCATTTCTCCTTTACCAAGTTTGGTTACTAGGGAAACAGAGCCTTAATGGAAGTGGTGTTCTAGGTGGTAAATTAGAATGGAATGTGCCAGGAGAAAGCCCTTTAAGTTTAGGTCTCATTTCTTCTTGTTCATATTGGTAATTTACTTTTTATTTTTTATCACAGCAAGTTTGATTACAATGGTTTGTTTGTTCTAGGTGTGCAAGATGTGTTTCTTTCACACATATACATGTATCTATTCTTCCTCGCATCCTTTTCCCATGTAGGTTACGACACAATGTTGAGTAGTCTTCTCCTGGTCTTCCGTAGGTCTTTGGTGATATATGTTTCACATGGTGTGTATATCTCTGTTAACCCCAATATGGTAATGCATCCAATCCTCGTACCTTTCTATTTGGTGAACCATAAGTTTTTTTAATGAATCTGTGATTGCCTTTCTCTGTGGAAATATCTTCATTGGTATCAATTGTTAGGTAACTCCGAAAAGTGATACGACAGGATATGTGTCTTTTGCTTTCTGTCTTACTACAAGTGGCGTGATTACGTCTAGACTCATCTATGGTGCTGCAAATGGCATTGTTTCATTTTGCTCACTAGCGAATATTCCGTCTGTACAGGAAGGAGTTCTTCTTTGTCCACCCATCTGTTGGTGGACTTTTTGGTTACTTCCGTACCTTGGCTATTGTAATACTTTGTAATGGAGATAGGCCTGCCTGTGTCTTTCCAATTCTGTCTTCTTAGATTATACGTCCAGGAGTTGGCCTGCTGGATCATATGGTAGCTCAATGTTTACCTTTTGAAGGCACCTCCCTTCTCTTCTCATTCGTGGCTCTTTCCAAGTTACGTCCCACTGAAAGTTGAGGGTATGCATTTCTCCACAACACCTTCAGCACTTATTGTTTGTAGTTTTCTTGCTGATGGTTATTCTGACAAGTGTGAGCTGATACCTCTTTGTGTTTGAATTCGCATGTGCCTCATAATCCGTTGAAATTGAGCTTTAAGGCATGTCCTTTTCATTTTTCAAGCTGTGATTACCCCCTTAGTTCTTCAAAGTGTTCTCTTAAAGTATGTGTCCCATTTTGAAATGTTTTGGCCATTACCTCCCTCAAGACGTTTTGAGGGCAGCTTTCATTTACAGTCCTGCAGTACTTGTTCCTATGAAATGACCATTAGCACAGGCTTTAAAGCTGCTTTTGCAGGTAACTGCCAGAGGGCGGCAGCCTTTCTATGTTCCCCACCCTGGTAACTAGGGAAAAGCCCTTGCGGCCTGTGGTGTTCCTCGGTTATAAATTAGAGTGGAGTGTGCCCAGACAAACCCACAAAAGCTGATGTCTCCTTTCTTTTGTTTGATTTTTAAATTTAATTTTTATTTTTCATTGGAGTAATATTCCACTGTGTACCTGGACCACTTCTACTTTGTGCATTCCTCGGTTGATGGTCATTTCCATTGCTTCCGAGTGTTGGCTGTGGTAAATATTGTTGGAGTGCAGGATTGCCAGCCTGTGACTTTTTGATTCACATTTTCTCAGGCGATAGGCCCAGCAGTGGGTGTGACTGATTGACTGGTAGCACCGTGTTTCCCTTTGCAAAGCACCTTCTTTGTGTTTTCATTAGTGGCTCTTACCACGTCCCCCTTAGAATCGAGAGTACGCGTTTCTCCACAATCGCTTCAGCATTTATTGTTTGCAGCATTTATGCTAGTGGCCCTTCTGGCTGCTGTGAGCTGATAGGTTTTTGTAATTTGGGTTTGCATGTCTTTGAAAATTCGTAAAACTCATCATTTTTCTCCGCCGTTTTCTTTTCTGCTAAAAAAAAGGAAACAATTGGGAGTACGATCTAACCCTTGAAATTGTCTTCTTGGAAGGTTGCCCTCTTTTGAATTTTTTGGTCGATTTTCCACCCCAGAATTTGTTTAGAGGGCAGGTGTCATATACCGAAGTGCAAGTTTGGTGAATATTTAGTGACCTTTAGCAATGGGTTTAAAGCTGCTCTTGTGGGTAGTGGCCTCAAGGAGGCAGCATTTCTCCATTCCCAAATCTATGTACTAGGGCAGCAGAGCCTTTCTGGAAGTCGTGTTCCTAGGTTGTAAATTACATTGGAATGTGCATGGAGAAACCCCCGTAAGTTTATGTCTCATTATTTCTTCTTGGTTTTTAAAATTTTTTTAATTGGGGTAAAGCTTAAGAATATTGTTTGTCCTAGGTGTACACAATCTGGTTCATTTGTACATTATATATGTCTACTCACGTAGAGATCCTCTTCCCATGTAAAATGTTACAGAGGGTTCCGCAGACCTCCCTTGCTATATGGTCGGTCTTTTAGAGATATGTATATAATACGTGTTTGTATACATATAGTAACACTAAACTTAATTTATCCATTCCCCCCACCTTTCCTTTTAGATGAGTATAGTTTGCTTTCTAAGTCTGTGAGTGTCTTTCTCTGTGGAAATATGTTCATTTGTGTCAGTTATTAGATAACGCCTATAAGTGATATCATAGAATATAGGTCTTTTGCTTTCCGACTTACCTCATGGTTCGTGATTATCTCCAGACTCATTTGTGGTGCCTCAAAGAGCAATGGTTCATTGTTTTCCATGGCTAATACTCCACTGTGTACATGGACCACTTCTTCTTTATCCTTTCACCTGTTGTTGGACATTTTGATTGCTTCACTGTCTTGGCTATTGTGAATAAGGCTGCACTGCAGCTTTTGCAGCCTGTGTCTTCTCGATTCTTGTCTTCTCCGGTGAGAGGGCCAATGGTGCGCCTGCTCATTGAATGGTACCTCCATTTTTACTTTTCAACACAGCTCCTTTCTGTTCTCATTGTTGGCTGTTACCCCTTTGCGTCTCACCGGCAGGTAGAGGGTACACAGTTCTCTAAAACCCCTTCAGCATTTATTGTTTGTAGACTTTTTGCTGATGGTCAGTCGACTGGTGTGAGTTGAAACTTTTTGTAGATTAGATTGCATGGGTCTAACACTCCCTGAGGTTGAGCTTTTATCCATTTTCCTTTGTTTTTTTAAAAGAGAGTGAGTAAAACTTAACTCTTCATACGCTCTTCTTGAAACATTTGCCTGTTTTGAATTTTTTTGTCCATTCCCTACTTCAGCACAATTTTTTAGGGCAGGTGTCCTTTACAGCCCTGAGTCCTCGTGAATGTTACGTGACCATTAGCTGTGAGTTTAAAGCTGCTCTTGCAGGAAACGGCCACAAGGTGGCAGCATTTCTCCTTTACCAAGTTTGGTTACTAGGGAAACAGAGCCTTAATGGAAGTGGTGTTCTAGGTGGTAAATTAGAATGGAATGTGCCAGGAGAAAGCCCTTTAAGTTTAGGTCTCATTTCTTCTTGTTCATATTGGTAATTTACTTTTTATTTTTTATCACAGCAAGTTTGATTACAATGGTTTGTTTGTTCTAGGTGTGCAAGATGTGTTTCTTTCACACATATACATGTATCTATTCTTCCTCGCATCCTTTTCCCATGTAGGTTACGACACAATGTTGAGTAGTCTTCTCCTGGTCTTCCGTAGGTCTTTGGTGATATATGTTTCACATGGTGTGTATATCTCTGTTAACCGCAATATGGTAATGCATCCAATCCTCGTACCTTTCTATTTGGTGAACCATAAGTTTTTTTAATGAATCTGTGATTGCCTTTCTCTGTGGAAATATCTTCATTGGTATCAATTGTTAGGTAACTCCGAAAAGTGATACGACAGGATATGTGTCTTTTGCTTTCTGTCTTACTACAAGTGGCGTGATTACGTCTAGACTCATCTATGGTGCTGCAAATGGCATTGTTTCATTTTGCTCACTAGCGAATATTCCGTCTGTACAGGAAGGAGTTCTTCTTTGTCCACCCATCTGTTGGTGGACTTTTTGGTTACTTCCGTACCTTGGCTATTGTAATACTTTGTAATGGAGATAGGCCTGCCTGTGTCTTTCCAATTCTGTCTTCTTAGATTATACGTCCAGGAGTTGGCCTGCTGGATCATATGGTAGCTCAATGTTTACCTTTTGAAGGCACCTCCCTTCTCTTCTCATTCGTGGCTCTTTCCAAGTTACGTCCCACTGAAAGTTGAGGGTATGCATTTCTCCACAACACCTTCAGCACTTATTGTTTGTAGTTTTCTTGCTGATGGTTATTCTGACAAGTGTGAGCTGATACCTCTTTGTGTTTGAATTCGCATGTGCCTCATAATCCGTTGAAATTGAGCTTTAAGGCATGTCCTTTCCATTTTTCAAGCTGTGATTACCCCCTTAGTTCTTCAAAGTGTTCTCTTAAAGTATGTGTCCCATTTTGAAATGTTTTGGCCATTACCTCCCTCAAGACGTTTTGAGGGCAGCTTTCATTTACAGTCCTGCAGTACTTGTTCCTATGAAATGACCATTAGCACAGGCTTTAAAGCTGCTTTTGCAGGTAACTGCCAGAGGGCGGCAGCCTTTCTATGTTCCCCACCCTGGTAACTAGGGAAAAGCCCTTGCGGCCTGTGGTGTTCCTCGGTTATAAATTAGAGTGGAGTGTGCCCAGACAAACCCACAAAAGCTGATGTCTCCTTTCTTTTGTTTGATTTTTAAATTTAATTTTTATTTTTCATTGGAGTAATATTCCACTGTGTACCTGGACCACTTCTACTTTGTGCATTCCTCGGTTGATGGTCATTTCCATTGCTTCCGAGTGTTGGCTGTGGTAAATATTGTTGGAGTGCAGGATTGCCAGCCTGTGACTTTTTGATTCACATTTTCTCAGGCGATAGGCCCAGCAGTGGGTGTGACTGATTGACTGGTAGCACCGTGTTTCCCTTTGCAAAGCACCTTCTTTGTGTTTTCATTAGTGGCTCTTACCACGTCCCCCTTAGAATCGAGAGTACGCGTTTCTCCACAATCGCTTCAGCATTTATTGTTTGCAGCATTTATGCTAGTGGCCCTTCTGGCTGCTGTGAGCTGATAGGTTTTTGTAATTTGGGTTTGCATGTCTTTGAAAATTCGTAAAACTCATCATTTTTCTCCGCCGTTTTCTTTTCTGCTAAAAAAAAGGAAACAATTGGGAGTACGATCTAACCCTTGAAATTGTCTTCTTGGAAGGTTGCCCTCTTTTGAATTTTTTGGTCGATTTTCCACCCCAGAATTTGTTTAGAGGGCAGGTGTCATATACCGAAGTGCAAGTTTGGTGAATATTTAGTGACCTTTAGCAATGGGTTTAAAGCTGCTCTTGTGGGTAGTGGCCTCAAGGAGGCAGCATTTCTCCATTCCCAAATCTATGTACTAGGGCAGCAGAGCCTTTCTGGAAGTCGTGTTCCTAGGTTGTAAATTACATTGGAATGTGCATGGAGAAACCCCCGTAAGTTTATGTCTCATTATTTCTTCTTGGTTTTTAAAATTTTTTTAATTGGGGTAAAGCTTAAGAATATTGTTTGTCCTAGGTGTACACAATCTGGTTCATTTGTACATTATATATGTCTACTCACGTAGAGATCCTCTTCCCATGTAAAATGTTACAGAGGGTTCCGCAGACCTCCCTTGCTATATGGTCGGTCTTTTAGAGATATGTATATAATACGTGTTTGTATACATATAGTAACACTAAACTTAATTTATCCATTCCCCCCACCTTTCCTTTTAGATGAGTATAGTTTGCTTTCTAAGTCTGTGAGTGTCTTTCTCTGTGGAAATATGTTCATTTGTGTCAGTTATTAGATAACGCCTATAAGTGATATCATAGAATATAGGTCTTTTGCTTTCCGACTTACCTCATGGTTCGTGATTATCTCCAGACTCATTTGTGGTGCCTCAAAGAGCAATGGTTCATTGTTTTCCATGGCTAATACTCCACTGTGTACATGGACCACTTCTTCTTTATCCTTTCACCTGTTGTTGGACATTTTGATTGCTTCACTGTCTTGGCTATTGTGAATAAGGCTGCACTGCAGCTTTTGCAGCCTGTGTCTTCTCGATTCTTGTCTTCTCCGGTGAGAGGGCCAATGGTGCGCCTGCTCATTGAATGGTACCTCCATTTTTACTTTTCAACACAGCTCCTTTCTGTTCTCATTGTTGGCTGTTACCCCTTTGCGTCTCACCGGCAGGTAGAGGGTACACAGTTCTCTAAAACCCCTTCAGCATTTATTGTTTGTAGACTTTTTGCTGATGGTCAGTCGACTGGTGTGAGTTGAAACTTTTTGTAGATTAGATTGCATGGGTCTAACACTCCCTGAGGTTGAGCTTTTATCCATTTTCCTTTGTTTTTTTAAAAGAGAGTGAGTAAAACTTAACTCTTCATACGCTCTTCTTGAAACATTTGCCTGTTTTGAATTTTTTTGTCCATTCCCTACTTCAGCACAATTTTTTAGGGCAGGTGTCCTTTACAGCCCTGAGTCCTCGTGAATGTTACGTGACCATTAGCTGTGAGTTTAAAGCTGCTCTTGCAGGAAACGGCCACAAGGTGGCAGCATTTCTCCTTTACCAAGTTTGGTTACTAGGGAAACAGAGCCTTAATGGAAGTGGTGTTCTAGGTGGTAAATTAGAATGGAATGTGCCAGGAGAAAGCCCTTTAAGTTTAGGTCTCATTTCTTCTTGTTCATATTGGTAATTTACTTTTTATTTTTTATCACAGCAAGTTTGATTACAATGGTTTGTTTGTTCTAGGTGTGCAAGATGTGTTTCTTTCACACATATACATGTATCTATTCTTCCTCGCATCCTTTTCCCATGTAGGTTACGACACAATGTTGAGTAGTCTTCTCCTGGTCTTCCGTAGGTCTTTGGTGATATATGTTTCACATGGTGTGTATATCTCTGTTAACCCCAATATGGTAATGCATCCAATCCTCGTACCTTTCTATTTGGTGAACCATAAGTTTTTTTAATGAATCTGTGATTGCCTTTCTCTGTGGAAATATCTTCATTGGTATCAATTGTTAGGTAACTCCGAAAAGTGATACGACAGGATATGTGTCTTTTGCTTTCTGTCTTACTACAAGTGGCGTGATTACGTCCAGACTCATCTATGGTGCTGCAAATGGCATTGTTTCATTTTGCTCACTAGCGAATATTCCGTCTGTACAGGAAGGAGTTCTTCTTTGTCCACCCATCTGTTGGTGGACTTTTTGGTTACTTCCGTACCTTGGCTATTGTAATACTTTGTAATGGAGATAGGCCTGCCTGTGTCTTTCCAATTCTGTCTTCTTAGATTATACGTCCAGGAGTTGGCCTGCTGGATCATATGGTAGCTCAATGTTTACCTTTTGAAGGCACCTCCCTTCTCTTCTCATTCGTGGCTCTTTCCAAGTTACGTCCCACTGAAAGTTGAGGGTATGCATTTCTCCACAACACCTTCAGCACTTATTGTTTGTAGTTTTCTTGCTGATGGTTATTCTGACAAGTGTGAGCTGATACCTCTTTGTGTTTGAATTCGCATGTGCCTCATAATCCGTTGAAATTGAGCTTTAAGGCATGTCCTTTTCATTTTTCAAGCTGTGATTACCCCCTTAGTTCTTCAAAGTGTTCTCTTAAAGTATGTGTCCCATTTTGAAATGTTTTGGCCATTACCTCCCTCAAGACGTTTTGAGGGCAGCTTTCATTTACAGTCCTGCAGTACTTGTTCCTATGAAATGACCATTAGCACAGGCTTTAAAGCTGCTTTTGCAGGTAACTGCCAGAGGGCGGCAGCCTTTCTATGTTCCCCACCCTGGTAACTAGGGAAAAGCCCTTGCGGCCTGTGGTGTTCCTCGGTTATAAATTAGAGTGGAGTGTGCCCAGACAAACCCACAAAAGCTGATGTCTCCTTTCTTTTGTTTGATTTTTAAATTTAATTTTTATTTTTCATTGGAGTAATATTCCACTGTGTACCTGGACCACTTCTACTTTGTGCATTCCTCGGTTGATGGTCATTTCCATTGCTTCCGAGTGTTGGCTGTGGTAAATATTGTTGGAGTGCAGGATTGCCAGCCTGTGACTTTTTGATTCACATTTTCTCAGGCGATAGGCCCAGCAGTGGGTGTGACTGATTGACTGGTAGCACCGTGTTTCCCTTTGCAAAGCACCTTCTTTGTGTTTTCATTAGTGGCTCTTACCACGTCCCCCTTAGAATCGAGAGTACGCGTTTCTCCACAATCGCTTCAGCATTTATTGTTTGCAGCATTTATGCTAGTGGCCCTTCTGGCTGCTGTGAGCTGATAGGTTTTTGTAATTTGGGTTTGCATGTCTTTGAAAATTCGTAAAACTCATCATTTTTCTCCGCCGTTTTCTTTTCTGCTAAAAAAAAGGAAACAATTGGGAGTACGATCTAACCCTTGAAATTGTCTTCTTGGAAGGTTGCCCTCTTTTGAATTTTTTGGTCGATTTTCCACCCCAGAATTTGTTTAGAGGGCAGGTGTCATATACCGAAGTGCAAGTTTGGTGAATATTTAGTGACCTTTAGCAATGGGTTTAAAGCTGCTCTTGTGGGTAGTGGCCTCAAGGAGGCAGCATTTCTCCATTCCCAAATCTATGTACTAGGGCAGCAGAGCCTTTCTGGAAGTCGTGTTCCTAGGTTGTAAATTACATTGGAATGTGCATGGAGAAACCCCCGTAAGTTTATGTCTCATTATTTCTTCTTGGTTTTTAAAATTTTTTTAATTGGGGTAAAGCTTAAGAATATTGTTTGTCCTAGGTGTACACAATCTGGTTCATTTGTACATTATATATGTCTACTCACGTAGAGATCCTCTTCCCATGTAAAATGTTACAGAGGGTTCCGCAGACCTCCCTTGCTATATGGTCGGTCTTTTAGAGATATGTATATAATATGTGTTTGTATACATATAGTAACACTAAACTTAATTTATCCATTCCCCCCACCTTTCCTTTTAGATGAGTATAGTTTGCTTTCTAAGTCTGTGAGTGTCTTTCTCTGTGGAAATATGTTCATTTGTGTCAGTTATTAGATAACGCCTATAAGTGATATCATAGAATATAGGTCTTTTGCTTTCCGACTTACCTCATGGTTCGTGATTATCTCCAGACTCATTTGTGGTGCCTCAAAGAGCAATGGTTCATTGTTTTCCATGGCTAATACTCCACTGTGTACATGGACCACTTCTTCTTTATCCTTTCACCTGTTGTTGGACATTTTGATTGCTTCACTGTCTTGGCTATTGTGAATAAGGCTGCACTGCAGCTTTTGCAGCCTGTGTCTTCTCGATTCTTGTCTTCTCCGGTGAGAGGGCCAATGGTGCGCCTGCTCATTGAATGGTACCTCCATTTTTACTTTTCAACACAGCTCCTTTCTGTTCTCATTGTTGGCTGTTACCCCTTTGCGTCTCACCGGCAGGTAGAGGGTACACAGTTCTCTAAAACCCCTTCAGCATTTATTGTTTGTAGACTTTTTGCTGATGGTCAGTCGACTGGTGTGAGTTGAAACTTTTTGTAGATTAGATTGCATGGGTCTAACACTCCCTGAGGTTGAGCTTTTATCCATTTTCCTTTGTTTTTTTAAAAGAGAGTGAGTAAAACTTAACTCTTCATACGCTCTTCTTGAAACATTTGCCTGTTTTGAATTTTTTTGTCCATTCCCTACTTCAGCACAATTTTTTAGGGCAGGTGTCCTTTACAGCCCTGAGTCCTCGTGAATGTTACGTGACCATTAGCTGTGAGTTTAAAGCTGCTCTTGCAGGAAACGGCCACAAGGTGGCAGCATTTCTCCTTTACCAAGTTTGGTTACTAGGGAAACAGAGCCTTAATGGAAGTGGTGTTCTAGGTGGTAAATTAGAATGGAATGTGCCAGGAGAAAGCCCTTTAAGTTTAGGTCTCATTTCTTCTTGTTCATATTGGTAATTTACTTTTTATTTTTTATCACAGCAAGTTTGATTACAATGGTTTGTTTGTTCTAGGTGTGCAAGATGTGTTTCTTTCACACATATACATGTATCTATTCTTCCTCGCATCCTTTTCCCACGTAGGTTACGACACAATGTTGAGTAGTCTTCTCCTGGTCTTCCGTAGGTCTTTGGTGATATATGTTTCACATGGTGTGTATATCTCTGTTAACCCCAATATGGTAATGCATCCAATCCTCGTACCTTTCTATTTGGTGAACCATAAGTTTTTTTAATGAATCTGTGATTGCCTTTCTCTGTGGAAATATCTTCATTGGTATCAATTGTTAGGTAACTCCGAAAAGTGATACGACAGGATATGTGTCTTTTGCTTTCTGTCTTACTACAAGTGGCGTGATTACGTCCAGACTCATCTATGGTGCTGCAAATGGCATTGTTTCATTTTGCTCACTAGCGAATATTCCGTCTGTACAGGAAGGAGTTCTTCTTTGTCCACCCATCTGTTGGTGGACTTTTTGGTTACTTCCGTACCTTGGCTATTGTAATACTTTGTAATGGAGATAGGCCTGCCTGTGTCTTTCCAATTCTGTCTTCTTAGATTATACGTCCAGGAGTTGGCCTGCTGGATCATATGGTAGCTCAATGTTTACCTTTTGAAGGCACCTCCCTTCTCTTCTCATTCGTGGCTCTTTCCAAGTTACGTCCCACTGAAAGTTGAGGGTATGCATTTCTCCACAACACCTTCAGCACTTATTGTTTGTAGTTTTCTTGCTGATGGTTATTCTGACAAGTGTGAGCTGATACCTCTTTGTGTTTGAATTCGCATGTGCCTCATAATCCGTTGAAATTGAGCTTTAAGGCATGTCCTTTCCATTTTTCAAGCTGTGATTACCCCCTTAGTTCTTCAAAGTGTTCTCTTAAAGTATGTGTCCCATTTTGAAATGTTTTGGCCATTACCTCCCTCAAGACGTTTTGAGGGCAGCTTTCATTTACAGTCCTGCAGTACTTGTTCCTATGAAATGACCATTAGCACAGGCTTTAAAGCTGCTTTTGCAGGTAACTGCCAGAGGGCGGCAGCCTTTCTATGTTCCCCACCCTGGTAACTAGGGAAAAGCCCTTGCGGCCTGTGGTGTTCCTCGGTTATAAATTAGAGTGGAGTGTGCCCAGACAAACCCACAAAAGCTGATGTCTCCTTTCTTTTGTTTGATTTTTAAATTTAATTTTTATTTTTCATTGGAGTAATATTCCACTGTGTACCTGGACCACTTCTACTTTGTGCATTCCTCGGTTGATGGTCATTTCCATTGCTTCCGAGTGTTGGCTGTGGTAAATATTGTTGGAGTGCAGGATTGCCAGCCTGTGACTTTTTGATTCACATTTTCTCAGGCGATAGGCCCAGCAGTGGGTGTGACTGATTGACTGGTAGCACCGTGTTTCCCTTTGCAAAGCACCTTCTTTGTGTTTTCATTAGTGGCTCTTACCACGTCCCCCTTAGAATCGAGAGTACGCGTTTCTCCACAATCGCTTCAGCATTTATTGTTTGCAGCATTTATGCTAGTGGCCCTTCTGGCTGCTGTGAGCTGATAGGTTTTTGTAATTTGGGTTTGCATGTCTTTGAAAATTCGTAAAACTCATCATTTTTCTCCGCCGTTTTCTTTTCTGCTAAAAAAAAGGAAACAATTGGGAGTACGATCTAACCCTTGAAATTGTCTTCTTGGAAGGTTGCCCTCTTTTGAATTTTTTGGTCGATTTTCCACCCCAGAATTTGTTTAGAGGGCAGGTGTCATATACCGAAGTGCAAGTTTGGTGAATATTTAGTGACCTTTAGCAATGGGTTTAAAGCTGCTCTTGTGGGTAGTGGCCTCAAGGAGGCAGCATTTCTCCATTCCCAAATCTATGTACTAGGGCAGCAGAGCCTTTCTGGAAGTCGTGTTCCTAGGTTGTAAATTACATTGGAATGTGCATGGAGAAACCCCCGTAAGTTTATGTCTCATTATTTCTTCTTGGTTTTTAAAATTTTTTTAATTGGGGTAAAGCTTAAGAATATTGTTTGTCCTAGGTGTACACAATCTGGTTCATTTGTACATTATATATGTCTACTCACGTAGAGATCCTCTTCCCATGTAAAATGTTACAGAGGGTTCCGCAGACCTCCCTTGCTATATGGTCGGTCTTTTAGAGATATGTATATAATACGTGTTTGTATACATATAGTAACACTAAACTTAATTTATCCATTCCCCCCACCTTTCATTTTAGATGAGTATAGTTTGCTTTCTAAGTCTGTGAGTGTCTTTCTCTGTGGAAATATGTTCATTTGTGTCAGTTATTAGATAACGCCTATAAGTGATATCATAGAATATAGGTCTTTTGCTTTCCGACTTACCTCATGGTTCGTGATTATCTCCAGACTCATTTGTGGTGCCTCAAAGAGCAATGGTTCATTGTTTTCCATGGCTAATACTCCACTGTGTACATGGACCACTTCTTCTTTATCCTTTCACCTGTTGTTGGACATTTTGATTGCTTCACTGTCTTGGCTATTGTGAATAAGGCTGCACTGCAGCTTTTGCAGCCTGTGTCTTCTCGATTCTTGTCTTCTCCGGTGAGAGGGCCAATGGTGCGCCTGCTCATTGAATGGTACCTCCATTTTTACTTTTCAACACAGCTCCTTTCTGTTCTCATTGTTGGCTGTTACCCCTTTGCGTCTCACCGGCAGGTAGAGGGTACACAGTTCTCTAAAACCCCTTCAGCATTTATTGTTTGTAGACTTTTTGCTGATGGTCAGTCGACTGGTGTGAGTTGAAACTTTTTGTAGATTAGATTGCATGGGTCTAACACTCCCTGAGGTTGAGCTTTTATCCATTTTCCTTTGTTTTTTTAAAAGAGAGTGAGTAAAACTTAACTCTTCATACGCTCTTCTTGAAACATTTGCCTGTTTTGAATTTTTTTGTCCATTCCCTACTTCAGCACAATTTTTTAGGGCAGGTGTCCTTTACAGCCCTGAGTCCTCGTGAATGTTACGTGACCATTAGCTGTGAGTTTAAAGCTGCTCTTGCAGGAAACGGCCACAAGGTGGCAGCATTTCTCCTTTACCAAGTTTGGTTACTAGGGAAACAGAGCCTTAATGGAAGTGGTGTTCTAGGTGGTAAATTAGAATGGAATGTGCCAGGAGAAAGCCCTTTAAGTTTAGGTCTCATTTCTTCTTGTTCATATTGGTAATTTACTTTTTATTTTTTATCACAGCAAGTTTGATTACAATGGTTTGTTTGTTCTAGGTGTGCAAGATGTGTTTCTTTCACACATATACATGTATCTATTCTTCCTCGCATCTTTTTCCCATGTAGGTTACGACACAATGTTGAGTAGTCTTCTCCTGGTCTTCCGTAGGTCTTTGGTGATATATGTTTCACATGGTGTGTATATCTCTGTTAACCCCAATATGGTAATGCATCCAATCCTCGTACCTTTCTATTTGGTGAACCATAAGTTTTTTTAATGAATCTGTGATTGCCTTTCTCTGTGGAAATATCTTCATTGGTATCAATTGTTAGGTAACTCCGAAAAGTGATACGACAGGATATGTGTCTTTTGCTTTCTGTCTTACTACAAGTGGCGTGATTACGTCCAGACTCATCTATGGTGCTGCAAATGGCATTGTTTCATTTTGCTCACTAGCGAATATTCCGTCTGTACAGGAAGGAGTTCTTCTTTGTCCACCCATCTGTTGGTGGACTTTTTGGTTACTTCCGTACCTTGGCTATTGTAATACTTTGTAATGGAGATAGGCCTGCCTGTGTCTTTCCAATTCTGTCTTCTTAGATTATACGTCCAGGAGTTGGCCTGCTGGATCATATGGTAGCTCAATGTTTACCTTTTGAAGGCACCTCCCTTCTCTTCTCATTCGTGGCTCTTTCCAAGTTACGTCCCACTGAAAGTTGAGGGTATGCGTTTCTCCACAACACCTTCAGCACTTATTGTTTGTAGTTTTCTTGCTGATGGTTATTCTGACAAGTGTGAGCTGATACCTCTTTGTGTTTGAATTCGCATGTGCCTCATAATCCGTTGAAATTGAGCTTTAAGGCATGTCCTTTCCATTTTTCAAGCTGTGATTACCCCCTTAGTTCTTCAAAGTGTTCTCTTAAAGTATGTGTCCCATTTTGAAATGTTTTGGCCATTACCTCCCTCAAGACGTTTTGAGGGCAGCTTTCATTTACAGTCCTGCAGTACTTGTTCCTATGAAATGACCATTAGCACAGGCTTTAAAGCTGCTTTTGCAGGTAACTGCCAGAGGGCGGCAGCCTTTCTATGTTCCCCACCCTGGTAACTAGGGAAAAGCCCTTGCGGCCTGTGGTGTTCCTCGGTTATAAATTAGAGTGGAGTGTGCCCAGACAAACCCACAAAAGCTGATGTCTCCTTTCTTTTGTTTGATTTTTAAATTTAATTTTTATTTTTCATTGGAGTAATATTCCACTGTGTACCTGGACCACTTCTACTTTGTGCATTCCTCGGTTGATGGTCATTTCCATTGCTTCCGAGTGTTGGCTGTGGTAAATATTGTTGGAGTGCAGGATTGCCAGCCTGTGACTTTTTGATTCACATTTTCTCAGGCGATAGGCCCAGCAGTGGGTGTGACTGATTGACTGGTAGCACCGTGTTTCCCTTTGCAAAGCACCTTCTTTGTGTTTTCATTAGTGGCTCTTACCACGTCCCCCTTAGAATCGAGAGTACGCGTTTCTCCACAATCGCTTCAGCATTTATTGTTTGCAGCATTTATGCTAGTGGCCCTTCTGGCTGCTGTGAGCTGATAGGTTTTTGTAATTTGGGTTTGCATGTCTTTGAAAATTCGTAAAACTCATCATTTTTCTCCGCCGTTTTCTTTTCTGCTAAAAAAAAGGAAACAATTGGGAGTACGATCTAACCCTTGAAATTGTCTTCTTGGAAGGTTGCCCTCTTTTGAATTTTTTGGTCGATTTTCCACCCCAGAATTTGTTTAGAGGGCAGGTGTCATATACCGAAGTGCAAGTTTGGTGAATATTTAGTGACCTTTAGCAATGGGTTTAAAGCTGCTCTTGTGGATAGTGGCCTCAAGGAGGCAGCATTTCTCCATTCCCAAATCTATGTACTAGGGCAGCAGAGCCTTTCTGGAAGTCGTGTTCCTAGGTTGTAAATTACATTGGAATGTGCATGGAGAAACCCCCGTAAGTTTATGTCTCATTATTTCTTCTTGGTTTTTAAAATTTTTTTAATTGGGGTAAAGCTTAAGAATATTGTTTGTCCTAGGTGTACACAATCTGGTTCATTTGTACATTATATATGTCTACTCACGTAGAGATCCTCTTCCCATGTAAAATGTTACAGAGGGTTCCGCAGACCTCCCTTGCTATACGGTCGGTCTTTTAGAGGTATGTATATAATACTTGTTTGTATACATATAGTAACACTAAACTTAATTTATCCATTCCCCCCACCTTTCCTTTTAGATGAGTATAGTTTGCTTTCTAAGTCTGTGAGTGTCTTTCTCTGTGGAAATATGTTCATTTGTGTCAGTTATTAGATAACGCCTATAAGTGATATCATAGAATATAGGTCTTTTGCTTTCCGACTTACCTCATGGTTCGTGATTATCTCCAGACTCATTTGTGGTGCCTCAAAGAGCAATGGTTCATTGTTTTCCATGGCTAATACTCCACTGTGTACATGGACCACTTCTTCTTTATCCTTTCACCTGTTGTTGGACATTTTGATTGCTTCACTGTCTTGGCTATTGTGAATAAGGCTGCACTGCAGCTTTTGCAGCCTGTGTCTTCTCGATTCTTGTCTTCTCCGGTGAGAGGGCCAATGGTGCGCCTGCTCATTGAATGGTACCTCCATTTTTACTTTTCAACACAGCTCCTTTCTGTTCTCATTATTGGCTGTTACCCCTTTGCGTCTCACCGGCAGGTAGAGGGTACACAGTTCTCTAAAACCCCTTCAGCATTTATTGTTTGTAGACTTTTTGCTGATGGTCAGTCGACTGGTGTGAGTTGAAACTTTTTGTAGATTAGATTGCATGGGTCTAACACTCCCTGAGGTTGAGCTTTTATCCATTTTCCTTTGTTTTTTTAAAAGAGAGTGAGTAAAACTTAACTCTTCATACGCTCTTCTTGAAACATTTGCCTGTTTTGAATTTTTTTGTCCATTCCCTACTTCAGCACAATTTTTTAGGGCAGGTGTCCTTTACAGCCCTGAGTCCTCGTGAATGTTACGTGACCATTAGCTGTCAGTTTAAAGCTGCTCTTGCAGGAAACGGCCACGAGGTGGCAGCATTTCTCCTTTACCAAGTTTGGTTACTAGGGAAACAGAGCCTTAATGGAAGTGGTGTTCTAGGTGGTAAATTAGAATGGAATGTGCCAGGAGAAAGCCCTTTAAGTTTAGGTCTCATTTCTTCTTGTTCATATTTGTAATTTACTTTTTATTTTTTATCACAGCAAGTTTGATTACAATGGTTTGTTTGTTCTAGGTGTGCAAGATGTGTTTCTTTCACACATATACATGTATCTATTCTTCCTCGCATCCTTTTCCCACGTAGGTTATGACACAATGTTGAGTAGTCTTCTCCTGGTCTTCCGTAGGTCTTTGGTGATATATGTTTCACATGGTGTGTATATCTCTGTTAACCCCAATATGGTAATGCATCCAATCCTCGTACCTTTCTATTTGGTGAACCATAAGTTTTTTTAATGAATCTGTGATTGCCTTTCTCTGTGGAAATATCTTCATTGGTATCAATTGTTAGGTAACTCCGAAAAGTGATACGACAGGATATGTGTCTTTTGCTTTCTGTCTTACTACAAGTGGCGTGATTACGTCTAGACTCATCTATGGTGCTGCAAATGGCATTGTTTCATTTTGCTCACTAGCGAATATTCCGTCTGTACAGGAAGGAGTTCTTCTTTGTCCACCCATCTGTTGGTGGACTTTTTGGTTACTTCCGTACCTTGGCTATTGTAATACTTTGTAATGGAGATAGGCCTGCCTGTGTCTTTCCAATTCTGTCTTCTTAGATTATACGTCCAGGAGTTGGCCTGCTGGATCATATGGTAGCTCAATGTTTACCTTTTGAAGGCACCTCCCTTCTCTTCTCATTCGTGGCTCTTTCCAAGTTACGTCCCACTGAAAGTTGAGGGTATGCATTTCTCCACAACACCTTCAGCACTTATTGTTTGTAGTTTTCTTGCTGATGGTTATTCTGACAAGTGTGAGCTGATACCTCTTTGTGTTTGAATTCGCATGTGCCTCATAATCCGTTGAAATTGAGCTTTAAGGCATGTCCTTTTCATTTTTCAAGCTGTGATTACCCCCTTAGTTCTTCAAAGTGTTCTCTTAAAGTATGTGTCCCATTTTGAAATGTTTTGGCCATTACCTCCCTCAAGACGTTTTGAGGGCAGCTTTCATTTACAGTCCTGCAGTACTTGTTCCTATGAAATGACCATTAGCACAGGCTTTAAAGCTGCTTTTGCAGGTAACTGCCAGAGGGCGGCAGCCTTTCTATGTTCCCCACCCTGGTAACTAGGGAAAAGCCCTTGCGGCCTGTGGTGTTCCTCGGTTATAAATTAGAGTGGAGTGTGCCCAGACAAACCCACAAAAGCTGATGTCTCCTTTCTTTTGTTTGATTTTTAAATTTAATTTTTATTTTTCATTGGAGTAATATTCCACTGTGTACCTGGACCACTTCTACTTTGTGCATTCCTCGGTTGATGGTCATTTCCATTGCTTCCAAGTGTTGGCTGTGGTAAATATTGTTGGAGTGCAGGATTGCCAGCCTGTGACTTTTTGATTCACATTTTCTCAGGCGATAGGCCCAGCAGTGGGTGTGACTGATTGACTGGTAGCACCGTGTTTCCCTTTGCAAAGCACCTTCTTTGTGTTTTCATTAGTGGCTCTTACCACGTCCCCCTTAGAATCGAGAGTACGCGTTTCTCCACAATCGCTTCAGCATTTATTGTTTGCAGCATTTATGCTAGTGGCCCTTCTGGCTGCTGTGAGCTGATAGGTTTTTGTAATTTGGGTTTGCATGTCTTTGAAAATTCGTAAAACTCATCATTTTTCTCCGCCGTTTTCTTTTCTGCTAAAAAAAAGGAAACAATTGGGAGTACGATCTAACCCTTGAAATTGTCTTCTTGGAAGGTTGCCCTCTTTTGAATTTTTTGGTCGATTTTCCACCCCAGAATTTGTTTAGAGGGCAGGTGTCATATACCGAAGTGCAAGTTTGGTGAATATTTAGTGACCTTTAGCAATGGGTTTAAAGCTGCTCTTGTGGGTAGTGGCCTCAAGGAGGCAGCATTTCTCCATTCCCAAATCTATGTACTAGGGCAGCAGAGCCTTTCTGGAAGTCGTGTTCCTAGGTTGTAAATTACATTGGAATGTGCATGGAGAAACCCCCGTAAGTTTATGTCTCATTATTTCTTCTTGGTTTTTAAAATTTTTTTAATTGGGGTAAAGCTTAAGAATATTGTTTGTCCTAGGTGTACACAATCTGGTTCATTTGTACATTATATATGTCTACTCACGTAGAGATCCTCTTCCCATGTAAAATGTTACAGAGGGTTCCGCAGACCTCCCTTGCTATATGGTCGGTCTTTTAGAGATATGTATATAATATGTGTTTGTATACATATAGTAACACTAAACTTAATTTATCCATTCCCCCCACCTTTCCTTTTAGATGAGTATAGTTTGCTTTCTAAGTCTGTGAGTGTCTTTCTCTGTGGAAATATGTTCATTTGTGTCAGTTATTAGATAACGCCTATAAGTGATATCATAGAATATAGGTCTTTTGCTTTCCGACTTACCTCATGGTTCGTGATTATCTCCAGACTCATTTGTGGTGCCTCAAAGAGCAATGGTTCATTGTTTTCCATGGCTAATACTCCACTGTGTACATGGACCACTTCTTCTTTATCCTTTCACCTGTTGTTGGACATTTTGATTGCTTCACTGTCTTGGCTATTGTGAATAAGGCTGCACTGCAGCTTTTGCAGCCTGTGTCTTCTCGATTCTTGTCTTCTCCGGTGAGAGGGCCAATGGTGCGCCTGCTCATTGAATGGTACCTCCATTTTTACTTTTCAACACAGCTCCTTTCTGTTCTCATTGTTGGCTGTTACCCCTTTGCGTCTCACCGGCAGGTAGAGGGTACACAGTTCTCTAAAACCCCTTCAGCATTTATTGTTTGTAGACTTTTTGCTGATGGTCAGTCGACTGGTGTGAGTTGAAACTTTTTGTAGATTAGATTGCATGGGTCTAACACTCCCTGAGGTTGAGCTTTTATCCATTTTCCTTTGTTTTTTTAAAAGAGAGTGAGTAAAACTTAACTCTTCATACGCTCTTCTTGAAACATTTGCCTGTTTTGAATTTTTTTGTCCATTCCCTACTTCAGCACAATTTTTTAGGGCAGGTGTCCTTTACAGCCCTGAGTCCTCGTGAATGTTACGTGACCATTAGCTGTGAGTTTAAAGCTGCTCTTGCAGGAAACGGCCACAAGGTGGCAGCATTTCTCCTTTACCAAGTTTGGTTACTAGGGAAACAGAGCCTTAATGGAAGTGGTGTTCTAGGTGGTAAATTAGAATGGAATGTGCCAGGAGAAAGCCCTTTAAGTTTAGGTCTCATTTCTTCTTGTTCATATTGGTAATTTACTTTTTATTTTTTATCACAGCAAGTTTGATTACAATGGTTTGTTTGTTCTAGGTGTGCAAGATGTGTTTCTTTCACACATATACATGTATCTATTCTTCCTCGCATCCTTTTCCCATGTAGGTTACGACACAATGTTGAGTAGTCTTCTCCTGGTCTTCCGTAGGTCTTTGGTGATATATGTTTCACATGGTGTGTATATCTCTGTTAACCCCAATATGGTAATGCATCCAATCCTCGTACCTTTCTATTTGGTGAACCATAAGTTTTTTTAATGAATCTGTGATTGCCTTTCTCTGTGGAAATATCTTCATTGGTATCAATTGTTAGGTAACTCCGAAAAGTGATACGACAGGATATGTGTCTTTTGCTTTCTGTCTTACTACAAGTGGCGTGATTACGTCTAGACTCATCTATGGTGCTGCAAATGGCATTGTTTCATTTTGCTCACTAGCGAATATTCCGTCTGTACAGGAAGGAGTTCTTCTTTGTCCACCCATCTGTTGGTGGACTTTTTGGTTACTTCCGTACCTTGGCTATTGTAATACTTTGTAATGGAGATAGGCCTGCCTGTGTCTTTCCAATTCTGTCTTCTTAGATTATACGTCCAGGAGTTGGCCTGCTGGATCATATGGTAGCTCAATGTTTACCTTTTGAAGGCACCTCCCTTCTCTTCTCATTCGTGGCTCTTTCCAAGTTACGTCCCACTGAAAGTTGAGGGTATGCATTTCTCCACAACACCTTCAGCACTTATTGTTTGTAGTTTTCTTGCTGATGGTTATTCTGACAAGTGTGAGCTGATACCTCTTTGTGTTTGAATTCGCATGTGCCTCATAATCCGTTGAAATTGAGCTTTAAGGCATGTCCTTTTCATTTTTCAAGCTGTGATTACCCCCTTAGTTCTTCAAAGTGTTCTCTTAAAGTATGTGTCCCATTTTGAAATGTTTTGGCCATTACCTCCCTCAAGACGTTTTGAGGGCAGCTTTCATTTACAGTCCTGCAGTACTTGTTCCTATGAAATGACCATTAGCACAGGCTTTAAAGCTGCTTTTGCAGGTAACTGCCAGAGGGCGGCAGCCTTTCTATGTTCCCCACCCTGGTAACTAGGGAAAAGCCCTTGCGGCCTGTGGTGTTCCTCGGTTATAAATTAGAGTGGAGTGTGCCCAGACAAACCCACAAAAGCTGATGTCTCCTTTCTTTTGTTTGATTTTTAAATTTAATTTTTATTTTTCATTGGAGTAATATTCCACTGTGTACCTGGACCACTTCTACTTTGTGCATTCCTCGGTTGATGGTCATTTCCATTGCTTCCGAGTGTTGGCTGTGGTAAATATTGTTGGAGTGCAGGATTGCCAGCCTGTGACTTTTTGATTCACATTTTCTCAGGCGATAGGCCCAGCAGTGGGTGTGACTGATTGACTGGTAGCACCGTGTTTCCCTTTGCAAAGCACCTTCTTTGTGTTTTCATTAGTGGCTCTTACCACGTCCCCCTTAGAATCGAGAGTACGCGTTTCTCCACAATCGCTTCAGCATTTATTGTTTGCAGCATTTATGCTAGTGGCCCTTCTGGCTGCTGTGAGCTGATAGGTTTTTGTAATTTGGGTTTGCATGTCTTTGAAAATTCGTAAAACTCATCATTTTTCTCCGCCGTTTTCTTTTCTGCTAAAAAAAAGGAAACAATTGGGAGTACGATCTAACCCTTGAAATTGTCTTCTTGGAAGGTTGCCCTCTTTTGAATTTTTTGGTCGATTTTCCACCCCAGAATTTGTTTAGAGGGCAGGTGTCATATACCGAAGTGCAAGTTTGGTGAATATTTAGTGACCTTTAGCAATGGGTTTAAAGCTGCTCTTGTGGGTAGTGGCCTCAAGGAGGCAGCATTTCTCCATTCCCAAATCTATGTACTAGGGCAGCAGAGCCTTTCTGGAAGTCGTGTTCCTAGGTTGTAAATTACATTGGAATGTGCATGGAGAAACCCCCGTAAGTTTATGTCTCATTATTTCTTCTTGGTTTTTAAAATTTTTTTAATTGGGGTAAAGCTTAAGAATATTGTTTGTCCTAGGTGTACACAATCTGGTTCATTTGTACATTATATATGTCTACTCACGTAGAGATCCTCTTCCCATGTAAAATGTTACAGAGGGTTCCGCAGACCTCCCTTGCTATATGGTCGGTCTTTTAGAGATATGTATATAATACGTGTTTGTATACATATAGTAACACTAAACTTAATTTATCCATTCCCCCCACCTTTCCTTTTAGATGAGTATAGTTTGCTTTCTAAGTCTGTGAGTGTCTTTCTCTGTGGAAATATGTTCATTTGTGTCAGTTATTAGATAACGCCTATAAGTGATATCATAGAATATAGGTCTTTTGCTTTCCGACTTACCTCATGGTTCGTGATTATCTCCAGACTCATTTGTGGTGCCTCAAAGAGCAATGGTTCATTGTTTTCCATGGCTAATACTCCACTGTGTACATGGACCACTTCTTCTTTATCCTTTCACCTGTTGTTGGACATTTTGATTGCTTCACTGTCTTGGCTATTGTGAATAAGGCTGCACTGCAGCTTTTGCAGCCTGTGTCTTCTCGATTCTTGTCTTCTCCGGTGAGAGGGCCAATGGTGCGCCTGCTCATTGAATGGTACCTCCATTTTTACTTTTCAACACAGCTCCTTTCTGTTCTCATTGTTGGCTGTTACCCCTTTGCGTCTCACCGGCAGGTAGAGGGTACACAGTTCTCTAAAACCCCTTCAGCATTTATTGTTTGTAGACTTTTTGCTGATGGTCAGTCGACTGGTGTGAGTTGAAACTTTTTGTAGATTAGATTGCATGGGTCTAACACTCCCTGAGGTTGAGCTTTTATCCATTTTCCTTTGTTTTTTTAAAAGAGAGTGAGTAAAACTTAACTCTTCATACGCTCTTCTTGAAACATTTGCCTGTTTTGAATTTTTTTGTCCATTCCCTACTTCAGCACAATTTTTTAGGGCAGGTGTCCTTTACAGCCCTGAGTCCTCGTGAATGTTACGTGACCATTAGCTGTGAGTTTAAAGCTGCTCTTGCAGGAAACGGCCACAAGGTGGCAGCATTTCTCCTTTACCAAGTTTGGTTACTAGGGAAACAGAGCCTTAATGGAAGTGGTGTTCTAGGTGGTAAATTAGAATGGAATGTGCCAGGAGAAAGCCCTTTAAGTTTAGGTCTCATTTCTTCTTGTTCATATTGGTAATTTACTTTTTATTTTTTATCACAGCAAGTTTGATTACAATGGTTTGTTTGTTCTAGGTGTGCAAGATGTGTTTCTTTCACACATATACATGTATCTATTCTTCCTCGCATCCTTTTCCCATGTAGGTTACGACACAATGTTGAGTAGTCTTCTCCTGGTCTTCCGTAGGTCTTTGGTGATATATGTTTCACATGGTGTGTATATCTCTGTTAACCCCAATATGGTAATGCATCCAATCCTCGTACCTTTCTATTTGGTGAACCATAAGTTTTTTTAATGAATCTGTGATTGCCTTTCTCTGTGGAAATATCTTCATTGGTATCAATTGTTAGGTAACTCCGAAAAGTGATACGACAGGATATGTGTCTTTTGCTTTCTGTCTTACTACAAGTGGCGTGATTACGTCTAGACTCATCTATGGTGCTGCAAATGGCATTGTTTCATTTTGCTCACTAGCGAATATTCCGTCTGTACAGGAAGGAGTTCTTCTTTGTCCACCCATCTGTTGGTGGACTTTTTGGTTACTTCCGTACCTTGGCTATTGTAATACTTTGTAATGGAGATAGGCCTGCCTGTGTCTTTCCAATTCTGTCTTCTTAGATTATACGTCCAGGAGTTGGCCTGCTGGATCATATGGTAGCTCAATGTTTACCTTTTGAAGGCACCTCCCTTCTCTTCTCATTCGTGGCTCTTTCCAAGTTACGTCCCACTGAAAGTTGAGGGTATGCATTTCTCCACAACACCTTCAGCACTTATTGTTTGTAGTTTTCTTGCTGATGGTTATTCTGACAAGTGTGAGCTGATACCTCTTTGTGTTTGAATTCGCATGTGCCTCATAATCCGTTGAAATTGAGCTTTAAGGCATGTCCTTTCCATTTTTCAAGCTGTGATTACCCCCTTAGTTCTTCAAAGTGTTCTCTTAAAGTATGTGTCCCATTTTGAAATGTTTTGGCCATTACCTCCCTCAAGACGTTTTGAGGGCAGCTTTCATTTACAGTCCTGCAGTACTTGTTCCTATGAAATGACCATTAGCACAGGCTTTAAAGCTGCTTTTGCAGGTAACTGCCAGAGGGCGGCAGCCTTTCTATGTTCCCCACCCTGGTAACTAGGGAAAAGCCCTTGCGGCCTGTGGTGTTCCTCGGTTATAAATTAGAGTGGAGTGTGCCCAGACAAACCCACAAAAGCTGATGTCTCCTTTCTTTTGTTTGATTTTTAAATTTAATTTTTATTTTTCATTGGAGTAATATTCCACTGTGTACCTGGACCACTTCTACTTTGTGCATTCCTCGGTTGATGGTCATTTCCATTGCTTCCGAGTGTTGGCTGTGGTAAATATTGTTGGAGTGCAGGATTGCCAGCCTGTGACTTTTTGATTCACATTTTCTCAGGCGATAGGCCCAGCAGTGGGTGTGACTGATTGACTGGTAGCACCGTGTTTCCCTTTGCAAAGCACCTTCTTTGTGTTTTCATTAGTGGCTCTTACCACGTCCCCCTTAGAATCGAGAGTACGCGTTTCTCCACAATCGCTTCAGCATTTATTGTTTGCAGCATTTATGCTAGTGGCCCTTCTGGCTGCTGTGAGCTGATAGGTTTTTGTAATTTGGGTTTGCATGTCTTTGAAAATTCGTAAAACTCATCATTTTTCTCCGCCGTTTTCTTTTCTGCTAAAAAAAAGGAAACAATTGGGAGTACGATCTAACCCTTGAAATTGTCTTCTTGGAAGGTTGCCCTCTTTTGAATTTTTTGGTCGATTTTCCACCCCAGAATTTGTTTAGAGGGCAGGTGTCATATACCGAAGTGCAAGTTTGGTGAATATTTAGTGACCTTTAGCAATGGGTTTAAAGCTGCTCTTGTGGGTAGTGGCCTCAAGGAGGCAGCATTTCTCCATTCCCAAATCTATGTACTAGGGCAGCAGAGCCTTTCTGGAAGTCGTGTTCCTAGGTTGTAAATTACATTGGAATGTGCATGGAGAAACCCCCGTAAGTTTATGTCTCATTATTTCTTCTTGGTTTTTAAAATTTTTTTAATTGGGGTAAAGCTTAAGAATATTGTTTGTCCTAGGTGTACACAATCTGGTTCATTTGTACATTATATATGTCTACTCACGTAGAGATCCTCTTCCCATGTAAAATGTTACAGAGGGTTCCGCAGACCTCCCTTGCTATATGGTCGGTCTTTTAGAGATATGTATATAATACGTGTTTGTATACATATAGTAACACTAAACTTAATTTATCCATTCCCCCCACCTTTCCTTTTAGATGAGTATAGTTTGCTTTCTAAGTCTGTGAGTGTCTTTCTCTGTGGAAATATGTTCATTTGTGTCAGTTATTAGATAACGCCTATAAGTGATATCATAGAATATAGGTCTTTTGCTTTCCGACTTACCTCATGGTTCGTGATTATCTCCAGACTCATTTGTGGTGCCTCAAAGAGCAATGGTTCATTGTTTTCCATGGCTAATACTCCACTGTGTACATGGACCACTTCTTCTTTATCCTTTCACCTGTTGTTGGACATTTTGATTGCTTCACTGTCTTGGCTATTGTGAATAAGGCTGCACTGCAGCTTTTGCAGCCTGTGTCTTCTCGATTCTTGTCTTCTCCGGTGAGAGGGCCAATGGTGCGCCTGCTCATTGAATGGTACCTCCATTTTTACTTTTCAACACAGCTCCTTTCTGTTCTCATTGTTGGCTGTTACCCCTTTGCGTCTCACCGGCAGGTAGAGGGTACACAGTTCTCTAAAACCCCTTCAGCATTTATTGTTTGTAGACTTTTTGCTGATGGTCAGTCGACTGGTGTGAGTTGAAAGTTTTTGTAGATTAGATTGCATGGGTCTAACACTCCCTGAGGTTGAGCTTTTATCCATTTTCCTTTGTTTTTTTAAAAGAGAGTGAGTAAAACTTAACTCTTCATACGCTCTTCTTGAAACATTTGCCTGTTTTGAATTTTTTTGTCCATTCCCTACTTCAGCACAATTTTTTAGGGCAGGTGTCCTTTACAGCCCTGAGTCCTCGTGAATGTTACGTGACCATTAGCTGTGAGTTTAAAGCTGCTCTTGCAGGAAACGGCCACAAGGTGGCAGCATTTCTCCTTTACCAAGTTTGGTTACTAGGGAAACAGAGCCTTAATGGAAGTGGTGTTCTAGGTGGTAAATTAGAATGGAATGTGCCAGGAGAAAGCCCTTTAAGTTTAGGTCTCATTTCTTCTTGTTCATATTGGTAATTTACTTTTTATTTTTTATCACAGCAAGTTTGATTACAATGGTTTGTTTGTTCTAGGTGTGCAAGATGTGTTTCTTTCACACATATACATGTATCTATTCTTCCTCGCATCCTTTTCCCATGTAGGTTACGACACAATGTTGAGTAGTCTTCTCCTGGTCTTCCGTAGGTCTTTGGTGATATATGTTTCACATGGTGTGTATATCTCTGTTAACCGCAATATGGTAATGCATCCAATCCTCGTACCTTTCTATTTGGTGAACCATAAGTTTTTTTAATGAATCTGTGATTGCCTTTCTCTGTGGAAATATCTTCATTGGTATCAATTGTTAGGTAACTCCGAAAAGTGATACGACAGGATATGTGTCTTTTGCTTTCTGTCTTACTACAAGTGGCGTGATTACGTCTAGACTCATCTATGGTGCTGCAAATGGCATTGTTTCATTTTGCTCACTAGCGAATATTCCGTCTGTACAGGAAGGAGTTCTTCTTTGTCCACCCATCTGTTGGTGGACTTTTTGGTTACTTCCGTACCTTGGCTATTGTAATACTTTGTAATGGAGATAGGCCTGCCTGTGTCTTTCCAATTCTGTCTTCTTAGATTATACGTCCAGGAGTTGGCCTGCTGGATCATATGGTAGCTCAATGTTTACCTTTTGAAGGCACCTCCCTTCTCTTCTCATTCGTGGCTCTTTCCAAGTTACGTCCCACTGAAAGTTGAGGGTATGCATTTCTCCACAACACCTTCAGCACTTATTGTTTGTAGTTTTCTTGCTGATGGTTATTCTGACAAGTGTGAGCTGATACCTCTTTGTGTTTGAATTCGCATGTGCCTCATAATCCGTTGAAATTGAGCTTTAAGGCATGTCCTTTTCATTTTTCAAGCTGTGATTACCCCCTTAGTTCTTCAAAGTGTTCTCTTAAAGTATGTGTCCCATTTTGAAATGTTTTGGCCATTACCTCCCTCAAGACGTTTTGAGGGCAGCTTTCATTTACAGTCCTGCAGTACTTGTTCCTATGAAATGACCATTAGCACAGGCTTTAAAGCTGCTTTTGCAGGTAACTGCCAGAGGGCGGCAGCCTTTCTATGTTCCCCACCCTGGTAACTAGGGAAAAGCCCTTGCGGCCTGTGGTGTTCCTCGGTTATAAATTAGAGTGGAGTGTGCCCAGACAAACCCACAAAAGCTGATGTCTCCTTTCTTTTGTTTGATTTTTAAATTTAATTTTTATTTTTCATTGGAGTAATATTCCACTGTGTACCTGGACCACTTCTACTTTGTGCATTCCTCGGTTGATGGTCATTTCCATTGCTTCCGAGTGTTGGCTGTGGTAAATATTGTTGGAGTGCAGGATTGCCAGCCTGTGACTTTTTGATTCACATTTTCTCAGGCGATAGGCCCAGCAGTGGGTGTGACTGATTGACTGGTAGCACCGTGTTTCCCTTTGCAAAGCACCTTCTTTGTGTTTTCATTAGTGGCTCTTACCACGTCCCCCTTAGAATCGAGAGTACGCGTTTCTCCACAATCGCTTCAGCATTTATTGTTTGCAGCATTTATGCTAGTGGCCCTTCTGGCTGCTGTGAGCTGATAGGTTTTTGTAATTTGGGTTTGCATGTCTTTGAAAATTCGTAAAACTCATCATTTTTCTCCGCCGTTTTCTTTTCTGCTAAAAAAAAGGAAACAATTGGGAGTACGATCTAACCCTTGAAATTGTCTTCTTGGAAGGTTGCCCTCTTTTGAATTTTTTGGTCGATTTTCCACCCCAGAATTTGTTTAGAGGGCAGGTGTCATATACCGAAGTGCAAGTTTGGTGAATATTTAGTGACCTTTAGCAATGGGTTTAAAGCTGCTCTTGTGGGTAGTGGCCTCAAGGAGGCAGCATTTCTCCATTCCCAAATCTATGTACTAGGGCAGCAGAGCCTTTCTGGAAGTCGTGTTCCTAGGTTGTAAATTACATTGGAATGTGCATGGAGAAACCCCCGTAAGTTTATGTCTCATTATTTCTTCTTGGTTTTTAAAATTTTTTTAATTGGGGTAAAGCTTAAGAATATTGTTTGTCCTAGGTGTACACAATCTGGTTCATTTGTACATTATATATGTCTACTCACGTAGAGATCCTCTTCCCATGTAAAATGTTACAGAGGGTTCCGCAGACCTCCCTTGCTATATGGTCGGTCTTTTAGAGATATGTATATAATACGTGTTTGTATACATATAGTAACACTAAACTTAATTTATCCATTCCCCCCACCTTTCCTTTTAGATGAGTATAGTTTGCTTTCTAAGTCTGTGAGTGTCTTTCTCTGTGGAAATATGTTCATTTGTGTCAGTTATTAGATAACGCCTATAAGTGATATCATAGAATATAGGTCTTTTGCTTTCCGACTTACCTCATGGTTCGTGATTATCTCCAGACTCATTTGTGGTGCCTCAAAGAGCAATGGTTCATTGTTTTCCATGGCTAATACTCCACTGTGTACATGGACCACTTCTTCTTTATCCTTTCACCTGTTGTTGGACATTTTGATTGCTTCACTGTCTTGGCTATTGTGAATAAGGCTGCACTGCAGCTTTTGCAGCCTGTGTCTTCTCGATTCTTGTCTTCTCCGGTGAGAGGGCCAATGGTGCGCCTGCTCATTGAATGGTACCTCCATTTTTACTTTTCAACACAGCTCCTTTCTGTTCTCATTGTTGGCTGTTACCCCTTTGCGTCTCACCGGCAGGTAGAGGGTACACAGTTCTCTAAAACCCCTTCAGCATTTATTGTTTGTAGACTTTTTGCTGATGGTCAGTCGACTGGTGTGAGTTGAAAGTTTTTGTAGATTAGATTGCATGGGTCTAACACTCCCTGAGGTTGAGCTTTTATCCATTTTCCTTTGTTTTTTTAAAAGAGAGTGAGTAAAACTTAACTCTTCATACGCTCTTCTTGAAACATTTGCCTGTTTTGAATTTTTTTGTCCATTCCCTACTTCAGCACAATTTTTTAGGGCAGGTGTCCTTTACAGCCCTGAGTCCTCGTGAATGTTACGTGACCATTAGCTGTGAGTTTAAAGCTGCTCTTGCAGGAAACGGCCACAAGGTGGCAGCATTTCTCCTTTACCAAGTTTGGTTACTAGGGAAACAGAGCCTTAATGGAAGTGGTGTTCTAGGTGGTAAATTAGAATGGAATGTGCCAGGAGAAAGCCCTTTAAGTTTAGGTCTCATTTCTTCTTGTTCATATTGGTAATTTACTTTTTATTTTTTATCACAGCAAGTTTGATTACAATGGTTTGTTTGTTCTAGGTGTGCAAGATGTGTTTCTTTCACACATATACATGTATCTATTCTTCCTCGCATCCTTTTCCCATGTAGGTTACGACACAATGTTGAGTAGTCTTCTCCTGGTCTTCCGTAGGTCTTTGGTGATATATGTTTCACATGGTGTGTATATCTCTGTTAACCGCAATATGGTAATGCATCCAATCCTCGTACCTTTCTATTTGGTGAACCATAAGTTTTTTTAATGAATCTGTGATTGCCTTTCTCTGTGGAAATATCTTCATTGGTATCAATTGTTAGGTAACTCCGAAAAGTGATACGACAGGATATGTGTCTTTTGCTTTCTGTCTTACTACAAGTGGCGTGATTACGTCTAGACTCATCTATGGTGCTGCAAATGGCATTGTTTCATTTTGCTCACTAGCGAATATTCCGTCTGTACAGGAAGGAGTTCTTCTTTGTCCACCCATCTGTTGGTGGACTTTTTGGTTACTTCCGTACCTTGGCTATTGTAATACTTTGTAATGGAGATAGGCCTGCCTGTGTCTTTCCAATTCTGTCTTCTTAGATTATACGTCCAGGAGTTGGCCTGCTGGATCATATGGTAGCTCAATGTTTACCTTTTGAAGGCACCTCCCTTCTCTTCTCATTCGTGGCTCTTTCCAAGTTACGTCCCACTGAAAGTTGAGGGTATGCATTTCTCCACAACACCTTCAGCACTTATTGTTTGTAGTTTTCTTGCTGATGGTTATTCTGACAAGTGTGAGCTGATACCTCTTTGTGTTTGAATTCGCATGTGCCTCATAATCCGTTGAAATTGAGCTTTAAGGCATGTCCTTTTCATTTTTCAAGCTGTGATTACCCCCTTAGTTCTTCAAAGTGTTCTCTTAAAGTATGTGTCCCATTTTGAAATGTTTTGGCCATTACCTCCCTCAAGACGTTTTGAGGGCAGCTTTCATTTACAGTCCTGCAGTACTTGTTCCTATGAAATGACCATTAGCACAGGCTTTAAAGCTGCTTTTGCAGGTAACTGCCAGAGGGCGGCAGCCTTTCTATGTTCCCCACCCTGGTAACTAGGGAAAAGCCCTTGCGGCCTGTGGTGTTCCTCGGTTATAAATTAGAGTGGAGTGTGCCCAGACAAACCCACAAAAGCTGATGTCTCCTTTCTTTTGTTTGATTTTTAAATTTAATTTTTATTTTTCATTGGAGTAATATTCCACTGTGTACCTGGACCACTTCTACTTTGTGCATTCCTCGGTTGATGGTCATTTCCATTGCTTCCGAGTGTTGGCTGTGGTAAATATTGTTGGAGTGCAGGATTGCCAGCCTGTGACTTTTTGATTCACATTTTCTCAGGCGATAGGCCCAGCAGTGGGTGTGACTGATTGACTGGTAGCACCGTGTTTCCCTTTGCAAAGCACCTTCTTTGTGTTTTCATTAGTGGCTCTTACCACGTCCCCCTTAGAATCGAGAGTACGCGTTTCTCCACAATCGCTTCAGCATTTATTGTTTGCAGCATTTATGCTAGTGGCCCTTCTGGCTGCTGTGAGCTGATAGGTTTTTGTAATTTGGGTTTGCATGTCTTTGAAAATTCGTAAAACTCATCATTTTTCTCCGCCGTTTTCTTTTCTGCTAAAAAAAAGGAAACAATTGGGAGTACGATCTAACCCTTGAAATTGTCTTCTTGGAAGGTTGCCCTCTTTTGAATTTTTTGGTCGATTTTCCACCCCAGAATTTGTTTAGAGGGCAGGTGTCATATACCGAAGTGCAAGTTTGGTGAATATTTAGTGACCTTTAGCAATGGGTTTAAAGCTGCTCTTGTGGGTAGTGGCCTCAAGGAGGCAGCATTTCTCCATTCCCAAATCTATGTACTAGGGCAGCAGAGCCTTTCTGGAAGTCGTGTTCCTAGGTTGTAAATTACATTGGAATGTGCATGGAGAAACCCCCGTAAGTTTATGTCTCATTATTTCTTCTTGGTTTTTAAAATTTTTTTAATTGGGGTAAAGCTTAAGAATATTGTTTGTCCTAGGTGTACACAATCTGGTTCATTTGTACATTATATATGTCTACTCACGTAGAGATCCTCTTCCCATGTAAAATGTTACAGAGGGTTCCGCAGACCTCCCTTGCTATATGGTCGGTCTTTTAGAGATATGTATATAATACGTGTTTGTATACATATAGTAACACTAAACTTAATTTATCCATTCCCCCCACCTTTCCTTTTAGATGAGTATAGTTTGCTTTCTAAGTCTGTGAGTGTCTTTCTCTGTGGAAATATGTTCATTTGTGTCAGTTATTAGATAACGCCTATAAGTGATATCATAGAATATAGGTCTTTTGCTTTCCGACTTACCTCATGGTTCGTGATTATCTCCAGACTCATTTGTGGTGCCTCAAAGAGCAATGGTTCATTGTTTTCCATGGCTAATACTCCACTGTGTACATGGACCACTTCTTCTTTATCCTTTCACCTGTTGTTGGACATTTTGATTGCTTCACTGTCTTGGCTATTGTGAATAAGGCTGCACTGCAGCTTTTGCAGCCTGTGTCTTCTCGATTCTTGTCTTCTCCGGTGAGAGGGCCAATGGTGCGCCTGCTCATTGAATGGTACCTCCATTTTTACTTTTCAACACAGCTCCTTTCTGTTCTCATTGTTGGCTGTTACCCCTTTGCGTCTCACCGGCAGGTAGAGGGTACACAGTTCTCTAAAACCCCTTCAGCATTTATTGTTTGTAGACTTTTTGCTGATGGTCAGTCGACTGGTGTGAGTTGAAACTTTTTGTAGATTAGATTGCATGGGTCTAACACTCCCTGAGGTTGAGCTTTTATCCATTTTCCTTTGTTTTTTTAAAAGAGAGTGAGTAAAACTTAACTCTTCATACGCTCTTCTTGAAACATTTGCCTGTTTTGAATTTTTTTGTCCATTCCCTACTTCAGCACAATTTTTTAGGGCAGGTGTCCTTTACAGCCCTGAGTCCTCGTGAATGTTACGTGACCATTAGCTGTGAGTTTAAAGCTGCTCTTGCAGGAAACGGCCACAAGGTGGCAGCATTTCTCCTTTACCAAGTTTGGTTACTAGGGAAACAGAGCCTTAATGGAAGTGGTGTTCTAGGTGGTAAATTAGAATGGAATGTGCCAGGAGAAAGCCCTTTAAGTTTAGGTCTCATTTCTTCTTGTTCATATTGGTAATTTACTTTTTATTTTTTATCACAGCAAGTTTGATTACAATGGTTTGTTTGTTCTAGGTGTGCAAGATGTGTTTCTTTCACACATATACATGTATCTATTCTTCCTCGCATCCTTTTCCCATGTAGGTTACGACACAATGTTGAGTAGTCTTCTCCTGGTCTTCCGTAGGTCTTTGGTGATATATGTTTCACATGGTGTGTATATCTCTGTTAACCGCAATATGGTAATGCATCCAATCCTCGTACCTTTCTATTTGGTGAACCATAAGTTTTTTTAATGAATCTGTGATTGCCTTTCTCTGTGGAAATATCTTCATTGGTATCAATTGTTAGGTAACTCCGAAAAGTGATACGACAGGATATGTGTCTTTTGCTTTCTGTCTTACTACAAGTGGCGTGATTACGTCTAGACTCATCTATGGTGCTGCAAATGGCATTGTTTCATTTTGCTCACTAGCGAATATTCCGTCTGTACAGGAAGGAGTTCTTCTTTGTCCACCCATCTGTTGGTGGACTTTTTGGTTACTTCCGTACCTTGGCTATTGTAATACTTTGTAATGGAGATAGGCCTGCCTGTGTCTTTCCAATTCTGTCTTCTTAGATTATACGTCCAGGAGTTGGCCTGCTGGATCATATGGTAGCTCAATGTTTACCTTTTGAAGGCACCTCCCTTCTCTTCTCATTCGTGGCTCTTTCCAAGTTACGTCCCACTGAAAGTTGAGGGTATGCATTTCTCCACAACACCTTCAGCACTTATTGTTTGTAGTTTTCTTGCTGATGGTTATTCTGACAAGTGTGAGCTGATACCTCTTTGTGTTTGAATTCGCATGTGCCTCATAATCCGTTGAAATTGAGCTTTAAGGCATGTCCTTTTCATTTTTCAAGCTGTGATTACCCCCTTAGTTCTTCAAAGTGTTCTCTTAAAGTATGTGTCCCATTTTGAAATGTTTTGGCCATTACCTCCCTCAAGACGTTTTGAGGGCAGCTTTCATTTACAGTCCTGCAGTACTTGTTCCTATGAAATGACCATTAGCACAGGCTTTAAAGCTGCTTTTGCAGGTAACTGCCAGAGGGCGGCAGCCTTTCTATGTTCCCCACCCTGGTAACTAGGGAAAAGCCCTTGCGGCCTGTGGTGTTCCTCGGTTATAAATTAGAGTGGAGTGTGCCCAGACAAACCCACAAAAGCTGATGTCTCCTTTCTTTTGTTTGATTTTTAAATTTAATTTTTATTTTTCATTGGAGTAATGTTCCACTGAGTACCTGGACCACTTCTACTTTGTGCATTCCTCGGTTGATGGACATTTCCATTGCTTCCGAGTGTTGGCTGTGGTAAATATTGTTGGAGTGCAGGATTGCCAGCCTGTGACTTTTTGATTCACATTTTCTCAGGCGATAGGCCCAGCAGTGGGTGTGACTGATTGACTGGTAGCACCGTGTTTCCCTTTGCAAAGCACCTTCTTTGTGTTTTCATTAGTGGCTCTTACCACGTCCCCCTTAGAATCGAGAGTACGCGTTTCTCCACAATCGCTTCAGCATTTATTGTTTGCAGCATTTATGCTAGTGGCCCTTCTGGCTGCTGTGAGCTGATAGGTTTTTGTAATTTGGGTTTGCATGTCTTTGAAAATTCGTAAAACTCATCATTTTTCTCCGCCGTTTTCTTTTCTGCTAAAAAAAAGGAAACAATTGGGAGTACGATCTAACCCTTGAAATTGTCTTCTTGGAAGGTTGCCCTCTTTTGAATTTTTTGGTCGATTTTCCACCCCAGAATTTGTTTAGAGGGCAGGTGTCATATACCGAAGTGCAAGTTTGGTGAATATTTAGTGACCTTTAGCAATGGGTTTAAAGCTGCTCTTGTGGGTAGTGGCCTCAAGGAGGCAGCATTTCTCCATTCCCAAATCTATGTACTAGGGCAGCAGAGCCTTTCTGGAAGTCGTGTTCCTAGGTTGTAAATTACATTGGAATGTGCATGGAGAAACCCCCGTAAGTTTATGTCTCATTATTTCTTCTTGGATTTAAAATTTTTTTAATTGGGGTAAAGCTTAAGAATATTGTTTGTCCTAGGTGTACACAATCTGGTTCATTTGTACATTATATATGTCTACTCACGTAGAGATCCTCTTCCCATGTAAAATGTTACAGAGGGTTCCGCAGACCTCCCTTGCTATACGGTCGGTCTTTTAGAGGTATGTATATAATACGTGTTTGTATACATATAGTAACACTAAACTTAATTTATCCATTCCCCCCACCTTTCCTTTTAGATGAGTATAGTTTGCTTTCTAAGTCTGTGAGTGTCTTTCTCTGTGGAAATATGTTCATTTGTGTCAGTTATTAGATAACGCCTATAAGTGATATCATAGAATATAGGTCTTTTGCTTTCCGACTTACCTCATGGTTCGTGATTATCTCCAGACTCATTTGTGGTGCCTCAAAGAGCAATGGTTCATTGTTTTCCATGGCTAATACTCCACTGTGTACATGGACCACTTCTTCTTTATCCTTTCACCTGTTGTTGGACATTTTGATTGCTTCACTGTCTTGGCTATTGTGAATAAGGCTGCACTGCAGCTTTTGCAGCCTGTGTCTTCTCGATTCTTGTCTTCTCAGGTGAGAGGGCCAATGGTGGGCCTGCTCATTGAATGGTACCTCCATTTTTACTTTTCAACACAGCTCCTTTCTGTTCTCATTGTTGGCTGTTACCCCTTTGCGTCTCACCGGCAGGTAGAGGGTACACAGTTCTCTAAAACCCCTTCAGCATTTATTGTTTGTAGACTTTTTGCTGATGGTCAGTCGACTGGTGTGAGTTGAAACTTTTTGTAGATTAGATTGCATGGGTCTAACACTCCCTGAGGTTGAGCTTTTATCCATTTTCCTTTGTTTTTTTAAAAGAGAGTGAGTAAAACTTAACTCTTCATACTCTCTTCTTGAAACATTTGCCTGTTTTGAATTTTTTTGTCCATTCCCTACTTCAGCACAATTTTTTAGGGCAGGTGTCCTTTACAGCCCTGAGTCCTCGTGAATGTTACGTGACCATTAGCTGTGAGTTTAAAGCTGCTCTTGCAGGAAACGGCCACGAGGTGGCAGCATTTCTCCTTTACCAAGTTTGGTTACTAGGGAAACAGAGCCTTAATGGAAGTGGTGTTCTAGGTGGTAAATTAGAATGGAATGTGCCAGGAGAAAGCCCTTTAAGTTTAGGTCTCATTTCTTCTTGTTCATATTTGTAATTTACTTTTTATTTTTTATCACAGCAAGTTTGATTACAATGGTTTGTTTGTTCTAGGTGTGCAAGATGTGTTTCTTTCACACATATACATGTATCTATTCTTCCTCGCATCCTTTTCCCACGTAGGTTATGACACAATGTTGAGTAGTCTTCTCCTGGTCTTCCGTAGGTCTTTGGTGATATATGTTTCACATGGTGTGTATATCTCTGTTAACCGCAATATGGTAATGCATCCAATCCTCGTACCTTTCTATTTGGTGAACCATAAGTTTTTTTAATGAATCTGTGATTGCCTTTCTCTGTGGAAATATCTTCATTGGTATCAATTGTTAGGTAACTCCGAAAAGTGATACGACAGGATATGTGTCTTTTGCTTTCTGTCTTACTACAAGTGGCGTGATTACGTCTAGACTCATCTATGGTGCTGCAAATGGCATTGTTTCATTTTGCTCACTAGCGAATATTCCGTCTGTACAGGAAGGAGTTCTTCTTTGTCCACCCATCTGTTGGTGGACTTTTTGGTTACTTCCGTACCTTGGCTATTGTAATACTTTGTAATGGAGATAGGCCTGCCTGTGTCTTTCCAATTCTGTCTTCTTAGATTATACGTCCAGGAGTTGGCCTGCTGGATCATATGGTAGCTCAATGTTTACCTTTTGAAGGCACCTCCCTTCTCTTCTCATTCGTGGCTCTTTCCAAGTTACGTCCCACTGAAAGTTGAGGGTATGCGTTTCTCCACAACACCTTCAGCACTTATTGTTTGTAGTTTTCTTGCTGACGGTTACTCTGACAAGTGTGAGCTGATACCTCTTTGTGTCTGAATTCGCATGTGCCTCATAATCCGTTGAAATTGAGCTTTAAGGCATGTCCTTTTCATTTTTCAAGCTGTGATTACCCCCTTAGTTCTTCAAAGTGTTCTCTTAAAGTATGTGTCCCATTTTGAAATGTTTTGGCCATTACCTCCCTCAAGACGTTTTGAGGGCAGCTTTCATTTACAGTCCTGCAGTACTTGTTCCTATGAAATGACCATTAGCACAGGCTTTAAAGCTGCTTTTGCAGGTAACTGCCAGAGGGCGGCAGCCTTTCTATGTTCCCCACCCTGGTAACTAGGGAAAAGCCCTTGCGGCCTGTGGTGTTCCTCGGTTATAAATTAGAGTGGAGTGTGCCCAGACAAACCCACAAAAGCTGATGTCTCCTTTCTTTTGTTTGATTTTTAAATTTAATTTTTATTTTTCATTGGAGTAATGTTCCACTGAGTACCTGGACCACTTCTACTTTGTGCATTCCTCGGTTGATGGACATTTCCATTGCTTCCGAGTGTTGGCTGTGGTAAATATTGTTGGAGTGCAGGATTGCCAGCCTGTGACTTTTTGATTCACATTTTCTCAGGCGATAGGCCCAGCAGTGGGTGTGACTGATTGACTGGTAGCACCGTGTTTCCCTTTGCAAAGCACCTTCTTTGTGTTTTCATTAGTGGCTCTTACCACGTCCCCCTTAGAATCGAGAGTACGCGTTTCTCCACAATCGCTTCAGCATTTATTGTTTGCAGCATTTATGCTAGTGGCCCTTCTGGCTGCTGTGAGCTGATAGGTTTTTGTAATTTGGGTTTGCATGTCTTTGAAAATTCGTAAAACTCATCATTTTTCTCCGCCGTTTTCTTTTCTGCTAAAAAAAAGGAAACAATTGGGAGTACGATCTAACCCTTGAAATTGTCTTCTTGGAAGGTTGCCCTCTTTTGAATTTTTTGGTCGATTTTCCACCCCAGAATTTGTTTAGAGGGCAGGTGTCATATACCGAAGTGCAAGTTTGGTGAATATTTAGTGACCTTTAGCAATGGGTTTAAAGCTGCTCTTGTGGATAGTGGCCTCAAGGAGGCAGCATTTCTCCATTCCCAAATCTATGTACTAGGGCAGCAGAGCCTTTCTGGAAGTCGTGTTCCTAGGTTGTAAATTACATTGGAATGTGCATGGAGAAACCCCCGTAAGTTTATGTCTCATTATTTCTTCTTGGTTTTTAAAATTTTTTTAATTGGGGTAAAGCTTAAGAATATTGTTTGTCCTAGGTGTACACAATCTGGTTCATTTGTACATTATATATGTCTACTCACGTAGAGATCCTCTTCCCATGTAAAATGTTACAGAGGGTTCCGCAGACCTCCCTTGCTATACGGTCGGTCTTTTAGAGGTATGTATATAATACTTGTTTGTATACATATAGTAACACTAAACTTAATTTATCCATTCCCCCCACCTTTCCTTTTAGATGAGTATAGTTTGCTTTCTAAGTCTGTGAGTGTCTTTCTCTGTGGAAATATGTTCATTTGTGTCAGTTATTAGATAACGCCTATAAGTGATATCATAGAATATAGGTCTTTTGCTTTCCGACTTACCTCATGGTTCGTGATTATCTCCAGACTCATTTGTGGTGCCTCAAAGAGCAATGGTTCATTGTTTTCCATGGCTAATACTCCACTGTGTACATGGACCACTTCTTCTTTATCCTTTCACCTGTTGTTGGACATTTTGATTGCTTCACTGTCTTGGCTATTGTGAATAAGGCTGCACTGCAGCTTTTGCAGCCTGTGTCTTCTCGATTCTTGTCTTCTCCGGTGAGAGGGCCAATGGTGGGCCTGCTCATTGAATGGTACCTCCATTTTTACTTTTCAACACAGCTCCTTTCTGTTCTCATTGTTGGCTGTTACCCCTTTGCGTCTCACCGGCAGGTAGAGGGTACACAGTTCTCTAAAACCCCTTCAGCATTTATTGTTTGTAGACTTTTTGCTGATGGTCAGTCGACTGGTGTGAGTTGAAACTTTTTGTAGATTAGATTGCATGGGTCTAACACTCCCTGAGGTTGAGCTTTTATCCATTTTCCTTTGTTTTTTTAAAAGAGAGTGAGTAAAACTTAACTCTTCATACGCTCTTCTTGAAACATTTGCCTGTTTTGAATTTTTTTGTCCATTCCCTACTTCAGCACAATTTTTTAGGGCAGGTGTCCTTTACAGCCCTGAGTCCTCGTGAATGTTACGTGACCATTAGCTGTGAGTTTAAAGCTGCTCTTGCAGGAAACGGCCACGAGGTGGCAGCATTTCTCCTTTACCAAGTTTGGTTACTAGGGAAACAGAGCCTTAATGGAAGTGGTGTTCTAGGTGGTAAATTAGAATGGAATGTGCCAGGAGAAAGCCCTTTAAGTTTAGGTCTCATTTCTTCTTGTTCATATTGGTAATTTACTTTTTATTTTTTATCACAGCAAGTTTGATTACAATGGTTTGTTTGTTCTAGGTGTGCAAGATGTGTTTCTTTCACACATATACATGTATCTATTCTTCCTCGCATCCTTTTCCCACGTAGGTTATGACACAATGTTGAGTAGTCTTCTCCTGGTCTTCCGTAGGTCTTTGGTGATATATGTTTCACATGGTGTGTATATCTCTGTTAACCGCAATATGGTAATGCATCCAATCCTCGTACCTTTCTATTTGGTGAACCATAAGTTTTTTTAATGAATCTGTGATTGCCTTTCTCTGTGGAAATATCTTCATTGGTATCAATTGTTAGGTAACTCCGAAAAGTGATACGACAGGATATGTGTCTTTTGCTTTCTGTCTTACTACAAGTGGCGTGATTACGTCTAGACTCATCTATGGTGCTGCAAATGGCATTGTTTCATTTTGCTCACTAGCGAATATTCCATCTGTACAGGAAGGAGTTCTTCTTTGTCCACCCATCTGTTGGTGGACTTTTTGGTTACTTCCGTACCTTGGCTATTGTAATACTTTGTAATGGAGATAGGCCTGCCTGTGTCTTTCCAATTCTGTCTTCTTAGATTATACGTCCAGGAGTTGGCCTGCTGGATCATATGGTAGCTCAATGTTTACCTTTTGAAGGCACCTCCCTTCTCTTCTCATTCGTGGCTCTTTCCAAGTTACGTCCCACTGAAAGTTGAGGGTATGCGTTTCTCCACAACACCTTCAGCACTTATTGTTTGTAGTTTTCTTGCTGACGGTTACTCTGACAAGTCTGAGCTGATACCTCTTTGTGTCTGAATTCGCATGTGCCTCATAATCCGTTGAAATTGAGCTTTAAGGCATGTCCTTTTCATTTTTCAAGCTGTGATTACCCCCTTAGTTCTTCAAAGTGTTCTCTTAAAGTATGTGTCCCATTTTGAAATGTTTTGGCCATTACCTCCCTCAAGACGTTTTGAGGGCAGCTTTCATTTACAGTCCTGCAGTACTTGTTCCTATGAAATGACCATTAGCACAGGCTTTAAAGCTGCTTTTGCAGGTAACTGCCAGAGGGCGGCAGCCTTTCTATGTTCCCCACCCTGGTAACTAGGGAAAAGCCCTTGCGGCCTGTGGTGTTCCTCGGTTATAAATTAGAGTGGAGTGTGCCCAGACAAACCCACAAAAGCTGATGTCTCCTTTCTTTTGTTTGATTTTTAAATTTAATTTTTATTTTTCATTGGAGTAATGTTCCACTGAGTACCTGGACCACTTCTACTTTGTGCATTCCTCGGTTGATGGACATTTCCATTGCTTCCGAGTGTTGGCTGTGGTAAATATTGTTGGAGTGCAGGATTGCCAGCCTGTGACTTTTTGATTCACATTTTCTCAGGCGATAGGCCCAGCAGTGGGTGTGACTGATTGACTGGTAGCACCGTGTTTCCCTTTGCAAAGCACCTTCTTTGTGTTTTCATTAGTGGCTCTTACCACGTCCCCCTTAGAATCGAGAGTACGCGTTTCTCCACAATCGCTTCAGCATTTATTGTTTGCAGCATTTATGCTAGTGGCCCTTCTGGCTGCTGTGAGCTGATAGGTTTTTGTAATTTGGGTTTGCATGTCTTTGAAAATTCGTAAAACTCATCATTTTTCTCCGCCGTTTTCTTTTCTGCTAAAAAAAAGGAAACAATTGGGAGTACGATCTAACCCTTGAAATTGTCTTCTTGGAAGGTTGCCCTCTTTTGAATTTTTTGGTCGATTTTCCACCCCAGAATTTGTTTAGAGGGCAGGTGTCATATACCGAAGTGCAAGTTTGGTGAATATTTAGTGACCTTTAGCAATGGGTTTAAAGCTGCTCTTGTGGATAGTGGCCTCAAGGAGGCAGCATTTCTCCATTCCCAAATCTATGTACTAGGGCAGCAGAGCCTTTCTGGAAGTCGTGTTCCTAGGTTGTAAATTACATTGGAATGTGCATGGAGAAACCCCCGTAAGTTTATGTCTCATTATTTCTTCTTGGTTTTTAAAATTTTTTTAATTGGGGTAAAGCTTAAGAATATTGTTTGTCCTAGGTGTACACAATCTGGTTCATTTGTACATTATATATGTCTACTCACGTAGAGATCCTCTTCCCATGTAAAATGTTACAGAGGGTTCCGCAGACCTCCCTTGCTATATGGTCGGTCTTTTAGAGGTATGTATATAATACGTGTTTGTATACATATAGTAACACTAAACTTAATTTATCCATTCCCCCCACCTTTCCTTTTAGATGAGTATAGTTTGCTTTCTAAGTCTGTGAGTGTCTTTCTCTGTGGAAATATGTTCATTTGTGTCAGTTATTAGATAACGCCTATAAGTGATATCATAGAATATAGGTCTTTTGCTTTCCGACTTACCTCATGGTTCGTGATTATCTCCAGACTCATTTGTGGTGCCTCAAAGAGCAATGGTTCATTGTTTTCCATGGCTAATACTCCACTGTGTACATGGACCACTTCTTCTTTATCCTTTCACCTGTTGTTGGACATTTTGATTGCTTCACTGTCTTGGCTATTGTGAATAAGGCTGCACTGCAGCTTTTGCAGCCTGTGTCTTCTCGATTCTTGTCTTCTCCGGTGAGAGGGCCAATGGTGCGCCTGCTCATTGAATGGTACCTCCATTTTTACTTTTCAACACAGCTCCTTTCTGTTCTCATTGTTGGCTGTTACCCCTTTGCGTCTCACCGGCAGGTAGAGGGTACACAGTTCTCTAAAACCCCTTCAGCATTTATTGTTTGTAGACTTTTTGCTGATGGTCAGTCGACTGGTGTGAGTTGAAAGTTTTTGTACATTAGATTGCATGGGTCTAACACTCCCTGAGGTTGAGCTTTTATCCATTTTCCTTTGTTTTTTTAAAAGAGAGTGAGTAAAACTTAACTCTTCATACGCTCTTCTTGAAACATTTGCCTGTTTTGAATTTTTTTGTCCATTCCCTACTTCAGCACAATTTTTTAGGGCAGGTGTCCTTTACAGCCCTGAGTCCTCGTGAATGTTACGTGACCATTAGCTGTGAGTTTAAAGCTGCTCTTGCAGGAAACGGCCACAAGGTGGCAGCATTTCTCCTTTACCAAGTTTGGTTACTAGGGAAACAGAGCCTTAATGGAAGTGGTGTTCTAGGTGGTAAATTAGAATGGAATGTGCCAGGAGAAAGCCCTTTAAGTTTAGGTCTCATTTCTTCTTGTTCATATTGGTAATTTACTTTTTATTTTTTATCACAGCAAGTTTGATTACAATGGTTTGTTTGTTCTAGGTGTGCAAGATGTGTTTCTTTCACACATATACATGTATCTATTCTTCCTCGCATCCTTTTCCCATGTAGGTTACGACACAATGTTGAGTAGTCTTCTCCTGGTCTTCCGTAGGTCTTTGGTGATATATGTTTCACATGGTGTGTATATCTCTGTTAACCGCAATATGGTAATGCATCCAATCCTCGTACCTTTCTATTTGGTGAACCATAAGTTTTTTTAATGAATCTGTGATTGCCTTTCTCTGTGGAAATATCTTCATTGGTATCAATTGTTAGGTAACTCCGAAAAGTGATACGACAGGATATGTGTCTTTTGCTTTCTGTCTTACTACAAGTGGCGTGATTACGTCTAGACTCATCTATGGTGCTGCAAATGGCATTGTTTCATTTTGCTCACTAGCGAATATTCCGTCTGTACAGGAAGGAGTTCTTCTTTGTCCACCCATCTGTTGGTGGACTTTTTGGTTACTTCCGTACCTTGGCTATTGTAATACTTTGTAATGGAGATAGGCCTGCCTGTGTCTTTCCAATTCTGTCTTCTTAGATTATACGTCCAGGAGTTGGCCTGCTGGATCATATGGTAGCTCAATGTTTACCTTTTGAAGGCACCTCCCTTCTCTTCTCATTCGTGGCTCTTTCCAAGTTACGTCCCACTGAAAGTTGAGGGTATGCATTTCTCCACAACACCTTCAGCACTTATTGTTTGTAGTTTTCTTGCTGACGGTTATTCTGACAAGTGTGAGCTGATACCTCTTTGTGTTTGAATTCGCATGTGCCTCATAATCCGTTGAAATTGAGCTTTAAGGCATGTCCTTTTCATTTTTCAAGCTGTGATTACCCCCTTAGTTCTTCAAAGTGTTCTCTTAAAGTATGTGTCCCATTTTGAAATGTTTTGGCCATTACCTCCCTCAAGACGTTTTGAGGGCAGCTTTCATTTACAGTCCTGCAGTACTTGTTCCTATGAAATGACCATTAGCACAGGCTTTAAAGCTGCTTTTGCAGGTAACTGCCAGAGGGCGGCAGCCTTTCTATGTTCCCCACCCTGGTAACTAGGGAAAAGCCCTTGCGGCCTGTGGTGTTCCTCGGTTATAAATTAGAGTGGAGTGTGCCCAGACAAACCCACAAAAGCTGATGTCTCCTTTCTTTTGTTTGATTTTTAAATTTAATTTTTATTTTTCATTGGAGTAATGTTCCACTGAGTACCTGGACCACTTCTACTTTGTGCATTCCTCGGTTGATGGACATTTCCATTGCTTCCGAGTGTTGGCTGTGGTAAATATTGTTGGAGTGCAGGATTGCCAGCCTGTGACTTTTTGATTCACATTTTCTCAGGCGATAGGCCCAGCAGTGGGTGTGACTGATTGACTGGTAGCACCGTGTTTCCCTTTGCAAAGCACCTTCTTTGTGTTTTCATTAGTGGCTCTTACCACGTCCCCCTTAGAATCGAGAGTACGCGTTTCTCCACAATCGCTTCAGCATTTATTGTTTGCAGCATTTATGCTAGTGGCCCTTCTGGCTGCTGTGAGCTGATAGGTTTTTGTAATTTGGGTTTGCATGTCTTTGAAAATTCGTAAAACTCATCATTTTTCTCCGCCGTTTTCTTTTCTGCTAAAAAAAAGGAAACAATTGGGAGTACGATCTAACCCTTGAAATTGTCTTCTTGGAAGGTTGCCCTCTTTTGAATTTTTTGGTCGATTTTCCACCCCAGAATTTGTTTAGAGGGCAGGTGTCATATACCGAAGTGCAAGTTTGGTGAATATTTAGTGACCTTTAGCAATGGGTTTAAAGCTGCTCTTGTGGGTAGTGGCCTCAAGGAGGCAGCATTTCTCCATTCCCAAATCTATGTACTAGGGCAGCAGAGCCTTTCTGGAAGTCGTGTTCCTAGGTTGTAAATTACATTGGAATGTGCATGGAGAAACCCCCGTAAGTTTATGTCTCATTATTTCTTCTTGGTTTTTAAAATTTTTTTAATTGGGGTAAAGCTTAAGAATATTGTTTGTCCTAGGTGTACACAATCTGGTTCATTTGTACATTATATATGTCTACTCACGTAGAGATCCTCTTCCCATGTAAAATGTTACAGAGGGTTCCGCAGACCTCCCTTGCTATATGGTCGGTCTTTTAGAGATATGTATATAATACGTGTTTGTATACATATAGTAACACTAAACTTAATTTATCCATTCCCCCCACCTTTCCTTTTAGATGAGTATAGTTTGCTTTCTAAGTCTGTGAGTGTCTTTCTCTGTGGAAATATGTTCATTTGTGTCAGTTATTAGATAACGCCTATAAGTGATATCATAGAATATAGGTCTTTTGCTTTCCGACTTACCTCATGGTTCGTGATTATCTCCAGACTCATTTGTGGTGCCTCAAAGAGCAATGGTTCATTGTTTTCCATGGCTAATACTCCACTGTGTACATGGACCACTTCTTCTTTATCCTTTCACCTGTTGTTGGACATTTTGATTGCTTCACTGTCTTGGCTATTGTGAATAAGGCTGCACTGCAGCTTTTGCAGCCTGTGTCTTCTCGATTCTTGTCTTCTCCGGTGAGAGGGCCAATGGTGGGCCTGCTCATTGAATGGTACCTCCATTTTTACTTTTCAACACAGCTCCTTTCTGTTCTCATTGTTGGCTGTTACCCCTTTGCGTCTCACCGGCAGGTAGAGGGTACACAGTTCTCTAAAACCCCTTCAGCATTTATTGTTTGTAGACTTTTTGCTGATGGTCAGTCGACTGGTGTGAGTTGAAACTTTTTGTAGATTAGATTGCATGGGTCTAACACTCCCTGAGGTTGAGCTTTTATCCATTTTCCTTTGTTTTTTTAAAAGAGAGTGAGTAAAACTTAACTCTTCATACTCTCTTCTTGAAACATTTGCCTGTTTTGAATTTTTTTGTCCATTCCCTACTTCAGCACAATTTTTTAGGGCAGGTGTCCTTTACAGCCCTGAGTCCTCGTGAATGTTACGTGACCATTAGCTGTGAGTTTAAAGCTGCTCTTGCAGGAAACGGCCACAAGGTGGCAGCATTTCTCCTTTACCAAGTTTGGTTACTAGGGAAACAGAGCCTTAATGGAAGTGGTGTTCTAGGTGGTAAATTAGAATGGAATGTGCCAGGAGAAAGCCCTTTAAGTTTAGGTCTCATTTCTTCTTGTTCATATTGGTAATTTACTTTTTATTTTTTATCACAGCAAGTTTGATTACAATGGTTTGTTTGTTCTAGGTGTGCAAGATGTGTTTCTTTCACACATATACATGTATCTATTCTTCCTCGCATCCTTTTCCCACGTAGGTTACGACACAATGTTGAGTAGTCTTCTCCTGGTCTTCCGTAGGTCTTTGGTGATATATGTTTCACATGGTGTGTATATCTCTGTTAACCCCAATATGGTAATGCATCCAATCCTCGTACCTTTCTATTTGGTGAACCATAAGTTTTTTTAATGAATCTGTGATTGCCTTTCTCTGTGGAAATATCTTCATTGGTATCAATTGTTAGGTAACTCCGAAAAGTGATACGACAGGATATGTGTCTTTTGCTTTCTGTCTTACTACAAGTGGCGTGATTACGTCTAGACTCATCTATGGTGCTGCAAATGGCATTGTTTCATTTTGCTCACTAGCGAATATTCCGTCTGTACAGGAAGGAGTTCTTCTTTGTCCACCCATCTGTTGGTGGACTTTTTGGTTACTTCCGTACCTTGGCTATTGTAATACTTTGTAATGGAGATAGGCCTGCCTGTGTCTTTCCAATTCTGTCTTCTTAGATTATACGTCCAGGAGTTGGCCTGCTGGATCATATGGTAGCTCAATGTTTACCTTTTGAAGGCACCTCCCTTCTCTTCTCATTCGTGGCTCTTTCCAAGTTACGTCCCACTGAAAGTTGAGGGTATGCGTTTCTCCACAACACCTTCAGCACTTATTGTTTGTAGTTTTCTTGCTGACGGTTACTCTGACAAGTGTGAGCTGATACCTCTTTGTGTCTGAATTCGCATGTGCCTCATAATCCGTTGAAATTGAGCTTTAAGGCATGTCCTTTTCATTTTTCAAGCTGTGATTACCCCCTTAGTTCTTCAAAGTGTTCTCTTAAAGTATGTGTCCCATTTTGAAATGTTTTGGCCATTACCTCCCTCAAGACGTTTTGAGGGCAGCTTTCATTTACAGTCCTGCAGTACTTGTTCCTATGAAATGACCATTAGCACAGGCTTTAAAGCTGCTTTTGCAGGTAACTGCCAGAGGGCGGCAGCCTTTCTATGTTCCCCACCCTGGTAACTAGGGAAAAGCCCTTGCGGCCTGTGGTGTTCCTCGGTTATAAATTAGAGTGGAGTGTGCCCAGACAAACCCACAAAAGCTGATGTCTCCTTTCTTTTGTTTGATTTTTAAATTTAATTTTTATTTTTCATTGGAGTAATGTTCCACTGAGTACCTGGACCACTTCTACTTTGTGCATTCCTCGGTTGATGGACATTTCCATTGCTTCCGAGTGTTGGCTGTGGTAAATATTGTTGGAGTGCAGGATTGCCAGCCTGTGACTTTTTGATTCACATTTTCTCAGGCGATAGGCCCAGCAGTGGGTGTGACTGATTGACTGGTAGCACCGTGTTTCCCTTTGCAAAGCACCTTCTTTGTGTTTTCATTAGTGGCTCTTACCACGTCCCCCTTAGAATCGAGAGTACGCGTTTCTCCACAATCGCTTCAGCATTTATTGTTTGCAGCATTTATGCTAGTGGCCCTTCTGGCTGCTGTGAGCTGATAGGTTTTTGTAATTTGGGTTTGCATGTCTTTGAAAATTCGTAAAACTCATCATTTTTCTCCGCCGTTTCCTTTTCTGCTAAAAAAAAGGAAACAATTGGGAGTACGATCTAACCCTTGAAATTGTCTTCTTGGAAGGTTGCCCTCTTTTGAATTTTTTGGTCGATTTTCCACCCCAGAATTTGTTTAGAGGGCAGGTGTCATATACCGAAGTGCAAGTTTGGTGAATATTTAGTGACCTTTAGCAATGGGTTTAAAGCTGCTCTTGTGGGTAGTGGCCTCAAGGAGGCAGCATTTCTCCATTCCCAAATCTATGTACTAGGGCAGCAGAGCCTTTCTGGAAGTCGTGTTCCTAGGTTGTAAATTACATTGGAATGTGCATGGAGAAACCCCCGTAAGTTTATGTCTCATTATTTCTTCTTGGTTTTTAAAATTTTTTTAATTGGGGTAAAGCTTAAGAATATTGTTTGTCCTAGGTGTACACAATCTGGTTCATTTGTACATTATATATGTCTACTCACGTAGAGATCCTCTTCCCATGTAAAATGTTACAGAGGGTTCCGCAGACCTCCCTTGCTATACGGTCGGTCTTTTAGAGGTATGTATATAATACGTGTTTGTATACATATAGTAACACTAAACTTAATTTATCCATTCCCCCCACCTTTCCTTTTAGATGAGTATAGTTTGCTTTCTAAGTCTGTGAGTGTCTTTCTCTGTGGAAATATGTTCATTTGTGTCAGTTATTAGATAACGCCTATAAGTGATATCATAGAATATAGGTCTTTTGCTTTCCGACTTACCTCATGGTTCGTGATTATCTCCAGACTCATTTGTGGTGCCTCAAAGAGCAATGGTTCATTGTTTTCCATGGCTAATACTCCACTGTGTACATGGACCACTTCTTCTTTATCCTTTCACCTGTTGTTGGACATTTTGATTGCTTCACTGTCTTGGCTATTGTGAATAAGGCTGCACTGCAGCTTTTGCAGCCTGTGTCTTCTCGATTCTTGTCTTCTCAGGTGAGAGGGCCAATGGTGGGCCTGCTCATTGAATGGTACCTCCATTTTTACTTTTCAACACAGCTCCTTTCTGTTCTCATTGTTGGCTGTTACCCCTTTGCGTCTCACCGGCAGGTAGAGGGTACACAGTTCTCTAAAACCCCTTCAGCATTTATTGTTTGTAGACTTTTTGCTGATGGTCAGTCGACTGGTGTGAGTTGAAACTTTTTGTAGATTAGATTGCATGGGTCTAACACTCCCTGAGGTTGAGCTTTTATCCATTTTCCTTTGTTTTTTTAAAAGAGAGTGAGTAAAACTTAACTCTTCATACTCTCTTCTTGAAACATTTGCCTGTTTTGAATTTTTTTGTCCATTCCCTACTTCAGCACAATTTTTTAGGGCAGGTGTCCTTTACAGCCCTGAGTCCTCGTGAATGTTACGTGACCATTAGCTGTGAGTTTAAAGCTGCTCTTGCAGGAAACGGCCACGAGGTGGCAGCATTTCTCCTTTACCAAGTTTGGTTACTAGGGAAACAGAGCCTTAATGGAAGTGGTGTTCTAGGTGGTAAATTAGAATGGAATGTGCCAGGAGAAAGCCCTTTAAGTTTAGGTCTCATTTCTTCTTGTTCATATTTGTAATTTACTTTTTATTTTTTATCACAGCAAGTTTGATTACAATGGTTTGTTTGTTCTAGGTGTGCAAGATGTGTTTCTTTCACACATATACATGTATCTATTCTTCCTCGCATCCTTTTCCCACGTAGGTTATGACACAATGTTGAGTAGTCTTCTCCTGGTCTTCCGTAGGTCTTTGGTGATATATGTTTCACATGGTGTGTATATCTCTGTTAACCGCAATATGGTAATGCATCCAATCCTCGTACCTTTCTATTTGGTGAACCATAAGTTTTTTTAATGAATCTGTGATTGCCTTTCTCTGTGGAAATATCTTCATTGGTATCAATTGTTAGGTAACTCCGAAAAGTGATACGACAGGATATGTGTCTTTTGCTTTCTGTCTTACTACAAGTGGCGTGATTACGTCTAGACTCATCTATGGTGCTGCAAATGGCATTGTTTCATTTTGCTCACTAGCGAATATTCCGTCTGTACAGGAAGGAGTTCTTCTTTGTCCACCCATCTGTTGGTGGACTTTTTGGTTACTTCCGTACCTTGGCTATTGTAATACTTTGTAATGGAGATAGGCCTGCCTGTGTCTTTCCAATTCTGTCTTCTTAGATTATACGTCCAGGAGTTGGCCTGCTGGATCATATGGTAGCTCAATGTTTACCTTTTGAAGGCACCTCCCTTCTCTTCTCATTCGTGGCTCTTTCCAAGTTACGTCCCACTGAAAGTTGAGGGTATGCGTTTCTCCACAACACCTTCAGCACTTATTGTTTGTAGTTTTCTTGCTGACGGTTACTCTGACAAGTGTGAGCTGATACCTCTTTGTGTCTGAATTCGCATGTGCCTCATAATCCGTTGAAATTGAGCTTTAAGGCATGTCCTTTTCATTTTTCAAGCTGTGATTACCCCCTTAGTTCTTCAAAGTGTTCTCTTAAAGTATGTGTCCCATTTTGAAATGTTTTGGCCATTACCTCCCTCAAGACGTTTTGAGGGCAGCTTTCATTTACAGTCCTGCAGTACTTGTTCCTATGAAATGACCATTAGCACAGGCTTTAAAGCTGCTTTTGCAGGTAACTGCCAGAGGGCGGCAGCCTTTCTATGTTCCCCACCCTGGTAACTAGGGAAAAGCCCTTGCGGCCTGTGGTGTTCCTCGGTTATAAATTAGAGTGGAGTGTGCCCAGACAAACCCACAAAAGCTGATGTCTCCTTTCTTTTGTTTGATTTTTAAATTTAATTTTTATTTTTCATTGGAGTAATGTTCCACTGAGTACCTGGACCACTTCTACTTTGTGCATTCCTCGGTTGATGGACATTTCCATTGCTTCCGAGTGTTGGCTGTGGTAAATATTGTTGGAGTGCAGGATTGCCAGCCTGTGACTTTTTGATTCACATTTTCTCAGGCGATAGGCCCAGCAGTGGGTGTGACTGATTGACTGGTAGCACCGTGTTTCCCTTTGCAAAGCACCTTCTTTGTGTTTTCATTAGTGGCTCTTACCACGTCCCCCTTAGAATCGAGAGTACGCGTTTCTCCACAATCGCTTCAGCATTTATTGTTTGCAGCATTTATGCTAGTGGCCCTTCTGGCTGCTGTGAGCTGATAGGTTTTTGTAATTTGGGTTTGCATGTCTTTGAAAATTCGTAAAACTCATCATTTTTCTCCGCCGTTTTCTTTTCTGCTAAAAAAAAGGAAACAATTGGGAGTACGATCTAACCCTTGAAATTGTCTTCTTGGAAGGTTGCCCTCTTTTGAATTTTTTGGTCGATTTTCCACCCCAGAATTTGTTTAGAGGGCAGGTGTCATATACCGAAGTGCAAGTTTGGTGAATATTTAGTGACCTTTAGCAATGGGTTTAAAGCTGCTCTTGTGGATAGTGGCCTCAAGGAGGCAGCATTTCTCCATTCCCAAATCTATGTACTAGGGCAGCAGAGCCTTTCTGGAAGTCGTGTTCCTAGGTTGTAAATTACATTGGAATGTGCATGGAGAAACCCCCGTAAGTTTATGTCTCATTATTTCTTCTTGGTTTTTAAAATTTTTTTAATTGGGGTAAAGCTTAAGAATATTGTTTGTCCTAGGTGTACACAATCTGGTTCATTTGTACATTATATATGTCTACTCACGTAGAGATCCTCTTCCCATGTAAAATGTTACAGAGGGTTCCGCAGACCTCCCTTGCTATACGGTCGGTCTTTTAGAGGTATGTATATAATACTTGTTTGTATACATATAGTAACACTAAACTTAATTTATCCATTCCCCCCACCTTTCCTTTTAGATGAGTATAGTTTGCTTTCTAAGTCTGTGAGTGTCTTTCTCTGTGGAAATATGTTCATTTGTGTCAGTTATTAGATAACGCCTATAAGTGATATCATAGAATATAGGTCTTTTGCTTTCCGACTTACCTCATGGTTCGTGATTATCTCCAGACTCATTTGTGGTGCCTCAAAGAGCAATGGTTCATTGTTTTCCATGGCTAATACTCCACTGTGTACATGGACCACTTCTTCTTTATCCTTTCACCTGTTGTTGGACATTTTGATTGCTTCACTGTCTTGGCTATTGTGAATAAGGCTGCACTGCAGCTTTTGCAGCCTGTGTCTTCTCGATTCTTGTCTTCTCCGGTGAGAGGGCCAATGGTGGGCCTGCTCATTGAATGGTACCTCCATTTTTACTTTTCAACACAGCTCCTTTCTGTTCTCATTGTTGGCTGTTACCCCTTTGCGTCTCACCGGCAGGTAGAGGGTACACAGTTCTCTAAAACCCCTTCAGCATTTATTGTTTGTAGACTTTTTGCTGATGGTCAGTCGACTGGTGTGAGTTGAAACTTTTTGTAGATTAGATTGCATGGGTCTAACACTCCCTGAGGTTGAGCTTTTATCCATTTTCCTTTGTTTTTTTAAAAGAGAGTGAGTAAAACTTAACTCTTCATACGCTCTTCTTGAAACATTTGCCTGTTTTGAATTTTTTTGTCCATTCCCTACTTCAGCACAATTTTTTAGGGCAGGTGTCCTTTACAGCCCTGAGTCCTCGTGAATGTTACGTGACCATTAGCTGTGAGTTTAAAGCTGCTCTTGCAGGAAACGGCCACGAGGTGGCAGCATTTCTCCTTTACCAAGTTTGGTTACTAGGGAAACAGAGCCTTAATGGAAGTGGTGTTCTAGGTGGTAAATTAGAATGGAATGTGCCAGGAGAAAGCCCTTTAAGTTTAGGTCTCATTTCTTCTTGTTCATATTGGTAATTTACTTTTTATTTTTTATCACAGCAAGTTTGATTACAATGGTTTGTTTGTTCTAGGTGTGCAAGATGTGTTTCTTTCACACATATACATGTATCTATTCTTCCTCGCATCCTTTTCCCACGTAGGTTATGACACAATGTTGAGTAGTCTTCTCCTGGTCTTCCGTAGGTCTTTGGTGATATATGTTTCACATGGTGTGTATATCTCTGTTAACCGCAATATGGTAATGCATCCAATCCTCGTACCTTTCTATTTGGTGAACCATAAGTTTTTTTAATGAATCTGTGATTGCCTTTCTCTGTGGAAATATCTTCATTGGTATCAATTGTTAGGTAACTCCGAAAAGTGATACGACAGGATATGTGTCTTTTGCTTTCTCTCTTACTACAAGTGGCGTGATTACGTCTAGACTCATCTATGGTGCTGCAAATGGCATTGTTTCATTTTGCTCACTAGCGAATATTCCGTCTGTACAGGAAGGAGTTCTTCTTTGTCCACCCATCTGTTGGTGGACTTTTTGGTTACTTCCGTACCTTGGCTATTGTAATACTTTGTAATGGAGATAGGCCTGCCTGTGTCTTTCCAATTCTGTCTTCTTAGATTATACGTCCAGGAGTTGGCCTGCTGGATCATATGGTAGCTCAATGTTTACCTTTTGAAGGCACCTCCCTTCTCTTCTCATTCGTGGCTCTTTCCAAGTTACGTCCCACTGAAAGTTGAGGGTATGCGTTTCTCCACAACACCTTCAGCACTTATTGTTTGTAGTTTTCTTGCTGACGGTTACTCTGACAAGTCTGAGCTGATACCTCTTTGTGTCTGAATTCGCATGTGCCTCATAATCCGTTGAAATTGAGCTTTAAGGCATGTCCTTTTCATTTTTCAAGCTGTGATTACCCCCTTAGTTCTTCAAAGTGTTCTCTTAAAGTATGTGTCCCATTTTGAAATGTTTTGGCCATTACCTCCCTCAAGACGTTTTGAGGGCAGCTTTCATTTACAGTCCTGCAGTACTTGTTCCTATGAAATGACCATTAGCACAGGCTTTAAAGCTGCTTTTGCAGGTAACTGCCAGAGGGCGGCAGCCTTTCTATGTTCCCCACCCTGGTAACTAGGGAAAAGCCCTTGCGGCCTGTGGTGTTCCTCGGTTATAAATTAGAGTGGAGTGTGCCCAGACAAACCCACAAAAGCTGATGTCTCCTTTCTTTTGTTTGATTTTTAAATTTAATTTTTATTTTTCATTGGAGTAATGTTCCACTGAGTACCTGGACCACTTCTACTTTGTGCATTCCTCGGTTGATGGACATTTCCATTGCTTCCGAGTGTTGGCTGTGGTAAATATTGTTGGAGTGCAGGATTGCCAGCCTGTGACTTTTTGATTCACATTTTCTCAGGCGATAGGCCCAGCAGTGGGTGTGACTGATTGACTGGTAGCACCGTGTTTCCCTTTGCAAAGCACCTTCTTTGTGTTTTCATTAGTGGCTCTTACCACGTCCCCCTTAGAATCGAGAGTACGCGTTTCTCCACAATCGCTTCAGCATTTATTGTTTGCAGCATTTATGCTAGTGGCCCTTCTGGCTGCTGTGAGCTGATAGGTTTTTGTAATTTGGGTTTGCATGTCTTTGAAAATTCGTAAAACTCATCATTTTTCTCCGCCGTTTTCTTTTCTGCTAAAAAAAAGGAAACAATTGGGAGTACGATCTAACCCTTGAAATTGTCTTCTTGGAAGGTTGCCCTCTTTTGAATTTTTTGGTCGATTTTCCACCCCAGAATTTGTTTAGAGGGCAGGTGTCATATACCGAAGTGCAAGTTTGGTGAATATTTAGTGACCTTTAGCAATGGGTTTAAAGCTGCTCTTGTGGATAGTGGCCTCAAGGAGGCAGCATTTCTCCATTCCCAAATCTATGTACTAGGGCAGCAGAGCCTTTCTGGAAGTCGTGTTCCTAGGTTGTAAATTACATTGGAATGTGCATGGAGAAACCCCCGTAAGTTTATGTCTCATTATTTCTTCTTGGTTTTTAAAATTTTTTTAATTGGGGTAAAGCTTAAGAATATTGTTTGTCCTAGGTGTACACAATCTGGTTCATTTGTACATTATATATGTCTACTCACGTAGAGATCCTCTTCCCATGTAAAATGTTACAGAGGGTTCCGCAGACCTCCCTTGCTATATGGTCGGTCTTTTAGAGGTATGTATATAATACGTGTTTGTATACATATAGTAACACTAAACTTAATTTATCCATTCCCCCCACCTTTCCTTTTAGATGAGTATAGTTTGCTTTCTAAGTCTGTGAGTGTCTTTCTCTGTGGAAATATGTTCATTTGTGTCAGTTATTAGATAACGCCTATAAGTGATATCATAGAATATAGGTCTTTTGCTTTCCGACTTACCTCATGGTTCGTGATTATCTCCAGACTCATTTGTGGTGCCTCAAAGAGCAATGGTTCATTGTTTTCCATGGCTAATACTCCACTGTGTACATGGACCACTTCTTCTTTATCCTTTCACCTGTTGTTGGACATTTTGATTGCTTCACTGTCTTGGCTATTGTGAATAAGGCTGCACTGCAGCTTTTGCAGCCTGTGTCTTCTCGATTCTTGTCTTCTCCGGTGAGAGGGCCAATGGTGCGCCTGCTCATTGAATGGTACCTCCATTTTTACTTTTCAACACAGCTCCTTTCTGTTCTCATTGTTGGCTGTTACCCCTTTGCGTCTCACCGGCAGGTAGAGGGTACACAGTTCTCTAAAACCCCTTCAGCATTTATTGTTTGTAGACTTTTTGCTGATGGTCAGTCGACTGGTGTGAGTTGAAACTTTTTGTAGATTAGATTGCATGGGTCTAACACTCCCTGAGGTTGAGCTTTTATCCATTTTCCTTTGTTTTTTTAAAAGAGAGTGAGTAAAACTTAACTCTTCATACGCTCTTCTTGAAACATTTGCCTGTTTTGAATTTTTTTGTCCATTCCCTACTTCAGCACAATTTTTTAGGGCAGGTGTCCTTTACAGCCCTGAGTCCTCGTGAATGTTACGTGACCATTAGCTGTGAGTTTAAAGCTGCTCTTGCAGGAAACGGCCACAAGGTGGCAGCATTTCTCCTTTACCAAGTTTGGTTACTAGGGAAACAGAGCCTTAATGGAAGTGGTGTTCTAGGTGGTAAATTAGAATGGAATGTGCCAGGAGAAAGCCCTTTAAGTTTAGGTCTCATTTCTTCTTGTTCATATTGGTAATTTACTTTTTATTTTTTATCACAGCAAGTTTGATTACAATGGTTTGTTTGTTCTAGGTGTGCAAGATGTGTTTCTTTCACACATATACATGTATCTATTCTTCCTCGCATCCTTTTCCCATGTAGGTTACGACACAATGTTGAGTAGTCTTCTCCTGGTCTTCCGTAGGTCTTTGGTGATATATGTTTCACATGGTGTGTATATCTCTGTTAACCGCAATATGGTAATGCATCCAATCCTCGTACCTTTCTATTTGGTGAACCATAAGTTTTTTTAATGAATCTGTGATTGCCTTTCTCTGTGGAAATATCTTCATTGGTATCAATTGTTAGGTAACTCCGAAAAGTGATACGACAGGATATGTGTCTTTTGCTTTCTGTCTTACTACAAGTGGCGTGATTACGTCTAGACTCATCTATGGTGCTGCAAATGGCATTGTTTCATTTTGCTCACTAGCGAATATTCCGTCTGTACAGGAAGGAGTTCTTCTTTGTCCACCCATCTGTTGGTGGACTTTTTGGTTACTTCCGTACCTTGGCTATTGTAATACTTTGTAATGGAGATAGGCCTGCCTGTGTCTTTCCAATTCTGTCTTCTTAGATTATACGTCCAGGAGTTGGCCTGCTGGATCATATGGTAGCTCAATGTTTACCTTTTGAAGGCACCTCCCTTCTCTTCTCATTCGTGGCTCTTTCCAAGTTACGTCCCACTGAAAGTTGAGGGTATGCATTTCTCCACAACACCTTCAGCACTTATTGTTTGTAGTTTTCTTGCTGACGGTTATTCTGACAAGTGTGAGCTGATACCTCTTTGTGTTTGAATTCGCATGTGCCTCATAATCCGTTGAAATTGAGCTTTAAGGCATGTCCTTTTCATTTTTCAAGCTGTGATTACCCCCTTAGTTCTTCAAAGTGTTCTCTTAAAGTATGTGTCCCATTTTGAAATGTTTTGGCCATTACCTCCCTCAAGACGTTTTGAGGGCAGCTTTCATTTACAGTCCTGCAGTACTTGTTCCTATGAAATGACCATTAGCACAGGCTTTAAAGCTGCTTTTGCAGGTAACTGCCAGAGGGCGGCAGCCTTTCTATGTTCCCCACCCTGGTAACTAGGGAAAAGCCCTTGCGGCCTGTGGTGTTCCTCGGTTATAAATTAGAGTGGAGTGTGCCCAGACAAACCCACAAAAGCTGATGTCTCCTTTCTTTTGTTTGATTTTTAAATTTAATTTTTATTTTTCATTGGAGTAATGTTCCACTGAGTACCTGGACCACTTCTACTTTGTGCATTCCTCGGTTGATGGACATTTCCATTGCTTCCGAGTGTTGGCTGTGGTAAATATTGTTGGAGTGCAGGATTGCCAGCCTGTGACTTTTTGATTCACATTTTCTCAGGCGATAGGCCCAGCAGTGGGTGTGACTGATTGACTGGTAGCACCGTGTTTCCCTTTGCAAAGCACCTTCTTTGTGTTTTCATTAGTGGCTCTTACCACGTCCCCCTTAGAATCGAGAGTACGCGTTTCTCCACAATCGCTTCAGCATTTATTGTTTGCAGCATTTATGCTAGTGGCCCTTCTGGCTGCTGTGAGCTGATAGGTTTTTGTAATTTGGGTTTGCATGTCTTTGAAAATTCGTAAAACTCATCATTTTTCTCCGCCGTTTTCTTTTCTGCTAAAAAAAAGGAAACAATTGGGAGTACGATCTAACCCTTGAAATTGTCTTCTTGGAAGGTTGCCCTCTTTTGAATTTTTTGGTCGATTTTCCACCCCAGAATTTGTTTAGAGGGCAGGTGTCATATACCGAAGTGCAAGTTTGGTGAATATTTAGTGACCTTTAGCAATGGGTTTAAAGCTGCTCTTGTGGGTAGTGGCCTCAAGGAGGCAGCATTTCTCCATTCCCAAATCTATGTACTAGGGCAGCAGAGCCTTTCTGGAAGTCGTGTTCCTAGGTTGTAAATTACATTGGAATGTGCATGGAGAAACCCCCGTAAGTTTATGTCTCATTATTTCTTCTTGGTTTTTAAAATTTTTTTAATTGGGGTAAAGCTTAAGAATATTGTTTGTCCTAGGTGTACACAATCTGGTTCATTTGTACATTATATATGTCTACTCACGTAGAGATCCTCTTCCCATGTAAAATGTTACAGAGGGTTCCGCAGACCTCCCTTGCTATATGGTCGGTCTTTTAGAGATATGTATATAATACGTGTTTGTATACATATAGTAACACTAAACTTAATTTATCCATTCCCCCCACCTTTCCTTTTAGATGAGTATAGTTTGCTTTCTAAGTCTGTGAGTGTCTTTCTCTGTGGAAATATGTTCATTTGTGTCAGTTATTAGATAACGCCTATAAGTGATATCATAGAATATAGGTCTTTTGCTTTCCGACTTACCTCATGGTTCGTGATTATCTCCAGACTCATTTGTGGTGCCTCAAAGAGCAATGGTTCATTGTTTTCCATGGCTAATACTCCACTGTGTACATGGACCACTTCTTCTTTATCCTTTCACCTGTTGTTGGACATTTTGATTGCTTCACTGTCTTGGCTATTGTGAATAAGGCTGCACTGCAGCTTTTGCAGCCTGTGTCTTCTCGATTCTTGTCTTCTCCGGTGAGAGGGCCAATGGTGGGCCTGCTCATTGAATGGTACCTCCATTTTTACTTTTCAACACAGCTCCTTTCTGTTCTCATTGTTGGCTGTTACCCCTTTGCGTCTCACCGGCAGGTAGAGGGTACACAGTTCTCTAAAACCCCTTCAGCATTTATTGTTTGTAGACTTTTTGCTGATGGTCAGTCGACTGGTGTGAGTTGAAACTTTTTGTAGATTAGATTGCATGGGTCTAACACTCCCTGAGGTTGAGCTTTTATCCATTTTCCTTTGTTTTTTTAAAAGAGAGTGAGTAAAACTTAACTCTTCATACTCTCTTCTTGAAACATTTGCCTGTTTTGAATTTTTTTGTCCATTCCCTACTTCAGCACAATTTTTTAGGGCAGGTGTCCTTTACAGCCCTGAGTCCTCGTGAATGTTACGTGACCATTAGCTGTGAGTTTAAAGCTGCTCTTGCAGGAAACGGCCACAAGGTGGCAGCATTTCTCCTTTACCAAGTTTGGTTACTAGGGAAACAGAGCCTTAATGGAAGTGGTGTTCTAGGTGGTAAATTAGAATGGAATGTGCCAGGAGAAAGCCCTTTAAGTTTAGGTCTCATTTCTTCTTGTTCATATTGGTAATTTACTTTTTATTTTTTATCACAGCAAGTTTGATTACAATGGTTTGTTTGTTCTAGGTGTGCAAGATGTGTTTCTTTCACACATATACATGTATCTATTCTTCCTCGCATCCTTTTCCCACGTAGGTTACGACACAATGTTGAGTAGTCTTCTCCTGGTCTTCCGTAGGTCTTTGGTGATATATGTTTCACATGGTGTGTATATCTCTGTTAACCCCAATATGGTAATGCATCCAATCCTCGTACCTTTCTATTTGGTGAACCATAAGTTTTTTTAATGAATCTGTGATTGCCTTTCTCTGTGGAAATATCTTCATTGGTATCAATTGTTAGGTAACTCCGAAAAGTGATACGACAGGATATGTGTCTTTTGCTTTCTGTCTTACTACAAGTGGCGTGATTACGTCTAGACTCATCTATGGTGCTGCAAATGGCATTGTTTCATTTTGCTCACTAGCGAATATTCCGTCTGTACAGGAAGGAGTTCTTCTTTGTCCACCCATCTGTTGGTGGACTTTTTGGTTACTTCCGTACCTTGGCTATTGTAATACTTTGTAATGGAGATAGGCCTGCCTGTGTCTTTCCAATTCTGTCTTCTTAGATTATACGTCCAGGAGTTGGCCTGCTGGATCATATGGTAGCTCAATGTTTACCTTTTGAAGGCACCTCCCTTCTCTTCTCATTCGTGGCTCTTTCCAAGTTACGTCCCACTGAAAGTTGAGGGTATGCGTTTCTCCACAACACCTTCAGCACTTATTGTTTGTAGTTTTCTTGCTGACGGTTACTCTGACAAGTCTGAGCTGATACCTCTTTGTGTCTGAATTCGCATGTGCCTCATAATCCGTTGAAATTGAGCTTTAAGGCATGTCCTTTTCATTTTTCAAGCTGTGATTACCCCCTTAGTTCTTCAAAGTGTTCTCTTAAAGTATGTGTCCCATTTTGAAATGTTTTGGCCATTACCTCCCTCAAGACGTTTTGAGGGCAGCTTTCATTTACAGTCCTGCAGTACTTGTTCCTATGAAATGACCATTAGCACAGGCTTTAAAGCTGCTTTTGCAGGTAACTGCCAGAGGGCGGCAGCCTTTCTATGTTCCCCACCCTGGTAACTAGGGAAAAGCCCTTGCGGCCTGTGGTGTTCCTCGGTTATAAATTAGAGTGGAGTGTGCCCAGACAAACCCACAAAAGCTGATGTCTCCTTTCTTTTGTTTGATTTTTAAATTTAATTTTTATTTTTCATTGGAGTAATGTTCCACTGAGTACCTGGACCACTTCTACTTTGTGCATTCCTCGGTTGATGGACATTTCCATTGCTTCCGAGTGTTGGCTGTGGTAAATATTGTTGGAGTGCAGGATTGCCAGCCTGTGACTTTTTGATTCACATTTTCTCAGGCGATAGGCCCAGCAGTGGGTGTGACTGATTGACTGGTAGCACCGTGTTTCCCTTTGCAAAGCACCTTCTTTGTGTTTTCATTAGTGGCTCTTACCACGTCCCCCTTAGAATCGAGAGTACGCGTTTCTCCACAATCGCTTCAGCATTTATTGTTTGCAGCATTTATGCTAGTGGCCCTTCTGGCTGCTGTGAGCTGATAGGTTTTTGTAATTTGGGTTTGCATGTCTTTGAAAATTCGTAAAACTCATCATTTTTCTCCGCCGTTTCCTTTTCTGCTAAAAAAAAGGAAACAATTGGGAGTACGATCTAACCCTTGAAATTGTCTTCTTGGAAGGTTGCTCTCTTTTGAATTTTTTGGTCGATTTTCCACCCCAGAATTTGTTTAGAGGGAGGTGTCATATACCGAAGTGCAAGTTTGGTGAATATTTAGTGACCTTTAGCAATGGGTTTAAAGCTGCTCTTGTGGGTAGTGGCCTCAAGGAGGCAGCATTTCTCCATTCCCAAATCTATGTACTAGGGCAGCAGAGCCTTTCTGGAAGTCGTGTTCCTAGGTTGTAAATTACATTGGAATGTGCATGGAGAAACCCCCGTAAGTTTATGTCTCATTATTTCTTCTTGGTTTTTAAAATTTTTTTAATTGGGGTAAAGCTTAAGAATATTGTTTGTCCTAGGTGTACACAATCTGGTTCATTTGTACATTATATATGTCTACTCACGTAGAGATCCTCTTCCCATGTAAAATGTTACAGAGGGTTCCGCAGACCTCCCTTGCTATACGGTCGGTCTTTTAGAGGTATGTATATAATACGTGTTTGTATACATATAGTAACACTAAACTTAATTTATCCATTCCCCCCACCTTTCCTTTTAGATGAGTATAGTTTGCTTTCTAAGTCTGTGAGTGTCTTTCTCTGTGGAAATATGTTCATTTGTGTCAGTTATTAGATAACGCCTATAAGTGATATCATAGAATATAGGTCTTTTGCTTTCCGACTTACCTCATGGTTCGTGATTATCTCCAGACTCATTTGTGGTGCCTCAAAGAGCAATGGTTCATTGTTTTCCATGGCTAATACTCCACTGTGTACATGGACCACTTCTTCTTTATCCTTTCACCTGTTGTTGGACATTTTGATTGCTTCACTGTCTTGGCTATTGTGAATAAGGCTGCACTGCAGCTTTTGCAGCCTGTGTCTTCTCGATTCTTGTCTTCTCAGGTGAGAGGGCCAATGGTGGGCCTGCTCATTGAATGGTACCTCCATTTTTACTTTTCAACACAGCTCCTTTCTGTTCTCATTGTTGGCTGTTACCCCTTTGCGTCTCACCGGCAGGTAGAGGGTACACAGTTCTCTAAAACCCCTTCAGCATTTATTGTTTGTAGACTTTTTGCTGATGGTCAGTCGACTGGTGTGAGTTGAAACTTTTTGTAGATTAGATTGCATGGGTCTAACACTCCCTGAGGTTGAGCTTTTATCCATTTTCCTTTGTTTTTTTAAAAGAGAGTGAGTAAAACTTAACTCTTCATACTCTCTTCTTGAAACATTTGCCTGTTTTGAATTTTTTTGTCCATTCCCTACTTCAGCACAATTTTTTAGGGCAGGTGTCCTTTACAGCCCTGAGTCCTCGTGAATGTTACGTGACCATTAGCTGTGAGTTTAAAGCTGCTCTTGCAGGAAACGGCCACGAGGTGGCAGCATTTCTCCTTTACCAAGTTTGGTTACTAGGGAAACAGAGCCTTAATGGAAGTGGTGTTCTAGGTGGTAAATTAGAATGGAATGTGCCAGGAGAAAGCCCTTTAAGTTTAGGTCTCATTTCTTCTTGTTCATATTTGTAATTTACTTTTTATTTTTTATCACAGCAAGTTTGATTACAATGGTTTGTTTGTTCTAGGTGTGCAAGATGTGTTTCTTTCACACATATACATGTATCTATTCTTCCTCGCATCCTTTTCCCACGTAGGTTATGACACAATGTTGAGTAGTCTTCTCCTGGTCTTCCGTAGGTCTTTGGTGATATATGTTTCACATGGTGTGTATATCTCTGTTAACCGCAATATGGTAATGCATCCAATCCTCGTACCTTTCTATTTGGTGAACCATAAGTTTTTTTAATGAATCTGTGATTGCCTTTCTCTGTGGAAATATCTTCATTGGTATCAATTGTTAGGTAACTCCGAAAAGTGATACGACAGGATATGTGTCTTTTGCTTTCTCTCTTACTACAAGTGGCGTGATTACGTCTAGACTCATCTATGGTGCTGCAAATGGCATTGTTTCATTTTGCTCACTAGCGAATATTCCGTCTGTACAGGAAGGAGTTCTTCTTTGTCCACCCATCTGTTGGTGGACTTTTTGGTTACTTCCGTACCTTGGCTATTGTAATACTTTGTAATGGAGATAGGCCTGCCTGTGTCTTTCCAATTCTGTCTTCTTAGATTATACGTCCAGGAGTTGGCCTGCTGGATCATATGGTAGCTCAATGTTTACCTTTTGAAGGCACCTCCCTTCTCTTCTCATTCGTGGCTCTTTCCAAGTTACGTCCCACTGAAAGTTGAGGGTATGCGTTTCTCCACAACACCTTCAGCACTTATTGTTTGTAGTTTTCTTGCTGACGGTTACTCTGACAAGTCTGAGCTGATACCTCTTTGTGTCTGAATTCGCATGTGCCTCATAATCCGTTGAAATTGAGCTTTAAGGCATGTCCTTTTCATTTTTCAAGCTGTGATTACCCCCTTAGTTCTTCAAAGTGTTCTCTTAAAGTATGTGTCCCATTTTGAAATGTTTTGGCCATTACCTCCCTCAAGACGTTTTGAGGGCAGCTTTCATTTACAGTCCTGCAGTACTTGTTCCTATGAAATGACCATTAGCACAGGCTTTAAAGCTGCTTTTGCAGGTAACTGCCAGAGGGCGGCAGCCTTTCTATGTTCCCCACCCTGGTAACTAGGGAAAAGCCCTTGCGGCCTGTGGTGTTCCTCGGTTATAAATTAGAGTGGAGTGTGCCCAGACAAACCCACAAAAGCTGATGTCTCCTTTCTTTTGTTTGATTTTTAAATTTAATTTTTATTTTTCATTGGAGTAATGTTCCACTGAGTACCTGGACCACTTCTACTTTGTGCATTCCTCGGTTGATGGACATTTCCATTGCTTCCGAGTGTTGGCTGTGGTAAATATTGTTGGAGTGCAGGATTGCCAGCCTGTGACTTTTTGATTCACATTTTCTCAGGCGATAGGCCCAGCAGTGGGTGTGACTGATTGACTGGTAGCACCGTGTTTCCCTTTGCAAAGCACCTTCTTTGTGTTTTCATTAGTGGCTCTTACCACGTCCCCCTTAGAATCGAGAGTACGCGTTTCTCCACAATCGCTTCAGCATTTATTGTTTGCAGCATTTATGCTAGTGGCCCTTCTGGCTGCTGTGAGCTGATAGGTTTTTGTAATTTGGGTTTGCATGTCTTTGAAAATTCGTAAAACTCATCATTTTTCTCCGCCGTTTTCTTTTCTGCTAAAAAAAAGGAAACAATTGGGAGTACGATCTAACCCTTGAAATTGTCTTCTTGGAAGGTTGCCCTCTTTTGAATTTTTTGGTCGATTTTCCACCCCAGAATTTGTTTAGAGGGCAGGTGTCATATACCGAAGTGCAAGTTTGGTGAATATTTAGTGACCTTTAGCAATGGGTTTAAAGCTGCTCTTGTGGATAGTGGCCTCAAGGAGGCAGCATTTCTCCATTCCCAAATCTATGTACTAGGGCAGCAGAGCCTTTCTGGAAGTCGTGTTCCTAGGTTGTAAATTACATTGGAATGTGCATGGAGAAACCCCCGTAAGTTTATGTCTCATTATTTCTTCTTGGTTTTTAAAATTTTTTTAATTGGGGTAAAGCTTAAGAATATTGTTTGTCCTAGGTGTACACAATCTGGTTCATTTGTACATTATATATGTCTACTCACGTAGAGATCCTCTTCCCATGTAAAATGTTACAGAGGGTTCCGCAGACCTCCCTTGCTATACGGTCGGTCTTTTAGAGGTATGTATATAATACTTGTTTGTATACATATAGTAACACTAAAGTTAATTTATCCATTCCCCCCACCTTTCCTTTTAGATGAGTATAGTTTGCTTTCTAAGTCTGTGAGTGTCTTTCTCTGTGGAAATATGTTCATTTGTGTCAGTTATTAGATAACGCCTATAAGTGATATCATAGAATATAGGTCTTTTGCTTTCCGACTTACCTCATGGTTCGTGATTATCTCCAGACTCATTTGTGGTGCCTCAAAGAGCAATGGTTCATTGTTTTCCATGGCTAATACTCCACTGTGTACATGGACCACTTCTTCTTTATCCTTTCACCTGTTGTTGGACATTTTGATTGCTTCACTGTCTTGGCTATTGTGAATAAGGCTGCACTGCAGCTTTTGCAGCCTGTGTCTTCTCGATTCTTGTCTTCTCCGGTGAGAGGGCCAATGGTGCGCCTGCTCATTGAATGGTACCTCCATTTTTACTTTTCAACACAGCTCCTTTCTGTTCTCATTATTGGCTGTTACCCCTTTGCGTCTCACCGGCAGGTAGAGGGTACACAGTTCTCTAAAACCCCTTCAGCATTTATTGTTTGTAGACTTTTTGCTGATGGTCAGTCGACTGGTGTGAGTTGAAACTTTTTGTAGATTAGATTGCATGGGTCTAACACTCCCTGAGGTTGAGCTTTTATCCATTTTCCTTTGTTTTTTTAAAAGAGAGTGAGTAAAACTTGACTCTTCATACGCTCTTCTTGAAACATTTGCCTGTTTTGAATTTTTTTGTCCATTCACTACTTCAGCACAATTTTTTAGGGCAGGTGTCCTTTACAGCCCTGAGTCCTCGTGAATGTTACGTGACCATTAGCTGTGAGTTTAAAGCTGCTCTTGCAGGAAACGGCCACGAGGTGGCAGCATTTCTCCTTTACCAAGTTTGGTTACTAGGGAAACAGAGCCTTAATGGAAGTGGTGTTCTAGGTGGTAAATTAGAATGGAATGTGCCAGGAGAAAGCCCTTTAAGTTTAGGTCTCATTTCTTCCTGTTCATATTGGTAATTTACTTTTTATTTTTTATCACAGCAAGTTTGATTACAATGGTTTGTTTGTTCTAGGTGTGCAAGATGTGTTTCTTTCACACATATACATGTATCTATTCTTCCTCGCATCCTTTTCCCACGTAGGTTACGACACAATGTTGAGTAGTCTTCTCCTGGTCTTCCGTAGGTCTTTGGTGATATATGTTTCACATGGTGTGTATATCTCTGTTAACCGCAATATGGTAATGCATCCAATCCTCGTACCTTTCTATTTGGTGAACCATAAGTTTTTTTAATGAATCTGTGATTGCCTTTCTCTGTGGAAATATCTTCATTGGTATCAATTGTTAGGTAACTCCGAAAAGTGATACGACAGGATATGTGTCTTTTGCTTTCTCTCTTACTACAAGTGGCGTGATTACGTCTAGACTCATCTATGGTGCTGCAAATGGCATTGTTTCATTTTGCTCACTAGCGAATATTCCGTCTGTACAGGAAGGAGTTCTTCTTTGTCCACCCATCTGTTGGTGGACTTTTTGGTTACTTCCGTACCTTGGCTATTGTAATACTTTGTAATGGAGATAGGCCTGCCTGTGTCTTTCCAATTCTGTCTTCTTAGATTATACGTCCAGGAGTTGGCCTGCTGGATCATATGGTAGCTCAATGTTTACCTTTTGAAGGCACCTCCCTTCTCTTCTCATTCGTGGCTCTTTCCAAGTTACGTCCCACTGAAAGTTGAGGGTATGCGTTTCTCCACAACACCTTCAGCACTTATTGTTTGTAGTTTTCTTGCTGACGGTTACTCTGACAAGTCTGAGCTGATACCTCTTTGTGTCTGAATTCGCATGTGCCTCATAATCCGTTGAAATTGAGCTTTAAGGCATGTCCTTTTCATTTTTCAAGCTGTGATTACCCCCTTAGTTCTTCAAAGTGTTCTCTTAAAGTATGTGTCCCATTTTGAAATGTTTTGGCCATTACCTCCCTCAAGACGTTTTGAGGGCAGCTTTCATTTACAGTCCTGCAGTACTTGTTCCTATGAAATGACCATTAGCACAGGCTTTAAAGCTGCTTTTGCAGGTAACTGCCAGAGGGCGGCAGCCTTTCTATGTTCCCCACCCTGGTAACTAGGGAAAAGCCCTTGCGGCCTGTGGTGTTCCTCGGTTATAAATTAGAGTGGAGTGTGCCCAGACAAACCCACAAAAGCTGATGTCTCCTTTCTTTTGTTTGATTTTTAAATTTAATTTTTATTTTTCATTGGAGTAATGTTCCACTGAGTACCTGGACCACTTCTACTTTGTGCATTCCTCGGTTGATGGACATTTCCATTGCTTCCGAGTGTTGGCTGTGGTAAATATTGTTGGAGTGCAGGATTGCCAGCCTGTGACTTTTTGATTCACATTTTCTCAGGCGATAGGCCCAGCAGTGGGTGTGACTGATTGACTGGTAGCACCGTGTTTCCCTTTGCAAAGCACCTTCTTTGTGTTTTCATTAGTGGCTCTTACCACGTCCCCCTTAGAATCGAGAGTACGCGTTTCTCCACAATCGCTTCAGCATTTATTGTTTGCAGCATTTATGCTAGTGGCCCTTCTGGCTGCTGTGAGCTGATAGGTTTTTGTAATTTGGGTTTGCATGTCTTTGAAAATTCGTAAAACTCATCATTTTTCTCCGCCGTTTTCTTTTCTGCTAAAAAAAAGGAAACAATTGGGAGTACGATCTAACCCTTGAAATTGTCTTCTTGGAAGGTTGCCCTCTTTTGAATTTTTTGGTCGATTTTCCACCCCAGAATTTGTTTAGAGGGCAGGTGTCATATACCGAAGTGCAAGTTTGGTGAATATTTAGTGACCTTTAGCAATGGGTTTAAAGCTGCTCTTGTGGATAGTGGCCTCAAGGAGGCAGCATTTCTCCATTCCCAAATCTATGTACTAGGGCAGCAGAGCCTTTCTGGAAGTCGTGTTCCTAGGTTGTAAATTACATTGGAATGTGCATGGAGAAACCCCCGTAAGTTTATGTCTCATTATTTCTTCTTGGTTTTTAAAATTTTTTTAATTGGGGTAAAGCTTAAGAATATTGTTTGTCCTAGGTGTACACAATCTGGTTCATTTGTACATTATATATGTCTACTCACGTAGAGATCCTCTTCCCATGTAAAATGTTACAGAGGGTTCCGCAGACCTCCCTTGCTATACGGTCGGTCTTTTAGAGGTATGTATATAATACTTGTTTGTATACATATAGTAACACTAAAGTTAATTTATCCATTCCCCCCACCTTTCCTTTTAGATGAGTATAGTTTGCTTTCTAAGTCTGTGAGTGTCTTTCTCTGTGGAAATATGTTCATTTGTGTCAGTTATTAGATAACGCCTATAAGTGATATCATAGAATATAGGTCTTTTGCTTTCCGACTTACCTCATGGTTCGTGATTATCTCCAGACTCATTTGTGGTGCCTCAAAGAGCAATGGTTCATTGTTTTCCATGGCTAATACTCCACTGTGTACATGGACCACTTCTTCTTTATCCTTTCACCTGTTGTTGGACATTTTGATTGCTTCACTGTCTTGGCTATTGTGAATAAGGCTGCACTGCAGCTTTTGCAGCCTGTGTCTTCTCGATTCTTGTCTTCTCCGGTGAGAGGGCCAATGGTGCGCCTGCTCATTGAATGGTACCTCCATTTTTACTTTTCAACACAGCTCCTTTCTGTTCTCATTATTGGCTGTTACCCCTTTGCGTCTCACCGGCAGGTAGAGGGTACACAGTTCTCTAAAACCCCTTCAGCATTTATTGTTTGTAGACTTTTTGCTGATGGTCAGTCGACTGGTGTGAGTTGAAACTTTTTGTAGATTAGATTGCATGGGTCTAACACTCCCTGAGGTTGAGCTTTTATCCATTTTCCTTTGTTTTTTTAAAAGAGAGTGAGTAAAACTTGACTCTTCATACGCTCTTCTTGAAACATTTGCCTGTTTTGAATTTTTTTGTCCATTCACTACTTCAGCACAATTTTTTAGGGCAGGTGTCCTTTACAGCCCTGAGTCCTCGTGAATGTTACGTGACCATTAGCTGTGAGTTTAAAGCTGCTCTTGCAGGAAACGGCCACGAGGTGGCAGCATTTCTCCTTTACCAAGTTTGGTTACTAGGGAAACAGAGCCTTAATGGAAGTGGTGTTCTAGGTGGTAAATTAGAATGGAATGTGCCAGGAGAAAGCCCTTTAAGTTTAGGTCTCATTTCTTCTTGTTCATATTGGTAATTTACTTTTTATTTTTTATCACAGCAAGTTTGATTACAATGGTTTGTTTGTTCTAGGTGTGCAAGATGTGTTTCTTTCACACATATACATGTATCTATTCTTCCTCGCATCCTTTTCCCACGTAGGTTACGACACAATGTTGAGTAGTCTTCTCCTGGTCTTCCGTAGGTCTTTGGTGATATATGTTTCACATGGTGTGTATATCTCTGTTAACCGCAATATGGTAATGCATCCAATCCTCGTACCTTTCTATTTGGTGAACCATAAGTTTTTTTAATGAATCTGTGATTGCCTTTCTCTGTGGAAATATCTTCATTGGTATCAATTGTTAGGTAACTCCGAAAAGTGATACGACAGGACATGTGTCTTTTGCTTTCTCTCTTACTACAAGTGGCGTGATTACGTCTAGACTCATCTATGGTGCTGCAAATGGCATTGTTTCATTTTGCTCACTAGCGAATATTCCGTCTGTACAGGAAGGAGTTGTTCTTTGTCCACCCATCTGTTGGTGGACTTTTTGGTTACTTCCGTACCTTGGCTATTGTAATACTTTGTAATGGAGATAGGCCTGCCTGTGTCTTTCCAATTCTGTCTTCTTAGATTATACGTCCAGGAGTTGGCCTGCTGGATCATATGGTAGCTCAATGTTTACCTTTTGAAGGCACCTCCCTTCTCTTTTCATTCGTGGCTCTTTCCAAGTTACGTCCCACTGAAAGTTGAGGGTATGCATTTCTCCACAACACCTTCAGCACTTATTGTTTGTAGTTTTCTTGCTGATGGTTATTCTGACAAGTGTGAGCTGATACCTCTTTGTGTCTGAATTCGCTTGTGCCTCATAATCCGTTGAAATTGAGCTTTAAGGCATGTCCTTTTCATTTTTCAAGCTGTGATTACCCCCTTAGTTCTTCAAAGTGTTCTCTTAAAGTATGTGTCCCATTTTGAAATGTTTTGGCCATTACCTCCCTCAAGACGTTTTGAGGGCAGCTTTCATTTACAGTCCTGCAGTACTTGTTCCTATGAAATGACCATTAGCACAGGCTTTAAAGCTGCTTTTGCAGGTAACTGCCAGAGGGCGGCAGCCTTTCTATGTTCCCCACCCTGGTAACTAGGGAAAAGCCCTTGCGGCCTGTGGTGTTCCTCGGTTATAAATTAGAGTGGAGTGTGCCCAGACAAACCCACAAAAGCTGATGTCTCCTTTCTTTTGTTTGATTTTTAAATTTAATTTTTATTTTTCATTGGAGTAATGTTCCACTGAGTACCTGGACCACTTCTACTTTGTGCATTCCTCGGTTGATGGACATTTCCATTGCTTCCGAGTGTTGGCTGTGGTAAATATTGTTGGAGTGCAGGATTGCCAGCCTGTGACTTTTTGATTCACATTTTCTCAGGCGATAGGCCCAGCAGTGGGTGTGACTGATTGACTGGTAGCACCGTGTTTCCCTTTGCAAAGCACCTTCTTTGTGTTTTCATTAGTGGCTCTTACCACGTCCCCCTTAGAATCGAGAGTACGCGTTTCTCCACAATCGCTTCAGCATTTATTGTTTGCAGCATTTATGCTAGTGGCCCTTCTGGCTGCTGTGAGCTGATAGGTTTTTGTAATTTGGGTTTGCATGTCTTTGAAAATTCGTAAAACTCATCATTTTTCTCCGCCGTTTTCTTTTCTGCTAAAAAAAAGGAAACAATTGGGAGTACGATCTAACCCTTGAAATTGTCTTCTTGGAAGGTTGCCCTCTTTTGAATTTTTTGGTCGATTTTCCACCCCAGAATTTGTTTAGAGGGCAGGTGTCATATACCGAAGTGCAAGTTTGGTGAATATTTAGTGACCTTTAGCAATGGGTTTAAAGCTGCTCTTGTGGATAGTGGCCTCAAGGAGGCAGCATTTCTCCATTCCCAAATCTATGTACTAGGGCAGCAGAGCCTTTCTGGAAGTCGTGTTCCTAGGTTGTAAATTACATTGGAATGTGCATGGAGAAACCCCCGTAAGTTTATGTCTCATTATTTCTTCTTGGTTTTTAAAATTTTTTTAATTGGGGTAAAGCTTAAGAATATTGTTTGTCCTAGGTGTACACAATCTGGTTCATTTGTACATTATATATGTCTACTCACGTAGAGATCCTCTTCCCATGTAAAATGTTACAGAGGGTTCCGCAGACCTCCCTTGCTATACGGTCGGTCTTTTAGAGGTATGTATATAATACTTGTTTGTATACATATAGTAACACTAAAGTTAATTTATCCATTCCCCCCACCTTTCCTTTTAGATGAGTATAGTTTGCTTTCTAAGTCTGTGAGTGTCTTTCTCTGTGGAAATATGTTCATTTGTGTCAGTTATTAGATAACGCCTATAAGTGATATCATAGAATATAGGTCTTTTGCTTTCCGACTTACCTCATGGTTCGTGATTATCTCCAGACTCATTTGTGGTGCCTCAAAGAGCAATGGTTCATTGTTTTCCATGGCTAATACTCCACTGTGTACATGGACCACTTCTTCTTTATCCTTTCACCTGTTGTTGGACATTTTGATTGCTTCACTGTCTTGGCTATTGTGAATAAGGCTGCACTGCAGCTTTTGCAGCCTGTGTCTTCTCGATTCTTGTCTTCTCCGGTGAGAGGGCCAATGGTGCGCCTGCTCATTGAATGGTACCTCCATTTTTACTTTTCAACACAGCTCCTTTCTGTTCTCATTATTGGCTGTTACCCCTTTGCGTCTCACCGGCAGGTAGAGGGTACACAGTTCTCTAAAACCCCTTCAGCATTTATTGTTTGTAGACTTTTTGCTGATGGTCAGTCGACTGGTGTGAGTTGAAACTTTTTGTAGATTAGATTGCATGGGTCTAACACTCCCTGAGGTTGAGCTTTTATCCATTTTCCTTTGTTTTTTTAAAAGAGAGTGAGTAAAACTTGACTCTTCATACGCTCTTCTTGAAACATTTGCCTGTTTTGAATTTTTTTGTCCATTCACTACTTCAGCACAATTTTTTAGGGCAGGTGTCCTTTACAGCCCTGAGTCCTCGTGAATGTTACGTGACCATTAGCTGTGAGTTTAAAGCTGCTCTTGCAGGAAACGGCCACGAGGTGGCAGCATTTCTCCTTTACCAAGTTTGGTTACTAGGGAAACAGAGCCTTAATGGAAGTGGTGTTCTAGGTGGTAAATTAGAATGGAATGTGCCAGGAGAAAGCCCTTTAAGTTTAGGTCTCATTTCTTCTTGTTCATATTGGTAATTTACTTTTTATTTTTTATCACAGCAAGTTTGATTACAATGGTTTGTTTGTTCTAGGTGTGCAAGATGTGTTTCTTTCACACATATACATGTATCTATTCTTCCTCGCATCCTTTTCCCACGTAGGTTACGACACAATGTTGAGTAGTCTTCTCCTGGTCTTCCGTAGGTCTTTGGTGATATATGTTTCACATGGTGTGTATATCTCTGTTAACCGCAATATGGTAATGCATCCAATCCTCGTACCTTTCTATTTGGTGAACCATAAGTTTTTTTAATGAATCTGTGATTGCCTTTCTCTGTGGAAATATCTTCATTGGTATCAATTGTTAGGTAACTCCGAAAAGTGATACGACAGGACATGTGTCTTTTGCTTTCTCTCTTACTACAAGTGGCGTGATTACGTCTAGACTCATCTATGGTGCTGCAAATGGCATTGTTTCATTTTGCTCACTAGCGAATATTCCGTCTGTACAGGAAGGAGTTGTTCTTTGTCCACCCATCTGTTGGTGGACTTTTTGGTTACTTCCGTACCTTGGCTATTGTAATACTTTGTAATGGAGATAGGCCTGCCTGTGTCTTTCCAATTCTGTCTTCTTAGATTATACGTCCAGGAGTTGGCCTGCTGGATCATATGGTAGCTCAATGTTTACCTTTTGAAGGCACCTCCCTTCTCTTTTCATTCGTGGCTCTTTCCAAGTTACGTCCCACTGAAAGTTGAGGGTATGCATTTCTCCACAACACCTTCAGCACTTATTGTTTGTAGTTTTCTTGCTGATGGTTATTCTGACAAGTGTGAGCTGATACCTCTTTGTGTCTGAATTCGCTTGTGCCTCATAATCCGTTGAAATTGAGCTTTAAGGCATGTCCTTTTCATTTTTCAAGCTGTGATTACCCCCTTAGTTCTTCAAAGTGTTCTCTTAAAGTATGTGTCCCATTTTGAAATGTTTTGGCCATTACCTCCCTCAAGACGTTTTGAGGGCAGCTTTCATTTACAGTCCTGCAGTACTTGTTCCTATGAAATGACCATTAGCACAGGCTTTAAAGCTGCTTTTGCAGGTAACTGCCAGAGGGCGGCAGCCTTTCTATGTTCCCCACCCTGGTAACTAGGGAAAAGCCCTTGCGGCCTGTGGTGTTCCTCGGTTATAAATTAGAGTGGAGTGTGCCCAGACAAACCCACAAAAGCTGATGTCTCCTTTCTTTTGTTTGATTTTTAAATTTAATTTTTATTTTTCATTGGAGTAATGTTCCACTGAGTACCTGGACCACTTCTACTTTGTGCATTCCTCGGTTGATGGACATTTCCATTGCTTCCGAGTGTTGGCTGTGGTAAATATTGTTGGAGTGCAGGATTGCCAGCCTGTGACTTTTTGATTCACATTTTCTCAGGCGATAGGCCCAGCAGTGGGTGTGACTGATTGACTGGTAGCACCGTGTTTCCCTTTGCAAAGCACCTTCTTTGTGTTTTCATTAGTGGCTCTTACCACGTCCCCCTTAGAATCGAGAGTACGCGTTTCTCCACAATCGCTTCAGCATTTATTGTTTGCAGCATTTATGCTAGTGGCCCTTCTGGCTGCTGTGAGCTGATAGGTTTTTGTAATTTGGGTTTGCATGTCTTTGAAAATTCGTAAAACTCATCATTTTTCTCCGCCGTTTTCTTTTCTGCTAAAAAAAAGGAAACAATTGGGAGTACGATCTAACCCTTGAAATTGTCTTCTTGGAAGGTTGCCCTCTTTTGAATTTTTTGGTCGATTTTCCACCCCAGAATTTGTTTAGAGGGCAGGTGTCATATACCGAAGTGCAAGTTTGGTGAATATTTAGTGACCTTTAGCAATGGGTTTAAAGCTGCTCTTGTGGATAGTGGCCTCAAGGAGGCAGCATTTCTCCATTCCCAAATCTATGTACTAGGGCAGCAGAGCCTTTCTGGAAGTCGTGTTCCTAGGTTGTAAATTACATTGGAATGTGCATGGAGAAACCCCCGTAAGTTTATGTCTCATTATTTCTTCTTGGTTTTTAAAATTTTTTTAATTGGGGTAAAGCTTAAGAATATTGTTTGTCCTAGGTGTACACAATCTGGTTCATTTGTACATTATATATGTCTACTCACGTAGAGATCCTCTTCCCATGTAAAATGTTACAGAGGGTTCCGCAGACCTCCCTTGCTATACGGTCGGTCTTTTAGAGGTATGTATATAATACTTGTTTGTATACATATAGTAACACTAAACTTAATTTATCCATTCCCCCCACCTTTCCTTTTAGATGAGTATAGTTTGCTTTCTAAGTCTGTGAGTGTCTTTCTCTGTGGAAATATGTTCATTTGTGTCAGTTATTAGATAACGCCTATAAGTGATATCATAGAATATAGGTCTTTTGCTTTCCGACTTACCTCATGGTTCGTGATTATCTCCAGACTCATTTGTGGTGCCTCAAAGAGCAATGGTTCATTGTTTTCCATGGCTAATACTCCACTGTGTACATGGACCACTTCTTCTTTATCCTTTCACCTGTTGTTGGACATTTTGATTGCTTCACTGTCTTGGCTATTGTGAATAAGGCTGCACTGCAGCTTTTGCAGCCTGTGTCTTCTCGATTCTTGTCTTCTCCGGTGAGAGGGCCAATGGTGCGCCTGCTCATTGAATGGTACCTCCATTTTTACTTTTCAACACAGCTCCTTTCTGTTCTCATTATTGGCTGTTACCCCTTTGCGTCTCACCGGCAGGTAGAGGGTACACAGTTCTCTAAAACCCCTTCAGCATTTATTGTTTGTAGACTTTTTGCTGATGGTCAGTCGACTGGTGTGAGTTGAAACTTTTTGTAGATTAGATTTGCAGGAGTCTAATAATTCCTGAGGTTGAGCTTTTATCCAGTTTCCTTTTTTTTAAAAGAGAGTGAGTAAAACTTACCTGTTCATACATTCTTCTTGAAAATTTTGCCTGTTTTGAATTTTTTCGGCCATTCTCTACCTCAGGACATTGAGGGCAGGTGTCCTTTACAGCCCTGAGTCCTTGTGAATGTTAAGTGACCATCAGCCGTGGGTTTTAAGCCGGCCGCTCTTGTGGGAAACGGCCACAAGGCGGCAGCATTTCTACATTTCCAACTCTGGGTTTTTGGGCAACAGAGCCTTCCTGGAAATCGTGTTAGTAGGCTGCAAATTAGAGTGGACTGTGCCAGGGCAAACCCCCAAGAGCTTATATCTCCTTACTTCTTGTTTGTTTTTTAAATTTAATTTTTATTTATTATCAGAGCAAATTTGATAAAAAATGTTGTGTTCTAGGTGTACAGAATCTGGTTCATTATATCTATGTACCTATCTATTCATCTTTGGATCCTTTCCCGTGTAGGTTATTACAGAGTGTTGAGTAGACCTCTCTTGGTATTCCATGGGTATTATGTGCTTATATGTGTCATATGTATTAGTACATGTCTGTTAACCCCGATATCCTAATTCATCCATTCCTTACCCCTTTCCGTTTGGTTAAACATAATTTTGTTTTCTTAATCCATGCGTGTCCTTCTCTTGGAAATAAGTTCATGGGTATCAATTTTCAGGTAACTCCTATAAGTGATGTTATAGGGTATCTGTCTTTCAGTTTCTTTCTTACTTCAAGTTGGGTGATTATCTCTGGTCCTTCTATGGTGGTGCAAACGGCACTGTTTCATTCTTTTCCATGGCTAATATTCCATTGTGACGATGGACCACTTCTTCTTTTTGCATTTTTCTGTTGATGGACATTTTGGTTTCTTCCAAGTCTTGGCTATGGTAAATGTTGCTGCAGTGCAGGATTGCCAGCCTGTGTCTTTTCGATTCTGCTCTGCTCAGTTGATCTGCCCATCAGCGGGCCTGCCAGATCACATGGTAGCTCAATTGTTACCTTTAATCGCACCTCCATTCTCTTCTCAACACTGGCTGTTACCGGTTTACATCCCACCAGTAGCTAGAGGGTACACAGTTCTCTAAAACCCCTTCAGCATTTATTCTTTGAAGACTTTTTTGGTGATGATCATCCTGACGGCTGTGAGGTGAACGTTTTTGTACATTGGATTTGCATGGCTTCATTAATTCCTGATGTTGAGCATTTTTCCATGCCCTTTTTTTTTAAACAAAAGAAAAAAAAAGAAAGAAAAGACAAAATGTGCGTAAACTATGCCTCTTGAACTTGTCTTCTTGAAATGTTGACGCGTTTTGAATTCTTTGGTCGATTTACGACCCCAGGATTTTTTTTGTGGGCAGGTGTCATTTTGAGGCCTGCAATTATTTTGAATATTAAGTGACCATTAGCGCTGGGTTTAAAGCTGTTGTTGTGGGAAACGGCCACAAGGCGGCAGCAGTTCTCATTTACCAAATCTGGTTACTAGGGCAACAGAGCTTTAATGGAAGTCGTGTTCTGGTTGTAAATTAGAATGCAATGTGCCAGCAAAAAGCCCCTTAAGTTTATGTCTCATTACTTCTTGTTCTTTTTTTAATTTAATTTTTATTTTTTATCAGAGCAAATTTGATTGCAATGGTTTGTTTGTTCTAGGTGTGCAAGATGTGGTTCTTTTACACATATACATGTATCTATTCTTCTTCAGATCCTTTTCCCATGTAGGTTATGACACAACATGGAGTAGTCTTCTCTTGGTATTCCATAGGTCTTTGGTGATTATATATTTCACATGTGTTTCTACATCCTAATGTATCCAATCCTCACACCTTTCCATTTGGTGAACCATAAGTTTGTTTAATGAATCTGTGATTGCCTTTCTCTGTGGAAATATCTTCATTGGTATCAATTTTTAGCTAACACCTATAAGTCATATTACAGGATATGTGTCTTTCGCTTTCTGACTTAGTACAGTTTGCGTGATTACCTCTAGACTCATCTATGGTGCTGCAAATGGCATTGTTTCATTTTTTTCCCTAGCTAATATTCCATCTGTACCTGTACCAGTTCTTCTTGGTCCACTCACCTCTTGATGGACTTTTTCGTTGCTTCCATGTCTTGGCTATTGTAAGACTGCTGCAGTGAACACATTTCCACAGAGAAAGACACCCACAGACTTAGAAAACAAACTTTGCTTATCTAAAAGGAAAGGTGGGGGGAATTGATAAATTAAGATTCGGGTTACCATACGTATACAAATACATATTAAATACATATATCAAAAGACAGACCATATAGCAAGGGAGGTCTACAGAACACTCTGTAATAAGTTACATGGGAATAGGATCTGTATATGGATAGATATATATGATGTACAAATTAACCAGATTGTGTACACCTAGGACAAACAATATTCTATTCATTACCCTGATTAAAAAAATTAAAACAATGAACAAGAAGTAATGAGACATAAACTTATGGGGGTTTTTCCTGACACATTCCATTCTAATTTACAACCTAGGATCACGACTTCCAGAAAGGCTGTGCTGCCCTAGTAACCAGATTTGGTAATGGAGAAATGCTGCCGCCTTGTGGCCGTTTCCCACAACAGCAGCTTTAAACTCAGTGCTAATGGTCACTAAATATTCACAATCATGGCAGGCCTGTAAATGACAGCTGCCCTCAAAAAAAATCCTGGGGTCGAAAATCCACCAGAAAATTCAAAAGAGGGCAACCTTTAAAGAAGACAATTTCAAGAGGTATATTTTACTCACCCTTTTTTCTTTTTTTTTGGCACAAAAGAAAAAGGCGTGGGAAAATGCTGAACATTAGGAATTACTAAAGACATGCAAATCCAAATTACAAAAACGTATCAGGTCACACCAGTCAGAATGGCCATCGGCAAAAATTCTGCAAACAATGAATGCTGAAGGGGCTGTGGAGAAATGCGTACCCTCGGTGCTAAGTGGGACGTGGTAAGAGCCACTAATGAAAACAGAATGGAGGTGCTTTGAAAAGGTAAACATTGTTGGCAAATGAAGCCAACAGAGAGAATCTGCAATAGGAGACCGTCAACTCCCCAGTTGCAGCCACAGAAGTTTCCAGAGTTGCCTCTCTCTGTAGCTCTTATGTGATTGACCCAAGATCTTTCCAATAATTTCCTCCTACTTTTTTTTCCCCTTAGGCTACTTACACTTGAGTTTCTCTCACTAGCAATACAAAGATTACTAATTACTACAGAAATTAGTATTAAATGTAGACTGGGTTTAATTGATATGAGGTACAGGAAGTGAGAATCACACTACTTACTCCCAGCTGGAAAGATGGCAATTCTTACATGAAAACAAAGTAGATATTAACTATTACCTGCTGTATCTTGGCAGACAGACAATAATATTTTGGTGGCTTGGTAGAAAAATAATAAATAAGACTCAGCCATAAAAAAGACTGAAATCTTGCCATTTGCAACAACATGGAGAGACCTGAAGGGTATTATGCTTTAATGAAAGAAGCCAGACAGAGAAAGACAAATACTGTGTGATATCACTTATACGTGGAATCTGAAAAATAAACAAATGAATGAACATAACAAAACAGAAACAGACTCACAGATATAGAGAACTAGTGGTTACCAGTAAGGAAGGGGGCAAGATAGGGGTAGGGGATTAAGAAGTACAAACTACTATGTATAAAATAAATAAGCAGCAAGGATATATGGTTCATCACAGGGAATACAGTCAATATTTTATAATAAATTTAAATGGATAAAATATAAAATTTTAAATTTTTTTAAATTAAAAGTTTTTTAAATCTATAAAAATATTGAATACTATTATATACACCTTAAACTAATATGATATTATAAATCAACTATACTTCAATTTAAAAAACTTTAAAACTAGAATGTATCAATAGAACACTGACAGGAAGTCAAGAGATGTTATGGGGACTTCGTTTATAGCCGTACCAGAAAAATGACTGATAAAACAATTGCTTTAATAAATGATTAAAATTTGAAAGAAAGAAAAAAAAAAGAGCACACTGGATACTTCTTATGGCCTTTGGTAAGGTCCCTTAAAAGGAAAATAAGCCTCAATCCAAGCTGGCATTTCTTAAAATGGATATGAAATAAGAAGATAGATATATAGTGCTGTTAAAACAGAGGCCTTATCTATATGTAGCTACTGATCCAAAGCTGCTAAGGATCAGAAAACCATGCTGCCTGCTAAACTGTTAGAGATGAATTCTGTGTCCTACAGCGAAGTTATTTCACCATCAAGGAGAGGGGATATCCAGGAGTAACCTAGAAATGGGAAAAGCCTGACCACTCAGACTTTTCCAAAACAGCTCCTGCTGTGCACTTGCCCCAAAGAAAAGGCAGTAATTTTTACCATCATAAAGTGCAAATAATTGGGAAGCAACGAGGGGCCAGAGGGCAGAAGAGCTCTGTTTTACCAACTCAGCCTATTCCTTCAGTTGCCCTGAGGCAGGGGCCAAGGGAGAAGTTATTAAACAGAGGCCACAGGAGGATTGTCAACGTCCTATGGGTATGTTTCTAGAAGACATAAATTTCAAAGGCAGAGTGTAGAGCCAAATATTATGAATCAACAAAACTGCTGGTTGGTTATAAGTCAACAAAGCCCATCGGGGCTTCCCTGGTGATGCAGTGGTTGGGAGTCTGCCTGCTAATGCAGGGGACACGGGTTCGAGCCCTGGTCTGGGAGGATCCCACATGCCGCGGAGCGGCTGGGCCCGTGAGCCACAACTGCTGAGCCTGCGCATCTGGAGCCTGTGCTCTGCAACAAGAGAGGCCGAGATAGTGAGAGGCCCGCGCACCGCGATGAGGAGTGGCCCCCACTTGCCACAACTAGAGAAAGCCCTCGCACAGAAACGAAGACCCAACACAGCCAAAAATAAATAAGTAAATTAAAATAAATTAAAAAATAATGCTAAAAAAAAATAAGTCAACAGAGCTCATCAAAATGAACTCAACATTGACAGCCAACTAGCTCTTTAAAGGATGTGCTTTGCTAAAGAAATTCTTCAATTAGAAGCCTGCAGTTGCTCCATCTCTAAGGCAATTCCTGGGTCTCTGTACAACAATGATAGCAACTGGGCTTCTGGAAGAATACAGCCTTCCACGAGCTGTCCTCTTGTTTACTGTGGCCATGAAGGGAAGTGATCAAGGCAAAGCTTCCTGGGGACAGAATGCCAAAGACCTAACAGCAGCCAAGGCAGTGAGTGAAAAATGGATATGCCTTACTAGTCCTATTCAGTGGAGTATGGCATATCCTCTGGAGTTGTCCCACTCATGTTGCTTATCCTTCTCCCTCTTTTCCAAACTTGAATTCTTATTGTGGCTACTTTCTTTTTCCTGTACTATTGTATCTTAGATGGGTTGGAAATGGTTAAATTAGTCCCAATGCCCACAGCGTTCAGAACCTTGAGGAGCCATGTCTCCCAAACACCCTGAACTTGTTAGTAAATGCAGTAGTGGGTGATACTTTGAAATACCTCTCTTGAAAGAGTTGGGGGTGGGGAGTATACTTGTGATTACATGTGGATTCACTGCCTTATGTAGGCAGCAGTGGAATTTTATACATAGAAAGAAGAGTGTTTCCACAGGGAAAACTGTAATGTCTAAAGGAGTCAATCATGAACCACTCCCAACCATAGATATTGATCCAAGATGGAGCCCAAGCCAAATCCACCAAAGTTATTGTCTAGGTTCTTTCTGTCATGGGGAAGGTTTTTCTTTTTTCTTTGGTTATAATCAGGAAAAGCATGATCTCAGAAAGACAAGGTCCCCACTACCCACTAAGGCACCTTTGTGCAAATAGAGAAATGTACCTCTTCCTCAAATCATTTTACTGACTTTTGTTAGAAAAGACACTTGAATGCCATCTGCTGGAAATTTGCCACAATAAACATACAAATCTTTGATTTCTAAGATATGATTAGTATCCCTTGGAGCAGAATTGTACACTGCATGCAATACATGGCAGCCCTACTGACAACCATGTCCCCTACTACATGGGGAGGTTTGACCCAATGATGTCGGTACCCCAAAAGAAACAGATATGAGACGGACTAAAAAATTCCTGCAGGCTTCAGATCTCTGTTTCTAATTCCGAAAGTCTCCAGAGTTGACCTGATTCTATAACTCTTTCTTCTAGTCTGTAAACAAGTCCAAACTCCTTGCAGTATATTCCTTTCTATTAAGCTAGTAGCTGGTTCAAATTGATTTTTTTGTTCCTTACAACCAAAAGAGTACTAGGAAATATATCCAGTTTCACTCATTATCTAGCCATATGAACTTAGCTAATTCATTTGGCCTCTGTGAGCCCAAGATTCCTCAGCTATAAATTGGGTAACTATTGAAAGAGAAGCATATGAGATAAACACATGTGAAAGGGCTTTTAAAGTACAATATGCCAAGATGGCATTGAAAAGAAGGCAATGATGATAATGCAGACAGACCAAAAGAAGATGCAAAATCTATTCCCATTACTTTTCTACTTTCCTGTCTTTCTTCACAGCATAGGGGAGAATTTTTTTTAATGGAGAAGGAAAGAAAAAGAAGACATAGATTAGAACTTCACTAATTTAAGTTGGAATCAATAGGCATAGGAGAAAGATTGATTTGTGACCCTCTGAATCAGAGGCTCAGGATTCTGTCCTGCCTTCTTCCAACAGAAAGAATTGAAGACAGTTGATTGTGGAGATAACAAGCATGGTCTGTAGCCATGAAAATTACTCCCCATCTAAAATCAGTAAATTAAAAGATAAAACCTGAGACATCTTGTTTCCATCATCACAATGAGTTTAATCAGCTACCTATTACAGGTGGTCCTTGGCATCTCAACAAGTTGATGAAAAACAGCAATTATTCTCAGAAACAAAAGAGTAAATACAAGTAGCAGCTGTTACTAACCCAGGCCAAAGACCTTCACCTATGCTAACCAAAGACTTTTAATGGAGACAAAAATCGTCAGCTAAACAAGCAATCAGGTTGAAAATAGAGGGCTCGATATAGGGCATTATCTACTAATTTGTTGACCACTGGACATAAGCAGGGACCCGTATATCACTGTACTTTGAAACACCAGACCATACTCTTTCATTAGAATGACCCCATATTTTTCATCCTCACCTTTTCCTTATTTTTCCATACCTTACCTAATTCATCTGAGCTTGGCAGGTCAATTAATTAACCAGGAATTCTTCATTGAGGCTCACTATTTGCAAAGCACTGCACTAGACAATTTAGGCCCTATGAAAATGAGAAAAGGTATGGCCCCTGCCTTCAGAAAATTTGAAGCCTAAGTTGGGGGAAAAAAAACCCAGGCATATATGCAAGCCAAATCTGGTTAATTTACTCGTTGATTCACTCACTCATTTAATCATTCAGCAGATATTTATTCAAACTTATTAGGTGCAGAAGAAAAAAATAAGACAATCATGGCCCCTACCTAGTGGAGGTTACAGTCTATGCGGGAAGAGAGACATTAAATACATTTAACAGTAACCTGTAATAAGTGCTCTAAAGGAAAACCACATGTTGCCTTGAGTACAAAAGCATTTTTTCCTGAGAAAGTCACGTTCAAGTAAAAGATCTGAAGGATGAGTGCCAGTTGGCCAGGCGAGGAGAAGGAAGGAGAATATTTCAGGTAAATGGAAAAGCACGTATGAAGAAACTATAGTGGAAGAGAGCTTAGAACACTAGAACTAACAAAAAGGAGACCAATATGGCTAAAGCAAAGTGACAGGGAGGAGAAGAGATCAACATGCAGCTGAAGAGCTGGACAAGGGCCAGATCATTCCATAAGCCGTGTTAAGGATCTTATCCTAATAGCAATTACAAGCCATTCCAGGATTCTGAGAAGAGAAGTGTCATAATCACCCTTGCATTTCTAAAGATCATTCTGGCTGTCTATGTCAAGAATGAATTAGAGGATGGCAAAAGTGGCTTTGGGAAACCAGCTGGAAGAGGTGTACAAAGCTATGAATACCCAGCTGTAGATGGCCAAGTCACATAAACAGCCACCACCTCACTGTCAGCACCAATCACTCTACATTCTCAACCCCTTAGGTTAAAGGGAAAAACTCTCTGGGCAACCTCGAATGAAACTCAGAACATACCTTCCCAGGAAACAATGCTGTAAAAGGCCTTGGGTTCGTTCCATAGTTTAATGATGACTTTGCTTTTCATTCTTGAGCAGCTTTATAATTAAGAAGGACCCAGAGGACTTCAAAAGATTCCTGGAAAAAGGCTATGAAGTTATTGAAAGGGTTTGGACATTAGTTCTGTGGTATAGACAAGAGAAACTAAAACTACCTTCAGAAAATAAACAGATATTAGGAAGTATAGGTTCGTGTCATAAATGTCAAATTCTTGCCAATGCTTGGGAAATCACTGAAATACAAGGTGCTGGAAGAGACAGGAAGGGGTGAGATCCAGTGGTCGGATGGAGGAGTGAGCCTTAGAGTAAGCTGCTGCTACCCCATACAGCACCTTAGTCCAAATCAGACTCTGGGTGGGTGTAGCACCACAAGAACACACAGCTTGGTGAACAGAGGACAGGCTAGACTTCGTTCTCCAAGCCCCCTTGACTGGGCCCTCTTAGGGAGTGAACAATCTGTACAAAATGCAGCATTCCTGGCCTTGGAAAGAAGGCAAAATGGTACGTTCTCTGAGATGAAGAAAAAGGGAAAGATGAGCAGTCTACAGCACAGTGGCTCAGAGCAGGGGCTGTGGAGTCACTACATGGTTTTGAATCCTGGTTTACTAGCTGTGCGACTATGGCTAAGTTCCTTGATCTCTCTGTTCCTTGGTTTTTCCATCCATAAAATGGGAAAAATGATAGTACCTACCTCCAAAGTTTGCTCTAAGAATTGAGTTAATATTTGGTGCTCAGTAATAACCATTTACATGAGGGTTAATTCAATGAAATAAATAAAAGCATAAAGAGAGTGGAAATGTTTTCTCTATGTGAGGCAAGGCCATTTTCTATAAAGCAACCAAGCATTTAAGACAATTTCTACAGAAAACTAAAAATGTTTACAGGGCCATCTTGGAAAGGATGATGCCTTTAGTACAAAAATTGACACCACCTCTAACTACTCCTTGTCTGAAAGACCTCAGAGGTATGCCTCACTTTCCATGATGTTCTGCCTTCAAGCTACTGTTTGCTCAGGAGGATCTTCAGTTACAAGGAAAGCTGAATTCAGTAGGCAGCCAAAATTTAGCGCAACATCACTGCTCCCCCTCTCCAGAACTCACCTGAATTCGTGCTGAACATGGAAGAATGATTCTTGCCTCCCCAGATGGCGAACAGATTCATGCTCTTTTTAAAATGCTCGTCTTTCTCAAATATGTTTCTCAGCAGGAAGTGTCTAACCCTCTGAGTGTTCTAGCAGCAGGTAAAGAAGATTATATGCATACACTAATGGCTACATTTACTCAACTGTTATGGGATAAATGAATATTTCAACACAAAACAACACTTCCACCTTCCCATTACCAATTCAATTATTTCCACACCAAACTACATTCCCCACTAGGAAATATGACTACATTACCCTCACTGATCTATCTCAACAATTAAGAAAGGGCTAAGCGGGGACTTTCCTGGTGGTCCAGTGGTAAAGAATCGGGCTTAAAAGGCAGGGGACGCAGGTTCGATCCCTGATCAGGGAACTAAGATCCCACATGCTGCAAGGCAACTAAGCCTGCGCACCACAACTACTGAGCTCGCACACCTCAACTAGAGAGCCTGCGTGCTGCAAACTACAGAGCCCATGTGCCCTGGAGCCTGCACACCACAACTAGAGAGAGAAAACCCGCACACCACAACTAGAGAGAATCTCGCACACCACAACGAAAGATCCCTCATGCCTCAAGGAAGATCCGGCGTGCCGCAACTAAGACCCAATGCAGCCAAAAATAAACTAAATAAATAAATAAATCTTAAAAAGGGGCAGGGGGGCTAAGCAACAGGCAAACACACATACCCATCACTTATTTAGGCCACCCTCATCTGCATTTTAGCCCCAAGAGAGCTAAAAAATAAAAGCAATGGCTGCCAATACAATCTGCAATGACCTAAACCCTCTACAAGACATTGGTGACATTCACAGCAGACAACACCTGGTCTAGTCAAACCTAATTACTGAGCCAGACTCAAGTCAATGCCACAATCTGTGGCACTTAGTTCCCACACTTGCATTGTCTTCTCTCCGAATGGGGCCCTTATTTCTCATCTCCACTCCCATGTCAAACTTAGGACTCAGATTCTAGGATTAGGAATAGGTTCAGGAGTAAGTTTAATATAAACCACTTGAAGGATCTAACAGTCAAGTTTCAACACAGAAAGTATAAAGCACTGTAGGGATTTTGAGCAGGAAGGGATTTAATGCAGGGAATTCAAAGTTTACACATTGCTGTAAGGGCTAAGGGAGCAGGTTCCAAGATGGGCCTCTAGGAATTACACCCAGAAAAATATAAAACTGATCCACGTCTGATGCTGCCACTGGATATATAAATACAAAGTCATATCCGTGTGCCTGGAGCCCTAGAATCAAGGAGCTGAATCAAGAACACATTGATGCTATCACTGCCTCTTGATACTCAAGAAGCTGGAGATTAGACACTGGAATACTGACGCAGAAACAACTTGTGTTTCCCCTTCCTTGCTTGCCAGCAGAAACAGACAAAAGAGGCAGGAGAATGGCCTCCACCATCCTCCCACCTTCTATATCTTTTGCGTCCAACTGGAAGAATCTATTTCATACCCAGAGCCATCGATGGTAAGAGTTATTGGAAATGCAGTTTTTAGCTTTCTAATCTCTCCAAAAAAGGAGAGTTAAGTAAAAATGGAGGTTGAATACTGCAATCAACAGAATCTACCACATGACTGCTACAAACTTCCCAAAATATATTCACTACTCTAGGGCTAAAATACATGGAAATCTATGATTAGAAAGTGTTCTTTTATCACTAATGAACATAGATGCAAAAATCCTCAACAAAATACTAGCAAACAGAATCCACCAGCACATTAAAAGGATAATACACCATGATCAAGTGGGGTTTATCCCAGGAATGCAAGGATTCTTCAATATACGCAAATCTATCAATGTGATACACCACATTAACAAACTGAAGGATTAAAAACCATATGATAATCTCAAGAGATGCAGAAAAAGCTTTCCACAAAATTCAACACCCATTTATGATACAAACTCTCCAGAGTGTGAGCATAGAGGGAACTTACCTCAACATAATAAAGGCCATATATGACAAACCCACAGCCAACATCGTTCTCAATGGTGAAAAACTGAAACCATTTCCACTAAGATCAGGAACAAGACAAGGTTGCCCACTCTCACCACTATTATTCAACACAGTTTTGGAAGTTTTAGCCACAGCAATCAGAGAGGAAAAATAAATAAAAGGAATCCAAATCAGTAAAGAAGAAGTAAAACTGTCACTGTTTGCAGATGACATGATACTCTACATAGAGAATCCTAAAGATGCTACCAGAAGACTACTAGAGCTAATCAATGAATTTGGTAAAGTAGCAGGATACAAAATTAATGCACAGAAATCTCTTGCATTCCTATACACTAATGATGAAAAAGCTGAAAGAGAAATTAAGGAAACACTCCCATTTACCACTGCCACAAAAAGAATCAAATACCTAGGAATAAACCTACCTAAGGAGACAAAAGACCTGTATGCAGAAAACTATAAGATAGTGATGAAAGAAATTAAAGATGATACCAACAGATGGAGAGAGATACCATGTTCTTGGATTGGAAGAATCAACATTGTGAAAATGACCATACCACCCAAAGCAATGTACAGATTCAATGCAATCCCTATCAAACGACCAATGGCATTTTTCACCAAACTAGAAAAAAGATTTCACAATTTGTAGAGAAACACAAAAGACCCAGAATAGCCAAAGCAATATTGAGAAAGAAAAATGGAGCTGGAGGAATCAGGCTCCCAGACTTCAGACTATACTACAAAGCTACAGTAATCAAGACAGTATGGTACAGGCACAAAAACAGAAATATAGATCAATGGAACAGGATAGAAAGCCCAGAGATAAACCCATGCACCTATGGTCACCTTAATTTTGATAAAGAAGGCAAGAATATACAATGGAGAAAAGGCAGCCTCTTCAATAAGTGGTGCTGGGAAAACTGGACAGCTACATGTAAAAGAATGAAATTAGAACACTCCCTAACACCATACACAAAAAATAAACTCAAAATGCATTAAAGACCTAAATGTAAGGCCAGACACTATCAAACTCTTAGAGGAAAACATAGGCAGAACACTCTATGACATAAATCACAGCAAGATCCTTTTTGACCCACCTCCTAGAGAAATGGAAATAAAAACAAAAATAAACAAATGGGACCTAATGAAACCTCAAATCTTTTGCACAGCAAAGGAAACCATAAACGAGACAAAAAGACAACCCTCAGAATGGGAGAAAATATTTGCAAACGAAGCAACTGACAAAGGATTAATCTCCAGAATTTACAAGCAGCTCATGCAGCTCAATATCAAAAAAACAAACAACCCAATCCAAAAATGGGCAGAAGACCTAAATAGACATTTCTCCAAAGAAGACATACAGATTGCCAACAAACACATGAAAGGATGCTCAACATCACTAATCATTAGAGAAATGCAAATCAAATCCACAATGAGGTTATCACTTCACACCGGTCAGAATGGCCATCATCAAAAAATCTACAAACAATAAATGCTGGAGAGGGTATGGAGAAAAGGGAACCCTCCTGCACTGTTGGTGGGATGTAAATTGATACAGCCACTATGGAGAACAGTATGGAGGTTTCTTAAAAAACTAAAAATAGAACTACCATACGACCCAGCAATCCCACTACTGGGCATATACCCTGAGAAAACCATAATTCAAAAAGAGTCACGTACCACAATGTTCATTGCAGCTCTATTTACAATAGCCAGGACATGGAAGCAACCTAAGTGTCCATAGACAGATGAATGGATAAAGAAGATGTGGAACATATATACAATGGAATATTACTCAGCAATAAAAGGAAACGAAATTGAGTTATTTGTAGTGAGGTGGATGGACCTAGAGTCTGTCATACAGAGTGAAGTAAGTCAAAAAGAGAAAAACAAATACTGTATGCTAACACATATATATGGAATCTTAAAAAAAAATGGTTAAGAACCTAGGGGCAGGACAGGAATGAAGAAGCAGATGTAGAGAATGGACTTGAGGACATGGGGAGGGGGAAGGGTAAGCTGGGACGAAGTGAAAGAGTGGCATTGACATATATACACTACCAAATGTAAAATAGCTAGTGGGAAGCAGCTGCATAGCACAGGGAGATCAGCTCGGTGCTTTGTGACCACCTGGAGGGGTGGGATAGGGAGGATGGGAGGGAGGGGATATGGGGATATATTTATATAGCTGATTCACTTTGTTATACAGCAGCAACTAACACAACAGTGTAAAGCAGTTATACTCCAATAAAGATGTTAAAAAAAAAAGTGTTCTTTTGAATTAAGCCTTAACCTTTCCATAAGCCAAAGGAACAACTCCTGAAGCAAGTACTACTTTAGCCTTTAGCACTTAAATGTCAATTAGTGTATTAATTACTTACCAGAGTCCAGAAGTACCAAGCCAGCAGTTTTTACCAGGGGAGAATAAATGTAGGTATAGGGAGGAAGCAGGGGTTGCGCACTAAATATGTGGTTGATATTCTTTGCAATTGAGCATTAGGCCAGTGTGGCAAGAAATGTACTCTGTCACGTAGGCCCTAGGGATTTATGAGGATCAGGAATAAGAGAAGAAAATCTGTGTATCGTCATCATGGGATGCTCCCTACCCAGATCTGGACCACAGATACCCAATCCACACCCTCACCCTAGGACTGGATAGGCCCAGGTGACATTCCCACAAAAACACGGGTTGGGTCCCAAAGTGGCAAGCAATGTCAGCAGTTCCAAATTTTAGATCCACAGGACAGACCCACCCTCGGGTATGTTTTATTTATCCAAACCAGGAGCCTGGGAATTTGTCCTGCCTCATGGTAAAGCAGCCCAGGCCTGAAAACCTCACTGCCAGATATTAAGTTGTCTAGGAGGCTGGGGCAAACCCCAAGGCAAGCCACGGTAATTCTCCAGACTGGCTGTTCTCTGCCTAGGCTCCTCTTAGAGGCTCATTCTAGTCCCAGGGAACTATAAACCAGTTAACAACTCAACTCTAATTAATAAGCTCCTTAATGAAGATACAAATGTCCACATTTTTATCCTTTATGATGTACTTTGGGCTCTTTTCCCCTTAAATAGCTGAACTGATGTCTCTGCTTCCTCCTTTTTCAATTCCTGCTTTCACATTGGTTTCTGGTCTCTAAATAACAACCACTGTCTGTCTTTGTTCTTTAAATCCATCTCATCCAGTGCCCCCTGATCTCTGTTCCTTGTCTGTCAGGATATTTTGTGTGTTCCTTAGAAGCTCCATTGCCAAACTGTGAGGAACAGGGAAACCTGCTGAAGTTTTCAAAGAGAAGGGGCAGAGGCTGTGTGGCTATCTACATGTACGAAAACCAAAAGAAATGCCATGATATTTGAAAAAGGCAAATATAGTCATCATCATCAAGAGAAAATACAAGAAAGGTGACTGGCAACCACTGCTGCACCTCACTGTTTTCCACTGAGAGCAAAATTCTAGCTGGAGCAGTTAGACTAAAGGCACAGGGTGTCAGAAAGGTCAGACATGAACATCTGGAATTCCTCTTTGTCAAACCCCAAAAGCTTATTTTAACCTAAAACACAACTGTATATCCATTCACCAATCTTTCTTACATTATGTAAGCGCATGGTCTCTGCTGTTACACACACCGGGGTCTGTATATTAACTATACCATTTAGTAGCTATGTGACACTGGAGAGTTCCTTAACTTCCCTAAGTCTTGGTTCTTCATCTGTAAAGTAAGGCTAATAGCGCCTACCTCTTTGTGAAGGAAAATAAGACAATGCAGGGGTACTGCCTGGCCCAGAGTAAGTGCTCATAAAGCTTCACTTTTGTGATTTTTACTGTTACATTGGAATTTCAAGAGAGAGAACTATTTCATCTCCTAGGAAGGTCCCAAGTCCTAACAGATGACACTTTTAACAAGGTCATAGGTCACCCTGTTCTTTAATGTTCCTATGCCAACTGGACCAAGTAGAGCATCCCCCCTTTCTTTAGAACTCTGGGTGACTGATCTCTGGATACTTTCATCTCTGCCTCTGGGTGTGGCTGACACTCACACTATTGATTTCTCATTGTACTGAATATCAACCAAAGGCAGAAGTCAGATTTGACTGAGATCTGTGTTTAATTTGTTTCATTTTCTCCCACTGAGAAATGGGAGTAACTATAGTTCCAGGTCACAGTTTATTTCCTGTAGCTAAAGCTCCTTGGCCTTTTACTAATTATTTTTGTGACATCTGTTTGGATTTTGTGTTATCAGACATTTAGAAGGTTTATTTCAGCTATTCGAGGGTTGACTCCATAGTGCTTTCCAAACTGTGACACAGACATCTAGATGATCACCAAGCTTGGTTGCTCTTTCTGGGTAGACTGATGCGTGGACTGCATTTCCCTGCCTCCCTTCCATTTAACTGGAGCCATGTGACAAGTTCTCAACAATAGTATGTTTAAGGACAACGGGCTTTGCAAAGCAGGCAGAATGCTAAGATGTTGTAACAGGTCTGCTGGAGTATATGTCCTATAACCAGCTTTCTCTCCTCAGATATTCTGCAACTGTTGTGGGCTACAGCCCTGATATGTTCTCAGATCTGGAAAATGAGCACCCACTGATACCAGCAGTTTATAGATTTCTGGGGAGGCCATGGTGATGTCCAGGAGGTTTTATAAACTTAAGACAGAAAAGGCCAAGATGAAAAGTCCCACTATTAGAGGATTTGCATTATTTTGAAAGCAGAATTTTGCTTGCAAAAAGATGCTTCTAGTCTGATGACAGAGTCATCACTGTCTCTGGGTAAAGCTAGATTCTGTGGGCTTAGCATCAAGAGAGACTTGCAAGCATCAAGAGAGACTGAGCAGCTTCTACCATGGTGCCCTGTTGGTCAGGATACTCAGTGTTATCAGACATTTAGAAGGTTTATTTCATGGGCTTCCCTGGTGGCGCAGTGGTTAAGAATCCGCCTGCCAATTCAGGGGACACAGGTTCGAGCCCTGGTCCAGGAAGATCCCACATGCCGTGGAGCAACTAAGCCCGTGCGCCACAACTACTGAGCCTGTGCTCTAGAGGCCGCGGGCCACAGCTACTGAAGCCCGTGCGCCTAGAGCCCGTGCTCCGCAACAAGAGAAGCCACTGCAATGAGAAGCCCGCGCACCTCAGCAAAGAGTAGCCCCCGCTCGCCGCAACTAGAGAAAGCCCACGTGCAGCAACGAAGACCCAACACAGCCAAAAATAAATAAATAAAATAAATAAATTTTTTTAAAAAAGAAGGTTTATTTCAGCTGGTGGTGGGAGGATACTCATACTCTCTAAAAGCAGTCACTGGAAGCAAAATAAGTCCTGCTCCTAGAGAGCCTCCAGCCACTCTTAGAAAGGATACTTGGTGAAGCAGATTCTGTAGTTGGAAACCCACATGGAGATCTTTGAAGGTCACAGGGAAGGCCCTAAAAAAGTTTTAACCATCTTGCCTATCATATCAGTCTACATCATAACATTATCTTTCCGAATACTAATTTTTTTCAGTCTCCACAAAGACGCACTACTAAAATGCATCCATTGCCTTTCTTTTTTTTTTGGCCACGCCCCCCAACTTTCGGGATCTTAGTTCCCCAACCAGGGATCAAACCCAGGCCCCCTGCAGTGAAAGCATGGAGTCCTAACCACTGGACCACCAGGGAATTCCCCATCTATTGCCTTTACATTAGAGAATGAGCAGTGGGAGAAAGTGGGCTGTGAGCTGGGATAGGGATAGCAGGTGGAGGTGGCATTAGTTGTGATGGAGATCAGGTAGGTGTTCAAAATCAGTACAGGCTATGGGTTATTCTAGAGAGTTATTCCAACTCTGCATGGATTGTCTTAAAGTTGAAGCCAGAGTTAGGAAGGTCATGGCATTTCGAGTCTCAGAATTGGTGAGTAGACACCTTGATGTGCTTCTCACTCATGGTGGTGTCCTGGGATCATAGTATGGAACTGGCAGTCAAAAAAAGAGCCAGAGGCATACAGGAAGTTCATACTGCTGATTGAGGCAAAATCTGCTATTAAATTACATTAACTATCTGTAGTAGACAGAATGTATAATCTCCTCCCCTTGATTGTAGACACAAAAATAGTGGGAGTTTACTCCCATGATGAGGTTACATTATATGGCAAATGTTTCCCACTCTAATGTAAATGTTACGAGATTTTCTGTTTTACTGTAATTCCTACAACTTCCAACCTCAATCACACGCCACTTTGGGGATTTCATGATTGACTGAACTACGTAAGAGCCGATGTATGTTTATTTTCCCAGCACCTTCCTCCAGGAGGCTTTCTTTTTCCCTGAGGTTGGGTCAAGCACTCAACCATACAAAACACACAGCATGTATTCATTTATTTACCTTGATCTCACCCTATTCTAAAAGGGCATAACATATCTTTTAAAAGCATAACAGGATTTTTTAAGAGGAAAAGGCACAGCACCAGGAAACAGAACATAGAACCATACAGAAATGTTCTCACTAGAGAGGCCTTAGGAATGTCAAATTCCCTATGACCCCAGCCTCCCTTTAAAGGTAATGGAACTGAGGTCCAGAAAGCACAAGCTTCTGCCCCTGAAGCCACACAGCTGATGCAGAGCTGACATCCTGTTACTCTGTTTAACACTTTTGGTGATGGGGAATGAACAGACGGGAAGGCCTTCCTGAAACTAGTTAATGGCTGACTTGAGTCTAAAGCCAGAAATACAAGGTAGAGGAGAAAGAAAACAGTCACTTGGATAGAGTAACGCTACTTCCCCATTTATTCAGACCCCAACTAGTGCTGTGACATATATGACATATAATATATATAGGAGAGTTACTGGAATTACTGGACTGCTTAGTACATACCAGGCACTCCACTAGACACTCTCCTTGCAGGATCCCATTGAATCCCTGCAATAATCCTAGGGGTACAGTCCACGGTTATTTACATTTCAGTCAAGAAAACAGGTTCAGCAAGGTTCAATGATCTCCCCACTATCACACAGCTAGTGGGTGGTGGACACAAGACTTGAATACAGGTCTATTTGACTCCAAAATGTGCACTAGTTCTCCAACCTAGAAAAGTATTTCACCTTCCATCGAGCAAGAACAAAGGAGATGCACGTATTCCCAGCACCAGAATTCAGTCATTCAGCTCAGTACCTCCCACATGGAATGGAAAAGGCGGAACCAGACTGTGTGAGACAATGGACACAGGAGCAAATACACTCAGGGTCATGCCTATAATTCAAGCTCATGGTACCACTCTATAATAGAGGGATATATCCATCCATGTATGTATAATAAAATAAAGACAGCACACTCATGGAATCCGATCCCTTCCTGGTCAGTCCACAGCAGGAGCTGCCCAGAGCTCTGACCCAGGGCTCTGTGTCCTGAGCAAAATCTGCCCGAGTGGTAAATGCCCTTCCCTTGGGCCAGTGTCTCACTGAAGTTTCTCTGCTGGAGGCTTTGGCTCTGCTCTGAGGGCGGCTCTTATTGGACCCTGATGCAGTTCCTATTTCACAAATCAGAGTTTAAACCTTCACAAGAGAGAATCGATTTGTGCTATCAAACAGCGAGATTCCAGAGCTGGGGAGGTGAGGGAGTCTGGCCCCTTTAATCAATATTTTCTTACTCATTAAAGCAGATGTCTGATTCAAATTTTGATTTTAAGCCAGACTCAGAGACTGAGAATCAGTATTCTGATCAGTTTTTACTGGGCAACAAAAATCTGCCCATTGTTTCAACATCCCTGTCTCTCTCTCTCCTTCTCCCTCTCTTTCTTCTTCTGTCTTTCCCAACCTTGCTGTTTAAGTTCAAGCCCAGATGACACCTACTTTCTACCACTGTTCCCACAGAGAGATCCAAAGGGCAACCTCCAACCCAGGGTGAAAGCTAGCCAACTGCCAGGGTTCTACTGCTCTCTGGATGAATGCATCATCCCAGCAGATAATTTCTGTCTTAATAGGCTGCTCTAGTCATCCTATTCCAACTGGAGCCTCTTAAGATTTAAAGATTTGAGCAGGTAAAGAACAGCAAAGAGGATCAACAAACTTGTGAAAGGATAATTCATAAGAGTCACAGCCCAAATGCTCTCCTGGGAGTGATCTTAATCTAACACTCCTCTCAAACCTCCTGCAGCACTGCCCTGTGCAAAGGGCACAGGATTTATAGCTTCTCAGATCTCGTTTGCACCTCTGGCTCAGCCACTCACTAGAAGGGTAACTTTGGGTGAATAATTGAACTCTGGGCTCATTTTCCTCATTTGTAAAATACCGAACATAACCACTGTCTCATAAAATCGGTATGGAAGTTAAATTAGATAGCATAAATAAATAAAGTGCTTTTCAGAATCAGATAATCATAATCGCATAATCACTCACAGTCTCATCATCATTGGCACATAGTAGGTTCTCAATAAATGTTAATTTTTCAATCTTTCTCTCAAATCCACTTCTCTCTCCCAGCAACCCCACTCAGTCTTTTTCTTCCTGTTTCTCCATTTTCTGCCTTCTTTCCATTTATCTACCTTATGCTCGTCTCCTTCTCACCATCCCCTTTAACTGGACTTAAAACCATAAACTGTCAGCACCAGAAGGATCTAAAGGCGTGTCCTCACTTCAAGATGAATCACCAGCTACTCACCGGCACGGCCACAGGCAGCACTCAGCACTCCAGTCTCCCAGAGTCACCATCCTAGTCTTTCTCTCTCTTTCAGAGTTGAAAGTTTTGAAAGTAGCAGCTTCCTGGCAGTTTCAGGAAATTTTCCAGAGAACAACTCCAAAGAGCCGCAAAAAAAGGAATTACCAGGATATCTCTGAAAAAAATTGTTTCACAGATATTAGAAGAAAACTAATTCATATGCTTCCCATTTGCAGCTCTGATAAAATGGTAAATTCATTTCAGTTAAGCTGCTTCAAATTTGATGCATACGTTTTATAAATCAGAGCTATGGGATATCTTCTTTCTCCCGTCTGATGTCACTGGTGTGCTGAAGCCAGTTCATACAGCTCCTGAGAGCCAATTCGTAGCCACTCTTTCCAACTGTGCGTTCAGTGATACCAAAAGGTAACTTGAAATTGAAATGGTGGGAGTATTTATACCACAGAAACTGGCAACCACTGCAAACAGATTTTTTTTTCAGAGAACCAACTGTTAAATATTTACCAGCACATGATTGGATAAGTTCTCATGACTTTAGCACTGATTCCTAGACAGCCCCCTTTTGCTTGAAAGATCTTTTAAGTTTATTTTTGCAACAATGATTTCCTACAGGGATTCTACAAGCTTCACCCTGTGTGTACATCGTAATGAGTTTAGGTCTACAGAAACCTGTGTTTCTTGAAAACACAGATACTTCTTCAGTTTTTCTGCTGGTCATGACAGAGGCTCTATTAACACTCAATCATGTAAATTTGCTCTGCCTTAGCTCCGTAAAGATGAAGGGGCCTGCTGGGCCATTGGTACATCTGCCTTCATTCTGTCCTACTGATTTAAATGGAGAATGTAAGGTTGTGAGGATTTTAGTCCCTAAGAATCTCTGTGAGCTGTTATTGGCATCATTGTTCATTGTTCATATCCACATTCAAATGGAGCTCATTTTCTCAAATATTATACTGTGTTAGTAACTAAGAGGCCATACGATGGGCCCTGAGGCCAGACAGCCTGGGGTTGAATCCCAGCTCCCCTACTTTCCAGCAAGTTCCTTAACCTCTCTGTGCCTCGGTTGTAAAATGAGGGTCATAACAGAACCCACCTCCCTGAGTTGTTATGAGGATTAAGTGAGTAATACACATCAAATGCTTAGAACAGTGAGTGGCACACAGTAAGTGCTAAATAAATGTTAACAATTAGGAGAGAGTAGAAATAGAACGTTTATTGCAAGGTAAGATACTCGAGCACCAGGTTTTAGTTGGTGGGGATGAGACTGGGAAAACCCTTTAGAGGAAAGGTTTAGAATATTGCTGGTAGAAGCCTACATCAGTTATGGAAGGGATCTCAGAAACTCTGTGTCTGGAGGTCCCCCTGTCCTCACTGAAAAAGTCATATCTTCTAAACTGCAGCAGCTGGAGAGAACAACTGAATCTCTCCTCCTTATCTGAGGTAAGAGTTCACAGCCTCGGTCCCCAGGGCGACACAAAGGGTGATGTTCACACACAGACACCACAGTGGGCTGTAACTACACCACAGGTTGTGTAGATGGCCTGTGGGTTAGGGACAATTCCTACCTGTGAGCCTCACTTCCCCACTCTCATGACCCTTACAGAATGCAAGGGAGGGCAATTCATGGTAGTAAAGGGATCCACCTCTTTGGTAATGATAGGGCTATTCCCCAATATTCTAATTCTTCTCCTTTTAAGCACATGGTGGGCTCACACTTCCCCTCTTTCTTCTAGTTAGGCAAGTCTAAATGTCTTTTTGGGGGCAATAAAATGTGAACAGAAATAATATGTGTCTCCTCCAAACTTCAAGGGACAATGAGTGATTTGCCAACTTCCTTCTGCCTGCCGTAGTGACTAGAAACGTTCCATATGATAAGGTTTCATCAATTTTCATCCCTGAATGTGAATAATCTGGAGCAAGGTCCCCAGATTACCCACAATAGACATACAACAAGAACAAGATGAAACTTTGTTGTTTTCAGCAACTGAGACTTTGGGGTTGTTTGTTACTGCACAAAGCCTATCCTATCCTGACTGATACATTAATTCCACTCTAATTTATACTTTAAAAAATGAATAAGGTCTTTGCAAACTCCTTTCCTTTATTACTGGTAGCAAATTACTTGTGATAGCAGATCTCAAAAATGAGCCAATACAATTTAAAATCATAGATTTACAGAAATATAATTTATTATATACAAGATTCATGTTAAAGTTTTTCTATAAATTCCACTTATTTGGCAAGTTCAGTTATCTTTGTTTTCTTTGTCCTTTATTGGACAGGGTGATCCATTTAACATTAAAATTTCTATATTTTGATTCCATTAAAGATTCATGCCTGAAAGAAATCAAACAAAAATCCTACAAAGGCTGAACAAAGCAGACTTCTAGAGAGGAAATTCAGTGGCAGAAAAAGAGAAGCTACATCAGCAACTGCTGCCCCCTTCTGCCTAAAATTTCTCCTTCCCCTTGCATTACCCTCATTTTTATCCCGATACTACCACTCCACTCCCCAAGGGTTCACTCCCTCCCAGCTGGGTTCTTCTTTGGCCCAAACTTTCTTTCTCACTGGAACTAATACAAATTGGCATTTTCAAAAATAATTTTTCTTGAAGGAAGATAGAAAAAGTAAGTGAAAATAAACAGTATACATAATACAAAAAGAACATAATTAATGTAGGTTTTTAAAAAAACTGTTCAGAGGGGCACCATCATGAATAATTAGCCTTGTCTCTAGTTTGGCTGGGAGTGTTCACAGGCACCTTGCCTGCACTTCTGGCCTTCTAGTTTCTGCCTGCACACAGTGAGACCATCTTGTCTCTTACTACATTACCACAGTCTAACTAAACATCTTGCTACAATCAAGGACGAATGCCAGAACCACTTTCCTTGAATCTAATGTCTTCAGCCCTCTAACATTCTCCCCTTCAGACTTGATTTTTCTGATTCAGAGAAATCACGTTTACAGTCCATTCACAGGATAGTGGGGAGAGGCATCCTTAATCTCCACTGATGGATCTTGCCTCTCCAAGCTCAGGTTAATAGTTTTGCCCATTTCTATAACTTACTTTGTCATCAGCACACTGTGGCAAAAACACACATACACATGCACACCACATACACACATAATACTAAGGAAAATGATCTAGTCTAATCAATATAATTTTACGGTACTGAATGAACGTCCATATTTACAGTGACTATGTTCATATATAGTATATTAGTTAAGAATATGAGCTTTGAGCTCATAGATGGGTTTAAGTCTCAGCTCCAGCACTTCAGGGCTAGAGATCCTAAGGCAAATTATTTAATCTCTCTAAGCATCTGCTCCCTCAAGTGTAGACTAAGAATAATAGTGGTATCTACTTCATACAATTGATATAAGCTAATTAACATAAAACGAGAGAATGCATATAAAGCCATTAGTGCAGTGCCTGGAACACAGGAAGTACCAGTAAGTTTGAGCAGGTAGTGGTAGTGGTGGAGGTGGTGGTAATAGTAACAATATCACCATCTTAAAAAAAATGAGAATCACTGTCTCACATTCCATTGTCCCCACATTTCTATGGTAACTTCCACAGATCTTCAGCTTTTTTCTAATGAATGCCCGAGAGTGATCTTTAAGTTCTTTAGAAATTCAAAGCTCTTTATTAATTATCACTGATTCTGCAATATTACCCACATCATAGGCAAGACATTACCCATGCCCCAGTGCTCTGGAATTATTCAAGTTTGCTGATCTGACGGTGATGCTACCCTGGCACCTTCAAACAGTAAAAAGACCTTCCTTATTTCCTGCCAAGCCACATCATCCACTTGCTTGAAACTCATCCAGATTCAGTCCTGCATTAGGAAACACGTAAGTGCCCCGGAGAGAATTTAAACACTTAGCAAAGCACTGAGCAATTAAACTTTGGTGAGCTACTTTAGAAAACGGAAAGGAGAGGAGTCATAGAGAGGGAAAGAGAGAATAGGAAGGCAAATTTAAGTGGCTCAGCTGAGTTTGGGGGAAAGAGCAATGTGTCTACTCATTATGTGCTTCCATTTGGAAGGAAGTCAAATGTTTTCATTGAAAAGCAAGCAAAAAGCTTTCATGATTTAGTACACAGGCAAACTCGTAAATTAAGGCAAAGTAGTCCCCAATGTAAACAGGTGCAACCACTCCTTACATATCCCAGCTGTCAAAAATATAGTCTGGTCTGATTGCAAGAGGCAGGCAGGGCGACAACTTTTGGGTCTTTCTGGACCAAAAGCACTAATGGGAAGATCATGTCTCTTATTTGGCCCTCTTCTACTATTCTTACCTAACATGGAAACCTTTGAACAGGGGTTTAGATTGAGCTTCCTCTTTGATGACTGGCTCATCCCTCAAAGATTCCTACCTCTGGCTCAGAAGCAGGTGTCCTGAGAAATAGCCCCTGGTCTTCACTGATGCACCTGGCAGCAGGTCATAATCCAGACCAAACACAGTTTTTTGAGGCAATACGTACCTATTGAGCATTTGCCAAATGCAAGCAGCCATACCAGGCACTGAGGGAAATACATGGCCTGTAAATTACAGGCTCTGCCTTCCAGAGGCTCACAGTCTAGCCACTCAAGAGAAGGAAATTCTCTCTACCTCACACTCCCAGGGTTGTCCCAGGATGTTACTCCAAATCCAGTCCATTCTAACCTGCATTGAGATTTGCATCTCCTTCTTGGGAACCAGAAAAGAACCTTCTAATTTCATTAGACACTAGGGTGAAAGAGAACAAATCTAGTCATATCCTGGAGATAAGCCAACCAATCAAATCAAAGGCTTCAAAGGAGGTAATCCAGTACCAAGGCATAGAACCCCAAGTTCAACAGGTCAAAACAGCAAAAACTATTTGCTGAGAAGAAGTGAGTACCAATGATGGTGGTCCCTTCTCTCATCAAAGCACCATGTGCTTAGAAGAAAAAAGAGCTTACCTAAAGCCCAGCTGGAAGCTGGTGGGGTACAGATAAGATAGGTGTGCTGCTAAGCTATGGGACTCCCATTGCTACCCTATGAAAGATCCTTGGATGCCCCTGTGGGCTAAGCAAGAGAAGAATGGCCAATGGAATTCAATCCCTTTAACTCAGATTATAAGACATCAAAGAGTCACTTTTTTTTTGGAAAATTTTTGGCAAAGATCAATTTCCATACTAATTCTATTTTTTTAATTGAAGTATAGTTGATTTCAAAGAGTATTTTTGAAAATCTGCCCAGCAATTCACCCTGATAGTCATCTGTAACTCTCTAAGAAATGTTTATATCTTACAGATCTGAGACTTTGGAACCATTTGAAGATGGCTTTTATTATATTACAGAACATTTTTCCTTTTGTGCATTGGCATCCTTCTGATGCACTGAGATGATCTCCAAAGTTCTGATGAAAACTGAGACCTCCAGGAAAATCTACAGACAAGATTTGGAACTATCTTATGAATCAGTTGGATCTTTGCTGGTCACCCATCATCTATCATGAGCCTAACTAACGAGAAAGCTAATCAGAAGTGACCCAAAGAAGCATATCTAAAACAGCATCTTAATATTTGGGTTTGTGCTGAAGTTCTTCAGGATCACTAACAATAAGAACTAACATTGGGGCTTCCCTGGTGGCGCAGTGGTTGGGAGTCTGCCTGCTAATGCAGGGGATACGGGTTCGAGCCCTGGTCTGGGAGGATCCCACGTGCCGCGGAGCAACTGGGCCCGTGAGCCACAACTGCTGAGCCTGCGCGTCTGGAGCCTGTGCTGCGCAACAAGAGAGGCCGCGATGGTGAGAGGCCCGTGCACCGCGATGAGGAGTGGCCCCCACTTGCCACAACTAGAGAAAGCCCTAGCACCGAAACGAAGACCCAACATAGCAATCAATCAATCAATCAATCAATAAATCTTAAAATGTGTAAATTATAAATTTAAAAAAAAAGAAAAAAGAACATTAATTGAATATTTATCATGTGCCAGGAATATAATGAGGCAAAGTGAGATTAAGCAATTTATAATCAGAAACACAGTAAGTTTGAACAAGGGTTTAACCTGGCTGGGAAATGGACCAAGCAGAAAGATCCAGCTGCCAAGCTTTCACACTTGACCACATGCTCCAGTCTACACCCTCATGAACTGAATGACCAGCACCAAGTGCCACCTTATGCTTCTATCAACCATTTTCTTCAGTTCTGAGAGGATCCACTACAATCTAGTTAAGGATTAAATCTTACTTGTCAAGACTGCAGTGATGATATCTTTCCCTTTTAAATGTTTATGAAGAGATGGCAATAAAACATGAGAATTTGGCTCACTTTTTCCATTTCCATATAACATTGGAACCCTTCCTACACATCAAATCACTTAGAGGTGTTTAAAATAAAAGACTGATGTCCAGAAAATGAGCTCAGAGATTCTGATTGAGTCTGGGGTGTGTCCTAAGAATCAGTAAATTTTTAAGCATTTTCCAGGGGAGTCTAAAGTTCAACCAGGATTGAGGACTGCTTCCCATTATAGGATGGGAAACCCATGTTGCTCTGAAGAGAGAGGGGATTGTCAACTCCTTTCCTTCTGATATAACCTCTTGTACCTCTTCCCTCTCCAGTCAATTCAACAGCCTGCTGCCAGAGGGATCTGCTCAGATTATATCATTCCTCTACTCTAAAATCATCTATAATCATATAATACTATATGCAGTAGCATAAAGAATTACGTTCCAAATCCTTACCCAGGTAAAAGACTCTCTACAGTGTGGCCCAAGCCCACCATTCAGTCTCATATCTGTCTCCCCTTGGGGATCCTCCCACTCCAGCTAATTTGATCTGCACCCCCTCAAAAAAAAACCCTCCTGTTTCTTCTTATTCTCTGATGCAGAGCAATTCTGCTTTTACTAGCCCTACCCCTCAACTCACTATCAGGTCCACCTTTGTACATCAAGGGGCTTTGACTATTCATTCCTCCTTTCTTTCCTTTACCAGGACCCTCTCCTCCTCTAGGGTCCTTGATTTGCCCAAAATCCTACCGTAATCACAGAAACTACAGTAGGCTCAGAAGATCCTCTGGATCTTGCCTTCCTTAGGTACCCTTGGACCCCTCACTCACTGTCTCTCCTTTGTCCTGAATCCCTTGGCTTTCCACCACAGCATTCTCTTCTACTACAGTGCCTATTTGAATTCAGAGGACAGACCTCGGACTGCTCACTGCAGTTTTCAGGCATTCTTCCTGGGCTCCAAGCACAGCCATCTTGGGCAAGAGAGGCTACAACCCGTAGCCCGTCACCCATCAGGAATGGCTCCATGTGGGCAGTGGTCTTTGTCCATTGTGTTTACTTAGGTGTCCCAAGAGCCTAAAACAGTGCCTAGTACACAGTAGGCACACAGTAAATACTTGTTGAATAAATGAATGAGTAAATCAATGGGCACATCCATCATCATCTAACCTGATGATGATGAATCATTTCTACTTTGTAAAGCAAATCTACTTGTGTTGGGGAGCAAGATCCCTTGTTCCCACTTAAAACTATCTATCATGTGATGGATTATTTAACACAGTCATAATAACCAGAACCCTGATTAATACTGTATAGCATTTGTATTACCCTTCGTACTTTTCAATGCATGGTCCCATTTATTATCTCAGTCTATCCTGGTAATAATCTCATTTCTCTACTACAGATGAGAAATGAGGCAGAAAGGTAGCAGGACTTGATCAAAGTCACAAAGCTAGCTGAAAGCAGAGTCAGGATTGAAATCAGGGCCTGGTCTGCTCATCCCAAGCTCTCCCCATGCTGCTGCTACAGGAGTGCTGGTGCCACACCTCATCAAATACCATAGCACACCCATCGCCATTAACCTCCTCACAAACCCGCTGTATTAGTCAGGGTTCTCCAGAGAAAAGAACAAGTAGCATATATAGAGATACACAGGAAGAGATTTATTATTATGAGTGGTTGGCTCATATAACTGTGGAGGCTGAGAAGTCCCATGATCTGCCTTTTGCAAGCCAGAGGCCCAGGCAAGCAAGTAGTGTAGTTCCATTCCAAATTCAAGAACCACGAGAGCTAACAGTCTAAGTCCCAGTTCAAGTCTGAAGGCCTCAGAACCAGGAGAGCCGATATCGAGAGCAGGTGATGGATGTCTCAGCTCAAGCAGAGAAAACAAATTCCCCCTCTCTCTGCCTTTTTGTTCTATTTAGGCCCTCAGTGGATTGGATGATGCCCACTCACATTGGTGAGGATATATTTTCTATTCAGTCCACCAATTTAAATACTAATCTCACCCTCACTGACACACCCAGAAATAATGTTTTACCAGCTATCTGGGCATCCCTGTGACCCAGTCAAGTTTAGGCATAAAATTAACCATCACACCTGCCTATTGTGTCGGAAGGGACTGTGCGAGATTTGATGTTTCATTCACAGAACAAATGTGAAAACTTAGGTAACAGGTGCTTTGCCTCTCTACATTTGGGGTGGTCACAAACAAATTCCTATTAAATCAGGATAAAGGAGGAAAGCTATTATTTAAAATCACACTGGCCTTTAAGGACAGGGTATCCTGGTAAAAAAAAGAAAGGAGGGGTGAGTAGTCAAGCCATTTCATGTACAAAGATGGATCCCATGGCGAGTTGAGAAGGGCTAAGGAGAGCTGAATTGTTAAACTGCTTTGCCAGGAATCTGAATGCAGCTTAGCGGAGTGGTTCTGGCTCAAGGAGTTTCACAAGATTGTGGTCAAACTGTCATAGGGGGTTCAGTCATCTCTAGGCCCAACTGGAGCTGAAGAATCCACTTCCAAGCTCACTCTCATAGTTTCGCCAGGCCTCAGTTCATCATTGGCTATTGACCTGAGGCCTTTGTTCCCAGCCACACAGTCCTGTTCACAACATGGCAACCAACTTCCCCCACAACCCAGAGACCTGAGCGAGAAGGGGAGGGGGGCAGGGGCTAGAGTGAGGCAAGGGAGGAGGCTAGGTGAGAACTGAAGGAGGCACTCATGGATCTCCCCCAGTTTGGGCCCTGAAAGAGAGTGCATAAGACAGAAGCTGTAGTGTTTTTTTAATCACCTCTTTTTGAAAAGGATGTATGTCTTAGTCTGCTTGGCCACCATCACAGAATACTATCACTTCTGCCATATGCTATTGTCCACACAGACCTGGTACATCGGGTAGGGGACTACACAGGGTGTGAATTCCAGGAGGCAGGGGTCTCTGGGGCCATCTTGGAGGCTGGCTACCAAAGAAGTTATTCAGTCTTTAGACTATGATTATGCAGGTTCTCATGGAGGTCATGTTCATTTCCAAAATCCCATCTACAATACATTAGACAGGTGTGGGTTACCAGGAACACAGGTAAGTGGGCTCTGTCTTTACAACAGCCTTATTTACTTAGTGAAATCCTCTTAACAAATGTCTGTGAGGCACGCACCTCCTTAATTAACAGATGTATCGATATATTAAGGAGTTATATTAAGAAGATATATTAAGCTACATTAAGTTATATTAAGGAGTTACATCAAGGAGTAATGGGCTTTGAAGTCAACATTTGCATTTGAGTCCTGGTTCTGCTAATTCCTAGCTGTGCTATCTTGGGCAAGTCACTTCTCTCTAAGCTTTGCTTTTCACATCTAGAAAAAATACTACCTCTTTAAGGTACCGTGAGAATCGCTCGCATGACAGAATTCATTCATCCTTTGATAAGCATTTCCAAGTACATGGTTTGTCACCGGTGCTGAATTAAATGCTTATTAAACCTATATCTAATTTAATCTAATTGTCAATGGTCTTCCTTAAATCTCACGGGATATTAAGAATAATAACAGAAATGCACACTTTATAAAATTTTTTTTTATTCTATCACCTCCTTTTAGTGAAATCACTTAATTGTCCTAGGAGTCAGTTTTCTCATCTATAAACTGTAAATAATTAACTATAAGTGAAGTTAAAATGTAGCTCATTGAGGAAAAAGCTAGGCGAGTGTAGAGGAAGAGGGAATCTTAAAATGATAAATATTGCAAGATATTTTTTGTTCTGTTGCCTCTCCTCTTGTTTTATAAAGTTGTGATACTAGGATTTGTTTCATTTATTACCCAAGGTTGTGAATGAGCATGAACATTTAAGGAGCAAATACTCTCCTACCTCTGCCAGAATAGTGGATGTGGTGACAGGAAAATAATAACAGAATAACTGCTTTTTGACTTATGAAGAAAGACTTTTCAATGCTGTTCTCTGCCCACCAAAAACCAAAGGGACTTATAAGACTCCTTCAACCTCTGCCTTGTAGTCCTGCAGCTGTGGCTAAACTATACCATCGAGAAACTCTTTGCAGGCATACACTTCCAAGCCCACCTCCTCCAGCTGCAGCATCTCCAAGCTGGATTCCTGCAGTGGAAGGGATCCTATAGGAAAAAATGTCTAGCGGAAGAGAAACACAGGGGATGGAGATGCTGTATTTTAACTTCTAATGTAGGGCAATCAAAGACTGAATAAGCCATTATTGCCTACAGTTAGAATATGAACTCTGATACAAAGAAGAAACCAATTCAGTATGCCCAATGTGGACCAACAGGTGACAGGAACTGACACAGAATGCTCAGGATAATAGGTGACTTACGGGTTGGGGCTGGCATGCAGGAAAAAAGGAGAAGGATGAAAAATGAGAGGCTGGTAACGTGGCAGAACACCCAGGACTGAGGATAAAGGCAACCAGTGAGAAATTCCCAGCCAAAAGAATGTTCGAGGGATATTAAAAAATCAGTGATATTAACATTCAATTTTAAGTTGTTCTCTAGTCTTCCTGGGGCAGTGTCTCTTTTCCATTATCCCCAGACCCTCAAAAAAAAAAGTCTACAGTTTACAATGCAAACAGCATTGTGTTGATTTTGCTTTCAGAAATTACAAAGAGGGGTGGGGAGTAGTGTCCAGCCTGGAGAAAAGCAGAGAGGGCAGTGACTGCAGGAATGAGGCATATTGATTAGAGTAGGTGACCACAGAGAAGCAGGTCACACAGGGAACTGGCTCGGGAGATACAAGCTCTGCCTCAGGAACCCTCAGAGGAATCAAGGAGAGTACTGGCAGACCCCCGCAGTACTTGGGAAGAGGCGTATCTAAGCCACTTAAACCACTGTATCACGAGAAGGAGTGTTTCCATAAGGCCAGACAATTCCTGAACACTTGGTTTAGATACACGTATGTGTACATATAAATATATGCATGTGTGTATAATACATACAACTACAGTGTATTTGTATATGCTTGACGTAACTTTTGATAACTGCATGTAGCACATGATACAATGTATATAAAATGCTTAGCACAGTGCCTGGCACACAGTGTTCATCAACAAGTATTACTTAAGCAGGAAGATGAAGAAAGGTATCTTAATAACTGTTCCTAGAATTACTTTCAGGGGCAGGAAGAGCTTTTGTTTAGAACAAGGCATTGAGGCGAAAGATGAAACTGGAGGGTATGGGCTATGGTTCTAGATGGGGTAGATTTCCTCCCAGGGCATTTGCCAACATCTAGAGACATTTTAGCGGGAGGGAGTGGTGGGCAGTGTTACTGGCATCTGGTGAGTAGAGGTCAGGGATACCACTGAACATCCTACAATGCATAGAACGACCCCTGTAACAGTAGCCCCTCCTTATCCACAGTTTTACTTTTCACATTTCAATTACCTGCAGTCAACTGTGGTTCAGAAATATTAAATAGAAAACTCCAGAAATAAATAATTCATAAGTTTTTAATTTCTCGCTGTTCTTTCTGAGTAGCGCGATGAAATCTCGAGTCATCCTTCTCCATTCTGCCTCAGACATGAATCATCCCTTTGTCCAACACATCTTGCCCATTATTCACTTAGTAGCCCTCTGGGTTTTCAGATCTACTGTCTCCATATTGCAGCGCTTGTGTTTAAGTAACCCTCAAGTTACTTAACGATGGCCCCAAAGCACAAGAGTAGTAAATGGTGGCAATTTGGATCTGCCAAAGAGAAGCTGTAAAGTGCTTCTTTTAAGTGAAAAGGTGAAAGTTCTCTACTTAATAAGGAAAGGAAAAAAATTATATGCAGAGATTGCTACAATCCACAGTAAGAACAAATCTTCTATCCATGAAATTGTGAAGAGAAAAGAAATTCTTGCTAGCTTTGCTATAGCACCTCAAACTAGAAAAGTTACAGCCACAGTGTATGGTAAGTGCTTAGTTAAGAATGGAAAATGCATTAAATTTGTACAATAAGATATTATAAGAGAGAGAGAGAAAGATCATAGTCACATAACTTTTATCATAGTATATTTTTATAATTGTTCTACTTCATTATGTTCTTGCTGTTAATCTCTTACTGTCCTAACTTATAAATTAAACTTTATCACAGGAGGTATATATAGGAAAAAACATATGTATAGTGTTCAGTATTATCCATGGTTTCAGGCATCCACTGGGGTCTTGGAACGTATTCCCCGAGGATAAGGGGGGAGTACCATATCCAGCCCCAAATGCCAATACAACTGACATAAGCCAAGGAGACAAAGAAACAAGCATGACCAATAAGCTGTTCTGCATTAGAAGTAAACAGGAACTAGTAAAAAGAGAAGAAAAACAAAAGGTGGGCAAGCAAGATAGAAGAGAAGTATGGCTGAATAACATGCCAAAGATGCTAGAGGACTAAATGCCTTTTAAGAACTAAATGTCTAATTCACAGTTTGACGTTGTTTTCATTGTTGTCAACCAAACCCTCTCCTCATCTCCCCAAGCTTTCAGTAAAGGCCACCACATGCAAAGACCTTAGATGAGTGGATTGTATAGGTGACATATGTGTATGTGTTTGTGTGTGCGTGTGTGTGTGTGTATGTAAGGTAAGGAAATCATCTGAATGCCACATCAAGGTCAGAGGAAAAAGACTAGCATCAGACCCAAAGAAGAGAATAGGAGTCCTGCGGGGATAGAAAGCCAGAACCAAAGGTGCCTGTGATGAAAAAAGAAACTAGGAATTGGAAAGAGGATAGATAGTTTTGAACCAAACTTCATCTGACCTTAAGGGATAAGAATTTCTTAGCTCCCATATGGATTACAGCTTATTTTTTTAAAATATCAGTTCTCTCCATAAAGTCATTCTCAACAAAGTCTTTTAGCTTTTGTATAAAGTTCCAATCTGAAAGAACCCCTCGTGTATTTTTAACATCTTTATTGGAGTATAATTGCTTTACAATGGTGTGTTAGTTTCTGCTTTATAACAGAGTGAATCAGCTATACATATACATATATCCCCATATCCCCTCCCTCTTGCATCTCCCTCCCTCCCACCCTCCCTATCCCACCCCTCTAGGTGGTCACGAAGCACCGAGCTGATCTCCCTGTGCTATGTGGCTGCTTCCCACTAGTCATCTATTTTACATTTGGCAGTATAAGTGTAAGTATACTTATAGTATAGTGTAAGTCCATGCCACTCTCTCACTTCGCCCCAGCTTACCCTTCCCCCTCCCCGTGTCCTCAAGCCCATTCTCCACGTCTGCGTCTTTATTCCTGTCCTGCCCCTAGGTTCTTAAGAACCTTTTTTTTTTTTTTAGATTCCATATATATGTGTTAGCATAGGGTATTTGTTTTTCTCTTTCTGACTTACTTCACTCTGTATGACAGACTCTAGGTCCATCCACCTCATGACAAATAACTCAATTTCATTTCTTTTTATGGCTGAGTAATATTCCATTGTATATATGTGTCACCTCTCGTTTATCCATTCATCTGTCGATGGACACTTAGGTTGCTTCCACATCCTGGCTATTGTAAATAGTGCTGCAATGAACATTGTGGTTCATGACTCTTTTTGAATTATGGTTTTCTCAGGGTATACGCCCAGTAGTGGGATTTCTGGGTTGTATGGTAGTTCTATTTTTAGTTTTTTAAGGAATCTCCATACTGTTCTCCATAGTGGCTGTATCAATTTACATTCCCACCAACAGTGCAAGAGGGTTCCCTTTTCTCCACACCCTCTCCAGCATTTATTGTTTGTAGATTTTTTGATGATGGCCATTCTGATTGGTGTGAGGTGATACATCATTGTAGTTTTGACTGGCATTTCTCTAACGAGTAGTGATGTTGAGCATTCTTTCATGTATTTGTTGGCAATCTGTATGTCTTCTTTGGAGAAATGTCTATTTAGGTCTTCTGCCCATTTTTGGATTACCCCTCGTGTATTTTTAAAGAGATGTACTGGACCTGAGAGATCCCAGCTTGCACAAAGTCAAGTGTCTGAGCCCAGAGAAGGATGACCAAATAAGCAGCACCCCTTTCAAAATGGAGCCTGAACCTACCTTAAGCGCCTTACAGGGAATGTCACATTATAGAACCATCTCATACAACGAAAATACATGAAGCACACTTTGAAAGGTTAACAGCATTATAGAAATGAGGAGTTCTTACTAACAGGCAAGGAGATGAAGCAACATTTCCTTTGGCACAGTGCCATAAATTCAAATATGGTCTATGAGAGAAACAGGTGATAAGCACTGCTGTACATAAAAATAACCAAAAAAAGTGAAGTAAAAGAACTTTAAAAGCTGCATTGGAGGAATTCCCTGGTGGTCCAGTGGTTAGGACTCAGCCCCTCAGCACTTCCACCGCAGGGGGCACAGGTTCAATCCCTGGTAGGGGAACTAGGATCCCGCAAGCCGTGCAGCCAAAAAAAAAGTTGCATTGGACAGTTACAGAACCTGTCCTAGGCAAACACTAACTTATGAGGAACAAGAAGGCTTGGGGCCAAAGATCAGTTGGCTAACAACTAGGAGAGCACAATAAAACCTTAAAATGCTGTGCCCCGAGAGTTGTGACCAATGTGTAATGGAATTTAGCAATAAGAAATAAAGAAAACAATAAGAGCTTTCCATTTCTGTGGTATGAAATTCCTGACAGCTCATCTAACCCCTTGGTGTCCTGATCTCTGAAGTCACTTCATGAAACAGCTGTTGTCCAAGACCAGATACACTCTGTAATCACAGTTTCCCTCTGAACCATGAGTCAAAAGAAAGAGATCCAGCCAGCCACCCAGCCTCTCTTCCAAAGAAGTTTTTTTAAAAACATAGTGAAAGCTAATTCTTCTTCCACAGGGGCTATGCCCATTATCTGGACAGGATCACAAGCCATATTCTGCTTTTTGAGTGAACTGAGCTCTAATCAACAGAGAAGCCTCATTTGAGCTCCTGACAGTTTAATTTACCTTAACAATTACATCTGCAATTTGATCATACTACCTCTCCATCTTGATGGCCAATAAAACTGAGGCTTCCCCTGAGACATGGAAACTTAACATGATTAAGGGAAAAAAGAATTCAAATTCTTTGAATCAACCCAACTCTGACTTCAACATTTATATCAGTTATCCATTCCCATCTTTATAATTCCTCTTTGTTGTGACAGGCTGACTGCCTGTTGATTATTATTGACAATACACAGAGAAAGCAGCTGGGTTCTCTCTGAACTGATCCACAGGGCAGTGGAGGGAGGGTCTCCAAAGTGCTCCTGTTCTGTCGGGCCACCATAGCAATTCAGATAGCTCAGGACAGCCACCAGCAGCAGCTTCCAGATTCCATTTCTGTAAGGACTTGATGGACCCCCCTCTTAGGAAAAAATGATTAGATAATTGGAAAGAGTCACAGGAGCCATCAGGAAAAAAACAACAAAAACAGAGATTTCCCTGGAGCACTGTTTGGGTGCTGTATTTATTCTCTATTCCTTGCTGTAACAAATTACCACAAATTTAGTGGCTGAAAAAAACACCCACTTATTATTTCATAGAAATCCAAGCACAGCTTGGCTCAGCTGATTCTCTGCTTTCACAACATCAAAATACAGGTGTCTACAGGGCTGTGTTCCTTCTTGAGGCCCTAGGGATGAATCCACTTCCAAGCTCTTTCAGATTGTTAGTTGAATTCAGTTCCTTGCAGTTGTAGGACTGTCGTCTCTGTTTCCTCGCTGGCTATCAGCTGGGGGTCATTCTCAGGTTCTAAAGGCTGCCCACATTCCTTGACTCATGGCCCCTTACCTCCCTACTCAAAGCCAGCAACAATGGATCAAGCCCTGCTCACACTTAGAATCTCTCTGGTGTCCCCCATCTGCCTCACCTCGCCAACCACCTTCATCTTCTGCCACATTTCTCTGACTCTAGCAGGGAAATTTCTCTACTTTTAAGAGCTCATTTGATTGGATTGGGCTCACCTAGATAAACCAAGATAATTTCCCTATCATAATCTTAATTACATCTGCAAAATCCCTTCACAGCAGTATCTAGGTTAGTATTTGATTGAATAACCAGGGACAGGAATCTGGGGGAACGTGTTCAGAATTCTGCCTACAACAGGTGCCCAACATCACAAACTTTGCTGGAGCCTCCTTCCTCAGGCCAGAGAAGGGCTTCCTTTTGGTAAGAATCTCTTTTCTTTTCTTTTTTTTTTTTTGGCCATGCCACATGGCATGTGGGATCTTAGTGCCCTGACCAGGGATCTAACCTGCACCCCTTGCAGTAGAAGCGCAGAGTCTTGACCACTGGACTGCCAGGGAAGTCCCAAGAATCTCTTATTTTAGAGTTAAGCACTTGCACAATAAAAACTCATTTATAAAGTCCAAAACTGGGCCAGGCTCACACTGCATAAATCACACTACTGTAAGAGTTCTGTTATTGATCAATCACATGGAAAACAGACCCATTGTTCCCTTTGCCACCTCATATTTTCTCTCTCACCATCACATCTCTTACTCTTCTTAGCAAATACTGATTTGTCAACTAGGTAAATCTCCCTGAATTCTTGCCCCAAAGACAGACTATAAAGTTGCTATTGCAGGAGCACCATTTTCCAGCACACATATATTGAACACCTACGAATTTGTATTTATACGAATAAATAGAAAATAAATATACAACATAAATATGAAATGAATGCACTGGTCTTCAGGTTACTGTCTCAGCTCTAAATTTTTCTACATTCTGCCTTTGACTTTGAGGCTGGGACTCTGAAAACTACATTTCTCCTTTGGCAGCTGGCTCCATGTGAGGTTTTGCTCACACAGTTCCTATAGGGAGCCTGATGGACGAGAAGAGAGGAGTGTCTGCTCTTCCCAGCACTGTCACCCCATCAGTGACCCTTTCCCCACTTCCCCCAGCACAGTAGTTAGTACCATCCTCCACCTACTGCTGGTACTTCCAGAACAGACTCATCGTGCTCCCTCAGAGGTGCTAGGGTCCCTCCTCAGAAGTCTGAGTCCCAGCTCACTGAGCCCCTAAGGTAACAGCATCAGCAGAACAGAATGCCTTCCTCAGACACCTGAGCCCCAGCACCTGGGGGCTCCCCCTCCATGCTTCTAGGTTCTGGCAACTCCAACATCTTTCCTTTGTTACCACATACATGGTAGCTGCTTCCTTCAGTTATCAACACTGGATTACCTAAGTGTTCTCTGCTTACTATTTCAGCCCACCAACATCTGTGTGCCCAACTCCCTGTATTAAACTCCCTCTGTTGAAATACCTAGTATGGTTTCTGTTCCCTGACTAGATCTTGACTGATACAGCCTAAGTTAGACATATAGGAATCAGATGAATAAGAATGGGATCTAAAACTATAGGATATTCAAATACAGAAGGGCCTTGGAGATCACCTAGTTCAACTCTAACATATTATCAGTGGGGAAACTGAAATGCAAGAGAGGCTGACTCACTCAAGGTCACAGCTGATAGTGCCTGGCCCAGCACTAGAATCTGAGCTTCTTGACTCCCAGTCCAGCACTCTTTCTGATACATCTATTGTACAAAGTGCCACATGCTTGCTCCTGAATTCAGAGGCAACAAAAGATGATATTCTGAACAAATTCTCAGTTTCATACCATTGAGTTGTTCTGTCCAACACGTCTTTCTTATCAAGCTATTTGTCTGTCTTCAAAGAAAGAATGCTTAGGTAATAAGAAACGCAAAGTGCTATCCTTTGTCATCCTTACTGGAGGATTCAAGAGAGCTAGCCAAATAAAGCAAAAGTTGGCAAAGGGAGAATCTATTAGTTCTAGGAGCCTGTCCTTGAGAAGATGAATCTATCTAGCATTTACTCCTAATACCTTTTATCCTCCATTGGGAAAGTGATCTAGCCCTGAGAATGGAGAGGGAGGGAAACAGAGATCAGGAAAGAAAGCAGAAAGATACATTCTCCCTGTCATTTCAGAATATATTATTTGCCTTGAGTCATTTTATTCACTCATCTACTATGTGTTTAACACCATGCTAGGTACTGCGGCAAATTCTAAAGAAACAGAAGATGCTTTATACTCAATAACTCAACTTATCTGTAGACTGAAAAAAAAATGCACAACCTAAAAGCTAAGAATTATGTTTTTTTTTTTTTTTTTAAGAATTATGTTTTATTTGGCGGACAAAACTGAGGACTTAAGCCCCGGACACAGACTCTCAGATAACTCTGAAGAGACAAGGGGGAGAGCCAGGATATATAGGAGTTTTTGCAACAAAGACCAGGTGGTCAGAACATCAAAAGATTACAGTTAATTAAAGAAAACAGGATATCTCAAGTTATGGAATTTAGCGCGTTACTATGTAAGGGAAGATGCAAGAGTCTGGGCTCTTTGAAATCACTCCTTTGACATGCACCTCAGCTATCCAGGGCCAGTATCCCGTGCCTTCTCATCCTGAGTTTCCTCAAGGTGCAGCACAGGGGGTGGCTGCAGCAGTTGACTGCTAGATGACGGGCATCCTGTTTCCATCCTGAGTTCTCTCAGGGCTCACCACTGGAGAGGCTGTAATGTTGAGGGCTTGATGGCTGCAACGTCCTTTGTTTACTGATAAGGCAGGCCATATTTTTCATTCACAATCTATTTGTAGAGACATTATTATATATAAATATAATCAGAAGTACTAAAAGATGGCATGTAAGCACATTAGGAAATTGGGTGGCACCAACACAGGTACTTTAGAGGAGCAAGAAGGGAAAGAGCAAAGTGCACAGAGTGGAGCTTGAGCTCAGAGTGAAGGAGGTCTCGAATGTGCCTGGGTTAAAAGCCTCCTGAACCAGGAGAGCAAAGGCCTGAAGGAGCCTTTGGGAGACGAGAAGAGGAGGGTGAGTCTATAAAGAACTCGATCTTCCGAATGAAAAATCGATCTTTGATACACAAATCAACAGAGGGAATGTTATAGGGAGTGCTGTCATGAAAGCAGTTTTAGGAAGTGTAACCTTTCATTGGGTACTAATTTCTTGGCACTGCCATAAATTTGGTGGCAGTGAACAATAGAAATGCATTCTCTCACAGTGTGGAGAACAGAAGTCCTAAATCAAGGTGTCAGCAGGGCCACACTTCCTTGGAAGGCTCTAGGGGAGAATCTTTCCTTGTCTCATCTAGCTTCTGGAGGCTCCAGGCTTTCCTTCGTTTAAGGCTGAATAACTCCAATCTCTGCCTCCATCTTCACGTGGCTTTCCCCTCTGTACGTCTAATCTCCTTCTGCTTTTCTCTTATAAGGACACCTGACATTAGATTTTGGACCCAACAGGATTGTCCAAGATGATCTCATCTCAAGAACCTTAACTTAATTACATATGCAAAACACGTTTTTCCAAAGAAGGTCACATTCACAGGTTGGTGGTGGCGGGATAGGACATGGACATATCTTTTAGGGACCACTATTCAATCTACTACAACTAGTATTACCTGAAGCTTTTGGACACATTTTCACTTCCCCAGGCCAGAATTAAATAGTAGAAAAACAAACATCCAAGGATTCTTTCCCACTCTCCTCCACTGTTAGAGAAAATTCTCCCCCTGTAACAAGTATATGACAGTAGCTAACATTTATTGCCTTTTTTCCATGTGTAGGGCACACTGTAAGCATTTTGATATATTCTATGTGAGGATTAAATTAAATCTTCATAAAAACCCCATGAGGCGGGTACCATCTTATCCTCATTTTACAGATGAGGAAATAAGGAGAGAAATGCTAAGAAAATTTGCCCCAGGTCCCACAGCTGAGAAGCAAACTGAACCAGAATTTGAACCCAGTCAGCCTAAACTTTTTCTTGACAGATTTATTGAAATATAATTCATCTAACACACAATTCACCCATCTAAAATATAGAAGCCTATGCTTTTAGTATATTCAGAGTCATGCAACCATCATCACAATCAATTTTAGGATGTTTTCATCACTCCAACAAGAAACTTCACATGCCATTAGCTGTCACCTCCCAATCCCCCCATCCTCCAGCCCCAGGCAACCATTAATCTACTTTCTGTCTCGATAGATTTACCTATTCTGGACATTTCTTTTACATAAATAGAATCACACACTGTGGTCTTTTGTGACTGGCTTCTTTCACTTAACCCAATGTTTTCTAGGTTTATCCATGCTGTAGCATGTATCAGTACTTCACTCCTTTTTATAGCCAAATAATAATCCATTGTATTAGTATTTCACATTTTATATACCTATTCATCAGTTGATGGACATTTGGGTTATGTTCACTTTTTGCCTGCCTGCACTTTTAGCTTCCATGCTATAACTACTTCTGTAATCATAAATAATTCTCTCCCCAGAAGGACCCATCATCATGAACCAAGAAGATAAAACTACTCCAAAGAGAAGTCTTCTGGAAGATAGTCTCTCAGAGATTTTTATCTATTAGAATAAATGAAAATTAGTAGTGAAGGATAATTCTCTTGTTTTGCAATCCTTCTTCAATATGATTCCACAATCTCATCTGTACTAACTTGTACCCACCTGTACTAACTCATCCTTGCACTCAGCTGTAGTCATGAGTGCTACAAACATTTATTATGTCCTAACTATGTTTTAGGAATGATGAGACACAGAGGCCCTAACTGACTTCCTCAAGTCCCTCAGCTCATCAGGAGCAGAGCTGGCCAAGGAATTCTCATCCTTGTGACCATTGCCTCTTTCCTTTGCACCATGGGGTATCCATTACCTGCCTGATTCCTCAGTCCTGCAACCTTCATATCTACAAGGAAATGCTTGAATTGGCTCATTTCTTTAAACTTTTCAGTATAGACAATTTTAACATACATAAGAGTAGAGAGATGTAATGAGCCCACAATTCCTTTCTCTCCACTTCAAGGCAATCATCAACTCATGAGGGATCTTGTTTCATTCAAACCCCTCCCACTTCTCCAGTGGTGTGGTGGTGGATGCATAACAACCGTCTCTCCCCTGATTTGTAGTGTTTGGGGATTTTTCTGGCTGATTTCAATTCACCAGCCTAATGGTACTGAATGTGGGTGGGGAAGAGATGTTCAGGAGCACAAGGTGATATAGTATTCCCACCATACAGATACAATAAATGCGATAATTTCAAGAGCATAGCTAATAGTAACTGTAATAAAATATAACTAGGAAGTGGTAAGCTTTGAGGACTCACTAGCTCTATAACAATATATTTTATTTAGTTGTAGGTTTATAGAATTCAATTTTTAATAACGGCTGTTAACCAATTAGCTCACAAAATTCCTAAAAATTTAACAGCCAGCTCTTGCCGATGAGCTAGATCTAGCCCACCACTGCACTCTTCCCTTCCCAGATTACTTTTTTGTTTTTGGCCCGGTCGTGAGTCACGTGTAATCTTAGTTCCCCAACCAGGGATCAAACCCACGTCCCCTGCAATGGAAGCGTGGAGTCTTAACCACTGGACCTCAAGGGAAGCCCCAGATTTTTTTTTTTTAAATCCCAGACATTATATCATCTTATCCATAAACATTTCAACACGCATCTCTAAAAGATTAAAACTCTTAAAAAAAACAGAACCACAATATTATCACACATAGCAATTTTAATAATTCCTTAATAGTCCCTAGTAATTCTTATATTTAATTGATTGATATGGCTCAGAAGATTCATCTATAATTTTCCTCTCTCTCTCTCTCTCTCCCTCCCCCCACCTCCATGCAACTTATTTGATTATTTGTTGAAGAAATGGAAGAGTGGGTTGCCCTTTCAGTTTCCTTCACTGGAAAAAGATCTCACCTGGTAAGAGCACAGGACATCTATAAAGTACAAAACATCTGCTCTGCGAACTCTTTTCCTATGGGTCCTTTTGGCTTAGCTCCTCGGAATGGGCTTCTACTGTTTGTGACCGATAAAGTCCTGGCCATGAAAATCCTAGTCCTATAATATCAAGATGGGGAGTTTTTTCAATACTGAAATAAAATGAAAACGAAAAACATGTGTTTGGATGGTTAAAATAAAGATAGAAGCATTCCAGTCCCCACCACTTGATGGGGAATACCTACCCACCACTACCAATCCCACCACCACCAAGCCCGTCACCTTTGTCACATTCCAAGAACAGGCAGCGGAAGCAGGGTTGTGAAGCAAAAGAGGGGGCTGACTAGTTTGAGGAACAGTTGGCAGGTGATGACAGAAAGCTCAGTCTCTGAGATCTCGTTAGAAAACATCTACCTTGAAACTTCAGCTTTCTCCTTTCCCAAGGAGTTCTGTGTGGGCTGCTGGGGTTTTAGCTCCAGTTGTCACTGCAAATGCTGCTTGGCAGGAGCAAGAAGCCCAGGAAGCCCTGATGTGTTTCTGAAGATTTTCAAAAATGAACCAGCTCCTCTGCATTTTTCTTCCTTTTTTTCTTCCCAAATATAGTGCCAGGAATGAAAACCTTGCTCAACCTATTTCCCAGACTTGACAGTTATGACAGTTTTATTGCAGTGCCTTATTAAAGCGTAGCCATGGATTTACATAACTAAACCCAGGTCTGCTTTTCTCTCCCCTGCATCTACAGCTGTCACTCACTGCAGTGTGGCAAGGTAATTCCACCTCTCTGTGTAAGTGAGAACCTGGAGGCTCAGGTGGCATCATCCCCTGGTACCAATGAATATTCTCTAATGGAAACAGGCGATGAGTTTCAATGATGAGTGGAGATAAATGGCTTCCCACCTTTCCACAGGAAGCCACTGCCGTTTTCATTGCATCCTAGAGCTGGAAGGGACCTTGAAAATCCTCTGATATAGGGGTGACAAACTGGCAGCTTGGGCCAGATTTGGCCCACATACTTTTTAATTTGATCCTTGTAATTCGTTTGTTTGCTTTTAATTTGAATTAGTTATCAATACTTAAAATTGGGATATCCACATAAAAAGCCACACTGGGGGCTTTTCTTAAAAAAGAAAAATCACAAGCATTGGCCGCTTTGGGTCCCTATCTCCCGCCTGCCAATCATCCGCTAGAGCTGGTTAGCAGCTGCCCCCTGCGTGGGGGGGGAGCGTGGATCTGCGGATACTCACAATCCTCCCCACTCTCCTTTCTCCACTCAGCCTGCTGCACACATGCATGTGACCTTCTCAGACCCTGCAAAAATTTTAGTTTGTAACACCCTTCACATTACAGGTGAAAGAGAGAAATTCCATGTAAGTTAATAGTCAGTTAACCACCGATCTCAGGTTTCCTAATGCCATAGCAGTATGAAAAGCAATTTCTTTGCTGGAGGTGGCCAAAGACCTGAATTCTTTTTTCTTTTTAATTTATTTTATTGAAGTATAGTTGATTTACAATGTTGTGTTAGTTTCAGGTGTACAGCAAAGTGAATCAGTCATAGATATACATATATCCACTCTTTTTTTAGATTCTTTCCCCATATAGGCCATTACACAGTACTGAGTAGAGTTGCCTGTGCTATACAGTCGGTTCTCATTAGTTATCTATTTTATACAGAGTAGTGTATATATGTCAATCCCAATCCCCCACTTTTAAAAAGTTCCCTTTATACCACTTGGCTTTTACAAGACACCTACGTTAGTATCTGTTTTCACTAACCAAAAGAAAGCCAGATGATTTTAACTTTAATAATGTAAAAAGGTGAAAGCAAAAACAGTGTTCACTGTTTGTTTTGCAAACAAAGCAGTGCGCCCAACAGAGAGAGTGGTACCACTGAGCTCCTTCCCTGGGAACTACACTCAGCATCTCAGCATCAAGCCACCATAGCTTTGAACTGTGTCTGTGAGCATCTATGCTTTATCTGTGCATCCGTTAGCAAGCTGTGCCCTAAGGTCACTGCTTCTTCACATTACGCCATTTCTGATTATGAAAGGTTTCGTACGAATGCTCTACTTTCAGAGAGTGGAGGAAATCTGTATTAACTCTAGAAGGACAAAATGATAGAGTGGAAGGAACCTAGACTCTGATAGCCCTACAACCTTGGCTAAGGATATATCCTCTGGGTGATCTTGGATAAATTAGCCTTAGGCCTCAGTTTACTTATAATACCTACCTTACAAAATAATGGTGAAGATTAAATGAGATTGTGCATGAAAATGTTAGCAAAATGCCTAACTTAGAGTACCCAATAAGGTTATTTTAGGTTCTCAGTACATGGTAGGTAGGAACGGTTTCTCTTTGTCTAAGCCCAGGGACTGCTGAGCCAAGCTTTTTCTTAAAAAGCTCAGAGAAAGGACCCTGGACGCTCCCTGCAGGGCTTATCCTGTGAGTCTAATCAGGCCCAGGACTGCCAGATGTCCACTGAGAGCTGAGGGTAAAATTATGAGGAAGGTGGTAAGATGTGTGAAAGTGAGTCTTGAATGTACTTGCACTGTCCTGTTTGGAATTTATTCAGGGTCTTAAACTTTGAAAAGGCTTTGCACCCTGGATTTGCATCTCAGAAATTATAAAAAGTTTTATTTTGAAGTTGACAAACCCCCCTCGTCCATTCCAGGATCAACGACCTAGAAATCAGGGGTCTATACCCAAGAATCTATTGTTCTTGGCTTCCCGAGAGAAGTTAGACTTGAAGGGACTTTATTTCTTGACTGTCCAATCCTGTTAGTGGTGTCGGCCTGCTCCACCTCACACCCCATCACCTACCTGTTTCCCACATTCACTTTTACTACATAATAATCATTACAGGGACTTCCCTTGGTGGCGCAGTGGATAAGACTCCGTGTTCCCAATCCAGGCGGCCCAGGTTCGATCCCTGGGTCAGGGAACTCGGTCCCACATGCATGCCGCAACTAAGAGTTCACAGGCCACAACTAAGGAGCCCGCATGCTGCAACTAAGGAGCCCGCCTGCCGCAACTAAGGAGCCCACCTGCCACAACAAAGGAGCCCACGTGCCGCAGCTAAGACCCGGTGCAACCAAAATAAATATTTTTAAAATGAATAAATAATCATTACAAACATAGCTTCACTGCCCATTTTAAGCTACTTAAGAGCAGGGAGGACCACAGCTTGTCCTTCTATGACATCATACACCTTGATGCAGTAAATAGAAGGCCGTGAATGCCCAGCTAAAGAGTGTGAATATTATCCTAGAAAGAAGAGAAAAGCCATGGACAGTTTTGTAGTCGAAAGTAATAGCATGATAGAAGCAGTAAATTTTAGGAAATTTTCTCTGGCAGCACATACTTGAAACATTGGAAAGAGGGAAAATAAAAGAATAAAGAAATTGAAACTTAGAAGACCAGTTAAGAGGTAATTATAATTAATCAGGCCTGGGATAGAAAGGGTCCAAACTACAGTTATGGCAACAGACAGAAAGAGGAAAGGATATTCCTAAAACATATTCTGAAGACAGTGAACACCAGTGTTCTCTGGGATACGAACCATGGCTGAGTCATCTTTGTGTCCACATATACCCAGGGATAATGTGCGTCAGCATCCACCAGGGCAGCTGCATCAGCTGTGAGTATACTGAAGCACTGCTATACTTATGAGTAAAAAGTAGTCCCTTACTTGAAACCACCACCCATTCATCCCCATGCCTACCCCACCATCCCAGCACCACCCCCCCGGAACTTTCCAAAACTACACCCCTCCCCAATTAGCAACCAAATAGTTTATGCCTGACACAGGATAAGGCTTTGAGAACCTTGTTCCTATGTCAAAGCTGATATTCTTTCTGATTGGTCAGTCCTCTTGCCAATTGTTACATGTATGTAATATCATGCCTTCATATGCACGGTCAGCCTCTGGTACATAGTAAGTGATGAAGGAAAGAAGGGAGCAGGGAGGAAGGAGAGAAGAAAAGAAGAAAGATAACTGGTTGGATATGGGAAGAAACAAAGGAGTTTTATACAACTATAGTCATACAGACTGATGTGGCTATACAATTATAGCTTTCTTTCAAAAAGAGAGAAGCAGAAGGAAGAGTTAGTTTGGGAGCAAGATGACTATGTTCTCTTAAAAATAAACTGCATTTGAACAAAAGCTCAGCTGAGAGAAATAAAATTTACAAAGGACTGGTTGAAAGCTGTTCAGTCTATTCATTCCACTCTGTTTGAAAATCTACCCCTTGGAGAGTCCAGGCCAGCAGAGAGCTGTGAACTTCATGAACAGCCTTCAAGAAACTCCTTTAGACTCTTAGGGGCCAGTGGCTGTGCTCCTCCTGAGAAGCTGGCTTGCTTTTATCGTACGGACAATGAACTGTGTAACCAGCAGGGTTTCCTATTTAGTCTTGTAAAACCAAATCTGTGGTCTAAAAATAGCACGTGTGCCTCATGGGGGCTCCACTTTATGGCCCTATCCTTGTTTTTTTTTTATTTTGTCCTACCTTTCTCTCATCTGTTTTCCTGCCATATGACATCCACATAAGCAGATTTAAATCCTTTTTAGAACAAAGAGGGGACTAAGTTAACTCATACTGAGCTTGAAACTGAAGGTGGAATATTCCAGTGGAAATACCCAATTGATATAAATGTTTAAAATCAGCTGTTCTTTGGGCTCCAGTCCACGAGAGGCACTGTGAGAGTTGTACAGACATAGAAGACATGACTTCATGAGGCTTATAGTCTTTGGGAGCAGAAAGATAGGCAAACCTCAGAAGAGATGCACAACTCCTCCTCGACTGGATTTGATTAATTGCAGGGTGAATGGTATCAGTAGTGATTACTTAAAGGAGAGGGGAAAATCCACATTAGTCATTCCTAGTGTTCCATGCATTTAAAATGCCCCTTGGTGCTGCTACGGAATAGAAGGATGGGCCTTCTGAGCCTTGGAATTCAATGTCATTCAGTATGTTAGCACTCTGCGGTGGGACTCTCTCAAAACCTGCAGATGAACATCACCCTTATTTATTTGGGGTTTTTGTTTTGTTTTATACAATGCCTCACTGATTTGATTACCTGGCTATTCATTCTCAAATGGCATACAGTAGAATGGGAAGGCAAAGGAAATCCAAAGAGTGAGCCCAAAGAAAAGACAAGAATGGATTTATTTCCAGAATATACCAACTATTTGAAGCAGTCAAGTGTCATCAACACAAATTATCAGCAAGGTGATTAGAGATGGATGATATGGTGAAAAAAGATAAAGAAAACCTATATTTGTCTCTAAATAGCTATCACCTCTCTAGTCCTCATTGCTTTATTTGTGAAAAAGAAAAGAAAATCCTTGCCACATACTCACTGAAGTTAGACCTAATGAGTATCTTCCAGGTAGGGAGCGTCATGTCAGCAGTCAGGATTATGGAAGGATAAGACATGGTCTCAGCCCCATGGGGCTGTGTGTGTCCCATGAAAGAATTCTTTAAAAGCACTTGGAAAAAGTACCAAATGCAACACATGCCCAAAGATCTACTATTCGGACGGAAACAAACAGGTTCTTTAAGGTACCTTCAACAAGCTGAGGCAATTTCAGATCAGGAGAGGAAAATAATTTTGAAGCCCATGACTTTTCTAAAAGTTCAGAGCTAGAAATCTTCTTAGAAGCCATATGCAAATGTCTAGCTCCCCAAGAATAGATGGAGAGATACCATCCAACTAAAAGACCATTCAAGCTCACCAGAACAAGTTTGAATTCCAGGATTGCCCCTCTCTAAGCAAAAATGTGCCAAGGTCTCTAGTCTCATTCTACACTCATACATACTTTGCTTCCACACCCAGAGAGCCCTTCCCACTTGTACCTATGTCCTCAGCAAGCCCTAAAGGGATGCCAGGAAGTGGCCCAGTCAAAAACAGTCACCTACACAGTGTCCAGCCCTGTGCCTGGCACTGTGAACACAGAGCTGAAACAAACTCTTTATGGTCCAGGACCATGGACACCACTGAAGCCACAACCAGCAAACAAGCAGACTCAAAACAGGTGGTAGGCACTCTGAGAGGGTATGTAAGGGTGACAACTATTGTCCTAACAAGACATTTATTTATCCTCCCTTTCTCGGGGAAAGCCTCACAGTCATCCTTAACTCTTTTCATTCATAACCTGCATCCAATCCATGATTAAAATCTGCCACCTCTGCCTTCAAAATAGCCCCAAAATCCAACCATTTCTCACGACCTCCACTGAGACAACCCTAGTCCAAGCCACCATCATCTCTCCCCAGATTACCACAAAATTACAAACTGGTCACCCTCACTCTACCCTTGCCCCCCTCAGAGCTTTCTATACACAGCAGCCAAAAGAGCCTTTCAAATGAAAGTCTGATCATGTCGCTCCTCTACTGCAAACCCTCCAGGTTCTCCCATCATTGTAGGGACTCAGGAGCACTGAGGGGGACAGTGACCTAACAGTGGGGAGTGGCAGCCTTGGCCATGACAGTCCAGAAGCCAACCTGTCAGAGGATTCAGTTCTGTCGTTGTGACCTTTGTCACTTGGCCATGAGGGACTGCACCACCTTCAAAAGCCACATTGAAAAGGTCATATATGACAAACCCACAACCAACATCGTCTTCAATGGTGAAAAACTGAAACCATTTCCACTAAGATCACGAACAAGACAAGGTTGCCCACTCACCACTATTATTCAACATAGTTTTGGAAGTTTTAGCCACAACAATCAGAGAAGAAAAAGAAATAAAAGGAATCCAAATCGGAAAAGAAGAAGTTAAGCTCTCACTGTTTGCAGATGACATGATACTATACATAGAGAATCCTAAAGATGCTACCAGAAAACTACTAGAGCTAATCAATGAATCTGGTAAAGTAGCAGGATGCAAAATTAATGCACAGTAATCTCTTGCATTCCTATACACTAATGATGAAAAATCTGAAAGTGAAATTAAGAAAACACTCCCATTTACCACTGCAACAAAAAGAATAAAATACCTAAGAATAAACCTACCTAAGGAGACAAAAGACCTGTATGCAGAAAATTATAAGACACTGATGAAAGAAATTAAAGATGATACAAATACATGGAGAGATATACCATGTTCTTGGATTGGAAGACTCAACATTGCGAAAATGACTCTACTACCCAAAGCAATCTACAGATTCAATGCAATCCCTATCAAACTACCAATGGCATTTTTCACAGAACTAGAACAAAAAATTTCACAATTTGTAGAGAAACACAAAAGACCCCGAAGAGCTAAAGCAATCTTGAGAAAGAAAAACGGAGCTGGAGGAATCAGGCTCCCTGACTTCAGACTATACTACAAAGCTACAGTAATCAAGACAGTATGGTACTGGCACAAAAGCAGAAATATAGATCAATGGAACAGGATAGAAAGCCCAGAGATAAACCCATGCACCTATGGTCACCTTATCTTTGATAAAGGAGGCAAGAATATATACAATGGAGAAAAGGCAGCCTCTTCAATAAGTGGTGCTGGGAAAACTGGACAGCTACATGTAAAAGAATGAAATTAGAACACTCCCCAACACCATACATAAAAATAAACTCAAAATGCATTAAAGACCTAAATGTAAGGCCAGACATTATAAAACTCTTAGAGGAAAACATAGGCAGAACACTCTATGACATAAATCACAGAAAAATCCTTTTTGACCCACCTCCTAGAGAAATGGAAATAAAAACAAAAATAAACAAATGGGACCAAATGAAACTTCAAAGCTTTTGCACAGCAAAGGAAACCATAGACAAGACCAAAAGACAACCCTCAGAATGGGAGAAAATATTTGCAAATGAAGCAACTGACAAAGGATTAATCTCCAGAATTTACAAGCAGCTCATGTAGCTCAATATCAAAAAAAAAACAACCCAATCCAAAACTGAGCAGAAGACCTAAATAGACATTTCTCCAAAGAAGATACACAGATTGCCAACAGACACATGAAAGAATGCTCAACATCATTAATCATTAGAGAAATGCAAATCAAAACTACAATGAGATATCATCTCACACCAGTCAGAATGGCCATCATCAAAAAATCTACAAACAATAAATGCTGGAGAGGGTGTGGAGAAAAGGGAACCCTCTTGCACTGTTGGTGGGAATGTCAATTGATACAGCCACTATGGAGAACAGTATGGAGGTTCCTTAAAAAACTAAAAATAGAACTACCCTACGACCCAGCAATCCCACTACTGGGCGTATACCCTGAGAAAACCATAATTCAAAAAGAGTCACGTACCACAATGTTCATTGCAGCTCTATTTACAATAGCCAGGACATGGAAGCAACCTAAGTATCCATCGACAGATGAATGGATAAAGAAGATGTGAGACATACATGCAATGGAATATTACTCAGCCATAAAAAGAAACGAAATTGAGTTATTTGTAGTGAGGTGGATGGACCTACAGTCTGTCCTACAGAGTGAAGTAAGTCAGAAAGAGAAAAACAAATACCGTATTCTAACACATATATATGGAATCTAAAAAAAAAGGTCATGAAGAACCTCGGGGCAAGACGGGAATAAAGATGTAGACTTACTAGAGAATGGACTTGAGGACACAGGGAGGGGGAAGGGTAAGCTGGGACAAAGTGAGAGAGTGGCATGGACATATATACACTACCAAATGTAAAATAGATAGCTAGCGGGAAGCAGCGCATTGCACAGGGAGATCAGCTCAGTGCTTTGTGACCACCTAGAGGGGTAGGATAGGGAGGGTGGGAGGGAGGGAGACGCAAGTGGGAAGAGATATGGGGATATATGTATATGTATAACTGATTCACTTTGTTATAAAGCAGAAAGTAACACACCATTGTAAAGCAATTATACTCCAACAAAGATGTTAAAAAAAAAAAAAAGCCACATTGAGCACACAGAGCCCTGAGGTCCTAAAGGGAGAGCTGATCATTTCCTATAAAAAATACAAAAGATGGCAGCTCCAGCTGAGCAGATGCTCAACTGTGTCACTGACAGCAAAACTGTCCTCGGCAAGGTCCAAGAAGCCTCCCCTTTGACTGCAGCCCACACTGTAGGATGGTTATTATTCACCTACCCCAATGCGTCAATGAATCAACATCCCCATTAGATGCTCCCCCTGCCTTCAGAGCTCAAAAAGAAAAAATAAATGGAGAGACACAAAAAGATAGTTTATCATTATAAAAATAAGCAAAAATAAAAAAAATCTGATCTTCCAAATCCTCTTGGTGCCTCCCTCTGATTCACCAGGACAGACAGATTCAAGCCACCTTTGGTCAAAAAGAACCTGTGGAGACTAGAGAAAAAGATGTGGAATTTTAGGTCAAATTGAAACTGTTAAATTCCTTTTAAGAGTCCAATATAAAAACTCATTGTTTTTAAAGGCCATATCTGGAAATCCAGCAGTTAGTTAAGAAGTAGAACTAGTTGTAAACTTAATATTACTAGGCGCTGGGGATAGAAAGATGAATAAGACATGGCCCTTGCTTTCACAGAGATGACAGGTGAGATAATAAGAAAATCATCACTCTAGAGTATGACAAGTACTAATAATGGAAAAACATACAAGATGCTATGAGAACAGAGAGAGTAATTAACTGGGGCAGAGATAAAGGGCAAAGAGGGAAGCAGGCAAATCATAGCAGACGTCTAGAGCAGTTGTCTTTTTGAGTTGATAAACTAATTAGTGCTGCTACAGTGCAAATGGCCTATACGTGAATGCTTATGGCAGTATTACTCATACCCCAAAAACTGGAAACAACCCAAATGTCCATCAACTGATGAATGGATAAATAAAATGTGATACGTCCATACAATGGAATATTATTCAGCCGTAAGGAAGAATGAAGTGCTGATACATGTTATGGCAGGAATGAACCTTGAAAATGTTATACTAATGAAACAAAGCTAGATACAAAATACTACATATTGCATGACACCATTTATATGAAATCTTCCAAACGGGCAAATCTACAGAGAATGTAGATTAATGGTTGCCTAGGGCTAAAGTTTGGGGGGAAAGGAGCATGTTTTGGTTTTGGGGGGTTTTTTTGAGAGTAATGAAAATGCTCTAAAATCAATTGTGGTGGTGGATGCATAACTCTGTGAATATATTAAAAACCACTGAATTGTACCCTTTAAGAGGGTGAATTATAATGTATGTAAATTACATTTCAATAAAAAAATTTTACGTGCAAATGGCCTTTTATGCCTGACTTATTAGATGTTATATGCCCTGGTACAGGGACTTTCAAAGCCTTACCTCAAAGGTCTCAGAAATGTGGGTACTTTCAATGAGCTGGAGGAGAAAAGGAGACATTTAGGTCACCAGGGCCTCCTGCTTTGCCCATGCCAGGAGTCTGCCAGCACAGCCCTGGGCCTGATCAGGCTATCTTTCTCCTCATCCTTCTGTTCCTATGACAGTTTTTATTAGCATTATTTTGAGGCCCTCAGAGACATCCCTCTGTGAGAAGTGCATTAGTCATGTGGAACAGCCGGCTGGAAATATTAAAATGCTCATTACTGCATGGAAAAATGATCTCAGACTAATTCTTAACTGAACATTTGATTCAGTACGAGTCTGATATAATCTCTCCTCTTTTTGACAATGATTCCAATATGCTGCCATCTGCAGAATACCTCTTTCTCTCTAAAAACAAGTTCTTGCCTGGATAATATAGTCAATGAAAAACCAGGAGAGCCGTATGTCACAATAAATGCATACTGCATTCCATGCTCTCTCCCCACTATTATTTTTCATGTCAGTCACTAGCTGTGAGTGTTTGTTGCTCCAGATGATTTCCTCTGAAGATATGCTGGATTCAAATTCAATCAGAAAGGGAAAGGAAAAACACAGCAAACAGCTAGATTCCGAACATGGCCCAGGAGGTCTTTAACCACGGTTCCCCTCTCCTGCTACTTGAAAGGAATGGGTTAAAATTGTAGAAGCCTGGACAATTCTGTGGGCTAAGCAGGGCCCCCAGGAGTCAAAGCTTTAGACAGAATCCTCCAAGTTCAAACAATAGACACTCCAGTTACTTTTCTTATCTAACCCACACTCTTTCCCAGAATATCTTTCCTGCAGTCTTTCTTAAGCGGACAGGGACCCACGTGAGGCCACCTTTTAACATGCCTGATTGGAACAGAGGAAATGCCTGGGCCGATGAAATTTTCTCTCCTGATAATGTGAAATTGGGACAAAGAGATGATGTATAGTGAGTTGACTTTGGATGTGGGAGTTTAAAGGCCACATTTGGTAGGAGGGAGGGGGAAGAGCTGGGCCAATCGTTTCCTAACTTGTCCAAGAAGCAGCAAAGAAACCCATCTGCAGGGGAGAGAAGCCAAGAGAAGAAAGAGGCTGAGAAAACAGAGAAGCAGTGATCTCCCTAACTCTGGGTTTCTCAGCACTACTGACACTGGGGCCAGATAATACTTTGCTGGGGGCGGGGACGTCCTATGCATTGTAGGAGGCTTAGCAGCATCGCTGGCTTCTGCCCACTAGATTTCTGTAATACATACTCTTCACCCCAGTTGTGACAAAACTATGTCCACACATTGCCCAGTGTCCTGTGGGGAGTAAAACTGCCTGGGTTGAGAACTACTGCCCTAACTAGACAGACATTGATTTACACTTCAACCACCACCAATCAGGGCAAAGCACAGAGTCAGGCTTCACTCCTTTCTTTCATACCCTGCGTCCAATCCATGATTAAAATCTGCCACCTCTGCCTTCAAAATATCCCCAGAATCCAACCATTTCTCATGACCTCCACTGCAACAACTCTAGTCCAAACCACTATCATCTCTACCTGAATTACCCCAGAAGTCTCCTAACTGGTCACCCTCACTCCACCCTTGCCCCCCCTTCAGAGCTTTTTCTATGCAGCAGCCAAAGACAGCCTTTTAAATGAAAGTCTGAAATGAACTTATTTACATAACAGAAGCAGAGTGACAGATGTAGAAAACAAACTTATGGTTACCAGAGGGTAAGGGTGGGGAGAGAAAAATTGGGAGACTGGGACTGATATATACACACTACTATATACTTATAAAATAGATAACTAATAAGGACCTACTGTATAGCACAGGGAACTCTACTCAACACTCTGTAATGGCCTATATGGGGAAAGAATCTAAAAACAGTGGATATATGTATATGTATAACTGATTCACTTTGCTGTGCACCTGAAACTAACACAACATTGTAAATCAACTCCAATAAAAATTTTGAAATGAATAAACAACTAAATAAAATTCTGATCACATCACTCTTCCACTCCAAACCCTCCAAGGTCTCCCGTCATTGTAAGGATCAGTCAGAGCCCTTCCAATGGCCTATAGGACCCTTCAAGATCTTTCCCCCAGTTCTCCCTGTGACTTCAGCTCTTACTGTCATCCCTCACTCTTCCTCTCCAGTCTCATGAACCTCCTTGCTGTTCCTCAAGCACAGTCCTGCCTCCAGGCTTTTGCACTTGCTGTTCCCTCTGCCAGGAATGCCCTTCCCCCAGACATGTGCCTGGCTCACTTCCTCGTGTCATTCAGATCTCTGCTCAAATGTCACCGTATCAGAAAGTCTTTCTGTGATTGCCCTAGTTAAACAGGCAATCCGTTCTCTATCTGCCTTAGCTTACTTTACCCTTAGGCTTTCAAGGTTTCTTAGGTTAAAATGAAATCTTGCCAGTAATCCCTAATATATCTTCTAACTTTCAAAGAAATACCTTTGGAACCCAGACAGAAATGAAAACTTAAGGAAACTCTGAAAACTAGGGCTATATACCAACCTGTTACCAGACACTGGACATTTTTCCCACTAATAACAAAGACAATAAAACTAGATACTACTGTATCTCCCAGAAACATAGTCTGTGTAGTTGAAAATAAGTAGATGGTCTTACCATCTTTCCCCACATTCTGCTCCCTGATTTAACCAAGAATTTACTGTGTAAATATCAAACATTAAAAACTGTCCAGGGGGCTTCCCTGGTGGCGCAGTGGTTGAGAATCTGCCTGCCAATGCAGGGGACATGGGTTTGAGCCCTGGTCTGGGAAGATCCCACATGCCGCGGAGCAGCTAGGCCTGTGAGCCACAATTATTGAGCCTGCGCGTCTGGAGCCTGTGCTCCGCAACAAGAGAGGCCGCGACAGTGAGAGGCCCGTGCACCGCGATGAAGAGTGGCCCCCGCTAGCCACAACTAGAGAAAGCCCTCGCACAGAAACGAAGACTCAACACAGCCATAAATAAATAAAATTTAAAAAAAAAACTGTCCAGGGACTTCCCTGGTGGTCCAGTGGTTAAGAATCTGCTTTCCAATGCAGGGGAGGGGTTCCATCCCTGGTCAGGGAACTAAGATCCCACATGCCACGGGGCAGCTAAGCCCACATGCCACAACTACAGAGCCCACACGCTCTGGAGCCCACACGCCACAACTAGAGAGAAGCCCATGTGCCACAACTAGAGAGAAGCCCGCACACCACAACTAAGACCTGATGCAGCCAAAAAAACAAATAAATAAATTAAATAAATAATTTTTTTTTATTAATTTATTTTTATTTTTGGCTGTGTTGGGTCTTCGTTTCTGTGCGAGGGCTTTCTCTTGTTGCGGCAAGAGGGGGCCCCTCTTCATCGCGGTGCGCGGGCCTCTCACTACCGCGGCCTCTCATTGCGGAGCACAGGCTCCAGACGCGCAGGCTCAGTAGTTGTGGCTCACGGGCCTAGCTGCTCCGCGGCATGTGGGATCTTCCCAGACCAGGGCTCGAACCCGTGTCCCCTGCATTGGCAGGCAGATTCTCAACCACTGCACCACCAAGGAAGCTCCTGTAATATTCTCTGAATTGTCACTCGTGGCTGCCAAAATGCATCAACTGACTGGTATCTCTAAAGACTTGAAAATCCATAAAGATTCATTCAGGCTATATGCTTGTTTCCTCCCTGATACCACAGATCCTGAGCCCCCTCAGTTTTCCCCTGAATGAGGCAAACCTAAGAAACATACCTCATGAGGTATTCCTGCCACCAAGGGAAAAGCTGACAGGGTTTTAAAGGCCTCTGGGAGGAGGAAGAAGGAAATGGGAAAGCAAAGCCTTCTACAACCACCGACATTTGTACCACGGCCCTCCCTCTCCTCATTTGGATATTTATTGCCTGGCACTATGCCCGTCCTTCTGCCACAGTGATCACTGCTAAGGCTCACAATGAAAGGAAAACGTTAAGATAAAGCTCATCTCCTGCTGTGCAAAACTGGATTTATCACTACCATGACCACAGTGACCCAAATGATCTCCCCTTCAGTTCCAGCCCTGAAGAGGCCCCAGTGGACCCTGAGCCCAGAAAAATAATTCTTTACAAGGTGCTCTCCCTACTTACCGGGTGGTGCTACTACATTTTAATTGGGACTGACAACACCATCCAAAAAGTACAGAAACTCCTGAGAAAACTTACATTTTCTTTCTCTGCCGCATAAAAATGTAAATCTTACCATGTCTTTGAAATGTAAACACGCCAGGAGGTAACTAAAACTCGCTTGAGACTAAAGGAAAAAAAAAAAAGTGGAAAGAGTCCTTTTTAAATGCAAACTGCTGAAAGGACTCTCTTGCCCAAACTCTAAACAACAGCCTCCTTAAGACTGCTTGTCAAGAACAAATACAAATCTTAAAAGTCTTCCTCATAAACAGTAAAAACTTTAGCCATCTAGGCAGGAAAACTTAACTCATTCCAACTGTTATTTATAAACTAGTGAATTTTACATTGTAATAACTGATTCAAAACTAAAATTTTTAACAATATATGAAGGAAAAAAATCTCACTGGCAAATAAATAATAAAAGCAATGGATCAACCACTTAAAAGCTAGTATGAAGGTTAAACAACAAAAGTCATAAAATCAATTATAACTACAATAAAGAGTTAAAGGATACACATACAGGTATAAAATATGACAACATAAAACATAGGGGAAGGAGTAAAAAATGTAGAGATTTTAGAATGTGTTTGGATTAAATGACTATCAGTTTAAAAACAAATAGATATATATACAGGTTAATATATATGAACCTCATGGTAACCAAAAACCAAAAACCAAAAACCTACAATAGGTATACAAAAAACAAAGAAAAAGGAACTCTTTAGTGTTTCATAACACTAAAGAAAATCATCAAACTACAAGGAAAGAGACTAAACGAAGACGAAAAGATCGGAGAAGACCTACAAAACAACCAGAAAACAAGAAACAAAATGGCAATAAATACATACCTATCAATAATCATTTTAAATATACATGGACTAAATGTTCCAAATAAAAGACACAGATTGGCTGAAGGGATTTTTTAAAAAGACTGATCTATATGGTGCCTACAATAGACTCACTTCAGAGTAAAAGACATACAGAGACTGAAAGAGAGACGATGGAAAAAGATATTCCATGCAAATGGAAATGAAAAGGAAGCTGTAGTCATATCAGACAAAATAGATTTTAAAACAAAATCTTTAACAAAAGACAAAGAAGGGCATTAAAAATGATAAAGGGATAAATCCAAAAAGAGGATGTAACATTTGTAAACCCATAAGCACCTAACACAGGAGCACCTAAATACATAAGCAAATATTAATAGACATAAAGGGAGAAACTGACAGCAATACAATAATAGTAGGAGACGTTAACACCCCAACTTACATCAATGGACAGGTCATCAGACAGATAATCAATAAAGAAGCAGTGGCTGTAAACGAAAAGAAAGAAAGAAAAAGAGGAAATCTTGTGTGGTCAACTTGGCTAAAAACTGAATTGTCATTATAAGAGTGTTTTTAATTGAGCTTTAATACCAATAGTCTACTTATGTAAAACTAAAAATTTTCTTCATCTGCTAAAGGGACAAAGTATAATTGGATTACTGGTCTGCTCTTGATAAATGATTATGAAAAGTTTTTTCCCCCTTTCTTTCTCTTGGGTAATCTATTTGGAAAGCATAGATTTTTGTGTCTGACAAAAATAACTTACTGTGCTTTGTGTTATCTTTATCATCAGGTCTTTATTTACTTAAGTAAGCCTAGCCTTCTCAATATTAAGAGCTAAGGTTTGCCCAGAACTATGTGACTTTCTGTAGTTGCCTTTAAAATCTTTGTCACTATGGTTAAATGGATAACTAAATATTGTTTCAGAGTGACCTACGATCCTATTTGACCAGGTATTTTAAAACCTCTTTGAGGGGCTTCCCTGGTGGCGCAGTGGCTGAGAATCTGCCTGCTAATGCAGGGGACATGGGTTCGAGCCCTGGTCTGGGAAGATCCCACATGCCGCGGAGCAACTAGGCCCGTGAGCCACAACTGCTGAGCCTGAGCGTCTGGAGCCTGTGCTCCGCAACAAGAGAGGCCACGATAGTGAGAGGCCCGCACACCACGATGAAGAGTGGCCCCCGCCTGCCACAACTGGAGAAAGCCCTCGCACAGAAACGAAGACCCAACACAGCCAAAAATAAATAAATTAATTAAAAGAAAAAAACAGAAAACCTCTTTAATATTTTTGACAAACTTCCCAATATCAAAATCTAAATAAAGTCTTTTTTTTTTTTTTAACCTCAAACTAACTTTGAAATTTTCCAGGGCACCCCTGGAAAACTTCAAAAGATTTATTCTCTCTCCTTATAAGAAAGGGAGATATCATACTAATTAGGCTTATTTGATATGCTAAATCACATGGGAAGCACTGTCAGATAAGAAGTAATACAAAGCCTTCTTAATGTTGTGTTTTATAGATATATGTTATAAATGTTTCAGAGATTATGTGAAATTCCTGGAAATCAGTATGTCCTGGTATAATGTTATCGGTCATAATTCCAGTTATTATCTTAAAATGTCATCAAAATAACCAAATTTCCTTGCCAATTCCAGTATAATTAATCAGATATCTAACAATAGTCACTTTTAAGTCTTTTGTCATTTACAGACAGTTGTGCTTTTACAAACGTGTTCCTGCAAAACTGCTTCACCTTCAAGAAGATTCTCAGCAAAGACTCTAGGATACAGGTTTCTGATGACTTTAAGATTATAAACCGGAAAGGGGTAAAAATTTCCAAAACTAACAGGGGAAAAAGCTAGATTCAAGCAGAACAAGTATTAATTACATGGGACTGAATGAACTGAAGAGGACGACTGTGATTTTCTATGACTCTTTATTGCTGATTCTTTAATCTTTCATTTTCCAGATTATAAGGAAACCTTCTTCTTAAGCCATGACTTAAGAAACTTTCTTCTTAAACTATGACTTAGAGCAACTTGGTAAATTATGCCTTTGTAAGCAGAACCATTTGAACCATTTATCTTTTTCTCCCTACCTAATCCCTCTAGAATTCAAAAACTCTGAGTACTCTTATTTTCATGGCCATATAGTTATTTGCCTAAGTTCAATAAGAATCTGTTTTCCTTGTAACAAGACACAATTGAAAACATTGGTTGCATTGCCAAGGTTTTGCTTGAAATGTCATATTTGAGAAGAGACATACATAGACTCAGATATGACCAGACAGCTTTAAGGAACTAAGACTGACCTTATGGAGCCAATAAAGTTTCTTGGAAAAAAAGCATAGCACCTCAATTACAGGGATCCCAGCTGCCTTACCAGGTGAAGAAGGAAGGTTACTTCCTGGCATGTGCAGGCATCTCAGGATATTTAGCAGACCTTGAGAAGGAATTCACCTAAATCTATAGGTATTGCAGGCGAGACTGATGGCATATAGTTGGCTTGGCTTGGTTTCCTGACCTCGAGAGGCATTTAAAAGTTTAATCTGAGACTCCTTATGAAAAGTTCCAGAAAAGCCAATTTAAAAGAGCCTATATGGTCAATCACTATTCTTGCTGCACTCATGTAAATAACCAGGCCAAGTTTAATGAGATAAGACTTACTTTACAAACAAATTAGTCTCGTTTTTTATTATCCCTGACAGAGATTAGGGTGACTGTAGAGAGAAAATTTTCATTTCATTAGAAACCATAATATACCTTTGTGGATATCAAATTCCAGTGCTGTTAATTTTCTCTGAGTTTCTAACAGCAAACCAGACCAGATCCTCCTTAATTATTCTACTTTCCTCCAATATTTGACTTCAAGTCTCCAAACTAACATTTCTAATTTTTCTCCCAACCTTCTGACTTGGAATCACTGAGAACTAAAATAGCTCTTTTACTGAAGCCATGCAAGCGAAAAGTTGGAAACTTGATAATAAACTTCAGAGAAATCAGTATAACAGCACATGTATGGACAATCTTTGTGCCTATTGCTGTGTGGGCCACTCAGAAAGATCACCAGAGACATTCAAACTACAAACCAGGAAAATCTATCAAACTGTCACTGCCTGACCTTGCTTCATGTGAAAATGCTTCAAGCCAGACATCTAAAAATCTTCTCAACTGGCCGCCTTCAGAACTCAGAAACTGGGATTATGGTCTGCTCCAATCATTAACCACTGTTTTTCCTTTGTTTCCATAGAAACGCCTCTTATTAAATACTGGCATACTTACACCACATAGGCCTAACTTTGGGAGCCCACCTGCATCACTGCCTCCTGAAATGAGACACAACCTTTAACTGAACTGACCTATTCTCGGGACTAAGAAACTGGTTCGATGAGATATGAAGCAATCCACCAACACAGGACAGGTTCAAACCTACTTAAAATAGTTGACTCAAGATGTTAAAATATTCCACAATGTTACCCTAACAGATTCCTAGGTACCCAGACTTCATTGACTTAAGTTTCATGGCTGGACACTTTCAAGTTTGGGACAATGGCTATAGACGGAATTTCAAACTATTGCCTGTATAATTATTATAGAATTTGCTACCATACTCCTACTTAGATGTGTACTCTCAGGGTTACAACATGCCCTCTCCCTAACTTTTAGCATATCAGCTACCCAGGCATTTAGCCTCCTCATCATTGACTCTGATGCCTCAGCACCACAGGGTAGACTGTAGTGTAAGTCCTGACAGTTGAATTTTCTTTCTTTCTGTAATTTAAGCACCTGACAAGTTTTGATGGCCAAGCCACCCATTTCAAAGACGGCTACCTGAAATAAACACAGTGCCAGCCACAGGACTAGATAAAGAGCCAGGCTGCCCCCTGCACTGAGCTTTCTTAGAGATCTTGGCTGATTTCAATAACGGACCATTTGGACTACTTGGCTTTTTTTTCTCTTCCCATAAATTCCCACTCCTTATATTTTAAATTCACAAATAAAGAGTGAGCCTGAGAAACCCTAGGTCCCCACCCTTAACGCCAATAAAATCAGAACCCAGGCCCGTGCACTCTCTCTCTCTGCCCATGACCTCACTGTGTGGCCCCAGGTGCGCTGTGTCATTTCCAGGTCTTGTAAGTAATAAACCTTTATTTTTTTCAAAGCTCCCTGATGGTTATTGCTGAAGGGCATCTTGCAATCATAATAAGAACCACAAGCGCTGATCCAAACACAACACTGGATATCGATAGGCTGAGACCAGCATAGAACAAGGCTCATACTTAAAAGGATTCTTATGTCTAAGAAGTTTGCCTTCACATTCGAAATCTAGAAAAACAACAACCCAGGTGTGATGATCTCCCATTTCCGAACTCTCATCCTTAATGCCAAATAAAACACTTCTTTTCGCAAGATAGAGATCCCAGCTAGTCATGCTGTGTTTTGCTCTGATTAACCTTTGAAATAAGCTTTTTTCTTTTTTTTTTTTTTTTTTTTTGGTTGGTTGTTGGAAGCCAACCCCTTCCTTAAAGGTCAGTGAGCATCAAACCTAATCTGATTTCTAATTACTTTTGTAAACATTTCAGAATGAATAAATGCCAGTGTAATTAACCACCTAGCATATTATCTGCTCACTCCCTTTACTAATAGGGCAGATAGCCAGCAAAGCAGCTCTCCAGGCTCCTCTAACACTTGTATTTGAGATGTGGGAATTATTTAATTGGATTCTATTTAAATTAGAGTTTCCCAAGCTTGATTGTCTAGCCACTACCAGGCATAAGAATCACCTGCGTATCATAATTAAAATACAGATTCTGAAACCCTGGTCCTAGCAGTCTAATTTCTTTTTCTGGAGCAAAGCCTAGAATCTGCATTGTTTTCTTTTTTTAACTTTTCCAAGTTATTCTGATGTAAAACTCAGTTAGGAAACCACTGATTTTGATCATTTTCCCCTTGGCGAGTTCATCACAGTCAGCCATCTCTCCTCTCTGAGTCCCTGATACCCCTTACCAGCAGGCTTTTTTCAACATTTCTTCCCGCATCAAACTGATGCATATCGTCATCCCTCAGTATACACAGGGACTGGTTCCAAGACCCCCCCTCCCCAGATATAAAATTCACAGATGCTTAAGTCCCTTATATAAAATGGCGTATTATTTGCATACAACCTACACACATCCTCCCATATACTTTAAATCATCTCTAGATTACTTATAATATCTAATACAATGTAAATGCTATGTAAATAGTTGCCAATGCATGGCAAATTGAAGTTTTGCTTTTTGGAACTTTGTGGAATTTTTTTTCCCCAAAGATTTTCAATCTGGAATGGGTCAAGTATGAAGATGTGGAAACCAAGGATATGGACAGAGGGCTAGATGATTCTTTTTTTTTAAGTCCCTTCCAGCTTTGACTTCCTCAAAGTTTATGATTCACTGACAGAAACAGCAGTGTGGAAATTCAAGCACTGAGTAAATTTGTCCTCAGCCTGGCTGGCGGTCCCATCTAGCTGTGCCGATGCTGTTCCGTGTTCCGTGTTCCACTGGCGAACAATCACCAGGCCAGCACCGCCACTCCTGCGACTGAAGGCTTCTGTAGACCTGGGGCCAATGTGCAAGGCTGGAGGCAGAAGCTGAAGCAAGGACCTAGGAGTGCTTCCAGGACCCACACTAGGGGCTAAGGACTACATGGCAGGCCAAGCAGCTTAAAGACACTGCACTATCTCTCTGGGAGTAAGCAAGTAGGTGCGAAGAGAGAAGGGAACCCACAATGAGGTGACTCTGCCTCTGATGTTTCTCAGGTTGTTCCCAAAGCCTGGGCCAGTCCTCAAAGTCCTGCTCTGACGCCCCTTCCTCTCCTCCTTCCTTAGGCTTCCAACTCATAACTCCCTTCATTTGCTGGAGTTTCCCACTCTAAGCAATGGCATCCCCCAGGAGGCATTTAGAAATGGGGAGGGAGGGGCAGGCATTTTTGGTTGTTGCAGCGGAAGCACACTCGAACTTGGGTGGAGGAAGGGGGAGGGAGCGGAAATGCCAAAAATCACACAGTGGGCAAGACAGTTATGCAGGACAAAAAACCGTCCCACCCAAAATGCCATTAGCACATACACTGTGAAATGAGAATCACTTACAGTCTGAACCACACAATTTGGCCCTTAATTATGGCTCTTTGTCAGGAGAATTTATTGCAGCATTGTTCTGGTAGGAAAAGCCTGGAAACAACCTAAAAGACCATTGATAAGGGGCCATTAAATAAAATGTGGTACGTTCATACAAAGGAATTCCATTAGAGAGAATGAGGGAGATCAATATGTACTGATACAGCACAGTATCTGAGATCTATTATGAATTTTAAAAAGCAAAGTACAGAACAGCATTATAGTAGGTCTCACTTGTTATTTTGATAAAAGAGAAGGTGCTATATGTACCTATATGTTTGCACATAGAAAAAAAATCTCTCCGGAAAATACAAAAAAACTGATCGGAGGGAAAGAGAACAGGGTGAGAAAGGCAGGAGTGGAAGGGGGACTGACTTTTTAACCATACATCCTTTAGCACTTTAAAATTTTCACTATGTGACTATGTTATTTTTTTCAATGAATACCATCTAGTTTGGTACCATTATGCACATACGTCTGCTTTGCCCTCTGCAACTACATGTTAAATTCCTTAAAGACAGAGGGACTTTCCTGATGGTCCAGTGGTTAAGATTCCACGCTTCCAATGGAATTGGGAAATAAGATCCCACATGCCCGGCATTGTGGCAAAAAAAAAAAAAAAAGAGTAAAAAATAAATAAATAAATTCCTTGAAGACAGAGATATTCCCCAGAGCACCTAGCACAGAGCAGATGCTCAATATATTCCTCTTGGTTTATAGACTAATGGGTTTCTGAAAGAACTCAAGGAAGGAAATAATTCCTTTGAAAACAAAAATAGCTGCCCAGACAGAACCCACTGGGAGCCTTTTCCAACCTGGGCTTTCATGCCTGACCTTGGTGCAAATGGTTTTCAAAGACGGCGAATAGAGTAAGGCTGGGGGTTTTACCACAGTGGGTCACCTCTTCCACACAAGCTACTCCACAACTTAGAAACTCGAAGTCTCTGGATTGACAACTGAAATGACCCACCTACGCTGTGCCAAGCAAGATGCTCAGCATTTGAGTACATTAACTCATTTGCCTCTTAACAATTCCACAAGACAAATGCTCTCACCCTTGATTTTAGCTCAGGAAACTGAGACACAAGGGTTGTGACTTGCCCAAGACCACACAGAATTTGAAATTGGGTCTTGTAATGTTCAGTGCTCTCCTACGCAAAGCTGTCAAATAGAAACAATCTGGCCTTTCTCCAGAATGACAGGCTGGCAGAGTTACATGTAGCTGGGTCAGGACTTCCACTTACAAGCTCAGGGCCTGGAGCAAAATAGGTGGCCCCCTGGCCTCATTTCCTTACCTGCAGAGAAAAAAGACAATACTTACCTGGAAAGATGACTGGGGACAGAATGAAATGATATACTATATATAAGGCATAAAGGTTGGCGTCAGACTCATAGTAGCTCAAGAAATGTTATTTTCTTTTATCTCTTCTTCCTTCCATGCTACTAGAATTGCCCTTCCAAAATCTAATTTAATAGAATGATATGTTCTATTCTAATGTATTTATTTTGAAAGTTTCCAATACTATTTCTTGCACTGCAAAATTCAAGATATCAATGGAACCTCTCCATTCTTTAAAAGGTTATTACAATTCAAACAGGTTCTGGTCAGCTCTCATAAGGATTTTGACAGGGACATTCATTTATTACAGTGGTTGGCCTAACAAGACATGTCTGACTTCCCCCTCCAGGGTAGAGAGTAAACAGACAATTAACTGCTTTTGATCATGATACTGATAGTGATGACAACAGTAATGAAACAAAAGTTTCTTCCTAAACCTTAATCATTTTAATTTGTCTAAGTGGGAAGTACAATTTTGGCATGAAAATGTTCGTGTTATTACCCGTGTCATTACCTCTGTTTACTAAGTTTAAATGAACAGACTGTTTCTAGTTGTACTAAAGCTCCAGACATTACTAGAACAAATGCTTGTCTCTTTTTATCACATTTGCAGCAGATGAATTTAATCACAAAATCCTAAAATGGGAAAGGTTCTAGTAAGGCCATGTAGTTCAGCCATTCTTTTGCTTTCAAGCAAAACTAAACAGAAATTGCCTCAGCCCCACAGATTTGTAAAAAAACAACAACAAAATTGAGTACTTTGCCTATAGTAGGTCCTTTAGAAGTAGAAAAATAAAAATCTACTCCCTCAATCATGCAGTCCAGAAGCTCTCAATTCGGGCTTCACAAATGCCCAGGACCATGTCCCACCTCACAGATACCCTGATTTAATTGGTTGCACGTAGGACCCTCCCCGAGAATCTGTATATTTTTAGCCTCTTCAAGTGATTGGAAAAGGCAGCCAGAGTTGAGAACCGCTGATCTATCCCTAATATTTTTAATATCTTTATTGAGATATAATCCACACACCATACAATTCACCCGTTTAAAGAGTACACTTCGGGCTTCCCTGGTGGCTCAGTGGTTGACATAGATTCGAGCCCTGCTCCAGGAAGATCCCACATGCCGCGGAGCAACTAAGCCCGTGCGCCACAACTACTGAGCCTGCGCTCTAGAGCCCACGAGCCACAACTACTGAGCCTGTATGCCGCAACTACTGAAGCCCGCACGCCTGGAGCCTGTGCTCCGCAACAAGAGAAGCCACCGCAATGAGAAGCCCGTGCACCGCAACAAAGAGTAGCCCCTGCTCGCTGCAACTAGAGAAAGCCCACACACAGGAACAAAGACCCAACACAGACAAAAATAAAAACAAATAATTAAAAAATAATAATAATAATAAAGTGGACACTTCAATGGTTTTTAGTATATTCATAGAGTTGTAAAACCATCTACACAATGTAATTGTAGAAGATGTGCATCACCCCCAAGAGACCCCACATCCAGCAGCAGTCATTCCCCATCCCCATGCCCAGCCACAGGCAGCCATTATCCCACTTTATGTCTCTATGAATTTGACTATCCTGGGTACCTCATATAAGTGGAACCATACAGTATTTGTCCTTTTGTGTCTGGCTTCTCTCACTTAGCATAATGTTTTCAAGCTTCATTCATGTTATAGCATGTGTCAGTACTTCATTCCTTTTTATGCCAGAATAATATCCCATTTTATGGCTATACCAGATTTGGTTGATCCATTCATTAGTTGATGGCCATTTGGATTATTTCTACTCCTTAGCTATTATGAGTATCCCTAATATTTAAAAGCACTTATAAAAGACCTGCTTTTAAAGTAATATAAAGCATGTATGCAACGGTTTGAAAGCATTTCTTGGGAAAAGGACACCAAGCCTTCTCATCTGGGGTTTCCTTTAACCACACCACTCTGCTATGGCGGAGAGAAGCACCAAACACTTGTTGGACTTGCTGGAACTTAAATTTCTAATTATTTTGCTCAGCCTTACTTTCCTGACACTTATATCAATGATCCAAACACGTTCCCTTTTTAAACCAGGGTATGGCTTCACCTAGTCAGCTGACCATTTATTCTGACTCCGAGCAGAATTTCTCCATTCAACACCCTAGCACACGGCATCTTCACAGTTTTAGGACTTCCAAGTCGTTCACTTCAGCAGCGGTACCACCACCTCCAATGACTCTCCCATCGCCTCGTGAATTCAGATCCACGTGGTCTCCCCCAGCAAACTGCACACGAAGACTCCTCCATAAAAATGAAAGGAACTATCACACTTGAGGGCTTAGTTTCAAGCCCTGTGCTCAGCACTTTACATAGATTTTACTCACTGTAATACTCATGACCCCCTTGTAAAATAGGCATTATTTTCCCTGCTTTACAGATGAGAAAACTGAAATTCGGAGAGCTTAAGCAATGTATCCAAGCACACACAGTAGGTAAGTGACAGACACAAGATTTCCACCCAAATCAGTCTCCACCTTTTTATGATACTTCCTCTTCTGTTTATATAATCATGGAATTAATAAATAATTTGCCACAGTTGTGCTAGGAGCTATACTAGGTCTGTAGAAAAAAAAGAATTAGGCAAAACAAGACCACCCTTGCCTTCATAGGATTTGCCATCTAGCAGAGGATAGAGATGCTAAATACATTATCACACAGTTATATAATTACACACTGTGAAAAGTACCAGGAGAGAAGGTTGCTCTGTGAGGAGAGGGAGACTGTCAGGGGAATAACCTCCCTGAGGAAGGAACAGTTGAATTCTGGGAAAAGCTTTGTCCTCCATGACAGAACTCTGGGGCAGCGGGGGAGGCGTATTCTCTGAGGAAGAGGCTTCCCGGGCTGAGGCGTGCCTCAGCAAGAATGCTGGGCAGGTGGGCACCCACTTCACCACCCTGCCTTCTCTGCCTCTTGTTTGCCCTTACTTGCCTGCCTACGGGGTGTCTCCTGCCTTTGTCCTTATTTCACTTCATGCCACGCGCTTGACTGTTTCTTCAGCTTACCAGAGCAAGCCGGGACCGTCTCCTTAATGATCCACAGCGGCAGAAAACATTCCCGCTGAAACCAACGCCCATGCCGAAGGGAGAATGTGGGCCAAATGCTTAAGTAACATGCTACACTCTATTTGGTAGGTTTGGTTCCAAAAGACTTAGAGAATATTATTTCTGGCGGGGGTGGGGGAATGTGAAAAACGAGCCTGCTATTAGGCAGACACCAAATTACTGCAATATTAGAGCGGCTCTGAATTGAAGGTGAAGAACTGGGTGGCTTCCACTCAACGAGCCTTGGTTTTGCTGCCACCTGCAGGTCTGTTGCAAGAGGTGCACCGCGACTCACTTAAGCCTCATTACAGACCCCGAGGCAAGAGGGAAGTATGGTGAGAGCAAGTTTCAACTCATACAAGTACCTATAAATAGGATAGTGTCAGTCCTGGGCTGAGCGGACTGTTCCATCTGGGCGGTGATTGCGCAGCTGGAACTTGGGTCTGCTGCTTTTGAGAAGCCAGATTCCCTGTTTTAGAGATAGGGAAGATGCACTGACTGAATGACAAAAGAGAACTTCTGGAGTGGGTGTTTTTAATCATCTTGGAGACCTATTGCCCTCTTCTGAATTGAACACATCCACCCTACCCTGGGGTCAAATCCACACCTACCTTGACCTGACCTTGGCTCTCTAACCCATCCCCAGCACTCAATTCCAACCACACTGTGAACTGTACAACTGCCACACCCACTTCTCTCTTGCCCTCCAGTCTGTGCACAGGATGTTCCCAAGGCCTGAAATGACTTACAATACCTGCCCATCCTCTTCTCCTGACTCACTCTTAGCTGATATGGATTTCAGCTTAAAGGTTATGTGCTCTGGAAAGCCTCCAACCCTTCCTGCCCATTCTATGTAACAGAAGAGAAACTCAGAAATAGACCCATATAAACATGGCCAGTTGATTTTTAACAAAAAGGCAAAGGCAATTTAATGAAGAGAGGATAGTCTTTTCAGCAAATGGTGCTGAAACAACTGGACATCCATATGGCCAAAAAAAAAAGAGCTTCAATACATACCTTGAACTATAGACAAAAATTAACTCAAAATGGATAATAGACCTAAATATAAAACCTAAAACTATAAAACTTATAGAAGAAAATATAGGGAAAAAATCTTTATGATCTTAAGTTAGACAAAGAGTTCTTAGATATGACAATTAATAAAAGTGCAATCAATAAAAGAAAAAAATGATAAATTGGAGTTTATCAAAATTTTAAATATTTACTCTGAGAAAGAAAAGATAAGCCATAGACTGGGAGAAAATAACTGTGAATTATGACAGACAAATGGTACGCAGAATATGTAAAGAACCGTCAAAATTCAACAGTAAACAAGCAACCTCATTTTTTAAATGGACAAGATTTCAACAGACATCTCACCAAGCAGATACATAGATGGCAAACAAGCCGATGAAAAGGTGTTCATATAATTAGTCATTAGGGAAATGCAAATTAAAACCACAATGTGATACCACTACACAACTATTAGAACAGCTCGACTTTTTTTAAAAAAAGCCAACAATGCCACGTGCTGACAAGGATGCAGAGCAACTGGCACTCTCACACATTGCTGGTAGGAATGCAAACTGGTACAGTCATTATAAAACTTTTCTCTTAGTTTTATTTTATCTTCAGTTTCTTATGAAGCTAAATATATACTTACCATACAACCCAGCAATCCTACTTTTAACTAATTAGCCAAATGAAAACCTACGTTCACACAAAAAACAATATCCAAGTGTTTACAGCAGCTTTATGCATAACAGCCAAAAATAGAATGTCCCTCAACATGGGAGTGGATAAACAAACTGTGTTATACCCGTTCACTGGAATACTACTCAGCAGTAAAAGGGAACGAACAATCAATACGTGAAACAACATGGATGAATCTCAAATGCATTATGCTGAGTGAAAGAAGCCAGGTTGAAAAGGCTACATTCTGTATGATTTCCACTCCGGAAAAGACAAACTATAGGGTCAGAGAACACTTCAGTGGTTTCCAGGGGCTGGGGGTGAGATGGCGCTTGACTGTTGTCCCCAGCCCCTGGAAACCACTGATCTGTTGAGGGAGTCATGGTGGTTACATGACTCTATGACTCTATGAATTTTCTAAAACTCATTAAACGATATGCCAAAAGGAATGGATTTTATTGTATGTGAATTTAAAAATAAATTTTAAAGTAGAAAAAAAAAAAATCAATTACACTCAAGGCAGCAGCCACTGGCCACATGGCACCTTAGCAGGATTTGCAAAAAGCCATCCCCTGTGGTTGCAAAACTCCCTGTTTTATTCACATTTCCAGGTACCCCTTGAGGAGAGAGTAGAGGCTGGATTTTAGCCCCACTTGCCTCCATTTTCTCCCCAAAGTTAGCACTGCACAAACTGCTCAGCCTTTCCCCGTCACCTAGGCTTGGATTATAATCGGCTATTTATTTATCTGTTTCCCCCCTACTGTGAGTTTCTCAAAGAGCTTTTCTAATCCATCACCTTAGCCCCGGCAAGCTGCTCAAAAACTGGCACAACAAATATTTGTTGAATGGATAAATTCCCCCCCTCCTAGTACCCATCTCTGAACAGCCGATTCATGGAGCTCTTTCCTTCCTGTGAAGTTCTAAAGGAATGATCTGTGCCTCTCATTTGTCACAGCTAACAACAGAAGCAATGACTACTGACACAGCGATGGACAGGCAGGTTTCTTCCCAGCTAGACTGTAAGCTCTTTTATGGAGGAAAAATATACACAAACCTGTATCTCCCACAGAGCCTTCAGTAGTGCCATACACGTAAAAAGAGCTTAATAAATTCGATTCAAAGAAACACAATTTTTTCTTAAAAAATATAAGGAGAGGAAAAATCAGGCTACGATGCAGATAAAGGCATTTAGATAAAAAAAAAACATTTAGACAATCAACTCATTTTTATGACTGACAAGGTTTTAATTTTCTTTCTTTGCTAATGTGGGTATGTGTTTTTAGTAAAGAATACAAAGAATTAGGGCTTCCCTGGTGGCGCAGTGGTTGAGAATCTGCCTGCCAATGCAGGGCACATGGGTTCGAGCCCTGGTCTGGGAAGATCCCACATGCCGCGGAGCAACTGGGCCCGTGAGCCACAACTACTGAGCCTGCGCGTCTGGAGCCTGTGCTCCGCAACAAGAGAGGCCGCGATAGTGAGAGGCCCGCGCACCGCGATGAGGAGTGGCCCCCACTCGCCGCAGCTAGAGAAAGCCCTCGCACAGAAACGAAGACCCAACACAGCCAAAAATAAATAAATAAATAAATAAATAAGAATACAAAGAATTAATGTTAAGTACAAAAAAGCAGTGCAGATAAAAGTGGATGGAAGAAAAAAAAAGTGGATGTTCAAAATGTTTTCTTCTATATTTCCATAAATAAGTCTTCTGTATTTCTATATATTCTTATATCTCTAGAGAAAAACATGGAATATGAAAGGAGGCTGTTGTGTGGAGGTACGCCTCAGCTTCCAATGTGTTCCTAAGGCTATTCATCTCATAAATGGGGATAAACTATAACACCAAGCTTCTGTCTTTCAGTGGGAGGAACACTGCAAAGCATTTCAGGATCCTCAGGGAAAAGGGAAGACGGCTATTGACAGCCTTTTTAGGATGGATGTTGATAATACATGTAGAGCACTCTGAGCATTCGGGAGGGGGGGAGGCAAATGTGGCTGCAGTGTCAGTCACCCCATCGGTCACCGGGATTGAGCTATCCCATGCACTACAACCCCATGCTGCTATCAAGGTACCACAGGCTTGAAAGTTGCTATTAAGTACATTCAGTTGAATAAGGTGCCAATAGAGTTAACAACAGCCATGTGGCCAAGCAAAGGACTAGAAGCAGGTGGCCGACCTCGCGATTTCATTCGAGAAGGGCAGGGCCTGCCTCCCAAACAAATCTCTCTTCCACAGTCACAGTCAGTGAGCAGAAATGCCATCATTCCTTTAGGCCTGGCAGTTTTAGGGTTTTCAAAAGCTCCCTTTACATTTCACTTACCTCCTTGCACCTTGAATCTTGTCTGCTCTGGAGAGACACAGAGGAGCCTGTGACCTCGGAGTTCCAGCTGAGATCACACACCCATCCCCACGCGTCTGCTTCTGCCTTCAGGTGCCGCCATTCTGATGCTCAACGCTCTGGTGGTCCCACCTAATCAACTGACTAAGGAGGAGTCTGCCGAAGAGAGTGGTTAAGAGCAACGCCCCGAATGGAGTAATACAGACCAGGCCCCTGCCACTTACTTTCTGTGTGACCATGGGGAAGTTACTTAACCTCTCTGAGTCTCAGTTTCTTTTTTTTTTCTGCCCCTGCCCACCACTGCCTGCCTGAGTCTCAGTTTCTTCATCTGCAGAAGAGAAATAATACTACTTATCTCACAATGTTGTGTGAGAACTACAAGAGATAGTGCACATAAATGGCTCACTACACAGCCAAACACATAGTAAGCACATAACAAATGAATGACAATGTTTCAAAATTCTTAATCATTCTAAAGGCAAACTGGGGAAAGGACAGAGAACATGACCTCAATTCTGCTATCTGTGTTCTCCAAAGGAAAACCTGAGCATTCACCCTGGTGACTTCCCTGTAAGAAGTTCGCAGTAGAGACATCTGCACCAAGCCTGACCCCAAGCTCTCCTGGTTCATGTGTCACGTATGACCTTTCTCTGACACTCAGCTGGAAACCAAAGCTGCCCCCACCCAAAGACACAATAGGCCAGCGACTGCCAATTCCGTTTCTAGAGCAGATCTGTATGTGCTTACTGCTTTGAAGAGGCCATTGGGCTGACTGCTTTCCAAGGAAGTCACTGACTATCAAACGAAAAAGTCTGAATGCATTTGGTGGTGTCATACACCCACCGTTAAACCCCGTCCCAAGTCACAGGTGGAGCTGGCCCCTGGCAGCAGTGGGAAGGAGAGTCGTCTTGTCCTAGGCTCCCGCACACACCCTGACTCCCTTCAGAACTCTCTGACCCTCTCCAGGGTGCCCTCATGCTCCCTTCAGACAGCCTGAGCCCCATATCCTGAGCAACGCTCCCCAGAGACACTGATCCCTGACCCATCTTAGGGCTCCTTCCCCGGAGGTTTGAGGGTGCTTTTAGACATTGTCCTTGAGGCAATATACTGATTAAGAATTTAAGCTCTGCACCTCATTGCAGGACTATTTTCAATAGCCAGGACATGGAAGCAACCTAAATGTCCACTGACGGATGAATGGATAAAGAAGATGTGGTACATATATACAGTGGAATATTACTCAGCCATAAAAAAGCGTGAAATAATGCCATTTGCAGCGACATGGATGGACCTAGAGATTGTCATACTGAGTGAAGTCAGACAGAGAAAGACAAATATATGATATCACTTATATGTGGAATCTTAAAAATGGTACAGATGAACTTATTTTACCAAACAGAAATAGAGTCACAAATGTAGAAAACAAACTTATGGTTACCCAGGGGGAAAGAGGGGAGGGATAAATTGGGAGATTGGGATTGACATATACACACTGCTATATATAAAATCGATAACTAATAAGGACCTACTGTATAACACAAAGAACTCTACTCAGTACTCTGTAATGGTCTATATGGGAAATGAACCTAAAAAAGAGTAGATATATGTATATGTATAACTGAATCCCTTCGCTGTACAGCAGAAACTAAGGCAACATCATAAATCAACTATACTCCAATAAAAATTAATTGAAAAATAAAAAGAATTCAAGCTCTGGAATCAAATCCCAGCCATAACACTAATCCTTGACAGACTCTGGCCAAGTAGTTCACCTATTTAAATAACAGAATAACAGAACCTACCTGGGGGGGTTGAATGAGATTTTTAAAACACTTGGCCATTGGTGGCATATGGCAGATAAGTGCAGAAACCAAAAACAGAAAGGTTGGCTCATGTTAGTGGTGGCTACCTTGTGGTGGAATGAATGCCATGATCCTGTTAAGAAGGGTAAGAACTCGTAGACGCTGGGCACAAGGGGAGAGACAGTTCCCAAGGAGCAAGGAAGATGCTCTGGGAGCTCTTTATAGCCCACTCTCCCTACCAACAAATCCCGGGGCCAAGCTACTCATAGATGCAGCAGCTCCTTCCTCGCTTAGATTTCAATATTCCAAATACTGGACTCTTGCCAGTGTTGCAAAGCCTGTTTAAGAACTAAGGGGCAAGGAAGAGCTTTCTCAGCAGCTTCCAGTCAATTCTGAAGATATGTCTCTCATTTTTCTCTACCAGAAAGCAATTTCCTAGGGACCTAAAGGCAGGAGGGGGAGGTTGCAGAGATGGAGATTTATCGCCATCTAGAGGACACAGTGCCACAGTGCAAGACAAGCGTGACCCAGGAGATGTTCTGAAAGGAGTTTTTCCCTCTAGGACACCGCAGCCTCCCATGGGGCATGATGCCAGGGATTGACAGCCTGTGAGCCATCCAAGAGCCATCCACTGTTTTGAAATGCTTGATTTTTTTCAAGTTTTTTTCGTCTTAGTTTCTTGGAGATTTTTCTCTATTAGAGATTCTCACAGATCCTTTTCTAGGGGTGGTACAACCACAGACTCTCGGGTGCTGAAAGACGGTACTAGCCGCCAGGGCTATACACTCACCCTCACAGATGCTATACTATGGGGTGGTTATGATTTGGTGGGCGGCAGGGTTTGATTGGTGAGCCATTTGAAAGTGATAAAGTACACTCTGTACTTCTTCCCCTTCGAGCCACACCTTCATCCACTGTGATCTGACATCCACCCCCATTGTTTCCCTGAAACGGATCCTACCAACTTTACCACCCCTTGTCCTTTTTCAACTTTCCCTTAATGGATCTATCCACCTGCTTGAGACTTTCTCTCCTACCTTTCTATAAAATAAAACAAAATAAAATAAAAAAAAGTAAGATAAAATAAAATAAAGCTTTTGGGAGGTCTGACGTCTTCTGCCAGCGTTCAGTGGGCGTTCTATAGGAGCAGTTCCACGTGTAGATGTATTTCTGATGTATCTGTGGGGAGGAAGGTGACCTCCACGTCTTACTCTTCCGCCATCTTCTCCCTCTCCTACCTTTCTGACTGCTCCTTCTTACCTTCATTCGCAGGCTCATCTTTCTCTGTCTACGTCTTAAGTGTTAACGCCTCCTCCAACTTCTGTCCTTGGTCTTTTTTTGTCCCACTTTTGAACAGAGGTCCTCCAACTTTATTGGGCATAGTATTAGCAGGGGAATTTTCAAAATACACACAGCCAGACCCCTAGGGATTCTCCTTTGGGGATATCTGTGTTTTTTTAAGTTGCTCATGTGACTCTGATGTGCACCAAAAGTTAAGAACCACTGCACTATTCCCAAGAAATTTTACTCATTGTCATTGGTCACTGACCCTACAACCACACACATTCTGACAACACCACATCTTCCCATAACCAGTGTCCCATTGGTTCTTACCCATTCCTGAGAATGCATATTTGCAGCCTCCAGCAAAGGTGTTACCGAGTACTTCTGGAGTTCCCCAGGGGTGACTCACATGTGCTCACAGACACATCCAGCCCACAGTCCTGCAGGTGTCAACCTCAATTTCCACCTTCACCTTCACCTCCTGACCCCCACCTTGGCTGGGTGTTGCTATATCCATTAGGCACCACAGTCTCTTGCTTCAGTCAAGGCTAGTGGGAGGCAGCAAAGCTGACAATGTTCTATTGAACAGTGGGCATAGCAGGCCATCTTAGGGGAGGTTCCCCCAGAAGCAGAGCCTGAGGCAAGGATTTGGGTGCAGGTGATTTATTTGGGAGGTGCTCTAGGAATATAGAGTGAAAGAATGAGAGAGTGAGACAGAAGAGGAAGAAAAGAAAGTTCGAGGATGAGCTATTCAGGTCACCAACGTGAGCAGCAGGGACTGGTTCAACCAGGGCCCCTGAGAAGCACAGAGGATGTCTCCAATGCCATCCACTTGAAGGACAGATGGCTGCTCCTAAGGCCCAATGAGTGAGGGGACCATTGACTCTCCTGCATTTCTAGGCTGCAATTGCATGCAGGCTAAGAGGACTTCTACAGAATCAGAGACGGCCCCAAGGCAGACATCAGAAAAATGACAAAGTGAGTCTGGGTTCCCCAGAAGGGTCCACCACAGTTACAACTGAAACCAGGGGTAGGCAGGAGGGAGATGACATGGGCACCAAAGGCCTCTGCCACACTCTCCTGCTCCCTTTTTATGTTACACTCTGTAGGAAGAGCCCCAAGGCAGTGACACTTACGCCCCAATGTGGTTTTCAGAGAATCAGGCCTTTCAGTTTTTCTTTATAGCCTCCAATACACACCAATCGCTAGTTAGAGGTTGAATTCTGACATGGATCCATGAAAAGGGCATCACCCCACCCCCTCCTCGTGAGTCAAAGCCATGTGCACCTGAGCCACAGGGCCTTGCGGACACATCTGCTGCATTGGAGAGTCTAGAGAGGATTCCTGAAGGCAAGATAAGAGGCAAAGCCTTACTCTCCTCTACAGAGATCCTTCAGCTCCAACAATTTTCCCCATGTGTCCACTTATGTCTGAGCACCTGTGTGCTAATGGCTTTGTATGTATCTCCAAGCCAGATCTGCCCTAAGCACTATAAATCTAACTGCCTACCAGATGCCTCTCCCAAGCAACTCAAACTCAACACAAATAAATCTCAACTCATCATCTGCCTTCCATCCCCACCACAAATCCTCCTTCCATTTCTGAATTTCCATCTCCATGAATGACACCTCTACTGCCTGGTAGCCAACAAGAGAAATCTGAGAATCAGTCCAGATTTAACCTCTACTTTTGCCATCTATGTCCAATTAATAACAAATCCCTTTCCATTAACAGTGAAATTTGCCTGAAGAGAATTTGCCTAAAACGTGTTAACTTGAAACCTGTTTGCCTAATGATCAACTTCCTAATGATATTTTTTTGCCTAAAATTCTGAATTAGAGATTATAAATTCAGATTTTTATAACCAATTTGTCCAAAGATACTTTGAACCTAATTTTTTATTTTACATTAATTATACCTTAGTTTTGCAGCATAGCTTTTACCAGTATGATTATTTTGGACATTTCTGAACGCCCTTTTCCTATTTTACATACTTTTCTACATTTCAAATATTTTTTGAAACAGGCTATTTCTAGCAATAAATACTTGTAAAATCTGCAGCATTTCAAAAAGAATTTATCAAATTCATTCATTTGTATTTTTTTCTTGCCTCTTTCTATCTTTGGTTTGTTTTTCATGATGTAGTTTATGTATTAACCAAGTAGCATATCTGATATCCAATGGCATCTGGATTTTGCTAATGGCAGCAAAAATCAAGAACTATGAAAAGATGTTTGGAAAGATATGTCCACACAAAGACTTATACACAAATCTTCATTGCAGCATTATTCATAATACTCTCTGGCCCCAAAGTGGAAATAACCCAAATGCCCATCAATTAATAAGTGGAGGGGCTTCCCTAGTGGTGCAGTGGTTAAGAATCCACGTGCCAATGCAGGGGACACGGGTTTGAGCCCTGGTCCAGGAAGATCCCACATGCCGCGGAGCAGCTAAGCCCGTGCCCCACAACTACTGAGCCTGCGCTCCAGGGCCCGCGCACCACAACTACTGAAGCCTGTGCGCCTAGAGCCCATGCTCCGCAACAAGAGAAGTCACCGCAATAAGAAGCCCGTGCACCGCAACGAAGAGTGTATCCCCCTCTCGCTGCAACTAGAGAGATCCCGCACGCAGCAATGAAGACTCAACCCAGCCAAAAATAAACAAGTAAAATAAATAAAATTTTCCTAAAATTAATAAGTGGAATACAACTTACCAATAAAAGGGAATGAAATACTAATACAGGCAACTAAATAGATGAATTTCAAAAACATGATGAGCAAAAGACGTCAGAACAAAAGACTATGTACTATATGATTCTATATATATGAAATTCTAGGAAACCGTCATGACAGAAAGCAGACCGACGGTTGCCTGGGGCCAGGGGTTGAAGGAGGAATTGACTGCAAGAGGTCACTACTGAGAAGCTGAGATGCCGAGGGGTTAAGTTACTTGTCCATTTCCACCAGAAAGTAAGCTGGATTCCAACTCAGGTTCTGTTTTCACAAATCATGCTGCATCTCTGATCACAAGTTTCATAACATCTGTTTCATTCTGGTTCATATCTTCCTAAGACAGATCAACTTTCTTGCATCTAGAACAGTGTCTCTCAACCTTTGTTTTACTACTATTGTTCCCAAAAGGAGACTTTTTAGATTTTTTTTCCTAATGGCCTCCCCCATGATATTATGTATCTGTTTATATACTGCAGCCCTTTGGAAGGCCACAGAACACCATAATAGCTAAAGTTTTTGCCTCCCCAAACCGATATTCACCCCCTTGGAGGCAACAGCACCTTTATTGAGAAGGTATAGTCTAGAAGATAATCCTTTGATGCAGAATTATCAAACATCCTGGTCTCATCATTTGCATACTTACAAATGATCCATGTTTACATGATAGCATCATGTGGTCAAATGCATCTATTTGGTGTTGATTTCTTTGGTCTAAATCAGAGAGGCAGAGTTTCAGAACCATCCTCTCCCCATGGGTGCACATGTAACCGCCACACACTGACTATGCCCTTCAGATTAGAATGAATTATTTTACACCATAAAACTCTCTAAGTGGAGATGCTTTTGATTTAGAAAAGTCCAGTGGTTAGTGTCATTTGTTTCCTCCCAGGACTTCCCATCCTCCCTTTTCCAGCAAATATAGCAACGCTACCAGCCTTTGGGGAACTCTCTTCTCTCACTCCATGTGGCTCAGGTGAGGCTGCCAATCACGGTGCAACACCTACTCCTGCTTTCAGGGTGTCTGAGGCATGTGGCCTAAACTGACCAATCACAAGTCTTTCAATTATGGTCACAGTGATTGGCCCCAGAGGTGGGCACATGACAACAGCTAGGCCAATCAAAATAAATGTGATCACTGTGAGAAAAGAAATTCTCTATTTTATACGAAGAATTCTAAGGCTGTACTCCCCAAAAGAGTCTTAGCTAAAATAAGGCCCTGTGCAAAATTTTGAAGTATGTCTCACAGATGATTTCTACCTAGCCCACCTCCAGCCTTCTCTCTAGTCATACATACAGTGATCTACAGCTGTAAGCCTGTGACTACCACAGACAGACAGACAGACACATAAACACACACACACACCTCATTATAAAGGGGGTAGAAATACCAAATAAAAGAATTTACCCCAAAGTATAAGTGACATGATGAATTATCTACTTCCAAAAAAGAGAACCAGTTAAGGAGGTAATACTTAACCTAAAAGAATGAATCTTTCTAATGGTGGAATTTCAGAACCTGTATCATTTAGGTAAAGAAACTATATGGAGGAAGAGAATCCTCAGTGCCTCCTAAATCACACCACATAAATAAATAATGATTTATTAAGTTTATAAAGTCAGCACTGCGTTAAGCTCCTGGAATACAGACACTGTCTAAATATACAACCAATAATTAATCTGAATTTCAAGGGAGGATTTCTCGCTCCAAATTCTTTATACAGTTTACTCCCCTCCATCATGTACACATCAAGAGCCACAGCTAATCATTTTACATGTTCTATTTAGAGAAACTTTACTAACTCTTTTCATTCTCTTTAGATCAGGAATTGCTGGTGAAGAACAGAGTATGTTGGAGGAGACTTTAGATGTTCTCTCTAAATTGATGTTTAAAATCATTTATTTCTCCAAAGAAGATACACAGATTGCCAACAAACACATGAAAGGATGCTCAACATCACTAATCATTAGAGAAATGCCAATCAAAATTACAATGAGGTACCACCTCACACCAGTCAGAATGGCCATCATCAAAAAAATCTACAAATAATAAATGCTGGAGAGGGTGTGGAGAAAAGGGAACCCTCTTGCACTGTTGGTGGGAATGTAAATTGATACAGCCACTATGGAGAACAGTATGGAGGTTCCTTAAAAAGCTAAAAATAGAACTACCATACGACCCAGCAACCCCACTACTGGGCATATACCCTGAGAAAACCATAATTCAAAAAGAGTCATGTAGCACATGTTCATTGCAGCTCTATTTACAATAGCCAGGACGTGGAAGCAACCTAAGTGTGCATCAACAGATGAAGGGATAAAGAAGATGTGGCACACATATACAATGGAATATTACTCAGCCATAAAAAGAAATGAAATTGAGTTATTTGTAGTGAGGTGGCTGGACCTAGAGTCTGTCATACAGAGTGAAGTAAGTCAGAAAGAGAAAAACAAATACCCTATGCTAACACATATATATGGAATCTAAAAAAAAAAAGAAATGGTCATGAAGAACCTAGGGGCAAGACAGGAATAAAGATGCAGATCTACTAGAGAACGGACTTGAGGACATGGGGAGGGGGAAGGGTAGGCTGGGACGAAGTGAGAGACTGGCATGGACTTATATATACTACCAAATGTAAAATAGCTAGCTAGTGGGAAGCAGCCACATAGCACAGGGAGATCAGCTCGGTGCTTTGTGACCACCTAGAGGGGTGGGATAGGGAGGGTGGGAGGGAGATGCAAGAGGGAGGAGATATGGGGATATATGTATATGCATAGCTGATTCACTTTGTTATAAAGCAGAAACTAACACACCATTGTAAAGCAATTATACTCCAATAAAGATGTTAAAAAAATCATTTATTGTGTCTCCCTTAAATGATAAAATTCCAGCTGCCCCACAAATGGAATCTAATTTCCTATGAATAGATACATGTGGCCAGACTCTAAAAGAAATTAGAGTGGGCTGTATTGGTCAGAGAGCCTTGTTATGCTTAACACTTGCCACTCACAAATGTATACACACACACACATACCCTGCTGTTGCCATAATGGACCAAGACTACACACTCCCCCAGCTGACTGACAGCAGAACAGTTCTGGGAACCCATTGCATTGATTGGCTGAGGAAACCTTAGTGACTACTCACATGTATGGCAGAGGTGGTAACAGCCAATCAGTAAAGGGCAGTGCTTAAAGGGCCAATCACATGCTACCATAGCTTCATGGCAACTTATAAGGATTCAGCTCCACAAGCACTGATGTAGCTATTCTGCCAGCAACTAAGGGTCTGTTTTGGTACCTGATCTTGACTGAATGGAGCTATCTGTATCTCCAGAGATAGGCAACCTGAGTTCATAACAGGTGTGTAGCTGATTCAGCTAAGCACAATCAAATAGACAAATCTCCTTGGCAACAGAGCACCTGGCTTTTTATTACCACCTGAAATATACATGCATGAGACACCCACCCTTCCAATAAGTGCCCATGTCAGTTGAAGTCCAATCAGTTTCTATCTTTCAGCCTTAGAAATTTAGCTAAGATTACAAACTGACACGGGGGTCTAACGTGAATGAGACTAGAATCCTAAAAAAAATGTGATATAGTCTGTCCTATTTCTAGCTAATCAACCAACAAATATTTATTCAAAGCCTACATCACACAAAGAAATATAAGCTGCAGTCTCTTCCCTTAAGAGAATTTCCATCTAGCTGTGGAAATAAGATGGATATACAATTAATGTGGCTGTTTTCTGTTGAGCATCAAATTAGTGGGCCAGCTTCAGATAAGATGAGGGGATTGGGGATTTAAGGTGGTGGAGGAGGAGGTGGAAATGGAGTTCATCTCTCTCCACGAATGCATCAGGAATACATCTATAGATGCAACAATTCTCACAGAACACCAGCTGAAAACTAGCAGAAGACCTTGGACACCAGAAAAGACTATAAAGATCTCTGCATAACTGGGTAGGACAGAAAAAAAGAAGGGAGAAGGAGGAGGAGGAGAAGAAGCAGGATGGGACCTGCACCCCAGGTTGGGGGAGCTGAAGCAGAGGAGAGATTCCCGAATACGGGGAAACCCCGTCTCCACAGGAAAATCGATTGGGACAGGAGGGAAGCATTTGAGGCTGTCGGAAGAGGGTGAAGTGGCCGATCTGTGGCAGACGGGACAGAATGAGAAATGCACAGATGGTCCGGTCCGTATCTCGGCCCTATGTGCCCTGGACTGGGACATGTGTTCACAGGTGTGCAAGGAGGCTGGGAGCTGGTGCATGGGGACTGTAGAACGGGCCCAGAGTGAGAACTGCTGTTGGCTGTGGGGAGACAGACTGAGGGGACAGGAGGGAGGAAATCTGCAGCAGGGAATGCGTATGGAGGAAGACGGGACTGCCGTGGAAGCACGCACTATTGCTGAGTCACACGCAGGGGGAGGAGCCGCTATTGCAGCCTCTCTCTCCCCACACGCTGGCGCCTGCCAACAACAATATAAGAAGCCCACTCAGGGCTGACCCTTGCACGCCTGCTGCCGGGTGCCAGAAAAACCCCCGCCAGGGATGGCCCTCAAGTGCCTTATGCTGGGCACCAGAAAAGGCCCTCACTAGGGCCATACCTCTTGTGGCCGTGGCCGCGGCCGCAGGCTTCCCTGTGCTTTGGGTACCACCAGGGCTCCCGTGATCCAAGCAGTCATACCACCTCTGTGCCCGGTCCTCACAGGGGCAGACCCAAGAGCTCCAAGGCAGCCTCAGGACCAGACTCCTGTGGGTGGACCACACGCAGAGGTGGGGATAAAACTAAAGCTGAACCCCAGGGATGGGGCAAGTAAGGAAGGAGATCGAAAATCTTTCCATCAGCTGTACAAGCTGCAGATTAAATCCCCACAATCAGCTAGGTATACCCTGCATCTGTGAAATATCTGAGTAGACAATGAGTGTTCCCACAAATGAAAACGGTCTAGCTCTAGCAGCTGTGGACTTTGGGGGCAAGCACATGCAGGAATTGGGCCCTATCAGAGTCTCAGTGGTCCCCAAAGGGCCCACGGTAGGTCCAGAGACCAGCCCAGAGGCAGAGGAGAGCCTCTTGGGGAGGCAGAGGTGGGCTGTGGCTCACGGTGTGTGCAAGGACAGTTACATCGGAGACCCCAGGGAAACATAATTATTACTAATAATTTTATTTAAATTTTTTTTTTGGTTTCCTTTTCTTTCTCTTTTTTGTTTGTTGCTTTTTTGTGGGTTTTTTTGTTTTTTTGGGTTTTTTTAGTATTTTGGGATCTCTGTGTTTTATAACGTACTTTTATTTTTTATTTTTTTTATACATTTCTATTTTTACTTTGCTTTTATGTTGTTCTGTGCTCTTTTCCCTTATTTTTAGTTTTCCTCTTTTTCTTTAATATATTTTTCTTTTTTTCTTTTTTTTTAATATTTCCATTTCTAATTTGCTTTCTGTTGTCCTGTGTTTTTTCCTTTTATTTTATTTTATTATTTTTTAAAAATCATTTTTATAGGTTTGTTCTGTTTCCTTGCTTTATTCTTCAGGTGGCACGCTGCTTTGGTTTTGTTTTTAGGTTATGTGTTTTTGTTAGTTTTAATCCTAATTGTTTGATTTCATTCTTGAGTTCTTTTATTTGTCTGGTGGTTCTCTTGCTTTTTATTTTATTTGGTTCTGTTTTTGTTTCTTTTATGTGTGTGTGTGTGTGTGTGTGTGTGTGTGTGTTTCCTTGTTTCTATTTTTGTTTGTTTGATTTTGTTTTTACCATTTCCCTGGAGTTTGGTTTATCTTTTTTTTTTCTTTAATATATTTTCTTTTTTTTTTATATTTCTCTTTCTACATTGCTTTTCTATTGTTCTGTCCTTTCCCCTTTCTCGCTCTTTTTTTTAATATCATTTTTATCAGTTTGTTTTGTTTCTTTGCTTCATTCTTCAATTGGTACTCTGCTTTGGTTTTGTTTTTTGGTTTTGGGTTTTTGTCAGCTTTCTTCTTCACTGTTTAATTTTGTTCTTGGGTTCTTTTGTTTGTCTGGTTGTTCTCTGGCTATTTGATTTATTTGGTTCTGTTTTTGTTTCTTTTGTGTGTGTGCATGTCTCCTTCTTTCTGTTTGTTTGATTTTACTTTTTACTATTTGTCTGGGGTTTTGTCAGTCTTTTTTTTTTTTAACTCCTCTTTACTGCTGGGACGAACTACTTGCAGGGTCTTGGTGCCTCACCAGAAGTCGGGCCTGAGGCTCTGGAGTGGGAGCACTAAGTCCAGGATGCTGCACAATTAGAGAATTCCCAGCCCCAGGGAAGATTAATCACTGAGAGCTCTCATGGAGGCCTCTATCTGAATCCAAGACCCGGCTCCACCCAAGTGCCAGCAGCTCCCAGCACTGGACGCCTCACACCAAACAACAAACAAGACAGGAACACAAACGCACCCATCAGCACAAACACTACCTAAAGTCCTACTAAGCTCACAGACACCCCAAAACACACCACCTGACACGGCCCTGCTGATCAGAGGGAAAAGACTCAGCTCCACCCACCAGCACGCAGGCACCAGTCCCTCCCATCAGGAAGCCTACACAGGACACTGGACCAACCCCACCACTGGGGGCCAAGAACAGAAGCAAGAGGAACTACGAACCTTCAGCCTAGAGAAAGGAGACCTCAAACACTGTAAATTAGACAAAATGAGAAGACAGAGAAATATCTTACAGGCAAAAGAGCAATATAAAAACCGATAAGACCAAATAAATGAAGAGAAAAGAGGCAAACTACCTGAAAAAGAATTCAGAGTAATGATAGTAAAGATGATCCAAAATCTTGGAAATAGAATGGAGAAAATACAAGAAACGTTTAACGAGGACCTAGAAGAACTAAAGAGCAAACAAACAATGATGAACAACAGAATAAATGAAATTAAAAATTCTCTAGAAGGAATCAATAGAATAACCGAGGCAGAAGAACGGATAAGTGAGCCGGAAGATAGAATGATGAAAATAACTGCCACAGAGCAGAATAAAGAGAAAAGAATGAAAAGAATGGAGGACAGCATCAGAGACCTCTGGGACAACATTAAGCACACCAACATTCGAATTACAGGTGTCCCAGAAGAAGAAGAAAAAAAAGAAAGGGTCTGAGAAAATATTTGAAGAGATTATAGTTGAAAACTTTCCCAACATGGGAAAGGAAATAGTCAATCAAGTCCAGGAAGTGCAGAGAGTCCCATACAGGATAAATCCAAGGAGAAACACGCCGAGACAAATATTAATCAAACTAACAAAAATTAAACACAAAGAAAAAATATTAAAAGCAGCAAAGGAAAAGCAACAAATAACATACAAGGGGATCCCCATAATGTTAACAGCTGATCTTTCAGCAGAAACTCTACAGGCCAGAAGGGAGTGGCAGGATATATTTAAAGTGATGAAAGGGAAAAACCTACAACCAAAATTACTCTACCCGACAAGGATCTCATTCAGATTCAACGGAGAATTCAAATGCTTTACAGACAAGCAAAAGTTAAGAGAATTCAGCACCACCAAACCAGCTCTACAACAAATGCTAAAGGAACTTCTCTAGGCAGGAAACACAAGAGCAGGAAAAGACTTACAAAAACAAACCCAAGGGGGCTTCCCTGGTGGCACAGTCGTTAAGAATCCACCTGCCAAGGCAGGGGACAGAGGTTCGAGCCCTGGTCCAGGAAGATCCCACATGCCGCGGAGTAACTAAGCCCGTGATCCAGAACTACTGGGCCTGCGCTCTAGAGCCTGTGAGCCACAACTACTGAGACCGTGTGCCACAACTACTGAAGCCTGCTTGCCTAGAGCCCGTGCTCCTCAACAAGAGAAGCCACCACAATGAGAAGCCTGCGCACCACAATGAAGAGTAGCACCCCACTCACCGCAACTAGAGAAAGCCCACGCGCAGCAACGAAGACCCAACACAGCTAAAAATAAAATAAATAAAAAAATTTTTAAAAACCCAAACAATTAAGAAAACAGTAATAGGAACATACATATCAATAATTACCTTAAATGTAAAGGGATTAAATGCCCCAACCAAAAGACACAGACTGGCTGAATGGATACAAAAACAAGACCCATATATATGCTGTCTACAAAAGACTGACTTCAGACCTAGGGACACAAACAGAATGAAAGTGAGGGGATGGAAAAAGATATTCCATGCAAATGGAAATCAAAAGAAAGGTGGAGTAGCAAAACTCATATTAGACCAAATATACTTTAAAATAAAGACTTACAAGAGACAAGGAAGGACACTACATAATGATCAAGGCATCAATCCAAGAAGAAGATATAACAATTGTAAATATCTATGCACCCAACATAGGAGCACCTCAATACATAAGGCAAATGCTAACAGCCATAAAAGGGGAAATCAACAGTAACACAATAATAGTATGTGACTTTAACACCCCACTTACACCAGTGGACAGATCAGCCAAACAGAAAATAAATAAGGAAACACAAGCTTTAAATGACACATTAGACCAGATGGACTTAATTGATATTTATAGGACATTCCACCCAAAAACAACAGAATACACTTTCTTCTCAACTGCACACAGAACATTCTCCAGGATAGATCACATCTTCAGTCACAAATCAAGCCTCAGTAAATTTAAGAAAATTGAAATCGTATCAAGCATCTTTTCTAACCACAATGCTATGAGCCTAGATATCAATTACAGGAAAAAACCTTTAAAAAATACAAACACATGGAGGCTAAACAATATGCTACTAAACAACCAAGAAATCACTGAAGAAATCAAAGAGGAAATCAAAAAATAGCTAGAAACAAATGACAATGAAAACACGATGACCCAAAACCTATGGTATGCACCAAAGGCAGTTCTAAGAGGGAAGTTTATAGCAATACAATTCTACCTCAAGAAACAAGAAACATCTCAAATAAACAACTTCACCTTACACCTAAAGCAATTAGAGAAAGAAGAACAAAAAAAAAAAACCCAAAGTTAGCAGAAGGAAAGAAATCATAAAGATCAGATCAGAAATAAATGAAAAATAAATGAAGGAAACAACACCAAAGATCAATAAAACTAAAAGCTGGTTCTTTGAGAAGATGAACAAAATTGATAAACCATTAGCTAGCTTCATTAGGAAAAAAAGGGAGAAGACTCAAATCAACAGAATTAGAAATGAAAAAGGAGAAGTAACAACTGACACAGCAGGAAAACAAAGGATCATGAAAGATTACTACAAGCAACTATATGCCAATAAAATGGACAACCTGGAAGAAATGGACAAATTCTTAGAAAAGTACAACCTTCCAAGACTGAACCAGGAAGAAATAGAAAACATGAACAGACCAATCACAAGCACTGAAATTGACACTGTGATTAAAAATCTTCCAAAAACCAAAAGCCCAGGAGCAGGTGGCTTCACAGGCGAATTCTATCAAACATTTGGAGAAGAGCTAACACCTATCCTTCTCAAACTCTTCCAAAATATAGCAGAGGGAGAAACACTCCCAAACTCATTCTATGAGGCCACCATCACCCTGGTACCAAAAACCAGACAAAGATGTCACAAAAAAAGAAAATTACAGGCCAATATCACTGATGAACATAGATGCAAAAATCCTCAACAAAATACTAGCAAACAGAATCCAACAGCACATTAAAAGGATCATACACCATGGTCAAGTGGGGTTTATCCCAGGAATGCAAGGATTCTTCAATATATGCAAATCAATCAATGTGATACACCATATTCACAAACTGAAGGATAAAAATCATATGATCATCTCAGTAGATGCAGAAAAAGCTTCTGACAAAATTCAACACCCATTTATGATAAAAAAAACTCTCCAGAAAGTTAGCATAGAGGAAACCTAACTCAACATAATAAAAGCCATATATGATAAACCCACAGCCAACATCATTCTTAATGGTGAAAAACTGAAAACATTTCCTCTAAGATCAGGAATGAGACAAGGGTGCCCACTCTCACCACTATTATTCAACATAGTTTTGGAAGTTTTAGTCAGGGCAACAAGAGAAGAAAAAGAAATAAAAGGTATCAAAATTGGAAAAGAAGAAGTAAAAATGTCACTGTTTACAGATAACATGATAATATACATAGAAGATCCTAAAGATGCCACCAGAAAACTACTAGAGCTAATCAATGAATTTGGTAAAGTGGCAGGATACAAAATTAATGCACAGAAATCTCTTGCATTCCTATACAGTAAAAACGAAAAATCAGAAGGAGAAATCAAGGAAACACTCCCATTTACCACTGCAACAGAAAGAATAAAATACCTAGGAACAGACCTACCTAAGGAGGCAAAAGACCTGTATGCAGAAAACTATCAGACACTGATGAAAGAAATCAAAGACAATACAAACAAATGGAAAGATATACCATGTTCTTGGATTGGAAGAATCAACATTGTGAAAATGACTATACTACCCAAAGCAATCTACAGATTCAGTGCAATCCCTATCAAACTACCAATGGCATTTTTCACAGAACTAGAACAAAAAATTTTACTATTTGTATGGAAACACAAAGACCCTGAATATCCAAAGCAATCTTGAGAATGAAAAACGGAGCTGGAGGAATCAGGCTCCCTGACTCCAGACTATACTACAAAGCTACAGTAATCAAGACAGTATGGTGCTGGCACAAAAACAAAAATATATATCAGTGGAACAGGATAGAAAGCCCAGAGATAAACCCACACACATACGGTCACCTTATCTTTGACAAAGGAGGCAAGAATATACAATGGAGAAAAGACAATCTCTTCAATAAGTGGAGCTGGGCTTCCCTGGTGGCGCAGTGGTTCAGAATCTGCCTGCTAATGCAGGGGACACGGGTGTGAGCCCTGGTCTGGGAAGATCCCACATATCGCGGAGCAACTAGGCCCGCGAGCCACAACTACTGAGCCTGCGCATCTGGAGCCTGTGCTCCACAACAAGAGAGGCCACGATAGTGAGAGGCCCGCACACCACGATGAAGAGCGGCCCCCACTTGCCGCAACTAGAGAAAGCCCTCGCACAGAAACGAAGACCCAACACAGCCAAAAATAAATTAATTAATTAATAAAAAAAATAAGTGGAGCTGGGAAAACTGGACAAATACATGTAAAAGAGTGAAATTAGAACACTTCCTAACACCATACACAAAAATAAACTCAAAATGGAGTAAAGAGCTAAATGTAAGGCCAGACACTATTAAACTCTTAGAGGAAAACATAGGCAGAACACTCTATGACATAAATCACAGCAAGATCTTTTTTGACCCACCTCCTAGAGTAATGGAAATAAAATCAAAAATAAACAAATCAGACCTAATGAAACTTCGAAGCTTTTGCATAGCAAAGGAAACCATAAACAAGACAAAAAGACAACACTCAGAATGGGAAAAAATATTTGCAAATGAAGCAACTGACAAAGGATTAATCTCCAAAATATAGAAGCAGTTCATGCAGCTCAATATCAAAAAAACAAACAACCCAATCCAAAAATGGGCGGAAGACCTAAATAGACATTTCTCCAAAGAAGATATACAGATTGCCAACAAACACATGAAAGGATGCTCAACATCACTAATCATTAGAGAAATGCAAATCAAATCCACCATGAGGTATCACCTCAGACTGGTCAGAATGGCCATCATCAAAAAATCTACAAACAATAAATGCTGGAGAGGGTGTGGAGAAAAGGGAACCCTCTTGCACTGTTGATGGGAATGTAAATTGATACAGCCACTATGGAGAACAGTATGGAGGTTTCTTAAAAAACTAAAAATAGAACTACCATACTACCCAGCAATCCCACTACTGGGCATATACCCTGAGAAAACCATAATTCAAAAAGAGTCCTGGAGGGGGAGAGAAGATGGTGGAAGAGTAAGACGCGGAGATCACCTTCCTTCCCACAAATACAGTAGAAATACATCTACACGTGGAACTGCTCCTACAGAACACCCACTGAACGCTGGCAGAAAACGTCCGACCTCTAAACAGGCAAGAAACTCCCCCCGTACTTGGGTAGGGCAAAAGAAAAAAGAAATAACAGAGACAAAAGAATAGGGACGGCACCTGCACCAGTGGGAGGGAGCTGTGAAGGAGGAAAGATTTCCACGCACTAGGAAGCCCCTTCGCGGGCAGAGACTGCGGGTGGCAGAGGGGGGAAGCTTCGGAGCCACGGAAGAGAGCGCAGCCACAGGCGTGCGGAGGGCAAAGCGGAGAGCTTCCTGCACAGAGGCTCGGCAACGAGCAGCACTCACCAGCCCGAGAGGCTTGTCTGCTCCCCCGCCGGGGCGGGCGGGGCTGGGAACTGAGGCTTGGGCTTCGGTCAGATCGCAGGGAGAGGACTGGGGTTGGCGGCGTAAACACAGCCTGAAGGGGTTAGTGCACCACAGCTAGCCGGGAGGGAGTCCGGGGAAAAAGTCTGCAGCTGCCGAAGAGGCAAGAGACTTTTTCTTCCCTCTTTGTTTCCTGGTGCGCGAGGAGAGGGGATTCAGAGCGCCGCCTAAACGAACTCCAGAGACGGGCGCGAGCCGCGGCTAACAGCGCGGATCCCACAGCAACAGGGGCGCAGAGGGGAAAACGGAGAGACTCCCGCGCAGAGGCTCGGCGTCGAGCAGCGCTCACCAGCCCGAGAGGCTTGTCTGCTCCCCCGCCGGGGCGGGCGGGGCTGGGAGCTGAGGCTCGGGCTTCGGTCGGATCGCAGGGAGAGGACTGGGGCTGGCGGCGTGAACACAGCCTGAAGGGGTTAGCGCACCACAGCTGGCTGGGAGGGAGTCCGGGAAAAAGTCTGCAGCTGCCGAAGAGGCAAGAGACTTTTTCTTGCCTCTTTGTTTCACGGCGCGCAAGGAGAGGGGATTCAGAGCGCCGCCTAAACAAGCTCCACAGACGGTCGCGAGCCGCAGCGATCAGCGCGGGCCCCAGAGACGGGCGTGAGACGCTGGGGCTGCTGCTGCCGCCTCCAAAAAGCCTGTGTGTGAGCACAGGTCACTCTCCACACCGCCCCTCCCGGGAGCCTGTGCAGCCCGCCACCGCCAGGCTCCCGTGATCCGGGGACAAGTTCCCCGGGAGAACGCACGGCGCACCTCAGGCTGCTGCAACGTCACGCCGGCCTCGGCCGCCGAAGGCTCGCCCCGCCTCCTCCGTACCCCTCCCTCCCCGCGGCCTGGGTGAGCCAGAGCCCCCGAAGCAGCTGCTCCTTTAACCCCGTCCTGTCTGGGTGGGGAACAGACGCCCTCAGGTGACCTACACGCAGAGGCGGGTCCAAATCCAAAGCTGATCCCCAGGAGCTGTGCGAACAGGGAAGAGAAGGGGAAATCTCTCCCAGCAGCCTCAGAAGCAGCAGATTAAAACTCCACAAACAACTTGATGTGCCTGCATCTGTTGAATACCTGAAGAGACAACGAATCATCCCCAATTCAGGAGGTGGACTTTCGGAGCAGGATATATTAATTTTTCCCCGTTTCCTTTTTTTTGTGAGTGTATATGTATATGCTTCTGGTTGAGATTTTGTCTGTATAGCTCTGCTTTATAATAGCTTTATTTTACTTCACTATATTATAGCCTCTTTCTTTCTTTCTTTCTATTTTTTCTCCCTTTTACTCTGAGCCGTGTGGACGAAAGGCTCTTGGTCCTCCAGCCAGGCATCAGGGCCGTGCCTCTGAGGTGGGAGAGCCAACTTCAGGACACTGGTCCACAAGAGACCTCCCAGCTCCACGTAATACCAAACGGCAAAAATCTCTCAGAGATCTCCATCTCAACGTCAAGACCCAGCTTCACTCAACGACCAGCAAGCTACAGTGCTGGACACCCTATGCCAAACAACTAGCAAGACAGGAACACAGCCCCATCCATTAGCAGAAAGGCTGCCTAAAATCATAATAAGGCCACAGACACCCCAAAATACACCACCAGACGTGGACGTGCCCACCAGAGAGACAAGATCCAGCCTCATCCACCAGAACTCAGGCACTAGTTCCCTCCACCAGGAAGCCTACACAAGCCACTGAACCAACCTTAGCCACTGGGGACAGATACCAAAAACAATGGGAACTACGAACCTGCAGCCTGCGAAAAGGAGACCCCAAACACAGTAAGATAAGCAAAATGAGACGACAGAAAAACACACAGCAGATGAAGGAGCAGGGTCAAAACACACCAGACTTAACAAATGAAGAGGAAATAGGTAGTCTACCTGAAAAAGAATTCAGAATAATGATAGTAAGGATGATCCAAAATCTTGGAAATAGAATAGACAAAATGCAAGAAACATTTAACAAGGACGTAGAAGAACTAAAGAGGAACCAAGCAATGATGAAAAACACAATAAATGAAATTAAAAATACTCTAGATGGGATCAATAGCAGAATAACTGAGGCAGAAGAAAGGATAAGTGACCTGGAAGATAAAATGGTGGAAATAACTACTGCAGAGCAGGATAAAGAAAAAAGAATGAAAAGAACTCAGGAGAGTCTCAGAGACCTCTGGGACAACATTAAACGCACCAATATTCGAATTATAGGGGTCTCAGAAGAAGAAGAGAAAAAGAAAGGGACTGAGAAAATATTTGAAGAGATTATAGTTGAAAACTTCCCTAATATGGGAAAGGAAATAGTTAATCAAGTCCTGGAAGCACAGAGAGTCCCATACAGGATAAACCCAAGGAGAAACATGCCAAGACACATATTAATCAAACTGTCAAAAATTAAATATAAGGAAAACATATTAAAGGCAGCAAGGGAAAAACAGCAAATAACACACAAGGGAATCCCCATAAGGTTAACATCTGATCTTTCAGCAGAAACTCTGCAAGCCAGAAGGGAGTGGCAGGATATACTTAAACTGATGAAGGAGAAAAACCTACAACCAAGATTACTCTACCCAGCAAGGATCTCATTCAGATGTGATGGAGAAATTAAAACCTTTACAGACAAGCAAAAGCTGAGAGAGTTCAGCACCACCAAACCAGCTTTACAACAAATGCTAAAGGAACTTCTCTAGGCAAGAAACACAAGAGAAGGAAAACACCTTCAATAACAAACCCAAAACATTTAAGAAAATGGGAATAGGAACATACATATCGATAATTACCTTGAATGTAAATGGATTAAATGCTCCCACCAGAAGACACAGGCTGGCTGAATGGATACAGAAACAAGACCCATATATATGCTGTCTACAAGAGACCCACTTCAGACCTAGAGACACATATAGACTGAAAGTGAGGAGATGGAAAAAGATATTCCATGCAAATGGAAATCAAAAGAAAGCTGGAGTAGCAATTCTCATATCAGACAAAATAGACTTTAAAATAAAGACTATTACAAGAGACAAAGAAGGACACTATATAATGATCAAGGGATCGATCCAAGAGGAAGGTATAACAATTGTAAATATTTATGCACCCAACATAGGAGCACCTCAATACATAAGGCAAATACTAACAGCCATAAAAGGGGAAATCGACAGCAACACGATCATAGTAGGGGACTTTAACACCCCACTTTCACCAATGGACAGATCATCCAAAATGAAAATAAATAAGGAAACACAAGCTTTAAATGATACATTAAACAAGATGGACTTAATTGATATTTATAGGACATTCCACCCAAAAACAACAGAATACACATTTTTCTCAAGTGCTCATGGAACATTCTCCAGGATAGATCATATCTTGGGTCACAATCAAGCCTTGGTAAATTTAAGAAAATTGAAATCGTATCAAGTATCTTTTCCGACCACAACGCTATGAGACTAGATATCAATTACAGGAAAAGATCTGTAAAAAATACAAACACATGGAGGCTACACAATACACTGCTTAATAACGAAGTGATCACTGAAGAAATCAAAGGGGAATTCAAAAAATACCTAGAAACAAATGACAATGGAGATACGACGACCCAAAACCTATGGGACGCAGCAAAAGCAGTGCTAAGAGGGAAGTTTATAGCAATACAAGCCTACCTCAAGAAACAGGAAACATCTCGAATAAACAACCTAACCTTGCACCTAAAGCAATTAGAGAAAGAAGAACAAAAAAACCCCAAAGCCAGCAGAAGGAAAGAAATTATAAAGATCAGGTCAGAAATAAATGAAAAAGAAATGAAGGAAACAATAGCAAAAATCAATGAAACTAAAAGCTGGTTCTTTGAGAAGATAAACAAAATTGATAAACCATTAGCCAGACTCATCAAGAGAAAAAGGGAGAAGACTCAAATCAATAGAATTAGAAATGAAAAAGGAGAAGTAACCACTGACACTGCAGAAATACAAAAGATCATGAGAGATTACTACAAGCAACTCTATGCCAATAAAATGGACAACCTGGAAGAAATGGACAGATTCTTAGAAATGCACAAACTGCCAAGACTGAAGCAGGAAGAAATAGAAAATATGAACAGACCAATCACAAGCACTGAAATTGAAACTGTGATTAAAAACCTTCCAACAAACAAAAGCCCAGGACCAGATGGCTTCACAGGTGAATTCTATCAAACATTTAGAGAAGAGCTAACACCTATCCTTCTCAAACTCTTCCAAAATATTGCAGAGGGAGGAACACTCCCAAACTCATTCTATGAGGCCACCATCACCCTGATACCAAAACCAGACAAAGATGTCACAAAGAAAGAAAACTACAGGCCAATATCACTGATGAACATAGATGCAAAAATCCTCAACAAAATACTAGCAAACAGAATCCAACAGCACATTAAAAGGATCATACACCATGATCAAGTGGGGTTTATCCCAGGAATGCAAGGATTCTTCAATATACGCAAATCAATCAACGTGATACACCATATTAACAAACTGAAGGAGAAAAACCATATGATCATCTCAATAGATGCAGAGAAAGCTTTCGACAAAATTCAACACCCATTTATGATAAAAGCCCTGCAGAAAGTAGGCATAGAGGGAACTTTCCTCAACATAATAAAGGCCATATATGACAAACCCACAGCCAACATTGTCCTCAATGGTGAAAAACTGAAACCATTTCCACTAAGATCAGGAACAAGACAAGGTTGCCCACTCTCACCACTATTATTCAACATAGTTTTGGAAGTGTTAGCCACAGCAATCAGAGAAGACAAAGAAATAAAAGGAATCCAAATCGGAAAACAAGAAGTAAAGCTGTCACTGTTTGCAGATGATATGATACTATACATAGAGAATCCTAAAGATGCTACCAGAAAACTCCTAGAGCTAATCAATGAATTTGGTAAAGTAGCAGGATACAAAATTAATGCACAGAAATCTCTTGCATTTCTATACACTAATGACGAAAAATCTGAAAGTGAAATTAAGAAAACACTCCCGTTTACCATTGCAACAAAAAGAATAAAATATCTAGGAATAAACCTACCTAAGGAGACAAAAGACCTGTATGCAGAAAATTATAAGACACTGATGAAAGAAATTAAAGATGATACAAATAGATGGAGAGATATACCATGTTCCTGGATTGGAAGAATCAACATTGTGAAAATGACTCTACTACCCAAAGCAATCTACAGATTCAATGCAATCCCTATCAAACTACCACTGGCATTTTTCACAGAACTAGAACAAAAAATTTCACAATTTGTTTGGAAACACAAAAGACCCCGAATAGCCAAAGCAATCTTGAGAACGAAAAATGGAGCTGGGGGAATCAGGCTCCCTGACTTCAGACTATATTACAAAACTACAGTAATCAAGACAGTTTGGTACTGGCACAAAAGCAGAAATATAGATCAATGGAACAGGATAGAAAGCCCAGAGATAAACCCACACACATATGGTCACCTTATCTTTGATAAAGGAGGCAAGAATATACAGTGGAGAAAAGACAGCCTCTTCAATAAGTGGTGCTGGGAAAATTGGACAGATACATGTAAAAGTATGAAATTAGAACACTCCCTGACACCATGCACAAAAATAAACTCAAAATGGATTAAAGACCTAAATGTAAGGCCAGACACTATCAAACTCTTAGAGGAAAACATAGGCAGAACACTCTATGACATACATCACAGCAAGATTCTTTTTGACCCAGCTCCCAGAGAAATGGAAATAAAAACACAAATAAACAAATGGGACCTAATGAAACTTAAAAGCTTTTGCACAGCAAAGGAAACCATAAACAAGACCAAAAGACAACCCTCAGAATGGGAGAAAATATTTGCAAATGAAGCAACTGACAAAGGATTAATCTCCAAGATTTACAAGCAGCTCATGCAGCTCAATAACAAAAAAACGAACAACCCAATCCAAAAATGGGCAGAAGACCTAAATAGACATTTCTCCAAAGAAGATATACAGACGGCCAACAGACACATGAAAGAATGCTCAACATCATTAATCATTAGAGAAATGCAAATCAAAACTACAATGAGATATCATCTCACACTGATCAGAATGGCCATCATCAAGAAATCTAGAAACAATAAATGCTGGAGAGGGTGTGGAGGAAAGGGAACACTCTTGCACTGTTGGTGGGAATGTAAATTGATACAGCCACTATGGAGAACAGTATGGAGGTTCCTTAAAAAACTACAAATAGAACTACTATACGACCCAGCAATCCCACTACTGGGCATATACCCTGAGAAAACCATAGTTCAAAAAGAGTCATGTACCAAAATGTTCATTGCAGCTCTATTTACAATAGCCAGGACATGGAAGCAACCTAAATGTCCATCGACAGATGAATGGATAAAGAAGATGTGGCACATATATACAATGGAATATTACTCAGCCATAAAAAGAAATGAAATGGAGGTATTTGTAATGAGGTGGATGGAGTTAGAGTCTGTCATACAGAGTGAAGTAAGTCAGAAAGAGAAAAACAAATACAGTATGCTAACACATATATATGGAATCTAAGGGAAAAAAAAAAAAGCCATGAAGAACCTAGTGGCAAGACAGGAATAAAGACACAGACCTACTAGAGAATGGACTTGAGGATATGGGGAGGGAGTGGGGTGAGATGTGACAGGGTAAGAGAGTGTCATGGACATATATACACTACCAAATGTAAAATAGATAGCTAGTGGGAAGCAGCCACATAGCACAGGGAGATCAGCTCGGTGCTTTGTGACCACCTAGAGGGGTGGGATGGGGAGGGTGGGAGGGAGGGAGATGCAAGAGGGAAGAGATATGGGAACATATTGTATGTGTATAACTGATTCACTTTGTTATAAAGCAGAAGCTAACACGCCATTGTAAGGCAATTATACTTCAATAAAGATGTTTAAAAAAAAATTAAAAAATTAAAAAAAATTAAAAAAAAAAAAAAAAGAGTCCTGTACTACAATGTTCATTGCAGCACTATTTACAATTGCCAGGACATGGAAGCAACTTAAATGTCCATCGACAGATGAATAGATAAAGAAGATGTGGCACATATATACAATGGAATATTACTCAGCCATGAAAAGGAACGAAATTGAGTATTTTGTAATGAGGTGGATGGACCTAGAGTCTGTCATACAGAATGAAGTAAGTCAGAAAGAGAAAAACAAATACCGGATGCTAATGCACATATATGGAATCTAAAAAAACAGTACTGATGAACCTAGTGGCAGGGCAGGAATAAAGACACAGATGTAGAGAATGGACTTGAGGACACAGTGGGGAACGGGAAGCTGGGACGAAGTGAGAGAGAAGCATTGACATATAACCACTACCAAATGTAAAATGGATGGCCAGTGGGAAGCAGCCGCATAGCACAGGGAGAGGAGCTCGATGCTTTGTGACGACCGAGAGGGGAGGGATAGGGAGGATGGGAGGGAGGCTCAAGAGGAAGGGGATATGGGGATATAAGTATACTTATAGCTGATTCACTTTGTTGTACAACAGAAACTAACACAACATTGTAAAGCAATTATACTCCAATAAAGATATATAAAAAAAAAACGAGGGTAACGATAATGGCTGCTACTTACGGAGTATATTTATGCCAAAAAGAGCACTAATTATTTCACATACATTATTCCACTTAATCTGCATCGCACCACTAACAGGCTGGTACTACTATCTCCTGCTTATACGATAAATGAGGAATTCATCTCCATTCCCCAAAAACAGTTTTTTCCTTGGAATTCTGGGAATCCTCTGAAGGCTTCTCGTGTGCTCTCTTAACTAGTCCTATTAACTATTCCATGGGCTTTTATATTTTCCTCCTTTTCTATTCCAGCTCTAGGGCACTATCTCTTGCACTGCAAATAGGCATTGTGTGATAATCTATTGCTGTACAACAAACCACCCCTAATTTTCATGGCTTAAAACATCAAGAATATATTACTTCCATCGAGCCCATGAGTTGACCAAGTGGGTTTTTGTTTGTTTGTTTGTTTTGCTTCATTGGTGTCATCTGGGATGTTGGGAAATCCTGGTCCAAAATGACTTCACTCATGGCTGAGAAGTGGTGCTAGTTGTCAGCTGGGAGCCTCAGCCCTCCTTTTCATGTGGCTCCTTGGGCTTTCTCACAGCATGGGGACTGAATTCCCAGAAGGAGTGTTCCAAAGCAGCAAAATTTGATGTTGCAGATCTCCTAAAGCCCAGCCTCTGAAGTTACAAAGCATCATTACTGTCATGTTACATTGGTCAAGGCAAGTCATAAGACTGATGCCGACCAAAGTAGATTCAAGGGAAAGGGGAATAAATTTCACCTCTTAATGGGATTGGTGGCAGAAAGTTTGAGGTTATCTTTAATGCCCTGTAGCCACCAAAACCACCACTACCAAAGCTTGCAAAAGGCACCACTACTGCTGCAGAGGTCCAATATCATTTGGTCCAAAGCACACAATGCCTTATGTTGACAGTGCTAATGTCTGCACTGAAACTGCTGCTGATACCAGTACTGGAAAATTACTATAAAGCTACAGGCACCATTCCCCATTACTGTCAATATTACCAAAATTAGTAGTGCCCAACATCTTGTTTCCTCATTATCCAAACAAGATTGTAATGAAACTGCTTTGGGAATTTTATACATAGCCCCCAACGATAGCCACCTCAGGCCTCAGGTTTGTCCAAGGGCCATGGACCAGAATCGGGGGTGCTGAGTAGCACAGCGTCAGGCCTAAGGGACTAACATAGTACTATATTCAGAATCAGCTCTCTCCTCTGCTTCTGGGTACTGCCCTTGAACAAATCTGGCCACCTCATTTCTGAGTACTTTTGGGATGAGTTCTAACACAGATTCTCATGCGGTTGATTCCCAAGGGGTCCCCACCTCATTTTCCAGGAATGACTGAGGTGTAACATGAGCCATATATATATATATATATATATATATATATACCCAAGTTCAGACTCCTGCTTCATACAGAGGTAGAGGGAGGTTAGTGACTTGAAATTATACTAAAATGTAAATGACAATTCAAAATCCTTCCCTAGAGCAATGAACACCAGGGGTTTCTCATTGTCATTCACAAATGGGACCAGAAAGGAAAGACCAGCAGGAGGGCTGCCTGAGAAGGGTGAGCTCATGCTACACACCAGGCCTTGATGTTGCCAAATATTTGGAAAACTTTACCTAATGTGATCCTCCCAACAAATCTACAAGGTAGGTGATAATGCTCCCATTTTACAGATGAGCTCATTTAGATTTAAAAAGTTACGTCAGCTCCTGAAGTTGCCCGTGTACTGGGTGCTGAGCCAGGATTCCCTCCAGGCCTACCTTACTCCCAAGCATAGCCCCTTTCCTGCAGTGCTATACTGTCTCCCTGGGATGCCTTAAACATTTGTATCCCCGTCACCTGGCTCCACGACCTTCACCTCGTCCTTCCTGGCTCAATGTTTGCGATGATAGAAGAAGAATTTCCCCATTACGCTAAAGCAGCCTTGATGACAGTTTAACACGGGCTCGTCCTCCACAGGCACAGTCAGGGCCAGTAGGAACCGCCCTAGCTTTTAAAAGCCTTTCTTCATTGAAAGAAATTGAATTTAGCAGTTGGAAACCTTAGGAAAGCTAAAAAGACATCATGCTAACTGACAAAATTCCGGCTCCCTATGGTGATAAACATGCACAGTATTCTTAGCTGGGAAGTCACTGTCAATTTACCTCTCCATTTGTCAGCCAAAATAATGAACCCACAGAGTAAAACGGCTTTCTCAAAAAGTCAGACTTCCCACTTGCTCACAGAAATGATCAAAGCCGAGCGAAGAACAGCACTGATGTCTGACTGCAGTAGTAGAACTTGGTTCACGGCTTACCCTGAACTCATGCTTCACATTGCCCCAGTGTCTAACTGGTCTAAGACTCCCTCACCTTTCTAACAGGCACAGAGAGTAAAGAATTTTCTCGGGAAACATTACGTGCCCTCTCAACGACTATTATTTGGCAAAAAAAATATTTTTAATCATTTCCTAGTCTTTGAAATAGGAAGTATTTCAGTGAGAACTACGAGATATATGTGACAGAAACAGTGAATCATATTTTACAGGCTAAACAAGATCGAGAGAGAAACTGAGTGACTTACATAATATCACAGAGAGAGTCTGAAATTTCAACTCAAAGGTGTCAATATCCAGCTTTGTGATTACTTCCTTGAAAATTATGCTTCTCACAAACCAGCAGCCTACCAGGATCCTAAATTCAGTCTTGCCAGGACGTCTGAATAGACTGAACCATTCATATCCATTCAGAAGTTTAAATGCAAGTGTTTTGCTGGCAGAATATTAACCCTAACATGATTCACCTACTCTCTATCAAATGTAGTACCAATTTCTGTCTTGTTTCCAGTTTTAATCCACCACAACTGTCACCTAAAGCATTTTTTTAAAGCACAGTTACTTCAAATACAAGTTGAAGAGTTTCACTAACAAATATAAGCCTTTATCTAATATTTTAGCTAAGCTTGCAGACATACACCAGAAAAACCATTTAATTCTAAGTAAAGACAGAATCTAATTTTAATTCCATTAAGATAAGGACACACACACAAAAAAAGATAAGGACAAATGAGTTGGCTATTTTGCCCTGTCAATGAGCTATTTTGCTTGAAAATTCTCCAGGAGTAAGCTGTGCCACTAGAAGGCCACAGTAGATGGATGAACGTCCTGAGCGCTTTTGTAGGTGATCCAGACTCTACCAAAATTTCACCTTCCCAGAAAACTGCATGTGAAAGAAACCACGTGACATATAATTTTTTTCTCTTTCCCAGCAGCACATCAAATACAGAGAGACAAGTGTCTCTACATTTGTTCAGGCACTACAGAGGTGTCACTCACAATGACCCGGCCTCCCTCCCGTCCAGCTGCCAATCAGGCGCTGTGTGGTTGGTCTCCAAGCAGCTCTCATGGTGAAAGGTCTCACTCCCTTGTTTCCACTTAACATACTAGATCAATGTCCTGCCCAAATTCAGTGCTTGAAACAGGTCTAATAGGGAGCAATAGGAATGTCGCCAGTGAAAGAAAAGACTAATATAAACAATCCCACATGGTGAGTTGGTTACAAATCCAAATCTCCAATTTTCCGTGTAGGAGGAAGATAAGAAAGAGAGAAAAAAAATAACCTGAAAATGTAGGAAGACATGATGAATACTCTCCTGACTTCTGATTTAGCAACTCTATTTTCTCTCTAGAGTTCTCTCAACAGAGCAATCAAAATGTGATAAAAATTTTATTTTTTATGCATGAGCACTCACTGTGTGCCAGCTGTTATACAAACATTTTATAAACACAATTTCTTGTAATCTTCACAGCTCAGAAAAGTAGATTTTAGGATTATGCCCGGTTTTACTGATGAGAAAAACAGAAGTTCAGGGAAGTTAACTGACTTATCCAAAGTCACACAGGACAGGATTTCTTTTATATAAAAGAAATATATATATATATACACACACATATATATTATCATCCAGGATAATAGTTCCTAACCCTGGCCACACTTAGAATAACTGGGTAGCCTTTAGCCTAAAATACCAGTGCCTGGGTCCCCCTTCTAAAAATTCTGACTTAAGTGGTCAGGGTGGGGTGCAAGAAATGTTGTTTTATTCTGTTTTAGGTTTCTTTAGGTGATTCTAATATGCAGCCAGGGTTAACAACAACTGAACTATGTCTAATAGAATATGTTAGTGGTTCTCAAACTGTAGCATGCATAAATCACAAGAATCATCCAGAGTTTCTGATTCTGTAGGTATGGTGGGACCTGAGAATCTGCACTTCTAACAAGTCTTCGGGTGACAGCGGGGGCGGCTGCTGGGCTGACACATTGAAAACCGCTGCTCTATGGACAGACTAAATACGGCTGAGACTGGCTAGATGTTCACCAAACCTGTCTTCTCTTCCTGATACATAGTTAAGCTACATTTCCCAGCCTACTTTGCATCTAGATGGGGCCACATGGCTAATTCTCACCAACAGCATATGCGTGGAGGTGATGTATCACTTTGGGTCTGAGGCACTTGAGAGCAAGTGAGCCTTTTCCATGCTGTCTCTCTCTTTCCTTACCTACTAGCTAGATGCAAAGGATCCAGTTTCTGAGACCCTATAAGATAGTAGAAACGCTGAGTCTCTAAATGACTGCATGGAACACGTGAACACCATTCCCAAGGACCCACGTAGACTATCATGTGAGTAACCAATAAACCTTTATTGTTTCTTATAAGCCACTGAGGATAATAAGAGTGGTTTTTTCAGCAGTTAGCCCTGTCCAGATGAAAACACTGCACTAATACAACCATGACCTTGTAGGCAAGCCATGAGACCTCTCTGAGCCTCAGTTTCATCATCTATAAACGGGAAATGGACTAAAAGGAGCTCAAAGATCTCTTTCATGTCTAATAGTTTATGGTTCTATGAAAACAGTAATAATTCCAAAGTTAAGTGGAAATAATACTAAGTACAAAGAGAAGTAAGAATCTGTTTCACTCAGCATTGTCTAGGGTACTGCTGGGATACAGAAGAGCACAGGTGTGTTCCCTACACACCTAAAGGTCAAGCTAGAGAAACAAAATTAAAGCACATGATGCCACAGTAAGCAAAACAAGACAATAATAAGCCTACCTTCTGCCTGAAGTCAAAATATGATAAAAAGCAGAGATTCTAATAAATTCTAGATGTGCCCAATGACAACTCAATCCCTCTGGAGACAGAATAAGCAATGGAAACAAGCTACTGGACTTCAATCTGACCAACAAATATAGACTAGACAATGAGAGCTATTCCAGACTCACTTCTGAACAGCAAGAAGTGGTTCATGGTATGGAGGGGGGTGTAATTTTGAGAGAAAGTAATCAAGATCAAAATAAAGGAGGAAAATAGTAAGTGTAGTACATGTATCCTTAATCACTGGGAAAAGTTTCCATTAGCTACCCACAATAAGATTTTCCAGACTTTTAAATGAATGTAAATGTTAATCACAGCTTCCAATGCAAACCAAAAAACTACAACAGATACACACACAAAAAAGCAACCCAAACACGACACTAAAGATGGTCATGAAACCATAAGAGAAGGGAACAAAAGAGGAAAGGAAGAAAAAAGACCTACAAAAACAAACCCAAAACAATTAAGAAAATGGTAATAGGAACATACATATCGATAATCACATTAATCACAGCTTCCTTTGTATCTAGACGGCTCCTACATATTTTTAAGGGATAGGTACATAGATAGATAGAATATGGTAGGTGATATGATATGATACACACACACAAAAGAAACCTGTCACTGTGCTCGTGTAAGTATTCAAAGGTATCTATTACTAGAATAAATGCGATTTTAACAAATTTTCTTACCAAATCCTTCTCCTTGCCATTTTAGCATCTAATTGTCATTAAAACCAAAATGAATGGCTGAATATACAAATAAACTTCTTATGGAAATACCTGACAGAGCAAAACTGAAATTGACTTTTCAGATGGAAAATTATAGCTAACATTTTTTTCTCTCAGAGCTGGTACCAAAACAGTGTAGATCCTATGATAGAGTTAACCAGAATTGCAAAGAACAGCGATCACAGATAATTTACTAAAATGCCTCACAGCTTAGGCTGACAGCTCAGTATAAGAAAAGCAATTGATTTTAGGCTAACATACATGCATAAACAGATAAAAAATGTTAAAATATATTTGTATAGAGAGAAAAACAATTAGATATTCTCGGCAAACAGGTGTTGACTAGCTACCACTGTGCCAGGGCAGCAAGGCCAGTAAGACTGAGTCCTGGCCATCAGGTTGTTCAGAATCTCCCAGGACAGACAGAGTTCATATAATGAACTACCATCTGGGCCATCATCACTGCTTGTCGGGGTGACTACAGTCTGTACACGCCTCCCATCCTGCGCCCCTCCAGTTCATTCTCACCCTGCAACAAGAATAATTTTTCTAGGGACATCCGCTCCCCCTCGGTGGGGAGACTGCTTAGTCCCAGGCCTCGCAGATTTGTTTTTCTCTGTCTGGACTCAAGGCCTCTGTGGCAACCATGCTCCACCAGATCATCGGTCAGGCCAAGAAGCATCCTAGCTTGATCCCCCTCTTCGTGTTTACTGGAGCAGCACCGTATGTCTTGCGCCTGGCATTGTTCAATCCAGATGTCAGCTGGGACAGAAAGAATAACCCAGAACTCTGGAACAAACTAGGTCCCAGTGATCAATGCAAGTGAATGTAGATGACAGCAAACTGAAGAAGAGGGTCCAGACTTCTAAATGAAATGTTTCACTATAAAGCTGCTTAGAATGAAGGTCTTCCAGAAGCCATCTGCACAATTTTCCATGTGACCAGGAAATATTGCCCCTCCAAAGGCACGAAATCATGTTGGTGTATTGTGTTGGGGATTACACTGATTAATAATCTGAAACTTGAAAAACAAAAAAAGAAGAATTTTTCTTTCTTCAGCTGTGCCACACGGCATGTGGGATCTTAGTTCCCTAACCAGGGATCAAAACCACATCCCCTGAAGTGGAAGCATGGAGTCTTAACCACTGGACTCCCAGGGAAGTCCCACGAATAACTGTTCTAAAACGTGTCACTCATCTGTTTAAAATCTGTCCATAGGTTTCCACTGACCTGAGAGCAACATCCAAAGGCTTTACCTAGCAGATAAAACCCTTCATCCACGGGTTTCCCTGGTGGCGCAGTGGTTGAGAATCTGCCTGCTAATGCAGGGGACACGGGTTTGAGCCCTGGTCTGGGAGGATCCCACATGCCGCAGAGCAACTAGGCCCGTGAGCCACAACCACTGAGCCTGCGCGTCTGGAGCCTGTGCTCCGCAACAAGAGAGGCTGCGATAGTGAGAGGCCCATGCACCGCGATGAAGACTGGCCCCCGCTTGCCGCAACTAGAGGAAGCCCTCGCACAGAAATGAAGACCCAACACAGCCAAAAATAAATATATAAATAAATAAAGGCAGCTCTTTGTGGTCAGCGCGCCTACATTTAAAAAACAAAAAACAAAAAACCCTTCACCCTCTTCTTCTGGCCCTCTTAACCCTCTCCACCTTCATTTCCACTCTTCAGCATAAAATCTGTTGATCTCAGGGAAGCAGACCTGAGATGGGAGTAGACGTGCAAGAGACTTTTTGGGGAAAATGCCTGTGAAGGGTAAAGGTGGGGAAGCAGGAGTAGGCAGGGAGAGACTTCAGACTTTGATGCAGGTCTGGCACCTATGAAAGGATAGGAAAGAGGATGAGTTGGGAAGAGTCTCAGACTGCAGACAAATCTAAAAGTTTGAGCCATGCTGATGGGGAGTCCTCAAGGCAAAGCTGGCCAGCAGAGGAGTCCCACATCACACAGGGCTGAGCCTGCACCAGCAGTCCCACTGGGCTCTGTGACTGAGGGGAGGGAAGGGAAGCAAGGAAAGAGGAGAAGGAGGGAGAGGGAGAGAGACCGTGTTTTGTTCACCATGGTGTACCAAATGACTATCACATTAGTGGCATATAGCTCAATCTTAGTAAATGTTTACTGAATGAATGATGGACTAAGTTTGATGGGGGCACAGAGGAAGGAGCCATTAATCATGTCTGGGAGGGAAATGGAAGTATTTACCAACATGCTTAAAATATTAAGACTGAGTTGTGTCTGGTGGAAGGCTCTAACTCACAGAGTGTAACTTCCAATCTGGTCTTCTCTGACTTCTCTCAACAAGGGCAGATACCAAGCTAGAATGAACATAGAAGGGGGACAGGTCTACTTCCTTCTCAGAAGAAGTGGAAATTTTTAAAGCTTTATATTCTGGGAAGCAAATCACAATTTTAGAGGTGATGTATTTGAATCTCCAAGAACTCAGAGAAGATAAGGGGAAGAAGCAATGGGGAAAACTGCCAAAGAGAATGTGAGGTATATCTAGGAGATCTTTTCATAAGCATTCAGTAAATGAATGATTCTGGCCAGGGGAGTTATTATTGCTTCCCATTCCCCCTACTGAGAGATCCTTCTTCATCAAAATAACCATCAGCAATGAAATTATGATAGCCAGTATCTAATCCTTTCAAAGCTAGATTTATGGATTGTATCATGATCATTAGGGACATTATTTATCTGAGCAAAACAGGAAACAAATACACTTCCCAGGGACCTGTAACTCCAATACGGTACCATCTGTAGTATTATAGTTAAGAAGTCATTACAAACGCCAAGTTACTTCCTGATGCATCAATGTATACATCACAGCAGGAATTCCCTCTGATTCCAGCCTTGCCTAGACCCTTAAAATCAATTGCTATAATCCTCAATCCCACTCCACATCTGCTTTATTGTGAGGAAAAGAAATGCATTCACAGCAACTCTTGAGTGAAAGAGTTCTAGAAATAAATACAGAGATGAGGAAGGTCCTGTAACTCCATCCCTCTGCTATCATCACTAATTACCCCTCTTCCATTCCAAGCCTCCCCAGGTTATGCTTGCCTGCCTGCTTGCCTAGAAGTCAGATATGTCAAAGGAGATGGGCCCAGAAGCCCAAGTCAAAGCAGCCTTAGGCGTAAGTGAAACTGATAGTCATATGCACTATGAGGGACCCAGAGAAGAGCCTCCAGCCTCCGAAAATTCTCTCTCACTGACATTTGTACTAAGGCTGAAATTTCTATACTGAAATTTTTCTTCTAAAGGAAGAAGGCATTATCAGAAACCAAGATCTTGCATAGCAACAGAACTCATCTGTATCCACTTTCCCTTACCTCCAAACAAACTTCCCTAACATTATATACTCCCCTCCTGAAATACGATGGTCGGTCACTTGCCTTCAGATAAGAAACAGAGTTCACCTGGATCATGAAGTTGGGGGAAGGTGGTCATTTCTAGACCAATCTCTCTTGGACAGCAGAACTTCCTGCCTAGGAGGTAGGTGTTATTATCTCCTTTACACAGGTGAAAAACCAGTGTAGAAATGCCCCCAATTGTTAAATACCTCACTCAAACACACCTCTGAGGGGCTGCATTTCATAGCCAGCTAGTAAATGAAGGTACTCTACCTGGGAAGCTCACACTCCCTTTTCTCACGCTCTCAGCTCCTTCCCACCCTTCAGAACTTAGCTTAACTGCTACCGTCTCAGAGCAGCCTTCCCTGGCCACTCAGTCTAAAGTTGGTCATCTCTATTTTCTCTCACAGTACCCTATTATTTTCCTTCATCACATTTATTATAGTTTGTAAGTATATACTTACTCCTCTGTTTACTTATATTCGGTCTGGTTTTTGCAGTAGACTGTAAACTCCACAAGTGCAGAGATCATCCCTCTCCTCAGCAGAACAGCCTTGTACATAATTGATGCTCAATAAGCATTGCCTAAATGAATAATGGGTAGAGTTGCATCTCTAATCCAAATTGCCTAATTATTACCACTATGCGTGCTGCCTCCCCGTAAATGTGAGAATAAACTCCATTTGAAGCCTGAAGCCTCTCATTCAGTAAGACTTCTTCCATTGGAGCTGAGGTGATTGCACAACATTCTCTCGCAGCCCTCAAGGAGAGGCTGCTCATCCCCACCATGCTCCTCAATCCCTGGGGTCAGCCTGGGCAATCTCCCTGGGGACTTTCTCCAAGTTGTTCTGATTTGACCTTCAAAACTCCACCACCACCCTTGAAGCTCAAACCATCTGATTCTAGCACCGGATTAGGTTTCAGCATCTATATTTATTCACATTATCCTAAAAGTATACACGAGTTTTCTAGAGCAGAGGTACTATTACTTACAGCAATAACCACATCAGTTCTCCTCTGGCTCAATTCTTTCCTTTGCAGCTATGCGATGAGAACCAGAGGTCAGCCTACCTATACCAGGATCTATACTATAGGGAAGGGACCCAAAACATGAAGCTGCGAGCTTATCTAGGATGAGGGCAGCTGTCCCCTTTCCCCTGTGAGAGAGAAAAAACTTTTCTCCCCAATGCAAACAAATGAACCTTGGGAAGAGAAGGGAATGACTCCTGAGTTCTGGTCCTTTGGAATATAAATAAATGTCTCCAGGAAGAAGCCAAGCATCTACAAATTAACAATCTCTTCAACGTCTCCATGATACTAGGTTTCATTCCTCTTCTGAAATGTAAGCATTTACCTTGGGAGGTAAACTTCTCAGGATGGTCTCTTACTTACTGTCTAACCACCCTTTAAATACAAGACTTGTCCTGTGACCCCGATCCCAGGTTTCTTTGCTCAGAAAGCCTTAACCATACGGAAACATAAAAATATTTTCTCTACAGCCCCACACCACCCTCTGGTCCTGCTCGAGCTGCCATCTCCTGATTTCCTATTCATTCTTCCATTTTCATGAGCAACTTTAGGTATTAGCTCTTGAATCTCCTCTAAATTCTGCCATCATCCTGGAGAATTCTAACACCCTTGTGGACAAATGTTGGGGAAGTGGGGAAGCCTGATACTCAGACAAAACTGAGGTAACCAGCATGAAAAGCATATCAGTCAGGGTCAAATCTGGAAAACAGTAACCACTCTACGTACTCCAAGTATGGAGGGTTTAACACAGGAATTAGAGGTAGCTAGAAGAGCTGGGGAAGTGAAACTCAGGAAATTCACTGCTAAAAAACCTGTGCTTACATGGAAGCAACCTAAGTGTCCATCAACAGATGAATGGATAAAGAAGATGTGGCACATATATACAATGGAATATTACTCAGCCATAAAAAGAAATGAAATGGAGGTATTTGTAATGAGGTGGATGGAGTTAGAGTCTGTCATACAGAGTGAAGTAAGTCAGAAAGAGAAAAACAAATACCGTACGCTAACACATATATATGGAATCTAAAAAAAAAAAAATGGTTCTGAAGAACCTAGGGGCAGGGCAGGAATGAAGAAGCAGACATAGAGAAAGGACTTGAGGACACCGGGAGGGGGAAGGGTAAGCTGGGAGGAAGTGAGCGAGTGGCATGGACATATAAACACTACCAAATGTAAAATAGATAGCTAGTGGGAAGCAGCTGCATAGCACAGGGAGATCAGCTCGGTGCTTTGTGACCACCTAGAGGGGTGGGATAGGGAGGGTGGGAGGGAGACACAAGAGGAAGGGGATATGGGGATATATGTATACGTATAGATGATTCACTGTGTTATACAGCAGAAACTAACACACCATTGTAAAGCAATTATACTCCAATAAAGATGTTTAAAAAAAAAACCTGTGCTTATAGCATAGACTTGAATGTCTTATAAGAAGCTCCCTAAGAAGTTGCTTCAAATGCCATGTCTTTATCTCCCCTCAGCACCTCCTAAGAGAGTAATGGCCTCTCCTCCCCAACCTTCCCATCTCCCCTCATTGGTGGACCCTAACCCAGCTTCAGGGTCAGAAGAGGGAAGAGGACTCAGGGAAACTCAGGTTTCTGCCCTAAAAGAGAGATCATACAAGGGGTTTGAAGCTGATTCCAAGTTGACAACAGATAATCCAGCACAAGGCTAGAGTCATGGTCTTCTCTGTTTCTTCTCCTATTTGAAAGCATTTATGATAGAGAATCCCTCCGACAGCTTTTGCTTTTATTCTTCTCAAGAGATGGCCTCTGGGAGCCATTTGCTGGAGAGAATTGCTTTCATTATATATTTGGTCATCCCAACCAGGAAGTCCTCAACTTTCTTTTCAGCAAAGATAAACTGCTCCAATAAAAATTTAAAAAATAAAAAGATAAACACAGAGAGATGATGATACCCCTAAACCATCTCTTAAATACTAAATTAAAATGTTGAATATAAATCTACAAATGGAATGTAGCAGCTTCCTGAATACATCCAGAAGTGGTTCCACTGCTACATTTTCAAGGAGCCCATTCTGGACCATTTTCATTAGGGAAGAATTTCCTCTTAAATCATGAAATTCAAACCATGAATATCAAATATCCTTTAGTGTTTCAGGTTTTCATGACTGAAAACTTCAGTGCTTTTTCTGCTACATTAAGTAAAAATGGAAAAGTAAAATAGTTGAATGAGTGGTGGCATGAAATTTCATTTAACTCAGCATGAACCCGCAGAAACCAAGAAACATGAAAAGTTCATCAGTTTAGAAAGGGATTGAGGGGCTTCCCTGGTGGCACAGTGGTTAAGAATCCACCTGCCAATGCAGGGGACACGGGTTCAAGCCCTGGTCCGGGAAGATCCCACATGCCGCAGAGCGACTCAGCCCGTGCGCCACAACTACTGAGCCTGTGCTCTAGAGCCCACAAGCCACAACTACTGAGCCCACGTGCCACAACTACTGAAGCCTGCACGCCTAGAGCCCGTGCTCCGCAACAAGAGAAGCCACGACAATGAGAAGCCTGCGCACCGCAACGAAGAGTAGACCCCGCTCACCGCAACTAGAGAAAGCCCGTGCACAGCAACAAAGACCCAACACAGCCAAAAATAAATAAATAAATTTTTTTAAATATAAAAAATAAAAAGGGATTGAGGGGGCTTCCCTGGTGGTGCAGTGGTTAAGAATCCGCCTGCCAACGCAGGGGGCACGGGTTTGAGCCCTGGTCCGGGAAGATCCCACATGCCACAGAGCAACTAAGCCCATGCACCACAACTACTGAGCCTGTGCTCTAGAGCCCACGAGCCACAACTACTGAGCCCTCGCCCCACAACTACTGAAGCCCTCATGCCAAGAGCCCGTGCTCCGCAACAAGAGAAACCACTGCAATGAGAAGCCTGCGCACCACAACCAAGAGAAGCTCCCACTCGCCACAACTAGAGAAAGCCCACGTGCAGCAACGAAGACCCAACACAGCGAAAAATAAAAATAAATAAAATAAATTTATTTTAAAAAGTAGAAAAGGGATTGAACTCATTAATGAAAAACTAAAAAATGCTATCCAGCTTGAAATTAACCTCCTAGACCCTGAAAGATGGAAGCACACCTATATGGTCTGCTCTAAAAACTTTGTGTTAAGGTACATTTTTAAAAATCAAAGTATACCATAGAAGCATGGATGGTACCTTACTGTTGTACAGCATTTATTGAACAATTGCTGAGTAAAAAGCTAGGTAAGAATTAAGAATGTGCCCTGAAGGCAGGGGATGGAGAGTAGAAGTATAGCTGTTCCAAGGAACATAAAAATAGACCAATAATCAACTACCAGATGACCTGATGTAACTGGAAACTGAAAACTGAAGGTAAAGAGATAATCTGATCTGCAAAGAGCCCTCTGCACATGTATAGTTTCTCATGTATGTGTGTATGTGTGTGTGTGTATACATATATCTATATCTATATCTATATAGTTGGCCACAAAAAGGAAATTCAGAAAGATTTACCCCCCGTATGAATCTTACCTTCTCACTGTCCCTTCAAACAGGCTATGACCACTCCTGCCTCAGAACAATAAGTGGAACTTTTCCTGCTCCTCTACCTCCCTCTGGTCCTCCTCAGAGCACTCCTTTTCTGGATGAGAACACTTAACTGGCAGAAGCATACAGTACCACATACTAGGTCCCATGCTAGATGTGGGGGGGACAAGTCAAATACAATACAGTCTTATTTCACAGAGCAGGAGAAAATAGAGAACCCAAATTACTGCCTATCCAGAATCCTGCCCTTCTGGGAACAGTAACCTCCCACCAAGGCACATGGAAAGTACCTTCAAAAGAGGGGGAAAAAAAAAATCAGGCTATCTGCTGACACTGAGGAACTTGGGTTTGAAATAATCACTCAGGAAAATTATCAATGACATTTTACATATCTTAAAACAGTAATAACAGTAATACTACTCATTATAAAGTTAATTTTATTGATTGACTGTCACAATCGTTTTTCAATATCAGGATCTCCCTTCAAGAGGCTTGTAAATTTATTTTCCTTGTAGAAAACATGCTTGTCAAGAATAATTTTTTAATTACTTTATGTTTTTATATACAAAGAGGGGGGAGGATTCTTTGAAAAATACAGAACCCAGTTAACAGTGGTTACTCTAGAGGATGAAATTTAAAAAAAAAAAAGATATTCTCACTTTTCATTTTGTACAGTTTAGTTTTGCTTGAATTTCTTCTTATAACAATTATTTGGTTATTTTTTAAATACTTGTTTATTTATTTATTTATTTGGCTGCATCGGGTCTTAGTTGCAGCATGTGAGATCTAGTTCCCGGATGAGGAAATGAACCCAGACCCGCTGCCCTGGGAGCACGGTCCCGACCACTGGGCCACCAGGGAAGTCCCTGGGTTTTTGTTTTTTTTTTTTAATAATTTGAAAGAAAAACAGAGATTTCTAACCTGGAAGAAAAACATTAACACTTTTTCAGTGTCTGGTCCCCTAGTCAAGTTTAAATGTCTTTATGATTTTATGACTCAGAGTGGAAGCTTTCTCCTTCCCATGTCTTTCTTTTTCTTTTGGCCACACCATGCTTCTTGTAGGATTTTAGTTTCCCGACCAGGGATGGAACTGGGCCCTCAGCAATGAGAGCACGCGGTCCCAACCACTGGACCGCCAGGGAATCCCCCTCTTTCCCACATCTTAAGATGGCCTAAGAGATAGAGAATCTCTCGTCCATTAGAAATTATATTCATCTTTGACAGAGACTCAACCGTTCTCTCACGTTTTTTAAAAAAAAAAGAAGAAGAAGAAGAAGAAGAAGAAGGCATTCCCTGGCTGATATGGCGGCTACATGATGTCATCAGTGTCTTGGCCTCCTATTTTTTCCTCCACCATCCTCAGCACATGTATTCTAACCTCAAGGTCCTACCACATTTACAAGGTGGCAAAAGGAGCTTGCAGACTGAGTTAGCCCCCTTTTGAAGGTACTTTCCATGAAGCCCCCACTCAGCAACTTCCCCTATACCCATTGGCCAGAATTAGTCACATGTCCACCCCTAACTGCAGAGGATGCTGAGTAATGCAGTTTTCAGCTGGTGCACTGCCACCCTGATCAAAGAGAAGGTTCTGTTTATTAAGGATGAAGAGGAGACTAGCATTGAGTAGGCCACTAACAGTCTCCATAGTTACCTGAACCTTGAGATGAAAACATTTTGAGTAAATTTTTTTATAAATTATTTATCTTACCCTATAACTGACTTGGCATTTCTCAGATTTCCCATCCATGCTCCGGGTTGTACAGCTTTAGTGCCCCCATGATCCTTCCAGGCTGTAAACATACCAGAAGGTCGCAGTACCCCAAGCCCTAGCTCCAACAGTTTCTCTCACCTCGCCAGCTCCCTCCTCCCACTCACAAGCAGGAGAGCTGCCCTCGGGCTCAGGTGCACCTTGGCTCAGCTTCCTGGCGCTTACCCTGCTCCTGCTTTGCCATCTGGTTTCCCTCCTGCTTTTCCCAACTCCCAGGTATGTCTTCTTAAAATTATCTCCATTGAGTGATTGCAAATTCATACGAATGCTGACTGCAGCTTATATAAAATGTGAACTGAAAGTCTTACAGTTTTAGGACAAATTTATGGAAATAAATCCACATATGCAAATGTTTCATAAGAGGAATATTACTGTAAATGCAAGACAAGGATTCAAACAGATGGAGACAAAATATAGAAAGGAATAGAAAGGCAGAGAAAGAAAAAGAAACAGAGTCTGTCTCTTCCTTTAAGTATTGCTGAAAATTCCTTATCTGCCACGTACAATCTAGATAGATTTGGGGAGAAAAAGTAGAAGCAAGATGCTCTTGAGGATATTTTTCTTCCTGTTAGAATGTTGGTTTCTTAAGAAGAGCAACTATGCCACCCGTATATTTCATCAAGGACCTTGAATTCTGATAAAAATTTGCTAAGTCCTAAGTGATGGTACTTAAATAATATATTATGTTGAAACACTGACATGGGAACTGGACAACATACTCAGTAGCATAAACAAAGCTAACCCTTTCCTCTAGGCTAGTTACAGAATAGAGAAGAGAAATTTACAGGAGAAAAAAAACCGGAACTGAATAGAGTCAGAAATAGACCCTCATAAATATAGTCAACTCATCTTTGATAAAGGAGCAAAGATAATACAATGGAGCAAAGATAGTCTTTTCAACAAATGGTGCTGGACGTCCACATACCAAAAAAAAAAAAAAAAAAGTACCTAGATACAGATCTTACACCCTTCACAAAAATTAACTCAAAATGGATCACAGATCTACATGTAAAATGCAAACTATGAAACACCTAGAAGATAACACAGGGGAAAGGCCAGAAAAACTTGGGTATGGCAATGACATTTTAGATACAACACCAAAGGCATGGTCCATGAAAGAAATAATTGATAAGCTGGACTTCATTAAAATTAAAAATTCTGCTTTGTGAAAGACACTGTCAAGAGAATGAAAAGACAAGCCACAGACTGGGAGAAAATATTTGCAAAAGATAAGTCTGATAAAGGACTGTTATCCAAAATATACAAAGACTCTTAAAAAACAATAATAAGAAAACAACCCAATTAAAAAAATGGGCCAAAGACTTTAATAGACACCTCACCAAAGAAGATATACAGATGGTAAATAAGCACATGTACAGATTCTCTACACCTTATGTCATCAGGGAAATGCAAATTAGAACAACAATGAGAAACCACTACACACCTATTAAAATGGCCAAAAGTCACAACACTGACATTAGCAAATGCTAATGAGGATGCGGAGCAGTAGGAATTCTCATTCACTGCTAGTGAGAATGCAAAATGGTACAGCCATTTTGTAAGACAGTTTGGCAGTTTCTTACAAAACTAAACGTACTTTTACCATAAAATCCAGCCATTGCACTCCTTGGTATTTACCCAAAAAAGGTGAAAACTTATGTTCACACAAAAACCTGCACACAGATGTTTATAAGAGCTTTGTTCATAATTGCTAAAACTTGGAAGCAAACAAGTTGTCTTCAGTAGGGTAATGGATAAATAAACTATGGTATATTCAGACAAGGGAATATTATTCAACACTAAAAAGAAATGAGTTATTGAGCCATGAAAAGACATGGAAAAGCCTAAATGCATAATATTAAGTGAAAAGGGTCAATCTGAAAAGGCCACATACTGATTCCACTTATATGTCAATCTAGAAAAGGCAAAACTATAGAGACAGCAGTTGCTACAGGGTGGCAGGGGGTGGGGTAGAATAGCTGGATCACAGAGGATTTTTAGAGCAGTGAAAATACTCTGAATGGTCCCATAATGATGGATACATGTCATAACACATTTGTCCAAACCCACAGAACACACAACACCATGAGTGAACCATAATGTAAATTATGGACTTCAGGTGATGCTGATGTACCAGCATAGGATCATCCGTTGTAACAAATGTACCACTCTGGTGGTGGATGTTGATGACAGGGGAGGTCATGCATGTGTAGAGGCAGGAGAGGTATAAAAAAAATCTCTGTACCTTCCCCCCAGTTTTGCTGTGAACCTAAAACTGCTCCTTAAAAAGTGTCGTAATAAGAAAAGAAAAAAGGGGAACTGAACAAGTACTGTAGCATGCTCACAATCACCATGTGTACCCTTTGATGGATGGAAAAACTGAGTTTCAAAGAGACTAAATAATTTTCCAAGACCACACACATCTACTTGACCTTCAGACTTTTTCGTATGACCAGCTACACTGTTGAAAAGCTTAAAATAAGGACTAAAATGGCCTCCCTTGATTTAGGCATTTGCTCTGTCCCAGGAAAATTTTGCATTTAGTGAAAATCGGAATCACAAACCCTATCTTTGGCATTATCTTACATTAAAAATTAAAGCTGTGGGACTTCCCTGGTGGTGCAGTGGTTAAGAATCAGCCTGCCAATGCAGGGGACACGGGTTCGAGCCCTGGTCTGGGAGGATCCCACGTGCCGCAGAGCAACTAAGCCGGTGCTCCAAAAAACTACTGAGCCTGCGCTCTAGAGTCTGCAAGCCACAACTACGGAGCCCGAGTGCCACAACTACTGAAGTCCGTGCACCTAGAGCCAGTGCTCCACAACAAAGAGAAGCCACCGCAATGAGAAGCCTGCGCACCACAACGAAGAGTAGCCCCCGGTCTCCACAACTAGAGAGAGCCTGCATGCAGCAATGAAGACCCAATGCAGCCAAAAATAAATAAATAAATTTTATTTAAAAAAAAAATTAAAGCTGGATTTGATACTAAAACATGATTTTGAGAAGCACTGCTTTTTTAAAACACTGAAATGTGAATTGACCTTGAGACAAAAATTTTACTTCTCCTCTTTTATAAGCAGATTTTTCAAATGACTTAAAAGAAGGCTAAAAAGTGTTATGGTGAGCTAACACCACTTCAAATACATTCCAATGAACATTACTTGGAAGAGGATTAAGATGAATGTCTTTAAATGCTCCATACAGAGATAAAGGCAGTTAAAGGTATGATTTCTCACAGACTTCTTTTTTATTTATTTATTTATTTATTTTTGGCTGTGTTGGGTCTTCGTTTCTGTGCGAGGGCTTTCTCTAGTTGCGGCAAGCGGGGGCCACTCTTCATCGCGGTGCGCGGGCCTTTCACTGTCGCGGCCTCTCTTGTTGCGGAGCACAGGCTCCAGACGCGCAGGCTCAGTAGTTGTGGCTCACGGGCCCAGTTGCTCCGCGGCATGTGGGATCTTCCCAGACCAGGGCTCGAACCCGTGTCCCCTGCATTGGCAGGTAAATTCTCAACCACTGCGCTACCAGGGAAGCCCCCCTCACAGACTTCTTGATGAGACACCTCCTAGGAGTCATGCAGGGAAATTAACAGCCAAGCAAACCACAACTGGCCCAAGTCATATCAAAACTGAAGTTCACTGACAATATGGTTGTTTCTCCCTAAGTACTCCTGTCCAGACTCCTCTTTGATCCCCTGGGCCTCTGGGGCCCCTGAGGTTTCTACCCTCATCTTTTTTTTTTTTTTTTTAAATTTTTATTTATTTATTTATTTTTAATTTATGGCTATGTTGGGTCTTCGTTTCTGTGCGAGGGCTTTCACTAGTTGTGGCAAGTGGGGGTCACTCTTCATCGCTGTGCGCGGGCCTGTCACTATCGCGGCCTCTCTTGTTGCGGAGCACAGGCTCCAGACGCGCAGGCTCAGTAATTATGGCTCACGGGCCCAGCCGCTCCGCGGCATGTGGGATCTTCCCAGACCAGGGCTCGAACCCGTGTTCCCTGCATTAGCAGGCAGATTCTCAACCACTGCGCCACCAGGGAAGCCCTACCCTCATCTTTTAATCAGTTCTGTAACCTTTGCATTGGGATCCTTCCCTTGCAGGTTTCACCAATTCTCTTTGTTTGAGGCTGGAGTCTCACAGGGCAGTGAATCATGGAACTGCTCTTAACACAGCAGTGGTATTTCTACAGATTATCTATTTCACAGCTTTTGACTTTACCATCTTCCTGGTATCACAGAGGCCTCTAAGATGACTTACTGTATTAGATAGCAATTCAGCTGTAACAAAGATCCAATTAGGAGTGCACATGTTTGTTTGTTTGTTTTTTTAAAGTCCAGAGTAAGAAAGCCTAAGGCTACAAAGTTAGCAGAATGAAGGAAATAAAAAAGATCAAAGCAGAAATAAATGGAGGCCAGAAAAACAATACAAAAGATCAATGAAACTAAGAGTTATTTTTTGAAAAGATTAACAAAACTGGCAAAACTTCAGAAAGACACACGAAGAAAAAAGAGAGGGACTTGTGGTCCAGTGGTTAAGACTCCACGCTTCTACTGCAGGGAGCACAGGTTTGATCCCTAGTCAGGGGAACTAAGATCCACGTGCCGTGCAGTGCAGCCAAAAAAAAAAAAAGAGAGAGAGAGAAAGAATCAAGTAAAATAAGAAAGGAAAGAGGAAACATTACAACTGATATCACAGAAATACAAAAGACGAGGATCGTAAGAAACCGCTATGAGCAATTATATAGCAAAAAAATTGAATAACCTAGAAGAAATGGATAGATTCCTAGAAACATACAACCTACCAAGATGAATTATAAAGAAATAGAAAATCTGACAAGTAAAACTGAATCAGTAATCAAAAATCTCCCAACAAAGAAAAGCGCAGAATCAGATGATTTCCCTGGTGAATTCTACCAAACATTAAAGGATTAATACCAATCCTTCTCAACTCTTTGAAAAGATTGAAGTGGAGGAAACACTCCCAAACACATTTTATAAAGCCAGCATTCCCTTGATACCAAAGCCAGATAAGGATACTATAAGAAAAGAGAACAGAATGGTGGTTACCAGGGCCTGGAGTGCGGGGAAAATGGAGATGTTGATCAAAGGGTACAAAGTTCCAGGTATAAGATGAGTAAGTTCTGAGGATCTATGTACAGTATGGGGATTATAGTTAACAATAGTGTATTGTATGTTTGAAAGTTATTAAGAGAGTAGATCTTAAATGTTCTCACCACAAAAAGGAAATGGTAATTATGTGAGGTGATAGAGGTATTAACTAACACTACTGTGGTAATCATTTTGCAATATATGTGTATCAAGTCAATACATTGCATACCTTAAACTTGCACAATGTTATATGTCAATTATATCTCAAAAAAGCTGGGAAAAAAAAAACACCAATTTTCCATAACAACAACAAAAAGCCCAGGGCTGGTATGGCCGTTCCCTAATGGGTAGTGGGCATTATAGACAATAATAATAAAAGTAATATAATACATAACAATTATTTAGCACATGATATATGTGGCAGGGACTGTTCTAAATACTTTACTTATAAATTTTATCTTAGCTAATTCTCTTATCACCCCTCTGAGGTAGTTGTTGCTGTTGTTATTATTATTATTATTCCCGCATTACAGATGTGGAAACTGAGGCATAGAAAGGTTTAAGAACTTACAAGCAAACAGGTAAACTCATACCAAGGATTCAAACCCAGACCAAGCTCTTAGCCTGCATATACTGCTTCTACAGTGAATTGTTCCCCTTAAGTTACTTATAAAAGGCTCCTCTTCTCTTTCTACAATCACTCACTGTCAATACTCTTTTTTATGTTCAAACAGTCCCCCAGTATTGCCAAGAGTAATCCCTTCAAGCTGACTTGAATATCTTTTCACACACACCCCCATTAGTCTTTGAGTATTTCCCTTCTTTCTTGCCCAACAAGATGTCTCAGTTCATCTTGTGTTTTCCCTGCCCCCAGACTTCTCCCAGATTCTTCAGGGAGCTCTGAAGAATCAATATTTTTAAGTATCTATCAAAAAAATGTATTTAAAAATATCTCCAAAGCAACCCATACCAACTAATACATTTAACAAGGTAGAGTAAAATAATTTGCCAGTTCATTAATGAGGGTCATGGTTGAATTTTTATTATCAAGAAAAAATGTTTAAAGTAATAGATTTCATCTTCATTAAAGTAATAATTCCTTAAGGAGTCAAAGACATGCTGGATGAGTACAGCCAGGACTTCAGGATTTGATCCTCACAGTGGAGAGCCAGGCTCAGTTCAAAACTTCATAGGCGGGACTTTCCTGGTGGTGCAGTGGTTAAGAATCCGTCTGCCACTGCAGGGGACAGGGGTTTGATCCCTGGTCCAGGAAGATCCTACATGCCGCAGAGCAACTAAGCCCGTGTGCCACAACTACTGAGCCCACGCGCCACAACTACTGAAGCTCTCACGCCTACAGCCCATGCTCCGCAACAAGAGAGGCCACCACAATGAGAAGCCCGCGCACCGCAATGAAGAGTAGCCCCTGCTTGCCGCAACTAGAGAAAGCCTGCACACAGCAATGAAGACCCAACGCAGCCACAAAAAAAAAAAAACTTCATAGTCAATCAAGGCACCAAGTCTTACTTAAACTGACAGAGTCCTTCCCAGAAGACACATAAATGAAATTTAATTTATTAAAATTGTTGATTGTTCTATGCTGTCATCACTGTTAAATCAGATCAAATTAATCACATCAGCATTCCTAAATCCTAAAAGAACTTGGCTCTAATCCTACTCTATGCCCAACATATGGGTACCATAAAAACAAAGCAGGTCATATGAAACAGAAATTTCCCCTTTTGCCCCAAAGGAAATAAAGTTCCATAAATCCTAAGAAATTTCTCGGAAGACAAAAATCTACCATGCTCCTCTAAAAACTATTTCACCTGACACCTGAGAAGCAAGTCTTATTTTTGCATTTACTTAGTTACAAACATATGAATAAACTAAATGACTCTAGAGCATATTCAGGAAGTAAATGAACCTTGGTATCATACCAAATGCAGGTCTGAATCCCAGCTCTAAACCTTATAAACTCTGTGACCCTAGGTGTGCTATTAAATTCCTCTGTGCCTCAAGTCTCCTCATCTTTTAAGTAGATTATTGTGGGAGTCAAAAAAGACAATTCATTCAATTACATGGGACAAATCCTGGAGAGTAAGTGCTAAATAAGGGCTAGCTATTGCTATTACAGGCTTTCTTCTCTTATCTCTAATGACTGCATTTCCCAGTGCCACCCATATTAGTCAGATTAGGACAAGTGATTCTTCAGTGACAAATTAATCCAAAATCTCACTGGCTTAAACACGTAAAAGTTATTTTACACTCAAGCAAAGACCACTGTAGGTCCTGGCAACTCTCTGGGGCAGCTGTCCCCATGTGGTGACTCAACAATTCAAGTGCTAACTTTAGGTTCTCTGCCATCCAGCTGCCAGGCACCCACCCATACCCCAACCCTCTGTCCCCAGACTAGCCTCTCTGCCTCATACTGGTACTAAATGGGAGAGCCTGTGCTTAAGGAAGAAATCAGGCCTCACAGGAGACATTCAAGCAAAGTTTAGCTGCTCTTCCAGAACAGAAAGGAAACTAATGCATCAGAAAAAGTGACTGATAAACATACCAAAAGAATATGGCTACACAAATACCAGAATCTGATCAGATAAAACAGTTCAATGAACTTCTTGGAACCTACTATAAACTTAAAGAAACATGCTTTTTGGACTGTGTTAAAGACTTCACAGGAAGAGAAGTAATACCTGTTGAGATAACCTGCTCAGAACATTGCTTATAGAAATATTTTTAAATGATGCAAAGAATATCCATTAAATTTCAGGAATATCATATTCAGCAGAATGAAGCCCCGGCAGCAAAAGCACAACTCTTAACTAACCACAATAGAAAAGTCCTGGTGGATGGACTTTCAGTAAAGGACTGCCAACAGCTATTGCACTGGAAATGAGGATTCATCTGATAGAATCCCTTGCAAGCAGTAGCCACCAGGTTAAACTGTTTGTCATGACTGTTTGGCAAATGGAAACTAGTGAGAAACAAAGTTGCAATTTACCAGGAATAATCAAAACAGAAGATCTTACTGTTTAGTTAAAATAATAAGGTGTAACATTTGTTGTGGTTTTAAGATTGAGCAGCTTGGCCACTTGATTAGAAAAATAAACCATTATTTCTTCAACTGTGACAATTAATTTTAAAGCAAAATATGTGTTCAATTGTGTATAAGAAAAAAGTTTTATTACTAAAAGTGAAATAAATGGAAATATCACTGACTAGTTGTCTATACCATCTAGTACCATGTATTCTGACCAGTCTGTGGACACCTTGAAACGTTTTTCAATAGGAATTATCCTCTAGATATTCCTGTTCATTTACATCTGCCTCACACTGATGGTAAATACATAAAACAGTTACTTGCTTTAAAAGAAAAGTAATTCAGGCTGCTTTCACACTGTGGTTATCTCACCATGTAGCTTCCTTCATGATTGCTAAGACAGGAGAACAGAATGAAAGGATTGTGCTTGCTTTTCTACTGCCACATGTCACTCCCATTCATATTTACTTGGCCCAGAGCTGTCACATGGCTCCGCTTAGGTGCAAGCAGACTGCAAATTGTAGCCTTGTACTCCCAGGAAAGAAAGGAGAACTGGATATTGGTTTGCACTACTAACTTTTATTTTTTCTCTAAGTATTGAAGTTACTAATACAAACTATAGTAAATAGATGGGATATCTTGAGTCCTGACTTCATGCTTAATCAATATCTTGTATAGGTTAGTCTCATACAGAAAATAAAGACAAAAATTTTTAATTGCAATGGTAATAAAATTGACACTTTTCAAGCTTACTTCCTTAAAAAAAAAAAAAAAAACTTCCCACAGACTATTGTTTTCATGAGAAAGGAGCTCATTACTCTTTTGCTTTTTTTTAAGTGGGATTGTTTTTTTGTTTTGTTTTGTTTTGGCTGCATTGGGTCTTCGTTGCTGCATGCTGGTGTTCTCTAGTTGCGGCGAGAGAGGGCTACTCTTCATTGCAGTATGTGGGTTACTCATTGCGGTGGCTTCTCTTGTTGCGGAGCACGGGCTCTAGGTGCACAGGCCTCAGTAGTTGTGGCGTGAAGGCTCAGTAGTTGTGGTGTGTGGGCTTAGTTACTCCATGGCATGTGGAATCTTCCCGGATCGGGGATCGAACCCGTGTCCTCTGCACTGGCAGTTGGATTCTCAACCACTGCACCACCAGGGAAGTCCAGAAAGGAGCTCATTACTCTTTTATGGCAATACTGACTGGCATTTCAAAAAAAAAACCCTAGGTCTTAATTATACTGTGATTAAAATTCTTATATACTTTTAATTTGCAGATTAACCCTAACATATTTCCACCCTCAGAGAGAAATATTTATCCCAATGCAATAAGAAGTGTAAAGAAATAAATAATGAATGCTAATTTTAGAATCACAGAACTTAAAGGGACTTCAAGAGATGTGACTTTATTATGAAACATTTACTGAGCCCTTTCTACATGTCAGCAATACATACATATCACCCTGGAATGGGTGATAGTTCAGGAAACACGAAAATGTGTAAGTCACAGTGTCCCTGCCCAAGAAGCTTACAATGTATAGGGGAAACAGATATTAAAATATTCTGTGAGATCACAGCAGGAATAAGTGCTTCTGACTTGAGGAAGGTAAGTCAGAGAAAGTTAAATGGAAGAAGTCTCAAATATGGGCTTTGAAAAGAGAAGAAGTGATGGGGGCAAAGGATGGGTATTCTAGTGTAATGAAACATTAATAAACAAAGGAAAGCAGACCCATTCTGAGAACCACAAGAAGGCTGTCTAGGTCCTCTCAGCAAAGAGTCAATGTGTTCCTCTAATGAGTGCAAGTAAAAAGTAAGCTAGTATATCTCAACCAAGAGAAATTATGTTCTAGTGTTACAATTAGGAGTGAGCAGCTTTAGACCCTACCCTGAAAAAATTTAAGATGTAAAAGTACATGACATGATCAAATAAATAATGAAAATGACTTTGGTGAGTGTTGTAGCTGATACCACAGTTGGGCCTCAGTCATGGAGAGTGTTGAATGCCAGAGAAAGGACTTTATTCTACGAGCAGGGAAAGGTCGTTACAAGTTCTTAAGAATGACATGAAGTGACTAGATTTCTGTTACATAGGGAAATTAAGGTTGCAGAAAGAATAATAGAGAGGAAAAGTTTAAATGCAGGTCATTTTCAGAATTCCCTGGCGGTCCAGTGGTTAGGACTCTGTGCTTCCACTGCAGGGGGCACAGGTTCGATCCCTGGTGAAGGAACTAAAATCCCGCATGCCACACAGCACAGCCAAAAAAAATAAAATAAAATAAAAATAAAAGCAGGTCATTTTGGTAGTTGGTTATAGATGGGGAATCATGAAGATCTGCCATAGAGGCAAGGCAATGACAGTAATAGTGGTTGGTGAAAGAAAAGATGAATTTGATGTTAAATTCTTGCAAACTGATCAGTTGTAAATGTAAGGATATGAGAGAAGGATTTAAGAACTACATTCTATCATTTTAGGGAGCACAGCAAGAGGAACTGTGTAAGAGAGAAGCTGATCAATCTATTAGGGACATGTGGAATTCTGAACACTGGCAGGGTTGAGTCCTAGAGCTACGATATACTAACTGATCTTGAACAAGTTACTTAACCTCTAAGTGCCTCTGAGGGTTGAACAAGCTAATGAAAGAGCTTAGTACAATGCCTGAATCATAGCAAGAGATCAACAGTGTTAGCTATTTTTAACTATTACTATTATCATGATCATTATCATTATCACCCATGTGTAGATGCCAAAAAAAAAAAAAGACTGTTGGGAATCACTGCTCATGAGAAAGATGAGGATGTGAAATGGGGATTTATACTAACATAGAGATTAGGATTGAGTATAACAAGAGAGGAGAAGATGGCCAAAGATGGGTGTATCTTGAGGAGAGGACTGAGATCAGAGCTTTCATTTAAGGGATGGGAAGAACAGGAGAAATGTACGGGGTTCTCTGGGGGACAGGAGCCATTCATCCCTCGGCCCATGATCACTACATGACTGTACCAGACATGTCCAGGCACAAGGAGGCAACATCACTGGAGGCAGATCTTCTCTACAACATTAAATGTCCCCAAAGCTTAAGCCCAGTGTTGTTTATCTTACATTACAAGTGTTCAAGACTCAGGATTGTTCTTCATGAATCACAATATCACAGGAAACCTCTCAATTACCTCATCTAATTCTTTATTTCAGGTAAAGAAATTGAGGCCCCATGTGACTTGAGCAGGTCAGATTGGACAAAGTTTAGACTTAGGTTGCCAAACATAATGCCACAAAGCCCATGGGGAGTATGTCATTGAATCTAATGGCTTAGGAATATGGTAATGCCTTTAAAGGATTCTCTCTTTCCATCTTCTCAAGAGGCACTTGCATTACTCAGGGTTTCTCAACCTCAGCCCCATTATTAACCTTTGGGGCTGAACAACTCTCTGTTGAGAGGGGCCGTCATCCTACTGTAGAATGTTTAGAGCATCCTTTCTACCCGCTAGATGCCAGCACACACCCCTCAACCCGGCTGTGACAACCAAAAACACCTACAGACACCACCACATGTCCTTTGGAGGATAAAACTGCCCCAGGTTGAGAATCACTGTTCTAGCTGATATATGTTAATTTTCTCCATTAAGAAGTGATAAACTCACTCAAATGCCCAGATTTTACAATACATGCTCAGATTAATACAATTGGAACTTGTTTGCTTTGGGCTAGTGATCTTGGAAAGAATTTATCTGTCTCCTTCAAAAAATGGGGAATTAGAGTTTGGGTATCTGAAATCATAATAGTCGCTGTATCAAATACCCATTTCAGTGAATGACCCAAATAAGGCCTCAGTAAATTACTCCAAATCATCATCAAAAAAAAAAAAAAATCATGATTAAAGATGAAATACTGTTTTAGGAAATAAAGAAATAAAGTAAAAATTCATCTGTTAGCACTCTACCAAATAAATGTTTAAATACCTAATTTTCTAATCCCACTATACTGTTTTTTCCCAACTATGTTTTACAAAATCCTAGTTCCAAGAGATATTAATAGGCTTTCTGTGGGAAAAGCATTTTATATTCAAGCAAGTTTAGGAAATGCTGGATTAGACAAAGGTAAACACTTTCCCACACAACTCATCAGAGCATTTACTTTGTTTATGAGCAATATAAATCTCCATAAAACACATACAAGTCGAGTTGTTTCTCCATCTTATTTAGCTACACAATGTTTTCATTTGTTTGTTTACAGTTTCTCAAGGAATTATTATTTCTCAGGACCCACTGGCAAACACGGCACTAGCCCTACTGCCTCACTAGCTTCTCTGGGCTCACTGACTGAGCTTTGGAGCTGCAAGGACCACATGACATAGAATTTGAAGGTGATGTAATACCAACCAAGCCTGCAGATAAGCTACTGACAATTTGGAGCCATTGTACTGTATAATTTCTTTACCTCATGCATACACTAAATTTAATTTCTAATCCAGAAATTGCTGTTATACCTGAAAGTATAACCAACCAAAAAGTTGTTTTTTTTTTTTTAATGGTAAACCATGGGAATTGATCTTGCCATATTAAGCAAGAAAAAGGGGTTTATTGGAAATATTCTGGGGGTAGTTAGCATTGTGAAGGAAGCACTGAACAGCACAGCCACCAGAAGGACAGGAATCAGAGACAGCCCAGGCACCTGAGGAAGGGACAGTTGCCTTGGCTCCAGCCATCAGATGGCCCAGTTCCAACCCACTTTCTATCTGATATCTCCCCTAATGATCCAAACTTCCAGAAGACGCTGATTGGCTTAGCTTGGGTCATGTGCCTACTACCTAGCCCCACCCCCTAATGTCATGGGTGAGGTCTCATGATCTACAGCCCCTCCAGAATGACAGAGTGGAGGAGGGGCAATCCCCCAAAACATGGATGCTGGACAGAAAATAAGAGACGTACTTTACATTCACTGGGCAGAAAAAGTAGATGTATACTTTATTTTGTTCCACTATTCCTATCTCGTCTAGTCAGTTCTTTACATTTCTTACACACAGCACTGCAGCATTCCAAATGGCCAGCCCTTCTTCCTCAATCACCTTCAGCAGACATGACAGCCTGTCTTACAGAGAATTCAAAAAAGTCCTTTTGGGTTTAGTCCTTCTACCACAAAACCTGGCACAATTAATGACTCCCAAGGAAGAATCATTTAGTCTAATTATCAGCTAAGCTCATTCACTTGTAACAGCCGCCTAAAACACAAGGACAGAAAATTTAAGGCACCATAAGAAGGAGGAAGGAGAGTTTAAAGACAAATATAACAAATCAATTCTTCCTGACCCTCAAATGACCCAAGTAAAGGCATTTAGCATCTGCCCTTTTCCCATCCTCAGGTCTACAGGCCCTAAGTAATTCTAAAATTCTTTTGATAATCATCAATTTCTGTGAAAACAGAGGGGAGTCTATTTTATGATAATGTTTTTTGATCTCAGACTAAGACTGTGTTCCTGCCTCTGGGGAAATTCCTTCTACCGGAAAAAATTTTTCTTTGGGCCACAGTTTTTTGAAGTATTTGTCATCAGTACACTTTATCTTGCTAATAAGCAGAAGTGCAACACGGAAGTTAGACTGTTAGACAATTTTTATTTTTATTTTTGAGCCTGTTTAAAAAAAATCTTTTCTTGGGCAAGTTCTCATTTGGGTTTAATTATTTGCATCTTGTCTTTGCTGTAGCAAAAGTCTTAATCAATTTTACTAGACAGAAGAAAAGAAGAAAGGCATGATTTCCAACCAAGATTTAAAACTACATTCATATTTATGAATTATGGCTTTTTAGTCACCTGTAGTCTAAGGTGAAAGTTTTACATAATCTTTATTTATTTCTACATTTTATTATGTAGAAAACAGAAATTCAAGTAAGAAATCACATTGCTTGGGAAAGGACAACACACTCACAACACCTCTGACACCAGCTGTGTGGGTTTTCCACACATCAAGCAATTCCATGACACCAGCTGGGTGTCCTACAATTCAATTCAATTCTGACATTAATCAGAGTTAGCACAGACCCCACAGGTTAAGGGCCCAGTCTCACAAGACTGTCCCCCACATCAGATGCCAATCACAAGTACTAAGTCCCCAGGCTACTCACAGCTTCTGTCTGGCTTGGCTTCCAATAAGAGCTTCCCATGACCCTCCTCCTTGGATGTGATCATTTGCTGCAACAGCTCACAAAACTCAAGTTAACACTTATGTTTACCAGTTTATTATGCAATAAGGGATGTTATAAAGAACAGAGATGAACAGTACATGGGGGAGGACTGAAAGGGTCCTGAGCACAGGAGCTTCTTCCTTTGTGGAGCTGGGTTTGCACCACATTCCCAATTGGTGGATGTGCTCCCCAATATGAAAGCTCCCTGAACCCCGTACTATTGGGATTTTTATAGAGGCTTCATCACAGTAGGCATGATCAATTATGAACTCCATTTACAGTCCCTCTTCCCTCTCCTGTGAATGGGAGGTGGGGCTGAAATTTCCAAGCTTCTAATCATGGCTTGGTCTTTTCTGGTGACCAGTACCCATCCTGGAGCCCAAGAATGACCTCATTAGAACAAAAGATACTGCTATCACCTAGGAAATTTCAAGGCATTTAGGAGCTCTGTGACGGTAACTGAGGTCAAAGACTAAATGTTAGAATAAAAGATTCTCCTAGCACCTCTATCTGCAAGGGTTTTAGGAGGTCTGTGTCAGAAACTTGGAAATATATATATTTCTTATTATTGTACACATGTCCAATTATAAACCATTTTAAAAGACGCTGGCTGTGTTCTGTTATTTTGGTTTTCCCCTACTTCTTCCGCCTGAAAAGAAGGGGCTGCACTTTTCAAAAAAGGGGGTTCTGTGGAGAGAATGTTCACCTTCTCTGCATCTAGTCCTTGGAGAGGAGAGAGGTGCTATCTGCCAATCTACCCACCACCATTTACTCAAATGGTTAGGACAGGGAGAAGAGAATATAAAATAGAAATAAAAACTCTACCCACCCCCAAGCATCACTGACAATGCCTCAGGCACACATGAATCTACTGAGTAAGTATCTGAGGACAAGACTTGTAGGAGGCATTTATCTTTGAAATAGATTTGAAGAGATTTGTTTTTTAATCTACTTTAAAATTTGTACTGAGTAAATCTTAAGTGGCAAAATTTCAGAGTAGGAAGAGAGGTCACTTACATTCAAGGAGAGAGAATTGGTTAATTAGAACTAAAAAATTCCAGCTTTACTGGGTATGCATTTTAATTTGGTCTTCTGTCTAGGGCACTGTTATTCTGAGCAATTATGGAATGAACCCGTATATAGGAAGCCATCATCTATGGAGGGTTTCCTGTAGGTTGAGTGTCCATTAAGAAAAATTTTCCTTTTCACCCTCTGGCTGTCCTAACAGCATAACAAGTTAAAGAGAAAGTTCTCTGATATTTAGCAAACATCATGTGATTTTGGCAATGGAGAAATCCACAGTCGTTGGGTAGAATAGTTGGCTCTGCCAGTAGGTAGACTGCAAGCCAAGTTAGCAATAGAAAGCCTCAGAAACGGGAGTTTATGGGAGGATTCTAGGAACAGGCTTACTAATTAGGGCCTATAACAAGATGCAGAGTAAAGGCAGATTATTCATGGTAGGTCTTATGTTGGTTCAACTGCTTGGGCCCAAAAGCCCACAGTAAAACATCAGTAGACTGGAGAAGTGGCAATTGGGTATGTGGCACAACAGATTTCTTTTTATGTGTAACATAATTTCTTTAACCCTTTATTTGCAACTCCTCTCCATTTTTTGTTTGATTTTGTGTGTGTGTGGTTTCGTTTTGCTAGCATGCATTATGCTGGGATGTCTGTCCAAAATAAGAATTTTAATTGACAAGTAGGCTACTCATTTTCCCCATAGGTTTACGTTTTATAAACCCATGCCCAATAACGTATCCCAACTCACCCCACCATATTATAGTACCTGCTTAACCCTTGCAGATCTTGATAAAGATCTTTTGCTAGCCGAATTGTCTAAGTCTCACTTTAAGTAATACTCAGGCAATATTTACTCTAATTCATCAAGTATAGTTCCCTTTCCCTGGAGATACACTCAAACTTCAGCCTCATTTCAAAGAAAAACAAAACAAAACAAAAAACCTTGCCCCTCTCTCCCCACAGGATTATAGATCCATCTATTAGCAAGAGAGTTCTTTAAAATTCTATGCAAGCTTTCTCCCAATAAACAACAAGTCTGGGTCTCTTAAAATAGTATTGTACGTGAGGGAAGATGGGAATTATGCCAAATGCTACTTTTGAAAACACTGTCTTTTGCAAACTGAGAAAACAGTTAAGAAAAGAAATGAGCCTTTTTGAAGTGTTGCAATATTTATTCATCTTTTGTCAAGAGAGAAGGCTTTCAGAAGTAATGGCTTGGAGCCTCCAGCAGTCCTAGATTCAAAACCTAGCTTTGAATTTACTGTCTAGATGACTTTGGAAAAGTTATTTTAACTGGCTGAGGCTGTTTCTTTATAAAATGGAGTAATAGTAATTACTTTTCAAAGTTGTTGGAAAGGAAGAGATAATATATATGTCATGTCTCTGGCATACAGACAACACTCCATAAATGGTTGCATTCTTAGTAAAATGGTGGCTAAATCTTGTGATCTTCATAGATAGAGATCCCCAACTCCTTCTAAGGAAAGGAGTCTAGGCTAACATTTTTCCATTGCAAAAAACAGATAATAGGTCTTCTCTATGAAGAGTTAGGCTGCCAGGAAGGTCAGAATTAAAATTTGGACCACTTTTCCCTGAATATACAGAGGGCTGGCTTCAATAATATCACCCTGCTAGACACCTGAACAACTGCAATAAAGGCAATAAAAGACTGGGCTGAGGGCTTCCCTGGTGGCGCAGTGGTTGAGAATCTGCCTGCCAATGCAGGGGACACGGGTTCGAACCCTGGTCTGGGAAGATCCCACATGCCGCGGAGCAACTGGGCCCGTGAGCCACAACTACTGAGCCTGCGCGTCTGGAGCCTGTGCTCCGCAACAAGAGGCCGCTATAGTGAGAGGCCCGCGCACCACGATGAAGAGCGGCCCCCACTTGCCGCAACTAGAGAAAGCCCTCGCACAGAAACGAAGACCCAACACAGCCATAAATAAAAAAAAAAAAAAAAAAAAAAGACTGGGCTGAGGAGAGCACATCATGTAGGTACTGGGGCTGGAGAAAGAACAAAGTCTGAGAAGATAAACGAGAAAGACTAAGATGAATCAAGAGAACAACCATTCCCAAAGGACAGAGAAGTAATACAAGGAAAAGGCTTCTTTTTTTTTTTTAATGCTTACGGGTATCCACAGAGAAATTAGAAAGGACACACACACACACACACACACACACACACACACACACACACACACACACACACACAGGTTTCTGCAAAAAAGGAACAACCAGAGAAAAACAACAACAAATCCAAAGAAGGAATGGAAGTTATTCAATTCTGTTAAGAATGTACGTGATCTGAAAGACAGTCAGGGCTATTTCCCCGAATATAAAGCAAAAATACAAAATAAAAACTCTTAGAGTGATGATGAGCAATTTGGGTAACAAGAGTTACAGAAGGAGAAAACATGAGACCATAGAGGCTGGACTGAAGGAAGGCTATAGACTTAGGATCAAAAGGGCCCACCAAGAGCCACACAGGGTTAATAGAAAAAAACCCACACCCAGACACTCCAAAGATTCAATTACTAAAGACTGAAAAATCATTGTACAGGCTTCCATAGAGGGTTACCTTCAAAAGAACAAGAATTCCATTGATATCAGACCTCTTATCAGCATCGCTGGATGCTAGAAGACAATAAGAAATGTTTTTGAAGTTCTAAGAAAATTTTTTGAAACTAGAATTCTATACTAAGCCAAACTATCAATCAAATGTGAGAGCATAATAAAGACACTTTCAAACATAAAAGAACTCAGAAAGTTTACTTCCTTCCCATTCAAAAAATATCCATGTGAGGACACACTATAACAAATCATTAAAGGAATCTAAAAGTGAGAAGAAACACTAACTCAAAAGAGCTAACTCAAGGGAACTGCTGAAGAAATACTGTGCACCAGGACAGGATATAAATTGTTCCAGATTAGAACAGGAGGTCAGTTCTGTGAAGACTGTCATTAAGCTGAAGAAGAATTCTGTTACGCAAATGTATGATCAGGAATCAGAAATTTCTCAGAGATAAAATGAAAGCATTACATCTCTTTTATAAAAAAGAAAAAGAAAGGCAATTCAAGATACCAGGAAAAATAAAATATTATAAAAGAAAGCCATTATGCAAACGTGATGCAAATTAAAATGTGATATATTTTAAGCAATCAATTGGCTTTGAGAAAAAAGAAAGAAAAAAATAAATCCATTTGCCCCTAGTACGTTTGCTTTTTGAGTGCCTTTACTACTGGTTCAACTGCTTGGTTTTGCAGAAGGCATTTACTCCAAATACTTACATACTTGTAAGTGCTATTTCGTGGCTTTAAAATTTCATAGTCAATCTATGGTCAAGGAATGAAAAGCGAGTATGCCTACAGAACAGAATATAAATACTATTAACCTCCATAAGATTAAAAGGAATGAAATACCTGACAGAAGTCAAAAGTGAGGAAAAGCGTTACTAAATTTCTCAGCTTATATCATCTTACACCGTGGAGTCAAGAGATAACGTTTATAAATGAATGATCAAAACCAGGTGTTTAAGTACATCTTAAACATCTAAGGCAACCAGGAGAGGAATTAAAAATAATTATATAACTAACACATTTGGGAAGTAGAAGAGTCATGAAAGTGGGAGTTGTGTAAGTGAGAAATTAAAGTAGACTATTTATAGTTATTTAACACAGTTGTTAAACACTAGGAAGAAAAAAATCAAACAGTTAATAGTGATCAGCTATGAGGATTGAGCCTGGGAGTAGGACATTAGGAAGCGTTTTACTCTTCATTTAAATTATTCTGCAGTGTTTGATATTTTCTTTGCACTTCTTTAATAAAATAGATATCTATTTAAAAGAAGAAAATGAAAAGACTGTGTGGTTGCCATGCTCCAGGATGGTCCCCCATAACCCCCACTTTCCAGTATTCATACCCTTGTATGGTCTCCCTCCCAGGGAGACCAAGGTTGTTGTGACCAAGCGTATATGACAGAAATGATGGTAGGTCACTTTCAAGCTTAGTAAAAGACTATGGCTTCTGTCTTGGATGTTCTCTCTTTCTCGGCAGATCTTTTTCTCAGATCTCTCACTCTGTGGGAAGTCACAATGAACAGCTCTACGGAGAGGCCCCCAGAGTAAGGAACTGAAGTCTCTGAGAACAGCAGCGTGAGTGAGATGGAAGCAGACCCCTCAACCCTAGTCAACTTTTCATATACAGCAGCGCCAGCCAACAACTTGACTGCAGCCTCATAAGTGACCCTGAACCAGCTGAGTCACACCCGAATTCCTGACTTTCAGAAACTGTGTGAGATCATAAATGTTTGTTGTTTTAAGCTTCCAAGTTTTCCAGTAATTTTTTATGCAGCAGTACACAACTAATACGGAGTGCTACCCCTGAAGAAATAAAAGCAACTGAAGACTCATCACTGCATGTATCAGAAACTAAAAATTTAGTTTAGGAGCTAAGAAACCTGGATTCTAACCTCAGGAAAACTATGGCTAGCAATATCATTGATATGCTAACTGAGCTTTCTGTGACCAGAGTCCCATCTGCTGCTTCAAACTCAGAATAACCCAAACTGACCTCATCAGGTTGCCCTTCATCCATGGTTTCCTATTCCTCTTCACAGGCCCACCATCCTTTCATGCATCCAAGCCTAACATGTCTTACCTGGATTATCCCAAAAGCAGAGCCAGAGACAATGGCTTACATTCAACTAATTTGTTTGGTAGTGGGATCGCAGGGGTCAGAAGTGAGGGACAGGAGAGTGAAACAGGAAAGGAAGGAGGACCTCTACAAAGATGTGATACCGAGTTGGCCAACACTACCAGCTACTAGGTGTTCAATCACCTTATCAAACGGGCTCCCTACCAGGAAAAGAGAAAAGAAGCACATGTCAAGGGTCAGTCAAGGGTTGCCCAAAGGGGCATTTTAACTCCCCAATACTCCCCTGTTACGAATACTGAGTGCCAAGCAGGTCCTCAAGGGCACAGACCCCCAGGGTAGGAAGCAAGAAGTGCAGTTCTAGCCTGAGAATACTGTCAGGTTGAAAGCGCATGAAGCTGCTCAAAACCTAAGAGGAGCTCACTGCCGCTGCTCTGGCTGGAATAAGGTGAAGGCAATAACATTTGAATCGCTGTACAAAATGTGTCCAATACAACCCACATTCAAATATTGCCAAAATCTTTTCTATTTTACAAACATATATCTCTCCCATGTCTTCCCTTTTTCTCCATGTTCACAGCCACTGACTTAATCCAGGCTCTCACTGCCTCTTGCAAAAGCCACCCAACTAGGGTTTTCTAAGAATAGACACTCCCAGCGGAGTAACTACCAATGTTACTTCTCTTTCATCAGACAATGCCAGTCATGGGCCAAGCAGAGCTCTTGGGTCAGAAAGTAACAACTGCTCTGCCTCCCAGCTCACCCCTGTAAAACAACCCAGAGATGGGCTGGACTGGTCATCCAGAGGCCTCGACAAAAAGAATGATTCTCTGCTGGACCAGCCCATCAGGCACTGCACAGAATTCCTGCCTGGAATCAGGAGATGTTTTCTACCTCCTCTGTGGCAATGGGGGTGAAGCTGTGACATTCTCTGGAGTCACAAAAGGAAGCCACAGAGAATTCAGGTAAACTGGAGAATATCTTTCAATATTATTCACTCTGCCTTTCAAAAGCATTTCAACATTTCCAAAAAATACTCCAATCCATAACCTCATGTTGGCTCTTCTGCATGTTGTACCTTGCCTGGAGAAATTCATGCCCTTACATACTTTATGAATTAAAATATTAGGCAACCATGATGTAACTTTTTTAAAAGTTGAACGTGGATTACAAAAAAAATTTCCTTGGCCGATTTCTTGACTTGATTCCTGTTTATATCACAAACATGTCCATTGAATCTGAGGAAACTAGATTCCAGTTTCAAAGGTAGTTGTTCTGTGTATACTACAAGCCTAGTGTATCATAATTACTTGTAATTATTTGTAAACTCAAATCTTTTAATTTTAATTAGCTTCATCATAAACGAAACAGTCGATTGTTACCTGTTGTCTTATAACACTGATGGAGAACCCTTGGAATGGATAACTAGTTCCTCCAACAACAAATAAATTTGGACTACAAGCTGTCATTAATAATTATGTCACCCCCTTCCTGGAAGAAGCCTGAGATTAAGATCATAACACAGAGCCAGAATAAAGATGACTTCAAAATACTAAAATAGGGCTGCCCTAGTGGCGCAGTGGTTAAGAATCCACCTGCCAATGCAGGGGACACGGGTTCAAGCCCTGGTCCGGGAAGATCCCAGATGCCGCAGAGCAACTAAGCCCGTGTGCCACAACTACTGAGCCTGTGCTCTAGAGCCCATGAGCTACAACTACTGAGCCCACGTGCCACAACTACTGAAGCCCGTGCACCTAGAGCCCGTGCTCCACAACAAGAGAAGCCACTGCAATGAGAAGCCGGCTCACAGCAATGAAAAGTAGCCCCCGCTCACCGCAACTAGAGAAAGCCCACGCACGGCAATGAAGACCCAATGCAGCCATAAATAAATAAATAAATAAAATAATCTCCTCCTGGTGGGAGAGGATTCAGTATTAAAAAATACTAAAATAATAGTAACGTGGTATGTTACGTCTGTCTTAATGCAACTCCTTCCCTAAGGGGTATGTGTCTATGTGTGTGCATGTGTAAATGCAAACATCTAGTCATATATATGCATACACACCCACACATGCACACACATATGATGTATAAATGTATATACAAACACACACATTTTACATATTTTATTTACTCCAGCTATTATCTTTACAGAAACCAAACTCCAACAGAATACAGAAGTTTACTTGCACATTTAATAAAGAGTTACTCAGGGACAGCCTGAACCACCAGAGGCGTTTTTCCCATAACCTTGTGAAGAACAGAATTTTTCCTTTCTGAGAATGAGCTTCCTTGGCAACACAGACTTCCTTTCTGGGAAAATTTTGGCCACTAAAAGTCCACAGAGGGAAAGCTTACATTATAAAGTTAAGCGGAAAATGCAGGGTACAAAACCAGATCAACAGCACAAGCCCAACTATATAAACAAATTGAAAAAAAAAAAAAAAACTGGAAAGAAATGTACCAAAATGATAACAGTGCTTGTTTCTGGGTGAGTTTTTCTTCTTTCTGCATTGACAGTTTCCAAATCCTTACATAAAAATCTTGTACCAATTTTATAGTTGTAAAAACTCAACTTAAAAAAAAAAATCCATGGAAATCTTAATTATAGAGAAACTCACGAAAAAGCCACGTTAACCGGGCAGCAAATGCCAAGGTTACTGAAAGGAACTATTTTTTACCTCAGGATGGAAAATGGAAAATTTTTTGCAATACTTTGGTTTGGGAAACTTCAGCTGTAGAATCTGAAACCCTATTTGAAAGATAAACAGAAAGAACAAGTGGGCTTTGAGTAACTGCAAAAGGTACTTGTCAGCAATGATGATGTTATTTCACATTGGTGAAAGTCTTTGGAGTTTATAAAGAGCTTTCATAGCGTAAGGTACTGTAATGAGCCTTGGTTTGGGACCCAGAAAACCCCAGTGTGAATCTGGTCTCCGTCTGTGGGAGGCTATAATGGACTTAAAGGCATTTTGTAAACTGGAAAATGCTCTAAAAATGTCATTGTAAGGGAGACTACAATATAGGCAGAGAAGATGCTCTGATTTTATTTTACAAATGCATGCGTGAAACAGAGGCATACAGAAAGTACTGTGATTGCTAGCGTTAACTGTAGTTTAAAAGAAAAACAAAAAAACTTCAAACAACTTAAGTATCCATCATCAAGAGAATGAGTAAGTTCTGAAAATGACATGAACTAGAGCTACACAGACCAACAAGTATGAACCTCACAATCATAATTTTGAAGCAAAAAATGAAGTTATGGAATGAAATACACAGAGTGTGTTATCATATTTTAAAACATCCAAACAATGTTTCCCTCTGTACCGCCTCTTCCGCCACCCCCTAAGGAAGGGTTTGGGACATAGTAGGGACCTTACAAAGACTTACTGCGTGAAGATTGTTAAGCCTTTGCTTACAAGGATTTAACCTTTTATTAAGCCTTTGCTTTGGATGGTGTGACTGTTAATGTCTCAGCAATGACAACAAAAAAATCTACTCCAGATGTTTCAAATAAAGAAAGATTAATGAAAGGACTTGTAATAGAGGTGAAGGCAGCGTTTAGGAAACAGGGTTGACGAATTACCAGAGACTAGCAATGGTGAAGGAACTGTTACCTCCCGTGAGACCTAGGAGAGCTAAACCAGCTATGGAGAAGGGGCCCAGCAGGAGTTGTCACTGTGGAGGGAGCCAGCTGCTGCCAGCAATGCAATGTAAAAACAAGGAAGAAACAGAGAAAGAATACCCCCAACCTTCTTCCTGACCAGCTGGTGCCTTCTGTTGGCCAAACCCACATGGAAGGCAGCCAGCAGGTGAACAAGGAAGAGGCAATCTGAAGGTCAGCCTCCTGGGCATGAGGGCAGAGAGTGGATGCGGGATCAAGTTGGGCAAATGGAAAGCAACCCACCCAGTGAGAGATCCAATCGTTTAACATTGGCTTAGAGCCTGAAGACCTGCCAGCCCTCGTCCACACCATCGATAACACCCTTCTCCTCCTGGGAAGAGGAAAGGGAGTCCTCTCACTAATAACTCAGAGAATTTCCATCAAACCACTTATTTCCTATGTCTATTGTGAATTAGTCATGCTGCAACCTATCTTATAATGAGACTATAAGTACTATAATGCTTTAGACTTTTTAAAAAATCTCTTATTTTTTTCCGTATTTTTTTTTGACATTTCAATAAAAATTTATTGAAATTTCAGTATTTTAAAGAGAGGGGGCAAAAATACAGAAAACCAAAGAACTCAACAATTATAACACAAAATATGCCTTCATGAATTTTTGTCTTTAAACCAGCTCTCAGCACCTGACTTTTGAACTGTGAATATATATCTCTATAGGCACCAATTCAAAACACCATCAACACCGAAGACAGTAAGTAGTCAATTCCACTTCGTTTTGAAGAAATCAGAGACTAGCAAATACAAATACAAAAGAAAAATCATACAGTCAAACCACAGCCTCCGCACTCCCCACCCCACCCGCAAGCTTTTCCGTATTTTAATTTCACCAATTCTAGTGAAAGTAGCTCCTTCAGATTGGTTTGCAAAGGTGAATATCTGTTAAAACATGAGTCTTTTGCCGTGACATTGAAGTTCTACCAAATGCTCAGATGTTTTCAGCTCATTTCTACAAACATTGTTTGAGCAGTCTACTACCTGCAAGGCATCACAGAGAATTCCAAGATGAATTATAGATGTTCTCTGTCCCTCCCCCCAGGGAGAGTACTGCAGCATCTCAGGATGTACATTATACACGTTCTCACAAAGATTAATTCTTTATGATAAATGTTCTCATAAAGATTACTTCTGGCAGGACTTGGAGATGCCCTCAAGGAAGTAGAACTTATTAGAATCTGGAAAGATAAGCAGAACTTTAACCAGTGGAGTTTGTGGGGAGTGAGGGTTTGGAGGGATACTTTAAGTGAAAGAGAAATGATTTTAGGCAAGCTACTTTCTCAGATCAAAGACATGTATAGCTACTGACTTTACTAAAGACTCTGATAGATAAATAATAATAATGGCAAGTAGTAACCTCTGACAAATTTGAAATATAATATCTGGGTTAAATTAGTAAATAAACATCTCCCTCATCAGAACTGCAGCTATACCTCAGATTCAGAGCCTTCCATCTAAAGTTTCACAATGCCAGAGGCCTCCATTCAAGAAACAGTTTTGAACTGGTTTGAAACTTCAAAAAACTCTTCAGAAAAGCCTTTTGTGACTTGCGCAAAAGGAGGAAACTGAATTTCATTTCAATTTCAACTCTAGCTCAGCACTGCTCCAGAGGGCAAAACTGGAAAAATGGAGAGTGAGAACTGAATTTTCCTTGATGGTTGTCAATCCTGTTGTAAGAATTTATGGGAGAGTGAAATTCATTAAAGCCAAAGGGGTCTATTATGAGAATGGAGTCTCTTTTGACTTCGTTTTAAGGTTACATTTTAAAGACAATGCCAAATGGATGCCAAATGCAATAGCGGTGAACATGTAATTTTCATAAATGTCACTTGAATCCTCAATATTATGATTCCAGGACTTACCACCAGAAACCTGGCATGATTCAGGCACAGCCCCCACCTGAATGGTAATAATTATTTTAATAATTCACAGAGCACTTACTATGAGCCACTGTTCTAAGTGCTTTACATATAATAACCCATTTAATCACCCATTTAACAGATGAGGAAACTGAGACACAGAGAAGTAACTTGCCTTAAGTCACACAGCTACTAGGGATGCCAGATAAAATACAGGATACCCAGCTGAATTTGAATCTCAGGCAACAACAAATAATGTTTACTATAATTATAATCCATGCAATATTTGGGGCATACTTATACTAAAAAGTATTCATTGCTTATCTGAAATTCAAATTTAACCGGATGTCCTGTATTTTTACAGGGTATCCTGTATTTTGCTAAATCCAGCAACTCCTACTAGTAATGGAGGAACTCAAAGAATAGTTAAATAATAGTGCATCAAGGAGTTTCCAAGCCCAAGAACTACCAGTAGATTTGTGGCATTGACTCCTTCTTGCCTATAATAATGACACTAAATTTATTGAGCGCTTTCTTAATGCTCTATTATAATCACTTAACATAGATGATCCCATTTAATCCTCACAAGGATTCCACTATTATTAGGCCCATTTTACCAGTGAGAAGCTCACAGAGACTAAACAACATGCCTAGCTTCATGAAATGAGTAAGCAATGGAGCCTGACTCAAACTGGGGTGTGTAAAGTGCAGAGCCCAAGATGTAAGGACAATTGCATGGCACCTCCCAATGCAAACTCATCTGCTCTGTGCTATGTTGTTGGAATCATGGTATGTCCAACCATCTGTCTCTCAGAGTTTTCAAAAGATAACTAAATGTTTACCCTTAGCCCTCTTTGATTCTAAACCAGAAGCTGCTACTAAAAGGACTCCTTGAAACCAGGGAAATCATGCTCATTCTCCATACTCCCTATAGGGCCTGGCATTGCTCTCAGAATACAATAGGAATACAATGCATGTTTGTAAAGCACAACTAAATATTACCTCTCTCAGCACGCATAATGCATCGGAGTGTCTGGGTTTTATTTTTAGTCAGTGACTGTCAAGGTCCAAATGACATTCTCTGTGAGGATCTTAGGGGAAGAGAATTAGAAATAGCACCAAAAATGGTCTGGAATATCTTTCCAATAGTCCTCATTTGGTTTCCACATTGCTGAGTTTATTGAACTTGAGTAGCAGTCTAGGTTGCAGCCTACAGATGTTATGCAACTTCAACTCTGAAATCAATTAGATTACTGGAGCTCCCTCCCAATTACTAAATATACCTTTGTTATGGACTGCATGTTTGTTTCCCCATCCCAAAATTTATATGTTGAAGCCTTAACCCCCAACGTGATGGTATCTGGAGGTGGGACCTTTGGGAGGTAGTTAGATTTAGATAAGGTCATGAGGGTGGGGCCCCAATGATAGGATTAGTATCCTTATATGAACAGGAAAAGACCAAAGCTTTCTCTCTCTACCACATGAGGATACAGGGAGAAGGGGGGTCACCTGCAAGCCAGGAAGAGGGCCCTCATCAAGAACCAAATCTGCCAGCACCTTGATCTCAGACTTAGCCTCCAGAGTGTGAGAAACAAATATGTGTTGTTTAAAACCAGCCTGTCAATCGTATTTCGTTATAGCAGCTCAAGCTAACCAAAACAGCCTTCCACAGGAAGATCATTAGCATTTATTAGGTGTTTAACTCAAAGAAGAATATATAACCTTTTCTACTCTGTTTTTAAGTTTGACACTTGGAAAAGCTTTGGCTATTATCCTGCTGCCACTGTTTGGCTCTTCAAAGAGGAGCTGGAGAAGCAGACATTCAGGAAAAAGAGAAAATCAGAGGAACTGATGTAGAAGTGAGAGTAGGGATTGTCAAAGAGGAGAGAGAAGGGAAAGGGAACCAAACCCTAACCCTAACCCACACTGGACTACGAATTCACCTGATAGAGCAATGTCTGCTGGAGGCCAGGCGGTGCCCAGTATCAGGCATTCTTCTGATTCCAACCCCAGACACAAGCCTTCAGGAATAAGATGCAAAGAATAGACGCCCCTCATCATAGTAGAGCTTGGGCATAGACCTCAGAGCCAAACTTCCTGGGTTCAAGTCCTGGCACTGATGTTACTTTGCATAGCAGTAGGCAAGGCACTTAAACCTTCCCATACATCAGTTTCCTAATGAGTAAATAGAGCTAATAATAGCACTCATTTTAGGGAGTTACTGAAAGTATTACATGAGATAATTTAGGTAAAACACTTAACAACAGTGCCTGGCATATAGTGAACCCTCCATAAGTTTTAGCATTTATTTTAGCACTTTATTACTATGATTATTATCCATATTCTAGGGTCTGCCCTCTACTCAGGACTCTCACTGACTCCATAACAGCCCCTATGTTTACTCCTCCAATGCACCCACTTTTTTCTTCCTCACACATAAGTATTTAGCAAATAATATTACATACCTGTCAGAAAAGATAGATTGTATTAGTTTCCTATTGTGCTGTTACAAAGTACCACAAGCTTTTCCGCTTAAAACAAGTTGAATTTATTATCATATAGTTACGGAAGTCAGAATTCCTAAAATCAAGATGTAAGCTGGGCTGTATTCTTTCTGGAGATTCTATGGGAGAATCTGTTTCCTTGCCTTTTCCAGCTTCTAGAGACCACTCACATTCCTGTGCATCGGAAGGAAGGTGGGCCCTTCCTTCATCTTCAAAGCCAGCAGCATAACATCTCCCTCCCCCTCTCCCACTTCCTCTCCCTCTCCTTCTCTTTGATCTCTGCTTCCATTATCACATCTCTCCTAACACTGATACTCCTGCCTCCCTCTTACAAGGACTGCTGTAATTACACAGGGCCCATGCAGATAACCGAGGAGAATCTCCCCATCTCAAGATCCTTAACTTTATTACATCTGCAAAGTCCTCTGTGCCACGTAACGTAACATATTCCCACGTAACGTAACATATTCTAGAGACTAGGATGAAGACATCTTTGGGGGACAGTATTCTATCTATCACAGATATCTAATAGGAGCCTCTTACTTTCCCTTTTCTTCACATCAACATATCACTTTTTGCTTTTTCACCTCCCTAGCACCAGAGTAAAAATTTCCTCTCTTCTTCTGGAAGCTAGCCCCTCTACTTATTCACTAGATTCAATATCATCTTTCTTTCTCTGGGACTCCCAATTACTTCATTTTTTAAGCTGTCCCTCTATAAGGATCCCATCTCTCCTCCCTTTGAACATGCATTTCTTTCCACCTTAAACATACGTATTTGATGCTGCTTCCCTTTTGCCACTCTTGGGTTTCCTTGCCACTCTTCCTTTTGCTATCTAACTCTTCAGTTATAGTAAACACCCCTTTTCCTAAGAACTGCCTCCCCACTCACAGGCTGGGCCCCAGCATCCTCCTTTTTATTTCAAGACCCTTTGGCCCTGGCCACAGCTTATTCGATTATGGATGGACACAACTACGTCTGAACTGCTGACTTGACCTGAGGACATTCAAATCCAGGAGCTATAGGGTGGGTAGCTTTGGTTATGCACACACCAGAGTACTTAAAGAAATTCTGTGGAGAACGAAGAATGAAGCAGACCGCTGGCTGTCCCGTTCCTGCCCTAGACTCTCATAGAGCCTGGCTGTACAACCTACCCCAGGTTCCATGCAATATCCCTCCACGCTCTCAATACATTTCCTTTTCATCAGCAATAGCTATTAAGACTGTGGTTTAAATTGGTTTCCTGCCCACCCTTTTCTCACAGGCTGGCTTCCGCCCTACTAAAGCACCCTCACCCGCCCCCCAGTAGATGTATCCCTATCCCACCCGAGGTCCTGTCTGTTTTCTCCGTCTGCTATTCTTCATGCTCCACAAGTACAAATAGAATCTGACCACCAAGTCTTCTTAACACTCTGTCCTCTGTTGGTTTCCATGACACTGTGCTTCCTAAATTCAGCCTCTTCCCACATCTTCTCCCAGCCCCTTCTCTCTCCTCGGTGTCCAGTCCTTGATCGATCTGTGGCTCAGTCCATGGGCTTCTACTCTTCTTTGTATATAGTCTTTCTAGTAGTTCTTTCTCTTAGTGGCCTTACCCAGTACCAGGCCTATGGTTTCTAACTGTATTCTTCAGCTCTTACCTGTCTATGAGCCCGCTCAAATTCAACACGTACAAAGCAAAACTATCTCTGCATCTAAATTGTCCTCAGTTACCTGCCCTTTTTTCTTTTTTTTCAATTTTCTATACACAAGAGACCTCAGAACTTTTTTCTGACTCTACTCTTTATCCCTTAAGTGGAATCTGTACTATAATCTTGCAGGTTTTCTCTTCCAGATAGCTCTCAGATTTGTTCTATCCTGCCCGTCCCCAATGCCATTACCTTTGCCCTAGCACAAATTACTTCAACAGACTCTTAACTGGTCTCTTGTTTTCCACATTCTCTTAATCATGTCCATTCTGTACATCACTGCAAAATCTCTCCCGCCTCCCTTGCGTTGGGCATGTGATTCCCCTATTCAGAACCAACAGTGGATTCACCATCACTAGTATCCACAAATATTTACTGAATTCTTACTATGGATGCTTGCGTGTACAGATGCAAAACATCTTCCAGGAGCCTATGATACAATTATGGAAATTACAGAGGACATAAGTTTTAAAAGATGTAAAACCAAGGTAATATAATGTATCAAATTAATGGTGCAAATAACCGTGCCAAATAACCTCCATTCTATGGAGGATGTAATTACAAGGTTGTGGAAGTTAGAAGAAGTGGAGACATGACAGAGAGGCAGGAAGAAAAACATTCTATAGAGAAACTAGCATGAGCAAAGATCAGAAACTCTCAGCGCATTTTCAGGAAACAGGAGGAGGAAGCCAGGCTGGTGAAGATAGAGGGGAGGATATGCCATGTAGAAAAATTAGAATAGTCAACGAGGCAGGAAGTTACCTAATTGGTTGGAGAAGAGTGACCAATAGCCCCATTAGTCAAGAACATGGGACTAAGACATTTTGTCTAGTGCGAAGACGTTCTGTAGCGTGAAGAGTGCCAGAAGACAGCACTGGAAATTTTGATGGAGAATCCGGAGTTCACTGGGAGCCACTGAAGGCTTTAAAACAACCAAAGAAGGCCATCAAAGAGGTGTTTCAGGGTTCTGAGGACAAGGACCAGATTCAGCGTGCTAACACAGTGCTGAGCACGTCAGAGGTACTTAATATTCAGTGGTGCCTGTCAACGAGAAAAGTGATCCTTAGGGGTAGGGGGAGAGCTAACCTGGGGGTAAGGAGGGTCATGATAGAAATAGAAGGCTAAATAGGAAATGCCACTGGCAAAAAAAACAAAAAGAGCTATGTCGGACCACATTGCTTCTTTACACTAATGACCATTCTTCAAGCAGGGTAACAATGAGAGCACAAGCCTGTGGGCAGGAATAAGCATACTTATCATCATCATGTTCATCATTTTAAAATAACAACAGGAACCATAACTTACATGTACTGAATGCTTACTGTGTGCCAGACACTGTGCTAAGTGTTTTTCTCCAGGTTGAAATGCTAGCTATTACAATACTGAAATGCTATCACATCCATTACCAAGCAGCTATTACGCTGAGCATCCTTAGGAAGCCCCCACTGCCCTGATCATCTGAGCTCTCCCCACTCCTAGAACTTCCTGTGTCCCCTCCCTCCGGGAACTAAAAACATAAAAGGAGGCTGCTAGGACCCCTCTTCAGCGTTGTGACCTGTGCCTCTTCTGATTGGTCAATGCCCCCATTGAATATTTTGAAAATCAGTGCTGTATTCCACTCATTAGCCAACTTTATTCTTACGTTAGTCTTATATTCTGCAAGAGCAGACTAAGGCTCAAAGAGGCCGGAGACTCGACAAGGTCATAGCTCATAAGTGACTGAGCACAGATTCTATCTGACTCCAGTTTGAACTCTTGATCCCCCTCGTAGGGCAGGTTTTATGCTGGAGGTTGTAAGACCTCAGGCTGAAAAGACGGGCCACACTAAGTACATCAACAGAGGAAATATGATTTCCAGAAACATCCTGTTCTAAGCAGTCATAGAAATCACGAAACTCTGCTAACAACATCAGGCTCCTTAGTCCACAATCCATACTAAATATTGTTAAGCCTGCTGGGTGAGCCCGCACTGCTAAGTTTATGCAGAGGGTAACATTTCCTTCAGTGGTGACATTTAGAGAGGACTGTTACATCTTCATCTTGCAGAAAAACCCAAATTCTTTTCTTCCATTCTTAAATTTAACTGATCTCATCCCAGATGCTATGGTTATTTGCCTCTAGCTTCCAAAACACAAGTAAATGGCAATACCATCTGTTAACAGCCGGCTATGTGAAAAGGTCACCAGCCTCTCCCATTGTCTCTTTACTCCAAGTTAAGAGTTATCAAAACAGAGAGATGTTTATTTAGTATGAACTCTTGAGTTTCTTTTGGTGGTAAAAGGAGGGTCAGAAAACAGGACTCAACTTAGGTTGCCATAATATATGACTATGAAGTCAGAAAAAGGACAGCAAAAGCCTAAGGAAAACAAGAAATACTTACAATAGGAAAAAAGCAGAAATTAAGCAATTCGAAAACCAGACTAAGTAAGTCTTTCTGTAAGAAGTCCATCAGCTTCTATAGGAAAAAATATACAGATCAATAAATATGTAGACAAATACTGTTTTTCATTGTTTCAATAGGTCAATATAGAAAATGCTCAATAGGTTGTATGAGCATTTCAAAGGGCTCCAAAAGGCACTTGAGGAAATGCAACATTCATTCTTGCATTTTTTTAGACAGGTAATAATATATATGCATAGTGAAATACCCAGAAGGGTATACAGAAAGATATTCATCAAAATGTTAACAGCATTTATCTCTGGGAGACAGAATTTGGGGCCATTTTTCTGTCTTCTTTACACTTCTCCATACTTCTTGAATTGTTTACAATGAGCATTTATCATTTTTATAGTCAGAATAAAACTTCTAAAGCCATGTTCATTTTTCTAACTGTCCCAAACATGATTCAATGTGAAACACAATACACACAAAAAACTACATCAAATGCAAAACCAATCATAGTCGTATTTGCTTTGTGACAAAATAAGAATCACACATTTTGTATCACAATGGAGAATAAAAAGAGAGATCTCATGAAATTACCTACTACTCTCCTGTCAGATTACTCCCCAACACGTGGAGGGCAGTGGGATCCCAATGAGTGAGTGAGCCCAGTGGCCTGAGAAAGCCCACCAGAGGCTGACCTCACCTCAGAGACTGGGCTGATAGAGCTCACAGGGCGCCCTCACCTAAATGTCACTGTGCCAGCACCTAAAACAAGACCTAATGACCACAATTCATTTTGTATAAAACAAGTCCAATAGAACTGAAGACTAGTGGATGAAGTTAAGTTAGTCTAAACTACCTTTAAATTAATAAGCAGACTTGGGAAAAACACTCCCTCTCAAATTTTTAAATGCCTCTTTCTAGTCATTAATGGAAAGTGCATGAGGGCGCCATCTATACATTTGTAGGCATAAACCCCTTCTTTATGTGGGGTCACAGGGATGGGCATGAGACCCAGACCTGGCAAGTTATATCACCCAGTACAGGGATTGGTCCAAGAGATGGGCACATAACCAACAGGACCAGTCAGTATCCCACCATTAAACCAGAGACTGGGAGACTCTGGGATCACGGGCTTTAAGGACCATGTAAGCCAGCAGCCAGTGGGGCTCATCTTACCACCACTTGGAGACGTACCTGAGAATGAATCCAAGGGAAAGCAAGCAGTCTAGAAACACAGAGAGACAATGCTGAGGAGTGCTTATGACATGCCAAGCCCTATTCCAATCACTTTATGTGCATTAACTCATGAACAATTTTAGCAATCCTATCCCCATATTACCTATGAAAAAGGAGGCACAGAGAATGGAGTAATTTGCCTGAGGCCACACAGCTGGTAAATAGCCCAGCCAGGATTTAGACGCAGGTGCTAGCCACAATGCTGCAGTTGCCTCTCCAGCCCAGGCTGACACTCAGCCAAATCCACACTCATATTTCCTACTTGTCAGTTTTACGGTATGTGACCCCTGGTCTGCACAGTGGTGCAGCTGGGTTATTGATCTGAGAAGGGCCTGTTTGTCCTCTGCCAGGTTTTAAGCAGCCTTCTACAGGGGCAGGTAAGAGGTGCTCCCCGGCTGAGGCAGAACCCAGAGTATCCATGGCTGACAACTGCAGCTGTGGAGACAGAGGCACCGCTATCCTTGCACATCTGACCTCACAGTTACAACACAGTCACCAGCCTACATGACGCTCAAACACAGTAAGCCTCACACAGACAACGAAAGAAAAAATAAACTGGACTTCGTCAAGATTAGAAACTCTTGTACATCAAAAGACACTATCAAGAGTGAAAAAAACAACCCACAGAATGAGAGAGAATATTTGCAAATAATTACATCTGATAAGGGATTAATATCAAGAATGCCTAAAAAACTCCTGTAACTCAACAACAAAAATATAAGTAACCTGATCCAAAACAATGGGTAAAGGTTTAGAGTGGACATTCCTCCAAAGAAGACATAAAATGGCCAAACACATGAAAAGATGCTCAACATCACTAATCTTAGGGAAATGACAATTAAAACCACAATGAGATACCACTCCATGCCCATTAGGATGGCTATTACCAAAAAAGTGGAAAATAACAAGTATAGGTGAGGATGTGGAGAAGTTGGAACCCCTGTATATTGCTGTTGGGAATGTAAAATGGTGCAGTAGTGGAAAACAGTTTGGCAATTCCTCAAAAAGTTAAGATAGCATTATCGTATGATCCGGCAATTTCACTTCTAGGTATATACACAAAAGAATCAAAAGCTGGGACACAAAGACACTTGTAGTCAATGTTCCTAGCAGGTGGAAATAAGCCAAATGTCCATCAACAAATGAATGGATAAACAAAATGTGGTGGGTATACACACACACACACACATACATATACAACTGAATACTAATCAATCTTAAAAAAAGAATAAAATTCTGAAACAGGCTACAACGTGCATGCACCTTAAAAACGTGCTAAACAGAAACAGAATCACAGACCGAGAAAACAAACTTACGGTTACCAGAGGGCAAATGGGGGCAGGGGGGAGGGATAAAGTAGGAGCATGGGATTAACAGATACACACTACTATATATAAAATAGACAAACAACAAGGATTCACCGTATAGCACAGGGAACTAAATTTTATATCTTGTAATAACCTATAATGGAAAAGAATCTGAAGCTGTTCACCTGAAACTAACACAATATTGTAAATCAACAATAAATAAAAATAAACAAATATTAATTAATTAATAAATACCTTGTGCTAAGTGAAATAAGCCAGCCACAGAAGGACAAATATTGTATGACTCCACTGAGATGAGGTACCTAGACTAGTCAAATTCACAAAGACAGAAAGTAGAATAGAGGTTACCAAGGACTGAGGGGAGGGGAGAATGGGAAATTGTTATTTAATGGGCACAGAGTTTCTGTTTGGAATGATGGAAGAGTTCAGAAAAGGATTAGTGGTTATGGCTACACAACATTGTACAAATTGTGAATTACTTAACGCCACTGAATTGTACACTTCGAAATGATTTAAATGGTAAATTTTATGTTGTCTATATTTTACCACAATTAAAAGATGTATTAACCTATACAGAAAATCTCTGCCCATTCAAAATCAAATAGCAAAGTCTGAAAAGGGTCAGGGGACTAGATAGAAGAGAATCTATTCATTTAGCCAAAAGGACAGAAGAAAAAAAAATATTTAGGCAACAAATGGTCAGCAAAAATTGGTAAATCTTCAGGACACATGAACAAAGCTTTAAAATGAATAAAAGCAAAGAGCTTAAAAAAGAAACTTTCAGAAAGAATTAAATACAATAATGTTTACCCATTAGATATATGCTGACAAAGACATGTGCCAGGATAATAAAATAAATGTTCAAATTTTCAGCTACCAAAACAGTGGAGAAATGAAGTTAAAATGCCCTGGTTTCACAAGGATCTGAATGCAGAATAGAGCCTGAACATTTTAATTACAGCCAAAGCCTATCCAGGGAAACTGCAATGTCCTTGGGAGCTTTCAATCCTTTCCAAAGGGCTAACACAAAAATTTTAAAATATAAGTCTGCCATAAAACTATCCATTAGAGACCAGCATATTTTAATAAAATAAGCTGCGAACTCCATAACTGCAAAGCAAGGTCATGGGATTGTAAATTACTCTGCAATCCTCTGTCTCTTCGACTGAAGCATTTTGGATTCTCCCAAACCTTTAACTTGGCCCACATTGGGTAAATGGGGGCTGGGGAGTCATAACACTACAGGAATATTGGTTTATTTAAGAGGAGACTAGATTCAACCCCAGGATGTGCCATTAAGTTACTGGGTGACATTGGGCAAGTCACTCAATGTCCTTAAGCACCAATTTCCTTTGTGTGAAACAAAGAGACTGGACAAAATAACCTCTGAATTCTCTTTAACACACTATGAGTCATATTTTTTAGGATAATTTTTTATTCAATTTATTTAAACTAAAAAAAAAAAAGAAAAAGCAATATGAGTCATCTTCTGTTCCATCTTTTCTCTTGGTGACATCTTTTTGCTTCTCTTTTCTAAATACGTCAGTATCCAAATTGAAAGCTGCAGTGTTTCATAAACTTCTCATAAAAATGTTATTCATTCAATCCCTCTAAACTTACTCTCCTTATCTCCCAGTTGTCTGCACCCAAAGATGATTAGAGAAACCTCTCTTCATTGTATTTATTTGTACACATCACTTCAGTCTGCAAGGATTTGCACCTATCTAATTTCATTTGCTTCTAAAAAATTTCAAAATTCTCTTGTATGAATACTGTGCATAATCTTATTTTAAGACTAAACCCTTTTCGCCAAAAAAAATGCACGCTTAAAAGTGTTTACTTGTTTTATTTTTTCCATTAAAACAGGAAAGTGACATATGGATAAAGAAGGATGCTAAATGAATGCAGATTTGATACGGATGATTTCCAGCCAACTGCTGCCCTTTCTCTCCTGGCTTGATGGCTAATCACCAAAATACATTTCAGAGCTGTTCTCTTTCCTCATATATTTCATTTGAGAATGAATTCATTTCTGTTTCAAATGGTCCCATTTGGGAAAACCTAGATCCCATCAGCAACAGCTTGAGAATAGAATCGAGGAGTAGAAAGGCAAGAAAGAAGTTTTAAAAATTAAAATAATCTTTCTTCAGTCTGTGTACAGAAAGGAAACTCTGGCTCTCAGTGTGCAGTCAGTCTATACAGGGAAGATTCTATTCTTCTTTTGTATTAAGTAATCAAACAGTTTAATAACATTTATTAGTCTTTAGTCAGGACTAAACTGGTCCACAGTTGACCTCCTTCCCCTGGTGCAACCACAAACGGTGGCTGAGTTGTTAATACAGTCCTGGTCTAACACGCACCTAATAGACCTGCCATGCCTGGAATTTTCTCAATATAGCTAGAAATTGTGTTTTGCAGAATTTTAAAAACAGAAAGACCCCAGGTTTTAATTATATAGGCAACTATATTTATGCCAGCATCTGTATTTTATATGAAATTTCTTAAATTATTATTGCAATAACATTTTAAATAATGAAGACTACAAAGCTAGATCTATGGAAATGCTATATGAACCAATCCAGGCTCGAACCAAAGTGGAACTCAAGTGCCAAAATAAATCCCACTAATTTGATTCATTCATTTATTCATCAAACACAGATTGAGCAACATCTTTTTGCAACTATTCTAGGCATTGTGGGGGGCCTACAAAGCTTACATCATCACATCCCATGGCAAAATGTAAAAAGTGCTTCTGGGAGGCATAAAGACAGTTCCCTGCTCCCCCTGAGAAGCCCCTTACAAAGATTCTGATGACCTGGGAAACAGAGGTGAGGTCGTAGCTTCCTCCAGACTCTTACAAGCCTGTGCCAGAGCAGGCATTATGACACCTTTGACCCAAAGATGGACGTCAACATGGACATACGGCTGGAGGGGAAAGCTGAGCTTACCTCAGGACAGACAGACAGGACCTCTGGATGTAGAGCCAGTCCCTCAGCTGTTCGGCCCTGACCTCCCCTGGAATCCCAGAAGTTGAGAGAAATGAGACACCTCAGAGAAGCCATTATGAGAATAGAGAAGAATAGAAAGGCAAAAAAGAAGCCCTACCAATAAAATTAATCTTTCCTCAGCCTAAATCAAGACAGGATGATCTGGCTCTCAAGAGCTCATTCCATCCAAGAAGCAGAGAGAAGATGAAACACAAACTAACTCTGAACTAAAAGAAAGAGGAGTAATGCTCTCTGAGGGGTGGGAGAAGCGGATGGAGTAACAAAACGAGCCCACATTCCAGAAAATCCTGGTTTGAACTGTGGGAAGAAATAACACATCGGAGGGATAAACAGAAGAGCCCAAGCTGCCGATGAGTGACCAAGAGATTAAACAGCCTGAGGAACTGATGACAAGTAGATTTCCAATTACAGCAGTGATATAATTGAGCACACAGGATCCCTCATCCCCAAAGACTAGAAAAGACTCAACTCAGTCTGAAGGCAAGTTTTTACTTTAGAACTCACAAGTTGCTCTTGTAAAAAATTCTGCCCCAGGGTTTCTTCTCCAGCCAGATCAGATGTGTGCCTCACAGACAGCCAGGAGGTGAAAGGAGTGCCAGCAAGTACTGATGAGTGGCTTGAAAATCCAGCTTTTAGAATCTCTAAGTGTAGAAGTCTCACACTCAAGAGAGGAAGATTAAAAGAAGTCGGGAGTGAAAGGACTCACCAGTTGTCTGTTTGGGTTGGGAATAGAAAGACACTGAAGAGCTGGAAGAGCGGAGAGAAGCCAGAAGCAGAAGTCCCAATGTTGAGCAGAATTATCATTGGCAATGGAAGGCAAGGCTGTGAAATACCGTGAGTCATAGCCTTAAAGTTAGATGAGCCAAATCCACCCCACGCCCCAAAATCTGCATTGCTCAGCTAGACCCAGCAAACAGACCCATGATCATCTTGTCTAGAAAAGCATATGATGGCAGTCCCTGTGGGACATAATCCCTTTACTGGTACTAGCTCTGACCCAATTCCATCCTCCCCTGGGTTTCCAGTAAAATCTTCTGAAACTGTAATTTTCAAAAAGTGAAAAACATGACTCTCATCCAAATATCAAATGAACATGCGTCAAAGATGTTATCCAATTTGTTAATTAATGAGGGAAACATTAAGATGGTAAAGCTCCTTCAAAGAGCATTTTCAGGATCTAGATTTCCATAAGCATGTGGAACAACATTAGAACAACATCACAACGTTAAATACAAAACTGGCTAATGACCTAGAGAGCAATAAACCATAACCTTTGGGGTTATCTTTTATATTGAACAGAAATTATTTGCCAAATCTACATGCTAACATGTGACTTCACTGAGTCTGGAAACTTTAATGAAAAATAATGGTTGGGATGAACAAAGCATATTCTCCTGCCTAAATACCCCTTGGGTGGAGCTGCTAAACTATGCCCCTAGATGATGTTAAAAGGACATATTACCTATCTTTCTGTCTTACTTCCAAGTTTTAAATAAGTTTTCTTCACTCCTTGGTGCTTTATTTTATAATAGAAGGTGGGCAAATCTCATTAACCACAGAAGCTAGAGAACCTCCCCTCCTCAAATTTTTTAAAATTGGACTGTCCATAGAAAATGTTGACCTTGGCCTTGACTAACTGGCAAGAGGAATGGTGTATGAGGAAAGAGAAGAAATTCCTGATTTGAAAGGTCACTCAGATGGCAATGGGAAACAACTAACCCCTGCTAATCTTAGCCATCTGCCAGCCTACCATACCTTACTGACTATGTCACTCTTAAGTCTGGAATTCAGAAGGGGAAGTTGTTCACCTTTCTCTGTGCTGATGAACCACATGAGTACAGTTCCCTCAAGATGGAACCACTGCAGTTAGAAATCCAAAGGCATTCTCTGCAGAAGCAGCACTTCTCAGGTGGATGAGGTACAGACTACCCTTTGAGTGTGGTACAAAAAGCAGCTTCAAGGATCCCTCAAAGAGACCAAGTGTTTGAATCAGCTGGTGTGGATCTCCAGGAGATGTCTGTCCAAGAAGATGCTGTTGGTGCACCCAACTCCACATAGGACCAGGAGTAATTAACTATCTCACCTAGAACCTGTCCCAGAGAAAAGAACCCAGTATCTTTCGGTGAATGTTGACCAAAACCAAAACACTTCCCTCCTTGACTCTTGGCTTTCATACCCCGTTTTGCGTATGATTTTTTTAAAGTATTTTCTGTTAGGACAAACAAAGGGCCAGTAAAAGACATTTTCACACAAAGACAGAGTTGTACCCTAGGAACAAGATTGAGACAAGTGTGAAAGTAAGTGGCCAGGTATACAGAACAGATTGGTGGTTCAAATGAATTTTGCCAAAGGATTTGCCTGGCATCTATTAGCTCTTGTACTGGGTTGGAGTGGTGGTAATATGAAAGGTACCCTGTTACTTCCTAAAAGTAAGAATCAAAACCACAATGAGGGACTTCCCTGGCCAGCCAGTGGTTAAGACTCCACGCGGGTTCAATCCCTTGTCAGGGAACTGAGATCCCGCATGCCGCATGGCGAGGCCAAAAAAAAAAGAAAAGAAAAGGAACCAAAACCACAATGAGATACCACTTCATATCCACTAGGATGGCTGTAATCAAAAAACAGAAAGTAACAAGCGTGATGAGGATGTGGAGAAATTGGAACCCTCATACACTGCTGGCGGGCATATAAAATGGTGCAGTGGCTGAGGAAAAAAAGGCAGTTTCTCAAAAAGTTAAACGTAGAATTACCATAGCAATTCCACTCCTAGGTATATGCCCCAAAAAGTTGAAAACAGGTACTCAAACAAATACTTGTACACATATGTTCACAGCAGTACCATTCACAATAGCTAAACAACAGAAACAAACCAAATATCTATCAACCAATAAATGGATAGACATATTGTGATATACACATACAATGGAATGCAACAGTATTCAGCCATAAAAAGGAATGAATATTGATACATGCTACAATGTTGATGAACTTCAAAAACATTGTGCCAAGTGAAAGAAACCAGTCACAAAAGGTCACATGTATGATTCCATTTATATGAAATATCCAGAAAAGGTAAATCCATAGAGATGGAGAGCAGAATCATAGTTGCCAGGGACTAAGGGGAGAAAGGAATGGGGAGTAACTACTTCATGGATATGGGATATTTCATTTGGGGGCGAGGAAAATGTTTTGGAACGAGATAAAAGTGTTGTTTGTACAATACTGTGAATGTGCTTAACGACACATAATTGTACACTTGAAAATGATTAATTTTATGTTATTTGAATTTCACCTCAGTTTAAAAAAAGAGAGGAAATATCAACAATTATAAAAATAGCGTAGATTTCAAACAGAAAAGAGCAAGTTTATACAATGGCCTTCAAAATGTAAAAATACCCAGAGTAGGGCTTCCCTGGTAGTGCAGTGGTTAAGAATCCGCCTGCCAATGCAGGGGACACAGGTTTGATCCCTGGTCCAGGAAGATCCCACATGCCGCGAAGCAACTAAGTCCGTGTGCCACAGCTACTGAGCCTGCGCTCTAGAGCCCGCGAGCCACAACTATTGAGCCCACATGCCACAACTACTGAAGCCCGTGTGCCTGGAGCCTGTGCTCCACAACAAGATAATCCACCACAATGAGAAGCCTGTGCACCGCAATGAAGACCCAACAAAGCCAAAAATAAATAAAATAAAATAAATTAAAAATAAAAAAAAGAAAATACCCAGAGTAAACTAGAGTTTGGACAGAAGAGGGAGCAAGAAACACACAGACATACAGAATTTACATGCAAGAAAAGTTCTGAAAATACAATGATTTTTTTTTTTTCCAGGATCATGTCACTACTCTCCTCCTTGGGTGAATTGTTATATTTTCTAAAAATAGAAGAGAATTTAAAAATAAATAAACTCTTCAATACCGAGAAAGAAATAGTGAACACTCATAGAATTTACAGCTTGAAGGGTTGACCTGAGAGATCATTCAGTCCAGCTGTCCTTATTTTACAAACGGGAAAGCAAGAGAGACTCAGAGAGACTGCCTAAATGCCTTTCCCAAGGTCGCACAGCAGAGCTGGCGATAGCAGCAGCCCAGGGTTGGTTGGAGACCATGCTTTCCAAGATAGAAGCTCCAATTATGTTCTCTGTGGTTTTATTTTTTTCTCTTGAATCACATATCTAAAATGCTTCCAGGCCTACAGCAAATCAGTGTCAGCCACCCCCTCCTCAGCTTTCCAGTATTCACATCCAAGGAAAATCAGGTTAAAATTAACATCGCTAGAGCAGCCTTACATGGAAAAGGCCCAAACATGCAGCCTAGCGTGTGTAAGATGCCAGCAGAGTACGCCAGCACACTCTGGCCTTATTCCTAGGGAGGGGATGGGGGATTAAGAGACTGTGTGTGTGCGCAGCCTACCTGTCAACTAGGGTCAACACATCCTTTGAGAGGCAGTCCAAAGGGCTTGAACTCCTCTCTCAGATCCTGTCATCCAGATCATTCCTTCCAGCCCCTGCCTTCTGCACTACAGGGCTGATTAAGCAATTTTCCCAAACAATGACCATTCTCTCCCAAGCCCAGCTGTCTAAATAACGTTGTTGTTTTTTTTTCCCAACTGCATATACGTCCTGGGACTTCTTTTGAACTTGCTGGTGCATTCCCTTCCTCCCCTCCCTACACCAGTTACCAGAATGGGTCACTTCTTTATGGGGCCTCCACAAAAAGCAGAGTCTGCAGTAAACAGATATTTTGACTCAAGGTTATAATGCAGATAAGGAACAGTCACAGCCAAAACAAAACTTGAAAGTTTCCTACCCCAAGAGGGCTACCACAAACTGGATACCAGCACCTCAAACACTGCTATTTAATTTGGCTAAAAGGGGCCATTTGTCTTCATTAACTTTTCAAACTTTTAGCTCCTGAAATAGTTTTCTTATTAAATGTAGATTTATGTCAGTGCCACGAGGAGCACCTAATCCAGCATAATGTCGTGCCAGAAACGCCTCTCTCCCCTAATATTTTTTTTTAATTATATTTATTTATTTATGGCTGTGTTGGGTCTTCGTTTCTGTGCGAGGGCTTTCTTTAGTTGTGGCAAGCGGGGACCACTCTTCATCGCGGTGCGCAGGCCTCTCACTATCGCGGCCTCTCTTGTTGCAGAGCACAGGCTCCATACGCGCAGGCTCAGTAATTGTGGCTCACGGGCCCAGCTGCTCCACGGCATGTGGGATCTTCCCGGACCAGGGCTCGAACCCATGTCTCCTGCATTAGCAGGCAGACTCTCAACCACTGCGCCACCAGGGAAGCCTTCCCCTAATTATTTAATTTCGAATAAAAGTGGGATTTTATTTGGGGATTAAGAGTGGGCTCTGGAATTAGAATATTCAGATTCAGATTTTGGCATCACTTATATCTATGTGGTCTTAGGCACCATACATAACCTCCTATGACCTCAGTTTGCTCATCTATAAAATGACATAACAATGAGCACCTACCTCTTAAAGCCACTTTGAGAAAATAAAAAGTTTGCAGCACATATATGAGTGTCTGGCACATTCTAAGAGCTCAGCAACTGTTATCTACTGTTATCCTTCCCTAGACGGGGCATGGTAATTACTCTTCAGTCATGGAGAAGAACCCGCCTGCAGCCAGGAGTACTCTCTCTACTGCTAATATTTTTGGGCAACTGATCTTCGGGAACAGTTCATACGCTAACCTGTCTGTCCCGAATTTCCACAGGCTCCAAAAAGATTCATGAGTTGGAGAGCCTGATCTACAGCCCTATGCAGATCTTATTCCCTTTCTAACATCCCAGAAAACCTCTGCTTGAATATCTCCAGCAAAAGGAAACTGCCCCTTGGCTGTCCATGTGACTTGTGGATGGCCTACTGTTTCTAATTTTGTCCTGTGGGTCCACCCAGCAGAAGGTACTTAGCCCTTCAAACATGTAACTACATTATCAAGTTTCTAGGCTGAATATCCCCATGTTCCTAAAGTGTTATCCCAGGGCCTGATTGATATAGTCCCTTCCACAGGAACTCCTGCTTGTTAATATGCTTCAGAGCCACCCAATTCCTGGAAGGGAGGCTGCCCAGCTCTAAGGTGAGGCCAGGTTGGGGACAGGATTGTAAAGAAAGCCAGGGGACCAGATCTTCTTCATCATTCTACCCACTAACGCCCACCCCCATCACTCTACGCTTCTGAGAATCTTCAGAGATATGGCATCAGCTTTTTTCAAACATTTCCTGAGTTGGATGAGACGTCAGTGATGTTGCAGTGGGGTACCCTAACTAAGCAATTTATCCTTTCCACGTAACTTTAGGAAGGGAGGAGAAAGGAAATAGAGAGCGTTCGGTGAATATTGTGTGTCAAGCTCCATGCTGAATTTTTTTTAATTGTATTTATTTTATTTATTTATTTATTTTTGGCTGCATTGGGTCTTCGTTGCTGCACATGGGCTTTCTCTAGTTGCAGTGAGCAGGGGCTACTCTTCGTTGTGGTGCACAGGTTTCTCTTGCGGTGGCTTCTCTTGTTGCAGAGCACGGGCTCTAGGTGCGTGGGCTTCAGTAGTTGTAGCACACGGGCTCAGTAGTTGTGGCTTGCTGGCTCTAGAGCGCAGGCTCAGTAGTTGTGGTGCACGGGCTTCACTGCTCCGCGGCATGTGGGATTTTCCCAGACCAGGGCTCAAACCCGCGTCCCCTGCATTGGCAGGTGGATTCTTAACCACTGCACCACCAGGGAAGCCCCATGCTGAATATTTTTCATATGTTACTTCATTTAAATAAACAACAAACATAAGGGGCATTCTAATTACATTCCCCATTTTAAAGATGAGGAAACCGAGACTCAGGAAAGTCTAAAGCTTGCCCTCAACCACAGAGTGCTTAAGCAAGGATATGAACTCAGGCCACCCAATATAAAGTCCCTTGTGCTTTCCTCTCTACCAGACCTGTCTTCCAGGGTTCACCTCAACTTGCTCAAGGACTCAGCTACTACACAAACTATTCACTTAACACTGAGCCTGCAATTGCTGGCCTTGACTGGGCTCCACCAAGCTACCATAGTACTGAAGTATCCCTCTCGACCAGGGCTCAGCAAAGCACAGCCTGTGGGCGAAACCTCACCATTGCCTCTTTTTGTAAATAAAGATTTATTGGAACATAGCCACGCCCATTTATTTTCATACTGTCTATGGCTGTTTTCACACTGCAATGGCAGAGTTGAATAGTTGAACAGAGATTGTATGGTCTGCAAAATCTAAAATATTAATGAGGTAGCCCTTTACAGACAAAGTTTGTCAACCCTGCCCCAGACCCACATTATATTGGCAAATATCTCATTAACCCATGGACAGTCGTAAAACCACAAGTGAGAGGAACAATGGAATCATAACCCTTTGTTATTTCTCTCATGGATCTTTCTTACATATATGTTTATATGTTGGTACTTTTTCCACATTAACCATAATCTACTTTTCTAGGATAGGCTACACCACCTCAGAACTATTGTAACACCTGTTTCAATCTCTGTTTTCATGTGGTAATTTCTCATTTGCCATAAGGGGTGGTGTGTGGACAGTGGTTTCTATTTTTCCAGCATCCAGGCAGTTACCTCTCCCACCGTGTGCAGCTTTGGTAGGACTTTCAGTCAAGGTGCCCTGTCCTCCTCTAACCAAAGACAGGCTTGAGACCCAAATGGCCCATTAGGACTCCTTTCCCACAATTTCACATCTGGAATATCATGACTCACGGACAGAAATTTAGCGAGAGTTGATTTGCACCTGCATTAGTGCCCTTCCAAGACTCTTCATTCCTGCTGCTCTGCAAATTGTCCTTTCCAAGCCTGGTTCTTCAGATGTAAATTCCTTTTTAAATTAAGTTGGCCAGATCAGTGTGTCACTTGTAACCAGACCCAGCTAATACAATAGGTCCATAAAAACCTGCAGGGTACGAGAATTTGTCTCTAAGGAATCTGATTCCTTCTGAACAAAATAGGACTAGGGGAGAAAGGTCTTGATTGAACCTATAAAACCTTAGAAGATATTTTTAATTCAATTATTGAATGCAGAAACATATAAAGGAATATGAACACCATTTCACAGATATTAAATTAGCCCCAATAGTTAACGTACAGTGATTTCCTATTGCTGATGTAATTTTAGTTCTTTAGGACTAGCAGCTGATTTCTTTGTGACAACATAGTACACCGTTAGTATTAAGCATCAGAGACTACCTCTCCATGGCTTCCACTTGGGGACATTTGCTCAGCTGTGATGGCAAAGGCACAGGTGAGGATTTTTAATGCCTTTAACATGTAACTGACAAGATAACAAAGCAGAGCTCACTACATCTGATTCTTGACATTCACACCAGAGGGTGTCTGGGGATGCTAGGAACCAGGATGACCCAGGAATTCAATGCAAACCAACACAAAGCAGGGGCACCCACAGCCTCTGGTCTCAACACCAAAAGGTCTGCCAGGCAGTGAGAAAACAGTAGGTCCCCAAAGGACAGAAGAAATGAAAATTTCCTCTGCAAAGGCAATTCCTGCATCACTTGAACTGTAGGGAAGAACTCTCAAGATCATTTAGCCCACCGACTCTCGGAGGAAGGAATCCCCTTCAGAAAAACCCCTGAAAAACAGGTGTCACTAGAGCCGTCCAGGTGAATACCATCAATGATGATGAACTCATTACCTTTAAGGCAGCTTGATTCATTTTTAGAAAGCACAAATTGTTAGAAACTTCTAACAACTCTGAATTGAATAAAACCACATACACAAAAAATGCTACCCCCTCTTCCTTGTGGCCATCCTTCACACCTACCTTGATCTTACTTTTCATGGCCCACTAAATCGTCTCAACTCCTAACCTAACACCACAGAAGCTCCAAATCATTTTTAATGTGGCATGCATTGAGTTTTTACTTTCCTACCTGTAGAGGTCAATCAGGTCCTGTCAGGAAAGGTATGGCATGCTCAAATTTAGTAACTTGAGGACAGTTTAACAAAGGGACCATTTACAAAAGTGTGAGCACAGGGTAGGGAAACTAAAAGGGATTGTACAATACCCCAGGGTATTACCACTCCAGGCTTGAACGAACAAGGAAAGCAGTTAGCAGAGCTGGATACAGGGCAAGCCAAGTAAAGAGGATTGCCTGGCAGGAGCTGTAACCTTCAGCTTCAGATGGCAGCCTCACAGGACAGGGGTTGGTGGAATAAATACCCCTCCCTCACTCTTCTCCTTGACTCCAATCTCCTGCCAGAGGTTTTCATTGGCTAAACGTAATTGGAAACTTGAGGGAAAGGGAGCGCATCAAAGCACTTTATACAAGTTAGATTCCTGGGGCACAGAGCAGAGCGGTGAGCAGGCCTGAGGGGCAAATGGAAAATATCTAGCACATAAGACATCCCATGTCTTGTCTGCCCAACATGCATTCACTTTTATTCTGGTAACAATACCTCAATTTTCTTCTAGGGAACTGCTTCCCACCCACTCTCCTGTCACATGATTTAAGCCCAGCTGATCGCACCTCTAACAGCAGGAGAGGTCATGTGACTCAGGACTCAGGCCTGTCCAATCAGCATCACAACCCTCTTATCATAGTGATTGACTCAGATAAACATTAACTCAATTAAGGACAATGTCAAGCAAACACTGTTCTTCTGCAGGAGAGGAATGTTCTCCTTTCCCCCAGATTGGTGGATATTAGCCCGGAGCTACTGGAAGCCACAGTGCCCCCCAAAAGAAGAGCCTGGATAAAGAGAAAGTTAACTCAGAGGAAGGCAGAGCCAAGAGAGAGAAAGACGCAGCCCTGATAACATTGTTTGAGTTCCTGAATCCAATTGTGCCTGAAATCTACCCTGACTATCCCAGCCTGAAATTTAAATGATATTGAAAAGAAAAGTTCCTATAGTATAAAGAGCACTATTGGGACATAAGTTCAAAGTCTGGCTCCATCACCTTCTAGCTAGGCAACATTGGGAAAACACTTAACTTTATGATCTTCAAGTTCCTTGACTTTAAAACAGGAAATTATAATGCCCTGCCACTCTCCTAGGCTTACTGTGAGTACTAAACAAGATCACAGATTTAAAGGTCCCTTGTAAACTGCACGGCACTGTACAAATGTCACAGATTCTTCTGCAGGTCACCCCCACCTTCAGATGTACCACACTCGGGACATTGGTAACGCAGTGTTCCACAGTCAGGGGCACACAACATTCTAAAATTACTTCCAAGGCTGAGTAATGACATATTGGAAAGCAGCTGTCAAGAGCGGTGGCAATCTCGACATTGCCAAATAGAAAAAAAAAAAAAAAAAGAAAGAAAGAAATGAACAGAATCGGCTTTATTTTAAAGAGACAGACTGGAATCAGCAACTAAGAAACAAAATAATGAGAAAAATTCCACTGAGTTAAAAACTATGTCTGAAACAATGTCAGGGCAGAGGAAGATGAGAAACAGGCAAACTGAAGAAAAATGGTCCATGCTCTGGGGTGCTGTGATTCAAGCTGCAATAGTCACAGCTGGGTAGCAACAGAGTCAAAATCAAAAACCATGGAACAGACAAGATGGAGTGCTTCCCTGAGGACAGAGAACTGTTGAAAGGAAAAGCCCATACGTTACAACTATAAAATACTGGGAAAGAATAAAGCCAGAGGCCAGCAAGTGGGGCAGTAAACCCAAGCTCAGAAAAACAGAAAGATATCAAAGGTCTCACAGCTGAAGCCAACCTAACGGTGAGCTGAGAGCACTTCACCAAGTGGCTAAACCCCATGTGGAAATTTCAAAACTGAACTGGGAAAAATCCAAAGCACAGCTAGGAAAATGTGTTACCGCAGAGGCAAAAGAGAAAAACACATGTGCAAAATGCTTCAATGTGCCCCTCAGTGCTCACCTCACAAACACAAATACCAGGCTTGGATAAAGCACTTGGCTTTTTGCTGGTCCAGCAACTCGATTCTACTGTAGACTAAAAGCAAAGAGCAGAGGAAAAATTAACTTGAATTTATAATCCATATGCCATGTGCGCCACAGTTTACCAATGGACTAGAAACTGCAAGTAGGGTTAAGTCCAAAGGAAAGTGAAATCTTCCTTGTCCAACTGAAGAAACACAAAGTGCTCAAAAGAAATGTATATTTCAAAAATGATTTTCAGCATCTGAGCAAAGGACTGTGCTAAGTGCTACATAGGACAGGAGATGAAAGCAACATAGTCCTTCCCCCCGCCCCACCCCACCCCACCCCCAAACAGCTAGTAATCCAATTGAGAAGGAAAATCCCACTAGACAAGACAGAATGTAGAATGGAACACAGCGGGTGGGACACACCAGACTTAGGCGGCTATAGAGCAGGTTTCTGCTCAGTGAAAATCATGAAAAAATAGACTCACATGACAATTTTCTTCCCTTGTTTAAGTGGGCGGAGGAAGTGAATAAATCAGCTTGAAAGCATTTGTTGATACTTTCCCCTCCCTCCCAACTACCCCTCCCCCAAACACAGCATCATCCAGTCCTGCCCCTTCCACATCCAGACTGTACCTCGAGTTCTTCTTCCCTCAATCCCTGTTGCTACTACCCTTGTTCAGGCCACCGTATTCTCTTGCCCGGACCACCCAGATTATCTGCTTATTCCCATTCGCTTTCCCTTATTATCAGTCTTCTACCCAGCATCCAGAGTAAGGTTTTTAAATGTAAACTAGAGCAAAACCCTTCCACGGCTGCCAAGACTACAATGAAATATCAACTCCTTCAAGACCCTGTACCTTCCAGCCTCTGACCACTCCTTCAGGCTCATTTCCTCACTCACTCCAGCTTCACTGACTGCTCAGTTCTCTGAATGCCCCACACTCTTTGCCACCAAAATACTTTAGCATATGCTGTTCGCTGTCTGTGATGCTGTTCCCTCCCACTCTTCTCCTCTTCTTTGCCTGGAAGTCTCAACTGAAAATTCACTCCCTCAGACAAGTCTTTCTGAGCTCCCACCATAAACTAGGTCTCAGAGCAGCCTGTACTTTTCTTTATCATAGTTGGTAATTATATATTTATTCTGTGTCTGACTCCTCACAATACTAAAAAGCAAGGAAATTTTCTTCTTGCTTCCCACTATACACCCAGGTCCTAGAATAGTTCGTGGCACCCAGCAGGGGATCAGAAAGTATTTGCTGAATGAAGATATACGCTCAGCACTAACATGGTGTACAAAAGTAGAAATTATGTCCTCTTTATTCAAAGTGCTTCCAATCTAATATACACAAAACAAATGGAAGCAGGAAAAAATAGAAGAAAATCACACGTACATCAGATTATATGGAAAGTGCCATAGAGGTGCATAGGAAGTCCATGTATCTTATAAAACAGAAAACACCAAATAAAGAAAAGGTATTCTTTTAGGTCATTTCTATCTTCAGGGGAATCCCCATGGAGTCATTGGTAACCACAATTTTCTGCAAAGGTAGAACCAAAAATAAAGAAAAACAAAACGCAAAATAAAACCCACCGACCTGTCCATAAATAGAGACCAAAGGATCTCGGCTTACTAACCCAGGATTGCAACAAACGGATGGCCAACTGTGCCAGCAGCACTGAAGCTGTGCTGGCCGCCAGTGCAGGTCCCACATTTGCACCACCTGAGCAGTAGAGAAATTAGAAGAAGAAATTAACGCCAAAATTGGTTCCACTTGGAGACATAGCACTGGAAAGCATCACACCCACACTTACAACAAGGAACAAGCTAGACAAACGGCAAATTAACAATTTTTCATGAACTAATCAGAAAGCTGAGGTCACAGAGCCAATAACCAACCCAGAATCTGAGGAAAAACAGGCATCCACAGGAAGAAACAGGACCCAGGCCTTTGCTTGGCTGGGACAAACCCCTCTGGACACCATATAAGCCATTAGGAAGAATTTAGCTAGAAATGTTTAACAAATGGCTGAAGGCCAATCGTAGGTTTGCTAAGGGCTGCAGTAATAGGAAAAGCTGGGTGAAGGGTATGTGGGAGCTTCCTGTACTATCTTTGCAACTCTTCTGTTAAGTCTAAAATTATTTAAAACAAAAACTGATGGGGGACTCATGAACACTACTGAGCATGGACAGAGGCAAACGGAAAAAATATCTCATGGGAGGTCTCCCATCCCAGGCATGCATGGTACTCTCAAAAGAATATCCACAAAGATGGCCTCACTCACCAAAAATATGAAAAAAAAAAAACCCAGGAATTCTAATGACTCAGCCCACAGACCCAACAACTAGAAGTTCTTCACCCCTGAAAAACTACAGATATATTTATTTTGCATTCCTAGAAATTATAATAGAGGTTCACATCACATTAATTGAAATAAATTCAGAAGGGAGGTATAGGATGCATGGAGCAATGGGACGCAAAAAACCAGAACACCCGTTGGTAAATTTAAGTAAGAACTGACTATAAAAATAATGAGGATGGGGGAAGGGGTATATGAGAACTCTCAATGCTTTCCACTCAATTTTGCCATGAACCTAAAACGGCTCTAAAAAATAGTCTACTTTTAAAAAAATACATAAATGATAACTTTTTTGTACTGAAAAACAAAATGGAATTAAAATACTAGATAAAAATAGCACAGAAGATGGAAAAGCCTCTCACAGCAGACCATGGGAGGAATATTTAAACGAAGTTAAAGCTTTCTAAAAATACTAATATTGTTCAGGAGGAAGACAGAAATATTGATTTACTATAGACTTTGTTAAAAAATATATGATTAAGTACTTCCGTTTAAAACTCAGGTTCAAGATGGCAACACACACACTGAATCTACAGATACAAATAGAACAACTTCCTCTGAAAAAACCTAAAAACTGAGCAACTTCTACACATGGGGCCAAGGAGAAGGCCCACAGCCAGCACGTGGGACACAGTCTCGGCATAAACGCCACCCCTACTCCTCCCCCCGCCCCCCCCCAGTCAGGAGGGAACTCAACACCCAGAGCGCCTCCGAGGAGCAGAGGATCTGAACCCCACACCAGGCACCCCAACTTCCAAGACCTGCACCCGAGAGGCGAGCCCCCAAAACATCTAGCTTTGAAAACCAAGGGGCTCTTATGCCCAAGACCCACAAGGCTGTAGCGACCTGAGAAACAGCTTTTCCGGGCCTGGCGCTGGGACTCACCTGCTCCAGGGCCCCGTGCGGAGCAGCCGCTGGGCGCCCAGACTTTGTGGTGGGGAGGCTCGTCTGCTTGTCCTGCAGCTTCGGCCTGAGGTCAGGCCTCCGAGTTGACACACATCTGGGGCCTTGCGGGGGTGCTGTCTGCCTGGGAGACTGGCGGGCGCTGTCTCCGGACCCGTCCTCCGCCTACCCCAGAAGGACTCCCATCTTAGCGCAGCCGGACTCCATCTTAGCGCCTCCCCCAAGGGAGCTCCTCCGCGCCTCCGCTGCCCAGGGCGGTCTTTGCAGCGGCGGCCAAAAGATACCCCTTGATCACCTGGCTCTGGGAGCAATTGCCCATTGGCCAGAAAAGAAGCCAAAGCTTAGAAAGGTACGAAGCCTGCCAGGTCTCAGAGTTCGTAATGGTGGACAGTGGTGGAAACTCGGGACGCCAGAGCTCAGGCTTCCCTAGGTGAACACTAGCTTTCTGCATTTGTCAGCTTGAGTGAAAGGCCCTGCCTGCTTTTTGCTTTGCAAACTTTCCTTCGTCTCTCAAGTTGCACCCCTTGAAGGAGTGTTACCTGGCCCCTCAGTCTGGGCTTCCACAGGACACAAGGCACACCTGAATCTTAGCCCTTTACCACACTGGATGTGTTACTTTACCTGATTCCCAATTAGACTGAAAGATCCCTGAGGGCAGAGGCTAATTCTTTTTTTTAAAATTTTTTCTGTGTCTGTTTTTAATTGATGTATAGTTGATTTATAAGTTTCAGGTGTACAACATAGTAATTCACAATTTTTAAAGGTTGTAATCCATTTATAGTTACTGCAAAATATTGGCTATATTCCCTGTGCTGTATAATATATTCTGTAGCTTATTTATTTTATAAAGAGTAGTTTGTACCTCTCAATCCTCTACCCTATCTTGTGCCTCCCCCCAACCCTCCCCCAACTGGTAACCACTAGTTTGTTCTCTGTGAGTCTGTTTTTTTAGACTCCACACATAAGTGATATCATACAGTATTTATCTTTCTCTGTCCAACTTATTCCACTAAGCGAGATACCCTCCAAGTCCATCGATGTTGTTGCAAATGGCAGAATTTCATTCTTTTTTATGGCTGAGTAATATTCCATTGTGTATATATACCACATCTTCTTTATCCATTCATCAGTTGATGGACACTTAGGTTGCTACCACCATATCTTGGCTATCGTAAACAATGCTGCTACGAATGTTGGGATGCATATGTCATTTTGAATTAATGTTTTTGTTTTCTTCAGATATATAACCAGGAGTGGAATTGCTAGGTCATATGGCAGTTCTATTTTTAGATTTTTGAGAAACTGCCATACTGTTTTCCACAGTGGCTGCACCAATTTACATTCCCACCAAAATTGTAGAAGAATTCCTGTTTCTCCACATTCTCACTAATATTTGTTATTTGTGGTCTTTTTGATGATAGCTATTCTGACAAGTGTGAGGTGATACCTCATTGTGATTTTGATTTGCATTTCTCTGATGATTAGTGATTTTGAGCATCTTTTCATGTGCCTGTTAGCCATCTGTATGTCTTCTTTAGAAAAATGTCTATTCAGTTCTTCTGCCCATTTTTTAATCAGGTTTTTTTTTTTTTTTTTGATATTGAGTTGTATGAGCTCTTAGTATATTTTGGATATTAACCCCTTAACGGTCATATCATTTGCAAATATTTACCTCCATGCAGTAGGTCGTCTTTTTGTTATGTTGATGGTTTCCTTTGCTGTGCAAAAGCTTTTAAGTTTAAGTAGGTCCCATTTGTTTATTTTTGCTTTTGTTTCCTTTGCCTTAGTCGACAGATCCAAAAAAATATTGCTACAATTTATGCAGAGGCTAATTCTTAATAGACTTTTTATTCCCGGGTCCTGGCACAGCTTGTTTGTGAATGAAAAAGAATTAGACACTCCTTATGAATCAACAGAAGATAACTATTTCTTAATAAGGCTCCGCACCCAATTTCAGTGTGGGTTTTTTCCCCACACCAAGCAGTTCTCCAACACCAGCTGGGTGTCCTACAATTTAAATCAGTCCTAACACTATCTACCTGGAGATAACATCAGATCCCACAAGTTAAGTGCTCAGTCCTACAAGAGTGCCCCCCCCCCAACTTCAGACACAAGTTCAGTTTGTCACTAGTGCTTCTGACAAACCAGCTATAAATTGGATGTTCCAATAACCCCCTCTCTGGGTTCAATTAATTTGCTGGAGCGGCTCACAGAATTCAGAGAAACGTTTTACTGACCAGATTACTGATTTATTATAAAAGGGTGTAACTCGGGAACAGCCAGATGGAAGAGATACATAGATAGGGCAAGGTATATGGAAAGGGCCTGGAGCTTCCATGCTCTCGCCAAGCACATCACTCTCCCCAGGTCTCCCCATGTTCACCAACCCAAAAGCACTCCGAACTCCACTCTTTTGGGTTTTTATGGAGGCTTCATCACATCGGCATGATTGATTAAATCATTGACAACAGATGATTCAACTCAGTCTCCAGACCCTTTCTCCTCCCAGGAGGTTGAAGGGCAGGACTGAAAGTTCCCACCCTCCATTCACACAGTTGCCTCCACTGGCAACCAGCCCCCAAACGTAGGAACTTTTCAAAAGCCGCCTCATTAACATAACAAAAGACACCTTTATTGCTCTCTTCACAGAAAATTACAAGGATTTTAGGAGCTCTGTGCCAGGAATGGGACAATGACCAAATATATATTTCTTATTATAAATCACATTATCACTTAATAGTTACCATTACCACAAACAACATAAATTAAATGTTCTTAAATCTTCATGGTCAAATTTTTAAAGCTGTTCTGAATTGCAGATCATTTGTAAATGAATTTCTTTTCAATTAAGAGGGTATTGACATTTCCTGAGCACTCTGCAAATTCTAAGAATGTGTGCAGTCACCATGGTTTTTTACCTGACTACAGTATGGCTTAATATTGTTTTCAAAAATTTATCTGTATGTGTCCTAGTTGCATTCATTGTGCTAACAGAAATACCCTCCATGAATTCTCTGTTTCCAAAGTTAATTTGGCAAACATCTGCTACAAGAAAATGGTCCAGATGGTTTTTGACATGTAGTGACAATAAATAAGTGGTCCTTTTCACATATTGCATGGTGTTTGCTGCAGTTTTCTATTAAAGGGATGTGGTTTTTAAAAGGGAAAAAAGACCACTTAATTTCATGGCCACCCAAGGCACATGGAAACATATGTGGCTCATGTGTCTAAATGCCAGACCACTCTTTATAGATTCAAATGGGGTCACATTGCCAGTAATATCTCATATGTTACTGACCCATGTCTCTTTCTGATAATTTAACATCACTTACCACATGCTTTACATGTATTAATCTTAATCTTTTCAACAACCCTATATAGTAAGTATTATCTCTATTTCCAGACATAGAAATAGTCCAGAATTATTAGTTAGGTGGTAGAGCACCTGACACCAGAGTCCATGTTCCTGCTGTCCACACACTCTCCACACCAGTGGTTTCTCCACTACCAGGTTTCATGCCCAGTGGACAAGGCCTTCTCTGTGCAAACTTGCACGAGGGCACCTTGTTATGCCTCTGAAGCCCATTGTCTGTCCCCTCCCATCAGACAGAGTGGCACATTTGTGCCCACCCTGCAAGCTCTCAGGCACAGAAGAACCATCCAGAAGTGCAGAGGATGCCTCTCTCACCCAATCCAGTGTCCCTCTTTTATATCCAAACAGCAGTTTACCATAGTATCTCTCAGAGCATCTTCTGAATCACTTTCATCTCTGCCTCAGATCCCTCTCGCCCTATGCCGGACCAGAGGACTAAATCTAAGACAGACACTGCAATTCCCCTTCCCAAGGAGCAAAGGTTTTTATCCAAAACCCAATAGCACCCTGATCACTGCACACTGAGCTGGGTTAAGAGGCAGGCGAGCACTGAGTTATCATAGGAAATGTAACCAGACAGAAAATGCTGTATTCATCGAAACTCCTTCCATGAAGAATGTGACATGTGGTTGAGAGGAATACGTTAAAAAGTCACTTGGAGATGGTAAGATCCCACAAGGGTGTGTAAAGGTGGTAGTTAAATGCCTGGTAAGGAGGGGCGGGGCGGGGGGGGGGCGGGTTTGTCTGGTTAGCCTCTGAGTTTGACTTGTTGGGGGAAGTGAACAAGTTTGGGACTAGAGGGGAAGTGTTCTTGACAAGGTCTAAGAGCTGAGGGGGATGGGTCTGCCTCTCCCACAAGGAGCGCTTAACCTTTCCCCAGCTGAACAGGAATTTGAAGAGGCACCATACTGAGAGCCTGAGAATGCCATACAAGCCTGCCCTATAGTTTCCAGCAGTAGGTATGGCCTGGGCTGCTGCTAAGATTCCTACCTTCCATATAACTATTTCTAGAAATTTTTAACTTTCTTAAATTTAACTAATTTTTTACTTTCAATATTTATAGCACCTGCTTTAAATAGAGCCCTAGGCTATTGTTGTGAGAACACAAGAAGAACATTAGCGTCTGGGAAGCTTTAAATGAAGGAACAAAACTATTACATACAAAACACTTAAACAACATAAGTGCTTAACTTAAGTAACATTAAATAACTTAAATAACACTAGTGAGCACTTAGTATATCTGACGCTGTGCTGAGTGCTTTATATGCACTACTTCATTTAATGCACACACGCGCGTGCGCGCACACACACAATACCTTGAGGTAGGTACTAGTATTATCTCCATCTTACAGGTGAGAAACCTAAGACTAAGAGATATTAAATAATTTGCCCAAGGTCCTCCAGCTAACAAAGGGCAGAGCCACTAGAAGTCAGTATGTGAAGGAGATCCACCAAAAGGTGTGGGCAGAACTCAATGGAAGGGATAAGAATAGAAGAGCTGTTGAAGAGGGTGAGAGAGTGAAAGAAAGCCAGGAAGACAAGACATGCAGTGGAAACAACTTGAGTAAGGGTGCAGATGTCAGAATAAAACTCCAGAATCCAAACTACGACCCGCAAGACAAATCCAGCCCACCATCTGTTTTTGTGCAGCTTAGTTTTGCAAATTAAGAATGGCTTTTGCCTTTTTAAGTGGTGAGAGGAGAGGGAGGATCAAAACAAGAATAATATTTGTGGCCCAAGAAATCATATGAAATTCAAATTTTAGTGTCCAAAAATTTTAGTGTCCAAAAGTTTTATGATACACAGCCACACCCATTCATTTATATATTGTCCATTGCCACTTCAAGCTACAATGGTAGTGTTGAGTAGTTGCAACAGAGAATGTGTCCCCAAAAAGCCGAAGACATTTATTTTATCACCCTTTGCAGAAAAAATTGGCTGACCCCAGGCTACAGCAGAGAGAGGTCCTTCTCAAATACCAGATAATGATGTTTTGCCAGTTTACAGGAGAACATAAAAAATAAGTATAGGGGCTTCCCTGGTGGCACAGTGATTAAGAATCTGCCTGCCAGGGGCTTCCCTGGTGGCGCAGTGGTTGAGAATCTGCCTGCCAATGCAGGGGACACGGGTTCGAGCCCTGGTCTGGGAAGATCCCACATGCCGCGGAGCAACTAGGCCCATGAGCCACAACTACTGAGCCTGCGCGACTGGAGCCTGTGCTCCGCAACAAGAGAGGCCGCGATAGTGAGAGGCCCGCGCACCGCGATGAAGAGTGGCCCCCGCTTGCCGCAGCTAGAGAGAGCCCTCGCACAGAGATGAAGACCCAACACAGCCAAAAATAAATATAAAAAATAAATAATAAATAAATTTAAAAAAAAAAGAATCTGCCTGCCAATGCAGGGGACACGGGTTCGAGCCCTGGTCTAGGAGGATCCTGCGTGCCGCGGAGCAACTGGGCCCGTGAGCCACAACTACTGAGCCTGCGCGTCTGGAGCCTGTGCTCCGCAACAAGAGAGGTCGCGATAGTGAGAGGCCCGCGCACCGCGATGAAGAGTGGCCCCCGCTTGCCGCAACTGGAGAAAGCCCTCGCACAGAAACGAAGACCCAATACAGCCAAAAACAAATATAAATAAATAAATAATTTTTTTTTTTTTTAAAGTATAATTAAGTGGATTTTTCGTAAAGTTAAACTTACTCAATTTAAAGAAGAGCCCTTTATCCTGAGGTGACATCCTTCCTACTTTTTGTTGGAGTGAAGTGACGTCCTTTCTGCTATTCAGTGATAATGAATGATGGTTTGGTTCTGTTTAATCTCCTTATCTACCCTGGTTAATGGGGATAGAAGAAGCAATGTCTTCTCTCCTCTCTCTTGCTCTTCCTTAGCTGCTTCTTTTGGCATCTATCTACTCCACCCACCCGCTCTCATTTTTCCCAGCTCCAACACTGTAGCTCTTCTGCAAAGTTAGTGACCTCAAAAAGAATTCACACTCCACAGAAATAGCAAAGGAGAGATATTACAGGTTACCTGCCATCTGTGTTTCAAGGTAGATGTCTAGTTCCATGTGACTGAGTCCCAAGCAGCTCCACTGCTTTACAAGCCAGTTTTTCTTCTCGGCAAAAGCAGCAGCTCCGCTATCTTATCATCAGAGCATAGAGCTCAGTACCTTTTCCGTGTCATAAGCACTCCATAAATGTCTGTGCCGAGTTTTTAGGAGTTGATTCTAAATGTACACATTATAGGCTACTTGAGTGACCTTGATGGGAATTTCTATCAAAGCAGACAAAGATTTCCTCCCAAAATCAAGCCAGAAATACATTCCTGCGCAAAATGATCACTCTTAAGTACATCTAATTTTTAAAAAATAAGTTGTAGCTTTTAAAAAACCTTTTTATTGGAGTATAATATACAAAGAAGTACACAGGTCACAAGAGTACAACTCAACAAATTTTCACAAATTGAACACACCCTTGGAACCAACATCCAGGACATTTCCAGCCCCTAGAATCCCTTTCTGCTCCATTCCAGTCACTGCCCCCAAAGGGCTGAAAAACCATCCTGACTGCTAACAGCATAGATCAGTTTTGCCTGTTTTTGTAATCTATGTATAGAGAGTCATACAGTATATACTCTCTTGGGGCGGGCTTCTTTCACTCCAGTGATGGGGGAGTTGTGGGTGGAGGTGAGGAAAGAAATGTTCTACCCCAACAGGAAGGAGTATTTTATCATTTACAATGTTTGAATGACAGCACATGGTGATAATAAAAAAGAAAAACTGATTTTTAGTCAGTTTTATTATTGTTTTTACATTCTCTACACACAATGCACATCGTTATTGCCTACACCTGGGGTGAACTGCTTCCACCACCAAGTTGTGCCAGTACACTACCACTTACAAACATGGTAAGTAATGTGTCACTTACCATTATATTTAGCAGATTCGTCTATGTGGTTGCACTAGATGTAGATCATTCATTTTCATTGCTGTGTAAGATATCATTGAGGGACTATACCGCAAATTCATTTATTCATCTATTTTTGATGGGCATTAGGTAATTTCTAGTTTGGGGCGACTATGAACAGTGCTGCTCTGAACATTTCTGTCTGTGTCTTTTGATGAACGTATGGAGGTACAATATTTCTGTTGCATAAATACTGAGGAGACTTTCTGGGGTCATAGGGTAGGCATGTGTTTACCTTTGATATGCTGCCAAAGAGTTTGCCAAATAGTTGTACCAACTTACACTCTCACCACCAATGTGTGGGCACCCCTGCTGTCCCGCATCCCTGTCAACACTTGGTATTTCCGTCTTTTCATTTTGGCCATTCTGGAAACTGTGTTGCATATACCCAAAATTATGAAATATTGGGAAATACCTGGAATATTGATTTCTTCAGAAGGGATCCTCAAGGGGAAGGAAAATATCAAATTCATTCAGGCATGAGAAAGCCTAAAAGATCAGCTCTAGATTATGTTAACGGAATATGACTATCAGAAATAGGGAGACCTATGTAAATAAGTGATGTTAATTTAACAAATATTTATTGAAGGTGTGCTGTTAGGGATTGAATTGAGTGCCCCCTCACCCCACCGAAATTTATGTATTGAAGCCCAAACCTACAATGTGATTATTTAGAGATAGGGCCTTTAAAAAGGCAATTAGGGTTAAATTAGGTCAGAATCCAGTAGGATTGGTGTCATTATAAGAAGACACACTAGAGCTTTCTCTCTCTACGCACACACAGAGGAAAGGCCATGTGAGGACACAGCAAGAAGGCAGCCAACCTCAAGCCAGAAAAAGAGGCTTCACCAAAAACCAACCTTGCTGGCACCTTGATCTTGAACTTCTAGCCTCCAAAACTATAAGAAAATAAATTTCTTTTGATTAAGCCACCCAGTCTGTGGTATCCTGTTATGGCCGCCCGAGCAAACACATACTCTACATCAAGCACTATGCTAGGGACTGGGATGTCATGGTGAACAACATTAAGCTCCTAAATTCGAGAAGCTTGGGCTAGCCATGATGCCACTGGGACATGTGAGAGTATGAACTTTTGCAAAAGTGTGTCATGGACTTCTAGTGTGGACAGAACAGTAGATGGAGGACCCCCTCCTATAATTTGCATTTGCTTCCATCAGTGCCGTCTCTCCTTTTATTTCCTACCTATAGTTTTTGAAGCCCAGAGGCTTAATTCTAAGACACATTGATCTATTCTACCCCAGGGAGTCACTGTGTTTCATTGTTGCTATGATGTGTATTTTTTCATATTTTATTATCACTGAATTGAGACATGGTTATTGTTGTGGAGTCTTACCAATTGATGTCAGTCTGGATTGAAGTCAAGTTTTTCTAGAGAGGATTTGAGTTTGCTTTTGCCAGTCATGTGGGTCCATACCAAACTGATACCACTTTAAATTCTCTCCTTGAAGTTTTTTTTTTTTTAACATCTTTATTGGAGTATAATTGGTTTACAGTGTTGTGTTAGTTTCTGCTGTATAACAAAGTGAATCAGCTATATGTATACATACATCCCCATATCCCCTCCCTCTTGCGTCTCCCTCCCACCCTCCCTATCCCACCCCTCTAGGTGGTCACAAAGCACCAAGCTGATCTCCCTGTGCTATGCAGCTGCTTCCCACTAGCTATCTACTGTACATTTGGTAGTGTATATATGTCCATGCCACTCTCTCACTTCCTCCCAGCTTACCCTTCCCCCCTCCCCACGTCCTCAAGTCCATTCTCTACATCTGCGTCTTTATTCCTGTCCTGCCCCTAGGTTCATTAGAACCATTTTTTTTTTAGATTCCATATATATGCGTTAGCATACGGTATTTGTTTTTCTCTTACTGACTTACTTCACTCTGTATGACAGACTCTAGGTCCATCCACCTCACTACAAATAACTCAATTTTGTTTCTTTTTATGGCTGAGTAATATTCCATTGTATATATGTGCCACATCTTCTTTATCCATTCATCTGTCGATGGACACTTAGGTTGCTTCCATGTCCTGGCTATTGTAAATAGTGCTGCAAAGAACGTTGTGGTACAGGACTCTTTTTGAGTTATGGGTCTTCGTTGCTGCACGCGGGCTTTCTCTAGTTGCGGCGAGCGGCAGCCACTCTTCGTTGCGGTGAGCAGGCTTCTCATTGCGGTGGCTTCTCTTTGTTGCGGAGCAGGGGCTCTAGGCTCACAGGCTTCAGTAGTTGTGGCACGCGGGCTCAGTAGTTGTGGCTCGTGGGCTCTAGAGTGCAGGCTCAGTAGTTGTGGCACATGGGCTTAGTTGCTCCGCGGCATGTGGGATCTTCCCAGACCAGGGCTCGAACCCGTGTCCCCTGAATTAGCAGGTGGATCCTTAACCACTGCGCCACCAGGGAAGTCCTCCTTGAAGTTTTCTGACCCATATTGGTAAAGCCAATTTAGACCACAAACCAAAATGAGAACCTGTCTGCAGTTCCAATTTTCAGGGGAAATTTAGTTTTCCTCCTTCCACCCAGGGCCAGGTTTAAATATCTAAGGTTTCTGCGTAATCTCTGCTTAGAAGGTTTCTTTTCCATGAGGATGCAGCCTTTTGGACTTTCTGACTTTTTCTGTTGAAGGAGGTGACCCCTCCCCTTAGAGACTCTCCATCTTGGGTTTTTTTCTCTTTCTTTAGAGTACATAAAACAGTACCTTTGGGCTTCCCTGGTGGTGCAGTGGTTGAGAATCTGCCTGCCAATGCAGGGAACAGGGGTTCGAGCTCTGGTCTGGGAAGATCCCACGTGCCGCGGAGCGGCTGGGCCCGTGAGCCACAATTGCTGAGCCTGCACGTCTGGAGCTTGTGCTCCGCGGCAAGAGAGGCCGCGATAGTGAGAGGCCCGCGCACCGCGATGAAAAGTGGCCCACACTTGCCGCAACTAGAGAAAGCCCTCGCACGGAAACGAAGACCCAAAACAGCCATTAAAAAAAAAAAAAAAAAAAATTAATTAATGAAAAAAAACAAAAAACAGTACCTTTCACAACAGAGGGGATTCAATAGAAATAAAACTCTGTCCTCTGATTCCTCCAGTGTTTTATTACATTGTGTGGTACCTATCTGTTAACATACCTCTCCTATCACTAGTCTCTCAGCCTGTGAGGATGAAAATGAAACTGGAGAAACATCTGACTCAGCTCTGTACATGCAGATCCTAGCAATGTTCCTAGAACAAACTGGCAACTTAAAATGTGCATTGAAGAAATGAACAAGTAAGATCTTGAACAAGTAAATGCATAACCCATAGGTCAATCCTTTCCATCAATCTTTAGTGCAACTGAGACAATAGTGGTGAGATAGTCTTAAATCTATAGGTATTAGAATTGGCATTTAAAAACGTGTTTTATAAAAATACTTTGTTGATACATTAAATATTCACAACATACTGCTAAGGAAAACATAGGTCAAAACAGTAGGTATTGTATATATCACTTTTAAATGATTTCTATATATAATAATATACCAAAATATTAATAGCTAATTGTAAATCATAGATTTCTAGATAACTTTTTCTTATTTCTGCTTTCCCAGACTTTCTAAAATTTCCTCAATGGCTATATAATAACACACATATGCACATGATACATATTGGGTTTTTTCTTAAATAAGTCTGAAGGGCTTCCTTTGTGGCGCAGTAGTTAAGAATCCACATGCCAATGCAGGGGACACAGGTTCAAGCCCTGGTCTGGGAAGATCCCACATGCTGCAGAGCAACTAAGCCCGTGCACCACAACTACTGAGCCTGAGCTCTAGAACCCATGAGGCACAACTACTGAGCCCGCATGCCACAACTACTAAAGCCCGCATGCCTAGGGCCTGTGCTCCGCAACAAGAGAAGCCACCACAATGAGAAGCCCTCACACCGCAACAAAGAGTAGCCCTGCTTACCTCAACTGGAGAAAGCCTGCACGCAGCAACGAAGACACAAAGCAGCCAAAAATAAATAAATAAATTTGTTTAAAAAATAAATTTATTTTAAAAATAAATAAATAAAAATAAGTCTGAAAAAATGAGATAGGAATTTTGTGTTGTTTCCATCCTCTGAAAGGAAAATTGTTACTTTCCTTAATGAAATAGAACTTGGATGCCCCAATATTGGCAATGGAGAGAGACTCTTAAAATGGGAAGAGACAGCTAGATTGTGTTCCCAGCCAGTCAGTGTCAAATAAGAAGCAGCAAAAATGTGTCAGAATCTTCACACTGGTAAGTGTAATTTGAAAGTTTGTGTCATATTATAGTGTAATATTATATTGGGTGGGAGAACACATGATTTGTTTTCATAAATAATAAAAACTACAGAAAAACACTGACCACATCTTCTTATCTGATGGAACTTGAATTTTGACAGGTTAAGAAAGTCGATACGAGTTTCCCAAGATTCACCTTCCCCTTGGAGATCTCTCAGTAATTACTGCAGGTACTACCATCATGTCCTGAGCCACTCCTTAAACACTGGAGCCCAAATATGGACACATATCACTTTCATGGGCATCAACAAGCTTGGACCACGAAAACAAAACTTAACTAATGACAAAAGGATAACAAAATGGAATTACTCATGGAGCTTAATTAAAGCTTTATAATCAGCTTACATTAGGTAAGCATTGCTGGGACTTTCCTGCTGGCGCAGTGGTTAAGAATCTGCCTGCCAATGCAGGGGACACGGGTTTGAGCCCTGGCCTGGGAAGATCCCACGTGCCGCAGACCAACTAAGCCTGTGCGCCACAACTACTGAAGCCCAAGCACCTAGAGCCCGTGCTCCACAACAAGAGAAGCCACCACAGTGAGAGGCCTGCACACCGCAACGAAGAGTAGCCCCTGCTCGCCGCAACTAGAGAAAGCCCACGTGCAGCAACAAAGACCCAACACAGCCAAAAATAAATAAATAAAATTTTAAAAACAAAGCAAAACAAAATAAGCATTGCTTTCTATAAATCACAGATACCATCTCATCCTGAGAGTAGGCGAGATGTTTTATTCAGAAGTATACACATGCCTCAAAATGTGCCCACAAACCAAAATTCCAGAGCCATGAAAAATATGCAAAGAAAGGTAGCCAAATATTCTATAATCCAAATGTAGATGGGATCCAAAACAAATTAATATCTGAAAGAATCTGACAAAATTTGAAAATAAGTATATTTAGTAATTCACTGAGGAATAAATTTCATCTTATGAGCAAGAATTTGTGAAGCAAAAACAAAAAAAAAAAAAGGAAAAGCAAAATGAAAGAAAAGTTACATAAGAATCCATTTAAAATCTTAGATGAAAAAAAAAAAATCTTAGAAGCAAAAATAGAGTCATTGAAATTAAAAATGCAGTAATCAGGAAAACTAGTCCAGACACACTAAACAAAAAAAATTAGTAAATTGGAAGATACAGTGAAAAACTTATCCAAAACACAGCACAGAGAGACAAAGATATTAAAGTTATGAATTTTATGTAGTTAAGAGAAATGAGAGGTAAACTGAAGGACTTTGACATATGTAAGATAGGAGCTTCACTAGGAAAAATTGGCGGTTATTTAAGAGAAGCAATATTTAACCAGGTAATAGGTGAAATTTTTCCAAAACTGAAGAAAGATATCAGTCATCAAAATAAAACTTTAATCCAAATACCAAGCAGGATAAACAAAGATAAACCTATACCAAGACGTATTACAATTTAGCTAGAAACATCAAGGATAAAGAGAAAAATATTAAAAGCCTCTAAAATTTTCCATAAGGGAATGACAACTAGCCTAATTTTTTATCAGCAATAGATATTGCTCTAGAAATCTATATCTGGGTAAAATATCATACAAGAGTAAGGGCAAGGGCTTCCCTGGTGGCGCAGTGGTTAAGAATCCGCCTGCCAGTGCAGGGGACACGGGTTTGAGCCCTGGTCCGGGAGGATCCCACATGCCGCGGAGCAACTAAGCCCGTGGGCCACAACTACTGAAGCCTGCACTCTAGAGCTTGTGCTCCACAACAAAGAGAAGCCACTGCCAAGTGAAGCCCGCGCATGGCAACAAAGAGTAGCCCCCGCTCACCGCAACTAAAAGAAAGCCCGCGCACAGCAACGAGGGCCCAACACAGCCAAAAATAAAATAAGTAAATAAATTAATTTATATTTTAAAAAAGAAAGAGTAAGGGTAAAATAAAAACTTTCAGAAAAATGCTAAGAGTTTAATAGCCACAGGATCTCATGAAAACAATAATTAAAGAGTAAATTTTAGTAAGAATAAAACTGAAGAGGAATGAAAGTAGAGAATTAAGAAAAAGCAATAAGCAGAAAAATTATAAAATGACACTTATGAACATGACAATAATATCTCATTTCTGTGTTAAAAAAAGGAACAAATAACACACTTGCAACAATAACAAGATGGGGTGGTGTTGATTAATATGTGGCTAGGGCTTCCTTGGTGGTGCAGTGGTTGAGAATCTGCCTGCCAATGCAGGGGACACGGGTTCGAGCCCTGGTCTGGGAAGATCCCACATGCCGCAGAGCAACTAGGCCCGTGAGCCACAATTGCTGAGCCTGCGTGTCTGGAGCCTGTGCTCCGCAACAAGAGAGGCCGCGATAGTGAGAGGCCCGTGCACCGCGATGAAAAGTGGCCCACACTTGCCGCAACTAGAGAAAGCCCTCGCACAGAAACGAAGACCCAACACAGCCATAAATAAATAAATAAATGAATAAATAAATAAATAAATAAATAAATAAAATTAAAAAAAAAAAGTTGAAGGATACAAGATCAATATTCAAAAATTAATTGTACTCTATACACTAGCAGTGAAAAATCTGAAACAAAATTTAAAAATAATTCCATTTGCAATAGCATGAAAAGAACAAAATACATAGGAATAAATTAAAATATATATATATATGTGGCTAAAATGTGTTAAGATCCATGTTATATTCAGGAAGGGGACAGAAATAGTGAATAACTTTATACCTGGTTAGAGAAGGAGACAATTAAATATATAAGCTTTTAAATTAATTATTAGTACTAAAATTAGAAAAAAGTCCATAGTTTATAAAACAACAAAGAGGGGAAAAAAGGAATATAAAAAGCTTTATTAATTCAATGTAATAATAATAGTAGAAAACACATATAGTTCTTACTATGTGTCAGACATTGTAACTGAGTAAAGGAGGGGGGAAAAAAGCAATAAAAGGGATACTATACAGAAAACACAAAATAATATGTTAGAAATGATTCTAAATTTATCCATAATCAAATTATAATAATAATTGTAATTACAAGTAATATATTATCCTATTTTTACAAATAGAAAAAAAATACTGTTATATGCTACTTATAAGAGACACATTTAAAACAAAACCAGGGACTTCCCAAGTGGTCCAGTGGTAAAGAATCCACCTTCAGGGGAGGAGGGTTCCATCCCTGGTTGGGGAACTACAATTCCACATGCCACAGGGCAACTAAGCTCACGCGCCTCAACTAGAGAGCCCATGTGCCACAAACTACAGAGCCCGCGCGCTCTGGAGCCTGCGCGCCACAACTAGAGAGAGAAGACCTTCACACCACAACTAGAGAGAAGCCCGAGCCCCGCAACTAGAGAGAAGTCCACGTGCCGCAACAAAGATACCTCAGGCCACAACTAAGACCCGACGCAGCCAAAAATAAAGTAAAATAAAAACAAAATCCCACTAAAAAGTTGAAAATGAAAGCCTGGAAAATATATGATGTGCAAATACTAATCAAAAGAAAGCTAGTATAGGGGCTTCCCTGGTGGCGCAATGGTTAAGAATCCGCCTGCCAGTGCAGGGGACACGGGTTCGAGCCCTGGTCCAGGAAGATCCCACATGCCGCGGAGCAACTAAGCCCATGCACCACAACTACTGAGCCTGTGCTCTAGAGCCTGTGAGACACAACTACTGAAGCCCGCGTGCCTGGAGCCCGTGCTCCATAACAAGAGAAGCCACCACAATGAGGAAGCCTGCGCACCGCAACAAAGAGCAGCCCCCACTTGACGCAACTAGAGAAAGCCCACGTGCAGCAACGAAGACCCAACGCAGCCAAAAATAAATAAATAAAATAAATACATTAAAAAAAAAAAAAAAAAGCTAGTATAGGGACTTCTGTGGTGGTCCAGTGGTTAAGACTCCATGCTCCCAATACAAGGGGCCCGGGTTCTATACCCAATCAGGGAATTAGATCCCCACAAGCCACAACTAAAAGGTCCCCGCACGTGGCAACAAAAATCCTGCATGCCGCAACTAAGACCCAGCACAGCCAAATAAATAAATAAATAATTTTTTTAAAAAGCAAACAAACAAACAAAAAAACAACTAATACTAAACTTTCTTTGGGTTATTTGTATGGAAATATGTTAATATAAATGTTTCAGACATTACATGAAATTTCTAAAAATCTTATATGTTCTGGTATAATGTTATAAGTCATAATTCTAGTTATTACTTTAAAATGTATATCTCAGAAATAACTAAATTTCCTTGTCAATTGCATTATTATGAACTTTCATCAAATCTTTAACCGTGGTCATTTTTAAGTCTTTTGTCATTTACAGACAGTTCTGGGTGTACTCCGATGCTTTTGCAAAAATGTTCCTGTAAAAGTGTTTCATCTTCAAGGAATCCATGGAAAAGACTCTGACAAGTACAGGTTTCTGGTAACTGACTGTACTGCTGAACTGAATGAATAAGCATTTTCAGAACTCTAATGGAAAACTGATGAATTCATAAAAGTGCTAACAAAAGATCAATATGAAAAAAAAAATTAATTACATGGGACTGAGTGAACTGATGAGGATGAGTATAATTTTTGTGACTTTCTGTTTGAATAATAATAAAAAAAAATTCCACAAGGACTCAGAGGCAAAAGATACACAAATCAATTTTCACTGCAAAGTAAAGGAGCTGTTACATTGGAGGATTACAGGACTGAACGTCAATATTATGACACAGTATGACTGTGTTTCGTGTTTGGTAATTGCAATCATTGTTGCTTTTGTTGTAGTCATCCATTTACAATGCTTGGTGTCAGTTTATTTATCTCTCGTAAAAATAAAATACAGTGTGTGTGTGTGAAAAAAAAAAGGTTACTAGGCTTTTAGTCATTTTTAAATTGACTCATTTTACAAAAAGATGTCTGCCTCTCAGTTACACCATCAGGGTTATAGGGACAGCTTTTTTTGGTCTTTTTCTTTTAACTGTATAGTTCATCAATTATCTGAAGTGTGTTAAATAGTGCCTGGAACACTGAAGGTGCTCAATAAATGATAAATGAATGTATGAATAAATGAATATACTTACAATATGTCTTACTGATTGGTGAAGCAAACAACAAAATGTGTTTATGATTCTAGATTGTATGCAGGCTGGATTGTACTGTGCACAGGAAAAGGAAGAGTCTCTTTACACTCACTTTAATAGCAAGCATTAATCACCAATACAATCTACACATAATAAAGTTTTGTAGTAGTTGGCAATACATTAAAATATTTATTATAATACAAAAAAAAAGAAAACTTGTATAGCAAAATTAATATCAAATGGATTTTAAGAAATATATTAATAGGAATTATGAAGGAAACACACAGACTTAGAGGGAAAATCCTTTAAGAAAGCACAATAATCATAAATGTATATATAGCCTTTAAATATATAAAAGGAGAAATTTACAGTTTCACAGTTGATTTGGGATTTTACCTCAAGCAGACAAATAAACGAGAAAAGATATAGACTATTTTAGCAACAAATACATATATATACTGAGACTGAGTGTTCAATCTCATGGTATTTTATCCCCTAACAGCCCTGGAGATTACACCATTAATGTAGCTCAACCCTTACAAAAAAGTGATGAGCTTGGAAATGCATATACAACCCTAATGTCTGAACTCTATGTTTATAATTTCCAGTTATGCCATAGATCCTGGGGGTTTCGAGTTAACATAAGGGCTTCCTCACATGGTATAGGGGTTTTCCAGCTTAAGGGCTTTCTGAGTGGCCTTGTGATGACCTATCCCAAACGACATAAAAGAAGACTAGAAAAAAGAACATAGGAAAAATGCTCAGTCACACTAACAATCATGAAAGTGCATATATAATTTATAAGATAACTAGCAAAAATTACTTAATCCATAAATACCAAATGTTGCTTAGGATTTGGATTTGCTGATGGTAGCAGAAAATAACATGAGTGAGAAATCGGGCAGCATCTAGTAAAGATCTAAATGATGCATATCCTTCAAGCTGGCAATACCTATATAGTTCTTTTAGGTATATATACTATAATATGTAAGGAGGCAAGTATAAGGATGATGATTGCAGCAATAGCAAAAGAAAAGAAAATCACTTAAATGTCCAATAGAGGAAATTTTAAAATAAAGTATATTATATTCAAACATGAAATATTATAAAGTGGCTAAAAGGAAAATTAGAATTTCAGGTATCAACATGAATAAATCTCAAAAAACACATTGAACAATGTTAAGTTGCAGAACGATGTGTATGCTAAAATACCACTTCTACAAAGCTTGAAAAAATACTCTATATTCTTTATGGATACATACATATATGGTAATAGTATTGCTATGATCTGAAAGTCTATGTCCCTCTAAAATTCATATGTTGAAATCTTAATGCTCAATGCAATGATATTAGGAGGTGGGGCCTTTGGGGGGTGATTAGGTCATGAGGGTGGAGCCCTCATGAATTAGCTTAATGCCTTTATAAGGGGACAAGAGAGCTCCTTTGTCCCCTTCCACTATAGGAGGGTAACAAGTCTGCAACCCTGAAGAGGGCCCTCACTTGACCATGCTGGCACTTTGATCTCAGTCTACCAGCCTCCAGAACTGTGGGTAACAAATTTCTGTTGTTAAAAAGTCACCCAGTCTGTGGTATTTTGTTATAGCAACCTGAGTGGGCCAAGAGAAGCATTAAACACTCACGGCATTGAAAAACACAAAATTCAGGACGATGATTACCCTCTAGGTGGGCAAGGAGGGGACTGGATTTGAGGACAAGTACACAGGGAACTTCAACTAAATCCATAAATTTCTACATTTTTTAACCTGAGTGAAATTTAATAGGATGTTAAAAGGGGTTTTCTTAATATCTTTGAAATTCAGCTAAGGCCCTAAAGCCAAAGAAACTTACTAGACACATTCTGCAGAATTTTATAACAAATGACCTTCAAATATCTTAATCCCCATCTGTCATCTCCAGTCATTTTAAAAGGCTATACATTCACTGATGCTTTGAACAGGGCACTTTGAAGGGGATCTTTAGGAGGAGAAAGGCTTTGGCTCCCCTACACCCCACTGTGGTGAGGTGCTCCCCCCGCCCCACTGCCAAGCCAAGTGAGGGGCCCCAAGCAAATCAGTTACAGAGACTAGAAGTACCTACAAGAGAGGAGACTGGTGTCTATTTCCCGGCTAGATGTTTACAGAGCCCTGACATTGCAGGTCCTGGTGCTGCTTCAAGACCAGCGAGAGCAAGAGTTCTCAGGAGAGCCGATGAGCACCAGCAGACATTTGTTGGCATCTGTGCCTGGGCTCTTATGCCCATCTGGAGAATTGCAAAGGCAGGACACTGGCTGGGGCAACACACGGTTACAGGGTGGGGAGAGAGGGCTGATTAGATGGGCAAACTTTTTGCCGGAAAAGGATGCATGTTTTCCCATTGACCAAAAGGCCCTGCAAGGAGTAGCTAGGCATGAGTCATCTTGTAGAAACTCTGCGGCCCAAGAGTGCAGCTTCCTGAGGCAAGGGGTCCCCAGCAGGAAGAGGCTTTAGCCCCAGAGATGTGGGGCAGAGGCTGAGAGTGAATTTCAAGAAGCCAACTGAAGAATATCTGGAACAGTATGAAGCCCCATTCATGGGTTCTCCAAGCAAACTACACCCACACCTGAATGCTTAGATTAATGGAGGCGATGAGGTCCAGCCAGCAGTAGGCAAGAGAGGGCTATACACAACACCAGCTAAGTACAAAGATTGTTTTGCTCCTCTTTAATCTGTATGCTGGGCCCCATGCTAGAGCAATCAGAAAGCAGGAGAGAGGCGAGAACCAGTCAGAAAAATCACTCAAAGGAAAGCCATGATCTCCTACCTCACAGAGGCAGCAGTAAGAAGAGTTAAAAAATATTCCATTTGAGCTGCACATGATATCGGACTAAGCTTTTGCATGTCCAAAAACGGGACTCCTCTTACAGCTAAATGTTAGCGGAGAGCTATGGGATCTATCAGAAATGTCAGTCACGGCAAGAAAGGGAGATTTAGCAGGGTGTCATTGAAAGCCATTGTGAGAGAAAAAGTTTGTTTCTCATTTCTGTCTCCTAGAGTTTAGCCCTGGGCTGAACTCATTCCACGAGGCAGTTATACAAACAGGGCAAAATGTTACTGTTTATTAAAGCTTGATGATGGTTTGGTCCGTAGCAGCCTTCAAGATGGCCCCAGTCATCAACGGTGACTGCCTCCCACTATTCACACCCTTTCGTAGTCCCCTGCCACAGGGTACCAAGGCTGGTTTGTGTGACCAATAACATCTGGTAGAAGTTAAAGTTACTTCTGAGATTAGGTTCTAAAAAAAGACCGTGGCTTCCCTCCCTCTTCCTCCCTCCCACCCTCCCTCCCATCTCCCCCTCCCCCAGCCCTTGCTCTGGGAGAAGCAAGTCCTATGAAGAGTTCTACTTGTAGAAGAACTGAGCCTCTGGCCAAGAGCCAGCCAGAAACTGAAACCTGCCAACAACATGAGTGAGCTGGGAAGCAGATTTTCCAGCCCCAGCTGGGCTTGAGATTTCTGCAACCCCAGACTGCAGTTTGTCTACACTTCCTAAGAGACCCTGAACCACCCAGGTAAGCCACTCCCTGACTCCTGATCCGCATAAACTCTGTGAGATAACAGATGTTTGCTGTTTAAGCTACTACATTTTGAGGCAACTTGTTATACAGCAATAGATAATTAATACAGTGGGTTCATAAATTTTTATTCCTTATGTTCTTCTGAATGTCTAAAACATTTCTTAACAATTTAAATATATACCATGGAGATTTTCCCCATGTTTAGCATCTTGAAGCTAAAGTAAAGGAATCTTTTAGGGCTGAGCACATTCAAAGTATTTAGACACTGTCTCTAACTTGGATGAAAATTCTTATGGCTCCCCAAGAGCATTCTCAGAAAAGAAACCATGCTTTGGAAGTGAGAAATGTCATGAAATGAGTTACTCTGAAATCAGATTATTAAAATAGTCTACAGAATCAATGGTCGATGGTAAAGGAATCAAACAGTGCCACCTGGGAGTGCAGGTTAATATTTACATACATATAGAAGGAAGGTACCAAAGGAAGAGGGACAAAAAAAGCAACATTACTGCAATGTTCCTTACTGACACTAGATGGCAATAAAGTTTTATCGTGCAATTATATTTCAGTTACACTGTTTAACCAGGGTAAAAATACTTTTAATGTAACTCAAAAAGAAAAGGAAATTATTTCTTAATTATTACTCAGTTAATACTATTTTTGAATTATTATTTCCAAATGGGAATTAAAAGAATTACTTGTATTGATTTCTGACCTAAATCCATTTTTGAAAGCAGTTTAAACATATTTATTATTCACTTTATAAAAATAATAGCTTAATAATATTAATAATGGTACTATTAGCATTCATTCAGCTCTTCCTCAGCATACCTGAAATTTGGGATAATTTAGGCAGAATTTAGGCAGAACTGAATCATAGTTTACTTTTGAAAGATTGGTGCTTATAAATCAAACTAGGAAAGTTCTCCAATAATTAACACAATAACACATTTCTCATTCTTTTCCTTCAAATTATTACCTATTTTAAGAGACTGTGTAGCATAACAATTAAAAGCACAGACCCTGGAACCAGATTGTGTAGATTTAAATTCTAGCTCTACTTTGGATTGTATATCTCAGTATCTACCTCATAAATGAGTAACAAATGAATTAGTATACGTAAGGCACTAGGAATAATACTTGGCACTTAGAAATGCTATTTAAATATTAACTATTTTTATTATTCCACATAAGCTCCCTGTATCTGAGGTACAAAGTGCTATGGAAAGATAGAGTAAAAACTGAAGCATGAAATCTAGGTCAATTTCCCAATGTTACACAATTGACAGAATCAAAGTCCACAGATAAACTAGACCAACATTTGGAATTGCACTTTACTATTGACATAGAAGGTATGCTTCCAAAGAAAAGGAATAAACTAGGACTTAAAACATAAACCTTCTAAATCCTGAGCCAATGAACTTCCCACTGCACCATGACAAATAATTCTTATTTATGGACTGAAGAAATGACAGATGAAATTTTGAAATATTAACAGACACTTTCATCCACCTACATTATTATAGTTATAACCATCCTCCACCTCATGAGATGTTCTGCTTTAATTGCCTCAGAGAATGACACAGGAGAATCCAGAAAACAGAATATTTTAAAAACTTAGGCCAGGCATTAAGGCAAAAAGATTTAGAAGCGGACTTCCCTGGTGGCTCAGTGGTTAAGAATCCACCTGCCAATGCAGGGGACACGGGTTCAAGCCCTGGTCCAGGAAGATCCCACATGCCGCGGAGCAACTAAGCCCGTGTGCCACAACTACTGAGCCTGCACTCTAGAGCCCACGTGCCACAACTACTGAAGCCTGCATGCCACAACTACTGAAGCCCACACACCTAGAGCCCATGCTCCGCAACAAGAGAAGCCACTGCAATGAGAAGCCCGCGCACCGCAATGAAGAGTAGCCCCCACTCGCCACAACTAGAGAAAGCCCGCGTGCAGCAACAAAAAAAAGACCCAATGCAGCCAAAAATAAAAAATTAAAAGATTTAGAAGGAAACCTGACATATTAGGACAAAGCTTCCTGTGCTGTCAATACTCAAAAAGATTTGTCTGATGAGGAAGAATAGGGAGATTTGAAAGAAAAGCCAAGACAGTAGTGTGCCCCTGAGAAGGGACCCTGAGTCTGATCCTACTCCCATCCTAATCTGAGCCCTCTGTTTGAGGTCACAGGGAGGAATAATAAAATGCCTAGCTTTGTTTAAGGATTCTAGAGCAGAAGATTCTGCCCCCTCTCCATATGAAATCTGAGGGCTGTAGGACTCTAAATTCCTGTGTCTAGCATGTATAGGAGTAATGGAAAATCTGTATGCTATGTCTTGGCAGATGGTCCCATAAGAGTCCCACATAGTTCCCAAAGCTGCAGAGTGGTGTGGTGGCAGTAGAATGATGGCAGAAATATAAGACAAGCACAGAAGCAGAGTTTCTCATAGTGCAGCTGGTAAGGAAGCATTAGAATGTTAGCAACACAGAGAGAGCTACAAGAGCCAGTCATTGAGAAGCAGTAGACTGAAAGAGGCTTGGCCATCAGAAACAAGGGAGGACACAGCAGGAACTACCTTGGAAAATGGGTGTATATTCTGGAAAGTGGGTGTATTAAGATATTGGTTCAGCTGTTTTCACAGAGACTAAAATAACAGAGCCTTAAACAAGACGGAACACTCATTTTTGTCACATAGAAGTTCAAGGTAGTAGTAGTCTAGGGGGCTAGAGCTGGTCTGTGCTACCAGGTCATCAAAGAACCCAGGCTCCTTCTATCTTGTTGCTCTGCAACCCACCAGAATATTGCCCTTCTGCCATCACAGAAACAAAGCTGGCTCGCTATCACCATATCTTCATTCCATCCTGGGAGAAAGAGTAAAAGGGATGTGGAAAGCTGAGGGCCAGCAGATGCCATTTAAGGGCATGACTATACCTAGCTTTAGGAGAGCCTGGGAAATGCAGTCACTGCATGGGTAGCCATACCCAGATAAAAATAAGGTGGTTCTTTGACTAAAGAAACAGAAAATGGGTATCTGTGAATAAGTGGTGATCTCTGTCATGCTTAGTAGCTCTTGAAAGTTGGTGTGGGGTTCGGGGGGGGGCGGATATATTCAGAGGGCAAGATTATACACTTTCCAATGCCTTGATGCTACATGATCCCCTTGAATCTTAGATGCAGCCCTGGGCAGGTAAGGGAGGCCTGAAATTTAACAAAATTAAGTTTCTCCCACTCACTGAAATGGAGACATAAAATAGAAATTAAATTCAGCTATTGAAAAAAATGAAGAAAGTTACATTTTTATACACTTTAGTTTGTGGACTGACACAACAGCTACTCTTAATTCATATTACTTGAATATGCTTGGAAAACATAAAGCTACAGTTCTTTATAAAACCTTGACAAATTTTGATTTTGCAGTTATTGTGATATAGTAACAATTACAATGAAAACACTGTTATATGTTTTTAAATCTTCACTATTCAAAATAACTCTACCAAATTTATTTATTCATTTTATCTCCAAATTCCTACGCAGTTTATTCCTAAACTCCTTTCCACAGCTGGCTAAAACAGGTGTGGGCACATAATCAAAAGCAGTCATTTGTAGACTGGCCAGTGCATTTCAGATGGCTTTAAACAAAGGCTCTGCCCACAGAGACAATGATGATAAACAAGCCAGTCAGTTTGTCCCTTTTGGGCATCCAACCCAGAAATAGATTGGAGAGAGTATGATAGAGCTATTTAGAGAAGCAAAGAAGTCACAGAATCAGGCTATGAGCCAGCAGCAAAGGTCTTAAGGCACCATCAGTTAAATAGATGTGTGATGTGAAATAGAAATCACCATCAGTACTTGGGCTGCAGACTCACAAAACAACTGATGTGCTCCCCTACATCTTCTACCCTTTCTTGTAGTTAGGTTGGAGCCGTGTGTCTAGTTCTGGACAGTGAAAGGTGAGCAGAAGTGTCAGGAATCACTTCTAGGTCAAGAACGAATGGTAGGACCCAGGAGGGGTCCCTCCAGCTTTTCCATCCCTTGTACAATGACTTTGGAAGCCACATGTTAATATGGCAGCACCACAGGATGATGGGCCTGGGGCCTCTGAGTGGAAGGAAATCCCTGCTGACTACATCACTTTGTGTGTACAAGAAAGACATTTCTGTTGTGTAAAGCCCCTGAGACTTGAGAGTTGGTCTATTGTGGCAGCTAGTGGTTAGTTATCCAGACTAGCACAGCAACTAAATGTTACAGTGCTTCCCATACTATAATTATTGTAGTCACAATAATTACACAGTTGCAACTTGTTGTTAAAAAGAACCAGTAAGTCTGGAACAGTTGTTTACAGCTGGTGTTTGTCCTGACCATGGCAGAGTCCATTCTGATCATACCCATGCCATCTCATTTGGTAAATATTTCACATATTGCCCTCCTTATAGAGAAATCCTATTTACTTGTGTCCTTCTATTTATACTAAAAGTGAAAGCTTAAAAGTGTAAAATGTATTTGTAAATTATGTCAGGAGTTATAAATTAATGGATCAAATCCAAAAGACCTATTATATACATTAGACAAAAAGATAAAAAAGCTTAAATACAAGGGAAGAAAATGAGACAAACTCTAAAAGAAATGAGAAAAAATGAAGTCTTTAAGTTATTATAGGTTACTAAGACCAAGGGAAAAAAACTGAAAAGAGAATTATTATCTATCCATGAAAAAGGAAATATCTTTATATTTAGGTACCACTTCAGTTATTTTACTTGGTAAAGTTATGGCATTTCAAGAAAAGAAATAATTTTATCTTGTTTCCCAATAAATTACCTGTCTGAATGATACTTGCATATCAGTTGAATAAATTTAGAACAATTGAATGTATTTCATATACATTCCTGAAATTAAAATTTGCATTTCTTATACAGTTAAAATAGCAAAAGATGTAATCTAGCCACTTAAGTGAATGTTCTAAAGGATTAAATCCCATTTTCATTGATTCTCTCTCTCTCTCTGAAGATAAAAAGACTATGCATAATAGTTTATTTAGTATTAAGAGAACTAAACTTCTCTCGTTTACTTGTCTTTTCAGACTTATTGCAATTATTATAGTTTTATAGAACACATATGTATCCAAATGACAGAAAAATTGACTAAAATGCATATTGCCTTATATTATACAAATCTTAACATATTCAATTATATATTAAAATAGGTTCATTTAATATGCTAATAATAACATAAATGTCTGCCATGATTACAGAATGCAAAATACAATTCTGAAGTTTAAATATATACTCCATCATAGCATGATTTCCCCAAAGCCTAATAACATGAAATCAATTTTTTTTTTAATATGGAGGTAGATAGTAGAAATTATTTTTAACCACTAAAAAAACAGAATAATTAGCTCCCAGGCCAAGAATTGCTTGGGAACCTGAATATGGATAAAGTTGTCTTCCTGAAACTTACCCTCCAGTGGAACTTTACTATATTGAAAAGTATGATTGAACAACCTATTAAGGTTCTACCATTCAGATCTATAGTACTTTTCTGCAGCTTACAACTCACTTTTAAACACACAGCCTCTCTGAACAGTTCTGTGAGATAGAGAGCACAGAAATTCTTATCTTAAGGTCCATGAACCTGGCAAACTGACCCTCTTCAAGTTGAATTTACTCCACAGTCCTATTTGTCTATTTTGTGAGACTCACAAGATTTTTTTGAATTAGTTGCCAATATTTAAAAGTTTAGAACTTTCACATTAAATTAAAGAACTGGCTGCCCCAGTGGCTCACATTCCCAAGCGGCAATAATTGGTTTGAGGTGAGTCCCTTTTTTGAGGACTCTTTCTCTCCAATTCATGACAATCCCCACCACTCTCTATTACTCCCCAAACCTGAGAATACAGTGTCAGTTGCCATTTATCAAGTTCTTCTGGGTCTCCTTCTCTTATAACATGGCCTTTCTGGTGCCTGGGCCTGAGGGAAAAGGAGCCTGGTCACCTCAGTCACCCAAGAACCAGTGAGGATGCATTACTTATAGTTAAGGCTTGGGACCTTTGCTGGAAATCCATGCAGCGGAATTTGGAAATAACTTAGAAGGTTAAATATGAAAAAGATCTTTCCAGATCATGTCCAACTCTTCATTGTACAGAAGAGGAAACTGATGTCCCAGAAGACTAAGTGGCTTCTATCGTGTCATACAGTGAGCTTGCAGAAAAGCCCAGCCCAGAGCCCAGATCTCTTAACTCCAGGCTCCTTCCACTGGGAAAGAAAAGGAGAGGAGAGGGGAGGAGAGGGGAGGAGAAGGGAGGGGAGGGGAGGGGAGGGGAGGAAAAGAAGCAGGAAAAAGAAACAACTACTGTACAGAGGAAGGAGAGTAGGGACAAGATCTCCTTTCCCCCTCCCCCAGGCTGTGGCAATCAGCCAACTGCAGCTTGCTGCATATTTAATTTAAACCTTAGTCTGCCCTGGCAAGGACAAAGTACAATCTGTTTTATGTAAAAAGTCTTCCCTGAGGAAAGCCTCGGCCTCCAGCTGCGAAACTGATTGATGTTCTTCAAGCCCCCAGAAACCTCTGCTGGGATGCAAGGTTGTGGTTTCCAAAAGAAGAGTTTGTAAAAGGGAAGCACCGAAAACAAAATTTTTTTCGCTTTGTTGTGTTTCTCGCAATCTGGGAGAATTAGACTGAAACAGGGTGGGGAACATAAAAATAAAGACTCTGTTTTAAAAGCAGATTTCAGAGTTCCACAAGGGAGGGAAGGAGCTAGGGATGGCAGTGGGCTGGGGGGGCGGAGAAAGCAGCTTATTTGCATAGCAAGCACTCTGCTTTTACCTAGACTGCCCATTCTAATCACTAAAGATACCAAAATGTTGTAGAGACACTTTAGACACACTTGGCAGAAGACTGAAAGCGTGGATGTTTTTCTGTGGAGTGTTTGTGAAACGTTCTAATAGAGATTAAAATCCATCTTATTTTGAAAATGTGGTATTCCCGATTCTCTCTTTAGGAGACCCTGATCTGAAGTGACACTTCTTGTGAAACCAAGGCCAGTTATGAAATACAGTTTTTGAGTTGCCTTCTGAGTGTTGCTGGATTGGTCAGCATCAGGTGAATCTCCTGCCGGGTTTTTGCTCCATCCCTTGTGATGTCTACACTCACTTGGGGCCCAATGCACAGGCAGCAACACTGAAGTGTACCCCTGAGTCCCAGAGCGGGCAAAACCACTATAGGATTTCTTAGGCTGACCAAGGTTAACCCCGGAGGCCTGCCCTTCCCTCTGGGCCCTAGGACTGCCCGGGGCCGACTATGTGTCAGGCTGGGAGGAGGGCATGGATTGGGGTACACAGGCCTGCCTTCACCTTCTGGCTCAGGGGGCGGAACTTCAGCTTAGAGCCAGAACAAAGCCACAGCCAGGTCAGGGCTAAGGAGCTTGGGCCAGTCTTGGGATGGAGCCAGGACCCAGAAACCATTGCCATGAGCCACCAGCTGGCTCTGGTCCCAGGAACATGTGCAGCTGCCGTGCAGGCCAGATTGGGCCTGTAGACTGTCGCTGTGCCAACAGCTCCATTAGGCCTCCCAGTCTCTGCTCCCGGCAGGCTCACACCCAATGGCCTGTGTACTTTGGCATCAGCCTACCTTTAGGTGTGTCCTGAGGTGACTGAATAAACATTTAGAGAAGCCACATCACCTGCTAGTTCTTATCGCTCTGGACATTACATTGTTGTTCTAAAAATCTATAGAGGTCAAGGTGTATAGGTACAAACCTCTGAAGTTTGTTGGCCTGATGAAAATGAAAGTGCCAACGATTTTCCTTAACTCTGTGTGGTCTAATTTAAGTGCCTGTCATTAGTACTCTAACTAGAGCAACCCAGGCTCCATGACTGTGGAAATAGAAATCCCGCCCCCTATGTCCAAATGTTGGGGGCAAATCAATGAATGGCCACATTCACAGCTTCCTGATACCTTGGGCGTAAAGCTTCGGTAATAAAGTTAACATCAGTACAATCATATCAAGAAAAGGTCAAAAAAAGGAAATCTTTATTTTAAAAAATATTATACTGTTCCTTTTCTATACTAGATCATCTTCTGTATCAATGGCTATTCTCCAAGTCAACGGGTCCCACTGACCATCTGGGAACTTTTTCTGAAAGATTAAGCTTCATCTCTTCCTAATTTTGCTCCCTCCCAAACTTGTTTAGCCCTGTCCAGCTTGGTTACAAATTCCAGCATTTTAACCAGCTGCACCTGGTCCATCTTTAGATTCTCTTATCACCAGGGAAAAGCCTGTACAGCTTCTCAGTAAATTTTGGCCTTAAGGCAGCTTCCTAATGAGAATAAAGGGCAGCATCCCATAATCGGGCCAGCAGGATCAGTCCCATGGAGAGCAGCCCAATAGGGCTTAAGCTATAAAGACAAATAAGACAAGCTCTCAATGCTCAGGAAACTCATAATCTAAGGGCGGCCACTGCTATGTTGCTTAACAAGGTGATAAGCTACAGTGTGAACTGAGTGCTATGGGAACACAAAGGCAGCGATGATTAATTATACCGAGTATGGGGATTAAAGATCTGGGAATGTTTCCCAGAGAGAGTAGCAATTGAGCTGAAACTTAAAGGATGAACAAGCTTTGATGAGGAGGAAATTTAGTGGGCAGAGTGCACTGCAAGATGCATTCCAGGAAAAGGCATGATGCAGAAGTCTTCCCAGCACTGAGAAGTGGTGATATAGGAAATGTTTGGAGCGAAGAAGGTCGTCTGGTACAGTTGGAGTTGATGATATAACGTAGGGGTGACACAAAGACTGAAGAGTTAGGTTAGGCCAGATGGTGATTGTCTTGAAAAACAAACTCCTTGGACTTTACCCTGAAGGGACTAGTGAAGCATGTGAAGGATTTTGAATGACTGGCTAGGTCAGGAGTTAAGGTTAGTGTGTGTGACGAGCAAAATGGTCTAGAAATGACTCTGGGAGGTCACTCTAGGTAGCCTGGCCACACCAACTAGAGCAAGGGCCTCCCCCTTCTCCCCATGGTATGGGCTGCCCCAAACGCATTGGACTGGCGGCTTCTTCCCCACCCCCAGTCAGGGAAGCCACAGGCCCCCCTGCAGGCCTCTGATCTCCAGAGCTGCAAAACTGGCTTTCCTGGACAGCTGAAAATATCTAACACCTAACTCAGATTGCTTGGTGCCCCAGAATCTGTTTGTATCCCCACAGTGAGATAAGTTGTTCTCTCACTTTCTCTGTCTGGAAAGCAACAAGGAAGTACGGTCCTTTGCCTGGAACATAAACCTTAGTAGATGGAGGAGAGGCTGAGATCGCAGACTTCTGCTCTTCCTGTGGACACTTGCTCAGTAAATTTCTTCAAGAAAGCCTGTTTCTATATCCATACCATAGGGTGTTACAAAATGCTTTCTGACCTTGGTGCTTTCTGACCATGGTGAGCCATAAAGGCACCCACATTGCACCAAAATGGGACCTCCTAGGAATGGAATAAGACATTTCCCCATTGTCAGTTAAGATTCTACAAGTTGTAACAGAAAATCCAACTGAAATGGGCTTTAAAATTGAAGGGGATTTTTGATTCACATAACTCTTGGGGGTGGATATAGAGAAGCTAATCCAGGGTCTCAATGTGTTATCAGTGGCCTATTTCTTTCTGTCTCTGCTCTGCCTTCTCTAGTGTCAGCCTCATTCTAAGGTTGACTCCCTAACAGTTGTAGGAAGGCTGCCAGTCACAATCAAGTCTCAAATATTCACATCCCATGGTGAGAGGGGCTTGCAGATCAGCATTCCAAGCCAGTGTCCTGAAATTCATCTTAATTAGATAAACTCATGTCACATATTTATGCTCACATCAATTCATGTATTCATTTAACAAATATTTGTTGAGTATCTACTACTTGCCAGCCACTCTTCTAGATTCCAGGACATGGAAATAACACTGAATGACTGATTGACTTAAGCCCGTTGGTACCCACCACTAGAGCTGAGTATGTTCTGTTTCCCCCGAAGCACATGGACAGTATAGGGGTGGAAGTGAATGCTTGGATAAAGACCTCTGTGCTGTTAGGAAAGGGGTAGGAGAGAATGGATATGACTTAGGCAGCCAAAAACCTCTCGCTACTGAAAGTGTGGTCCATGGACTGGTATTACTGGTGTCACCTGGGAGCTTACTGTAAATGCAGAATCTCAGGTAGTACCCCAGTTCTGCTGGATCAGAATCTGCACTTTAACAAGGCCCCCAGGTGATCATATGAACATAAAACTCTGAGAAGCACTCATCTACAGGACAGGTAAAAACATTGTTATGATTGGGGCTGTAGGGGAAAGAAGTTGGAGAACAAACGAAATGGTCTCTGTAGCAGACACGAGTTGGGATGACTGCCAGCTCATAACAATTCTCCCTGTGAGAATTATACAGCTAGCTCCTCTGTTAGAGATGATTCATCCAAGGGGAGATACACCTGCCAAGGTGGGCCAATTAGTGGATCATTCTTCTGGGCATTTCAAACATGAACGGTGAGAACAGGATATAGAAGGCTGTTGGAGCAGAGTTGCAGGTTGACAGAGCCCTAGCATGTCCAGAAGTAACTCATCTGGGGACCCCCAAAATGCTCTGAGGCTTGGTTATTTGGCAACTCCTTTGATTCATCCATTTCCTAAAATATCCTCTTTTTAGCTTAAGTTAGCTAAAAGGGGTTTCTCTTGCTTCTCATAGAAACAACTTTAACTTATATTGCTTTGACTTTATCAGTATAGTTATCTACCAAGGATGAGAGTTTTTGTTCTGCCTTGAGGGAAAGGCCAAAGTCAATTCATTTCACCATATAGCGTCTGAGATGCGTAAGTTGCTTTTCTCTTTAGCTTCCAAACTTGACTCCTAACACAAGCTATGAACACTGAATTTCATTCACAATTGACATAAGCATAAAAAGCCATTTTTACAGTATTTTTTTAAAATTCTACATATTCTGAAAATGCTCATGGGTTCCATAACAAATGTCCAATTTTTGGTTTACTTTCTGTATATAAATGAATGTATCTTTCCAGAAAGATCAATCCATTGTCCTCTTTCATCTGACCATCTATTGTTAACTTTTTTCAGTTGCAGCTGCCTTTTATAAATATATCTACCAAATGATTGAATTGTTGTTACACCAATTTTTCTTCCTTTACATGCAAAATGTTTTTAATCAAATGTCGGCTAATAGCTAGGCTGTTTGGAAATTAACAATCCTAATAGATGAGAACAACAATATAGACATTTAAAGCTTAATTACTCCTTCAGGCTCATTGTGAGAAAATCAAGGCTTTTTTAATTTGACTGATGCTGTATTCCTTGGAATATTTCATCTTATTCTACAATATTCTCTTTTTCTTCTTTTTTTTACAAAAAAAAAAGCTAACCCTAATACAACAAAACAACGAGGAGGTCAAATCTTACAAGGAACAAACATGACATCACATAGGGAAGTGAGTCACTGTGCATCAGACTGGGAACTGAGTCAGGACTAAACTGACTCACATCTTTCTGGGCCAAGAACCAATTCTAGTTATATCATGTTGGAAAATGACTCATATATTACCTTTATTAGCTCCCCTCAACATCAAATCAACTGCAAATTGGAGTTGATCTTAAGAAACTCAAGTGGCCCTGTTTGAGCCATTGCTCTCTGCTGGTACACAGAGGGGTTTTGTGTATGAAACTAACTTCTTGTTTGGCTGCAGGAACTCATAAGCCTAGCCTCATCAACAGGGTGCTGCACTTATCTGAGCTGACCACATCTAAACATAATCTTTGTAGTCTGTATACAGTAAGGACATTTTTTGGATAATCTATTGGTGGACTGAAAATCTGTTATCATTCATGTTTTTTTTTTAATATTGTAGAAAATAATCTGAAAAAGCAACTATTTTGTCAGTAGAAAGTCAAAGTCCAGCACTAGCTAACAGCACTCTTTTCTGCCTTGTAGTTACCTCTGCAACTAAACTGAATACAACAGAAAGTTGCATTGATAAAGTATTCCAGTTAAAATTGGAAAGGAAGATAGGGAAAATTAGAGCTCCTAAATCACGAGACAATTCCCCAAGCATCTTAAATAAGTACCTTATGAACACCTGGAAGTCTACAATGAATTCTTTTTTGACGTATGCATTGTTTTTAGCAGAATCCTCTAACTGGCTAATATAGCCACAAACATACAGAAATTTCACATACACATTCGGAAGTTCTGACAACACTGCTGCCACTCTTCCATTTGACAATTGGCTAGGACAGAACATCAGCTGCCCCCTTTAGAGAGGACACAAAGTTCTCTCCAATAATCACCACTTCTCCACAGTCCCCACTATTCCCTTTTGTCTTAAACAGGTTCATTTTTCATTACTTGCTTAATCCCTGGTAGGCATTTGAGTTTGGAACCCCTGATAACTAGATTTCTAACTTTTTTTCTTACTTCTAAATATAATACAAAGAAATAGAACATTTTAAAAGAGTGTAAACATTAAGAACTTATTCACATTGCAGATTGGTCAACCTTAGTTTTGATTTTTCAATCAGATCTTTCTTTATTAAACATGTATTGAGCATCTTATTTCGGCAAGACAATGTGCTAGATGCTACACATAAAAGTATAAGATGCTGGCCTTGTCCTCAAATTGCTTGTGATGTAATTGGACAGGTCATAGAAGCATGTTCTTTATTTAAACTTCTATCTTTAAAAGCCTTAAAATGAGACTCAGAGACTATATAACTTAGCCAAAACCGCAGACACTAGAGCTTATCTTTCTGCATCTAGGGACCTTCACCTTTTCAATCAAAAACATTGCAATACCTAATATTTGAGTAGCACTATATTATGAGATGTAAAATTCTATAGGGCAAAGTCTTTATCCTCAAGAAATCTAGGGACTTCCATGGTGGTCCAGTGGTTAGGACTCTGTGCTCTCACTGCCAGGGCCCGGGTCTGATCCCTGGTTGGGGAACTAAGATCCCGCAAGCCATGTGGCACAGCCCAAAAAAAAAAAAAGGTAAAAAAAAAAGAAAGAAATCTACATTCTATTAGGATTGTAAAGACATTAACCAAATAATTCAAATATTTGGCAACATGTGGTGACACATGGAGGAAAAACCCACCATAGCAGTCAGAGATCACTTCCTGTGCAGATGTTCGCAGAAGGCCTGATCCCACCTCTGAAACTTGAGCAACTCTCCTGCAGACATTATCCTTGACTTAATAATTCTAACCCTAACCCAAGGCTGTGAGCCAGCTGAAGACAAGTTGAGGTTTTCCCCAGAAAACCTGCTTAATTCTGATTAGTGACCACAGGGAAAGTTTAAGCAAGGAAGTAGTGGCAGGGGTGGGAGGGAACAGAAAGGTAAATAGAAAGTCCCAAAGAGAAGGGAGCTTAAGCAGGTACTCTAAGAACCAGGCTCTAGATAACTTCCAGATTCCGTAGTCCCTGCCCCCTTGGATTCATAAACCTACACGAAGATTTTTGCCACTATTGGGGTACGAGAGAGCTCAGCTAGGGTCAGATGGTGACCTTCAGGAGGGCATCCTGAGCTTATTCACTATATGATCCTTTCTCCTCTCCCTTCCCTTTATGTTACCCAGCCCCTATCCTACTCTGATCTGTATTGCAGGCAAAGAGGGGTTGTTCTCCACAGTTTGCTTTCACTGAGCTCCCGTGTCACTGGCTGCCCTTAGTGACTGGCCAGTGGGAGGCACTGGCATGAGACCATGGAGGAGACGGGGAATGGGGGAAACCTGAGGCCGCACCTCCCTCCACCTTGGACAGCTTCTCAGGTGACTGATGGGTCTCCTCTCTGGCTTTAGCTCCTGTGGGACAGGGCTGTCATGCTTCCAGCCACTGCTAGGCGACCCTGGCTCCCAGGGCTTTACCTGTAACTCTGCCTCCTTCACTTCTGTCTCTGTTGATAAACCTGTTTTGCTCCCAGCTTCTCCTGTGTAAACAATTTCTGTATTGAATTTCTTCTCTTATAAATACTTAAAGTGGTTTCTGATTTCCTTGCCAGATCCTGACTGATACATATATATGTAAAGGATTGATACAGTAAGGTGGTAACTTGCCAAGTAGTGCAGTTACAATATTCAAGAGTAGAACACAATTCCTAAGACTTCCCTGCCCCCTCCCCAATAGGCAGGAATTGCATAAGTGACTGTTCAAAGAGAAGATCTATCTCACTGAGCTTCAGGAAAAACTGGGCCACCAGCTGAGTAGGAGCAATTGTAACATGAATCCATCGCCCTTACAGTGTATTATGAGCACCAAGCACTCCACAGTTCTCCTATCACTGGTTCATCATCCATGAGAAACCAAGGGTATGTAATGGGCATGCAGTTCAGCCCACAAACTTGGGTGTGCCAAGAGCTCTTGCAATTCTTGAGTTTATTTAAATTAACAGAAGATTTAAAGAGGTAGTGAGAGAAGATAAAAGCAGAAATGCTTCTTTTTTTAAAAAAAAAGAGGAAGACATAGATGAAAGTCAGAAAGAGAAGGGGTGAAAGGAGCTAGCCTGTGGGGTCTTGTGGTCTGAACATCAATGCACTCAATCCCCTTCATAGAACAAGGGACATAAAGGGAATGAACAAGTGGCCAAATGAGGAAGCTGGAAAGGTGATTGTTCCTCCTTAATTAGGTCCCCTCCTGGCTTCACAGTGTAGTCAAAATGCCCACATTTTGGAAAAACAGATATTCTCAGACAAATAAAAATCCAAAACTGCATTTCACAGTAAAGAATGATTTGCAGATTGACGACGTCCTTTTTATAAATCAAAATATAAAAAGTTTCTCTCCTTTAACATACAAAGTAAAGGATGGTTTACGTACTAAATTTCTTCTATCTCTTAGATATAATTATAATATCTCTTAGATTATAATTTATGAAAAATTATACAAATTATGCATACACACTCTTTTGCATGTATTAAATGTATCTATATATATAAAAATTATATAAATTATACAACTATACAATTTCTAAGTCAGCAAACCAAATCTTCTGTCTCATCTTCCAGAGCCTGTTGTTTTTTAGAACACACACATAAACCCTCCAAACACTGCAAGATATTTTGAAATAAATTCAATTTATTAATAGAAATCAGGCTGAGATTCTTTATATTCCATATTCACCTGCATTGTTCCATTAAAAATGTAATAAAAATGCAGGCACATGCTGCACATACTAAATTAGAAAAAACAGCTGTGCTTTTTACATTGTCCTGCCCTAGAAAAAAGGCACCCAAGACAATCTGAGCAGCTGGCATCCCCTACATGGTGTGCTCATCACCACAAGTAAATAAAGTCGGCAAATTACTGGCAGAGCACAGGGGGCCACGATAAGTCTAGGAAATAACCCTTTCATCAAACTCTCTGCACATTGCCTATTGCCTGGGCAAAAAGCAAATAATGAGGATCAACGGAGAATTAATATTTTAGTCAAAGAGGAATGGAGATGAATGCATAGTATAAATTATTAACCAGCACTTGTACTCTATCCCCTTGGCACAGTGTGAATGAGGCTTCTGAAGAAACAGGATACACATCTTGTACTTCCCTAGCGATACTTTCTTCAACCAATGAATAATATTCGTAAAGGTGCACATTTCAGAGACATTCAGGAGGGAAATTTATACTTGAATTTCTCTACCTTTCTGTAACAGAATGTAAGCAAAACATAAATATTTCTGTTTATATAAACATATATATGTGTGTTACGTTATTTGTCTAAAAATATTACTCTGCTGTAGCAGGGAAACAAGCCTCGGCTTGGGAAGCAAGACCCATCAGTTCTAGCTCTCTCTTGGCTATGATCAGCAGTGACACCTTAACCTCTCTGGGCCTCAGTTTTCACAACTGTACAATAAGGGGTTGGATCACAGATGACCTTAAAGGACCTTTTTAGCTTTACTCTTCTGATAAGGGCTTTGTAATAAGCAAATAGTAGTAAGAACTAGGAGATAGTTGCAACCAGAGCTCCAGCACAAAAATTTTAAATAAATATAAAAATTGTTCACTTCTTTAATCCAATAAAACATATACTGGCACAGGAGAAAATATATATGTATATATAAAATGATACGCACATGTGTGTCGTTGTTCCTTAATGAAAAAAAAACAATATGGAATAGTTAACCAATAATTGTACACTTAAGTGAAGGAGTTCTGTACTTGCTTATCAGTAGCTTATCATGAAAGTTACACAAGAAATTATTACATAATTAGCCTTCAAATTTTGAGAAATAATAATACTTGAAATATTGAGCAATCGTAGACTTGAAGTTTCCTGGATATGTAATTCTACTAAACAAAAGACAAGGCAGCATTCACTATATGCTATAGGACACCCTAAAATGAATGACTTGGAACCTGTTTGCCAAGAGCCCACCACAGGAGACAGGAGAACATATATCACTTTCAATAATACAAATCAGGCCTGGATTAGGTTACTTATAGGAAGATGTTCATAAGCTAAAGAGAACACAGAACCAGGGGAGAGGGAAACCATGGGGAGAGAGATCGTTCTGATCATTTAGGATTTTTTTCAACAATTAAGAAGCCTCCCAATCACTGCTGTGACACAGGTGAAGTAGATGTCAGAGCTTAGAGAAATTTGGAGACCATCTATTCCTATCCTCCCATTTTACAGACATAGAAGTTAAGGGCAGAAAGGGTATATCCCTTGCCCCATATTAAGTATTCGGCAGAGTTAGACTAGACGTGAAGTCTTTTAACTTACAGTCTGGTCTGCCTTCCCTCACTGCTTCCCTTTTCTCTGTGTGGGTCCAAAACAAATTCTTCCCTGACTGACTTATGGCAAATGGTCCTCCTGGGATGAATAGAATATACTGTTGTTACCTCTCCATCCCTGACAAGTTCCTCCCAAGTCAAAGTTTTTCCCAAGCTAACTAATGCTTTGGTTGGTCAGAATTGTTTTTAAGCCATCATTCTAAATATCATCTCCCAGTTGAGAGATCTGGGAACCAAGCTATTCATACCCACTGACTTCACTGTGTTACTCCCAGAGTGGAAGAGCCAGCCAGCATGGCCTGTGTGATGTAGGTCAGTGACTCACTGACAAAGCATCACACAAGGGAACAGGATCTCTCTGAAGATCCTGTTTGACGTTAGGTGGGCTATAAATCTCTCTGATTCTTAGTTTTCTTATCTGTGACATAGGGGCAAATATTCATTTAAATTTCCGAGACTGTGAAGATAAAAAATAATTGTTAATATTTTTTAAAAATTTGTTTTCATAGATCCATATTTGATTGTTCAAGCAGGAATCAGATCTTAAAATTTTATTTTAGTTTATTTCCCCATTTCAAAAGAGAAAAAAGGGACCAGAAGGATTTTGATTTGTTCTACATCACTCAGCTAGATGGTTCTAGAGTTTAGGGTAAAAACTCAGCCTTTTGATATGCAATTCAGTGCTTTGGGCTCTATGCCATATAGCTCACCCTATTCAAAGTGCTTTGTAAATATGAAGATATAGAACATGTGAAATAATATACTCATATTGAGGCTTGGTAGGACACAAGATGGCAATCTCCTACACTGTCAAAACAGACTTTCTCCCCCTCCCCCAAGTTATTTGTTTATCTTATAAATTATGTGGTAGGCCTTACCATATAATTTCATATACGAAGACGGATTGGGAGTCATCTCCTACAACCTAACAATTTTGAGATGATCAAGCTGAGTCATGATGAGAGAGGCAGCGAGCAGAGGAGGGGCTGACTGTACGAAAATAGTGCTTTACGACGCTGGAGCTTCACAGACCACAGGGAAAGCTCTAATCCTTCCTCTCTCATTCCACCTTCAACAAGGGCAGTTAGTAGACCTCTCTCTTGCCCACTTCCACATATATCAGTCAAACTTCAGGTTACTTTTTGGTGATTTAATTCAGGCTCCTAATCATGTGACAATACCTAGATGAAAATGACAGGGTTGGAGAAATAGATCCAAACCTTCAAGGTTCGAACTCTCCACTGGGACTGGTCATCATTTGGAACTTACCTACAGGATGCTCCTCCCGAAATCACTCAGCTATAATATTCTCCCGAAGAATAAATGCTACTCTACTAGTCCCCACTATGCTCTGCAGAAAAATGGTTTAAAACTGTGTAACTGGAATGGATTCTGGAGAAAACATCACCCAGAGCCCCGCTACTGGAGGAAGGTGGGAAGAGGGCAGCACAGTGGCCAGCTGTCCATGGAGTATCTAGAAATACTAGGCTTTTATGGGATAGAAGCGCCTTGGAGGAATTAAACTATTTCCCCATGTTAGGTTGGGGTCAGAGGCCAGAGCTGCCTTTTAGACCACTCTTCTCTGGACAAAACAACAGCAACATTTCAAAATAAGAAAAGAAGGATTCTTCTGAAAGACAGGAGTCATTTCACAGACTTGAAATCAGACCGCGCTGAAGCTTCGTCTAAAAAAATAATGGTTTTTCCTGACATTTTAAACAGCACAATTTAATGGCTCAATGTTTCATTTGACATTTAAGAAGTCATCCATCTCCAAGAAGCTTATTGGCAAATCTTCTCAGTTCCCAGAATTAGCAAATGTAGTGTGCATGTGAACGCATTCTACAATAGCCCAAAAGACTCTTGAAGAAGGAAGCCCAGGACACTGAGAACTAGCTATTACCTACACTGGGCTGGATCTGCCCCTAACCTCAGGGCCTGCCAGCCCAGCCCACCTTCTGTAAATCACTGATTTCTGTTAGTCAGCCTCCTCATGACAAGAAAGAAGAAAAATCATAGTCTTAGCTTAGTAAACTATTGTAGTTAAGAAGATGGCTGAACTAGACAAAGAGAAAGAATTAAACTATTCAGTGCACACAACAGAGAAGCAGGTATTCAGGAGTGAGACTGCTTTGGTTGGAGTTGTGGCTACTCTACAGGTTACAAGCTGTGTGACCTTGGACACATGACTTAACCTCTCTGTGACTTGGTGTTCTCATTTCTAAAACTAGGATAGTAATTAACTATCTCACTGGGTTGTTAAGATGATTAAATGGGTTAATGTTTGTAATGTTCTTGGAACAACTTGGAAGAGCAAAAGCTGTGTAATTGTTAGAAAATAATAAATGACATGTAGGTAACTACTTTTTTCAGATCACTTTTGTACTGATTCTCACTGTATGTGACCCAAGCGTAAGCGAATCAAAGCATCACATTCCTGCTGGCCTCTGTGATTGCTACATGGCATATCGTCCGCATAGGGTATGAGGACCAATAGGTTATGAGTCTACTTCTGGGATTCCTGGTTCTTTCGTACTGAGCTTGAATCTGAGAGGATATACAGTCTGGAACTGCTGCCACCATCGTTCAAATTTGAAGCAAGAATCTATCTGAGAATAACAGTGAAGCAGATCCATGATAGAGAAAATGGGTTCCGTTGACATTATTTGACCTGCTAGATCATGGGATGCCTGAAATCAAACCTCCCCCATACTTCTTATTTACATGAGCCAATAATTTCCCCCATTTTCTTACATTAGTTTAGGCTTGGGTTTTTTTGTTGTTTTTTTAATCACTTGCAACAGAGATTAAACCAAATTGATACAACTTACAATATATCTCAGGGTCCAAAGTAGGTATCATGGAAAAAAAAAAAATTATAGCCTCACCAGCATTTAAAATGTCAAGTTCTGGCTTTGTGATTTTTACCAGGTCACTTAACTTTTCCTGGTATGTTTTCTCATCTGAAAATCCAGAAATTAAACCAAATAATCTTTAACCTTCCAACTCTAAAATTTTATGACCATGCCTTAAATTAAGGTCTTCTTGGCTACCTTCAAGACTGCTTTTAAGTTCAGTTTTTCCATTCACTACAAAGCCAAGAAGAATAATTCCCCAAAAATGGTTTATTTATTTTTTGGCTATTGGGCATTTTTTTTTTTCTATTGGGCATTTTTAAGGCAGAGAGTGGAAGGGAATGGAACAGAGTCAATCTAGTGATGACTTACATGATTTTTCAACAGCTTTGCCTCATTTCATACATCATAATTGGAATTATGTACCTACTTTCATGTAGGAAAGACACAGGTTAGATTAAAAACACTTTTAAGGAAACTTGTTAGTTCAGAAGCTAGCAGAAAGTTATGGAAGTTCTCTGTAGTTAGCAATAGATAGGGAAGCACAGAGGAAATTGTCTAGCCATCATCTGCCACTATATCCATTCCTCATCTCCCTTGCAGAACAGATTCTATGCTATCCCTGAATGATTGCTACTTCATATAAGCATTGGTATAAATGGGGAGGAAAAAGTAAAGAAATGCAAAATATATTTACAGAATAAAAGATAGTATGATAAATCCTGTTAACTAGAGAACACTTGGCAACTACTCAGAACATAATCAATTGGAAGAGGAGGGGAAAGGACCATTTCTGAGCAAGTTAGATAGATGTTTCTTCATCCAAGAACTAAAGATCACATGCATGATTCGTAAGAAAGATCTTCAAACTATTCAACTTAATTTTAGACGTAATTCTAATGAGTTGATATCCTCATTTCTCAGCCCACCACAAAGTAGAGACAGTCACTTAGTAAGGGAGTAAGGTAGTAGAAATGGACTCACCTAGCAGCCAACAAAAGAGAGGAGGCAGAAAACCATAAAACGCCAACATAAAAAGGAAACCACGGCAGTCTAAGGCGATTTACATACACCTCAATAACACTCACTGGAGTGTATTTATTTTTACTTAACAAACACAGAAGTACTGCTTACTATGTGACAGGCACTGTTCTAAGTCTCCTACCAATATTACCTCATGTAATCATTATAATAAACCTATAAAGTACTAAGAGGTTAAATAACTTGCCCAAGGCCACACAATTCATTACTGGCAGAACCAGGATTCAACCCAGGCAATTTCGCTCCCAGGCCCATTCACTTAACCACCACACCACACTGCCACACCTGCCACCACCTTACAGCAAGCTTCATTACTATTCAGTATTCAAGATGACCGCCATCAATAAATGTAGAATAGATAACCAACATATTCTGCGAAATAAAGCCAAAAAGTGAAAAATTCAGTGTAAAATATTTTATTCCAGAGTAATATACCAATATGACTAATCGTACAATTATAATAATAATATTTGGCCTTTAAAAGTAAAAACTTGCGGGCTTCCCTGGTGGTGCAGTGGTTGGGAATCTGCCTGCCGATGCAGGGGACACGGGTTCGAGCCCTGGTCTGGGAAGATCCCACATGCCGCGGAGCAACTGGGCCCGTGAGCCACAACTACCGAGCCTGCGCGTCTGGAGCCCGTGCTCCGCAACAAGAGAGGCCGCGATAGTGAGAGGCCCGCGCACCGCGATGAAGAGTGGCCCCCGCTCGCCGCAACTAGAGAAAGCCCTCGCACAGAAACGAAGACCCAACACAGCCAAAAATAAATAAATAAATTTTTAAAAATAATAAAAATAAAAACTTGAGGTATCTGGGAAGTCCATTAACCTGAAACTCCTCATTCCCTGTTAATGACAGACAAGTAAAATAACAATGTTATAGTTCAAATTCTTTACATTTAAGCAACAAACATTATCTTTAACCTCTATAATGAAATTTGCTTACCCTACAAAGCCTCTAAACACAAAGGCAAAAACCTACAGCCAAAAGAAAGAAATTAAGTTGCAGTCACAGAAAAAGCTGCTGGGTATTTAAAATTCAGTTCCGGGGGCTTCCCTGGTGGCGCAGTGGTTGAGAATCTGCCTGCCAATGCAGGGGACACGGGTTTGAGCCCTGGTCTGGGAAGATCCCACATGCCGCGGAGCAACTGGGCCCGTGAGCCACAACTACTGAGCCTGCGCGTCTGGAGCCCGTGCTCCGCAACAAGAGAGGCCGCGATAGTGAGAGGCCCGCGCACCGCAATGAAGAGTGGTCCCCGCTCGCCGCAACTAGAGAAAGCCCCCCAACGCAGAAATGAAGACCCAACACAGCCATAAATAAATAAATAAATAACTTTAAAAAAAATTGCAGTTAAAAAAAAATTTCAGTCCCTACCTGGTAATGGGAATTACGATCATCAGAAGTTTTTTCCTAGATAAATATTAAACCTATCACATACAGTAATTAATTTCAATACTTAGATTTAGGCTGTGAGAATGGAGATACGATACAGAATAAGAAAAAAGTTTTGGTCCTAGTCATCTCTTTCTTTATGGAACAAATAACTTCTTGGAATTCTCTGGAACATTTTTGTTCACCTCGTCATATTTACCACCTCTTTTACCCTTGTATTAAATTTCACTCCTAAGCCACTAATTGTAGGGTTGGCTTTATTCAATGTTTTAGGAGTAGCACTGTGTGTGTGTGTGAGAGAGAGAGAGAGAGACAGAGACAGAGACAGAGACAGAGACAGACAGACAGAGATAGAGAGAGGGAGTCTACAATGTGTGTGGTCAAAGCAAGAACTATTTACTTCTTTAAAAGAAGTATCAATAATGTGCATGCCAAGACGGCAGCCAAAGGAAGTGGAAGCCCAGTACTGTCTATAGAAGCAAGCCAGAGAAAGTAGAGCCAAAAATAATCTGGCTGAAAGAAGGAAAGACAACAGAAACAATGAAGCTGACGAGTGTCCAACGCTGAGAACATTTAACCTTTCATAATCATCACATGTGGATTTCCTGTAAATTCTTCAAGACTCAAATTCGACCTACATTCACACACACGGAAATTGAGGACCTGATTATAATATAAAAGTTCTGATTGTTTCCTTAAATTCACCTCTCCTTACTTTAGCAGTCATTTTTAATTTACCTGAGAAGGTTTATACTTTCTCTATTTATTATGTTAAATTTGTATTTCCTACTATTCTCAGTCAATATGTTTGGTGTTGACTTTCATAAGCCCATAGTTTTTCTTGAGCAAGTGACTACTGCAGAACTTTGAAATTTTAACCTCAAGTGCACAGGATTGAGTTAATTACATCTTTTATTTCATGGCACCTTAGAAGGGTCCATGCAAGACCCTTCTTTCCACCACACCTTTTCTTCCGTGATCTCCATGCCCAATACCTGCCCCAGCTGTGACACCTGATGTATTTAATATATGTATTTGAATATCCACTTATCTTTGTTAAAAGCTTACTGATATTCTGTGTTAAAAATACATGTTTTTAATTTACATAAATGGTATTATTCTACAGAACTGATCATTCCTATATTTTTTCACTATATACTGTATATTCAGTTCTATCTGCATTGCAGTATATACATCTAGTTTGGTGCTTATAATAGTAACATCCCATGGTAATCATGCAACACAAATTACTTATTCATTCTCCTGTTATGGTTCCCTAGGTTACTTCCAACCCCTCCCACTACTATGAATAATGCTGGAATAAACGTTCTCATACATCAGTCCTCAGTTTAAAAAAAAAAACACAGACTGTTTCAGAGTTCCAACACTTTCATTTCATAGCCAAGGACACTACACTGAAAGAGGCTAAGAATGTTGTAGCCTGCATCCAAAGAAGAGAATTCAAGTTACAGAAAAGTACTTGGTTGCAAGGGCAGGATCAAGACGAGTTCAACTCTCTGACAGCATGCTCTGGTACACTTAACATACAGCAATCCCCCAAATCCTAGGAGGATGCATTCCAAGACCCCCAGTGAATGCCTGAAACTGCAGATGGTATGGAACCCTAGATATACCATGCTTTTTTCCTATACATACATACCTACGACAAAGTTTAATTTAAAAATTAAGCACAGTAAGATATTAACAATAATGAATAATAAAATAGAACAATTATAACACACTATAATAAAAGTTCCGTGAATATGGCCTCTCTCATAAAATATCTTATTGTACTGTACTCACCCTTCTTGTGATCATGTGAGGTGATAAAGTGTCTCTGTGATGAGATGAAGTGAATGACGTAGGCATTGTGACGTAGCATTAAGCTACTACTGACCTTCTGATGCAACATCAGGAGGATCATCTGCTTCTGGTGATCCTGGATCATCGAGTCATGATGATGTCGACAGCTGGATGTCAGGAGCAAACAATGAAGATCCCAGGCTGGACAAAGCAAGATAACAAATTTCATCATGCTACTCAAAACAGCACACAGGGGACTTCCCTGGTGGTGCAGTGGTTAAGAATCCACCTGCCAATGCAGGAGACACGGGTTCGAGCCCTGGTCCGGGAAGATCCCACATGCCGAGGAGCAACAAAGCCAGAGCGCCACAACTACTGAAGCCCGCGCAACTAGAGTCCGCGCTCCGCAACAAGAGAAGCCAGCGCAATGAGAAGCCCGCGCACCGCAGCAAAGGGTAGCCCCCCCGCTGTCCACAACTAGATAAAGCCTGCGTGCAGCAACAAAGACCCAATAATAAATAAATGAATAATAATAATAATAAAACAGCACATAACTTAAAACTTATGCATTGTTTATTTTTGGAATTTTTCCATTTAATATTTTCTGACTATGGTTGATAGGGCTGATCAAAACCATGGAAAGCAAAGCTGCAAATAGAGGAGGACTACTATATTTACCAATTGTATAAGATACACTCTTTAAAAATTAAATATCTTTCATCACACAGGTATTGAAAATGGGTGTTGATGTGGCTGTTGTTAAACACAATGCTATATCCTAGAAATCATTAAGTTGTGAATATGTTACTATATTCTACTAACTGATAAAAAGAATAAAAGCACAAGCTAAGAAGAAATATATAGGCATCGGTACACAGTGGTACATCGCAGGCTACAGTCATGTAATTTATTTCGAACTATAATTTTGAGAAATAACCCAAACTCTACCTCTGACCAGCTGTGTGGTTTGTTATTGTCATTAAGAAAACTTCCAAAGGGATGTGAGTCTGGTATCTTTGGGGGAAATGTTCTGTGCTTCTGAGCTCCACCACCTGGGAATGGTCTCATTTGTCATTTTGCATCTTATACACTAGTCCCCCTACAGAACATGTGAACAGTCATTTTTGGAATCATTGGTGGGAGGCTGGGGTGATAGAATGCAAATAGCTACATCTCCCTATAAGCCTCTGTTTCCTCATCTAAAAACAAGGGAGAGTCTGGTATGTAACAGACAATGAATAAAAGGTATCATTTTTCTTTATCCTATTTTTAGCGAAATTCCATGCATTCCACTACACACGATAACAAATGTGCTTTCAGTCTTTTGTTATGACATAAAAGTGAAATATAGAAGCCTTTATTTTCTGGGTTATACTGCTTCTTACCTTGCTGATCACTCTTAAAATTCATGTAGTAATGTGCATGATATGTGCAGAAGAGGCTTTACCATGAAGGTGGAAAAAGCCACGAATGATGGAAGTTGTGGAGTGTCTAAGTGGGGAAGGGAAGGCAGACTCTGCTTGGAAACATTACTACATGTGTTTCTGGTAAATTGCCTGAAGAGATCTTAGGAGAAAGGGACTGGAATCTCTAAATCTTCACTAACTTATTGTGATATTTTTTTCTATTCTGAATACTTAATTTTATATTTATAACTAATTTTATACTTTTAAAACTTTTTATTTTATATTGGTGTATAGTTGATTAACAATGTTGTGATAGTTTCAGTTGTATAGCAGAGTGATTCAGTTATACATATACATGTATATATTCTTTTTCAAATTCATTTCCCATTTAGCTTGTTACATATTGAGCAGAGTTCCTTGTGCTATACAGTAGGTCCTTGTTGATTATCCATTTTAAATATAGCAGTGTGTACATGTCAATTCCAAACTCCCTAACTATCCCTGTCCCCCACCCTTTCCCCCGTATACTTAATTTTATATTTATAATTCTGTGTCCTTTTCTAAAAGTGTTCATTCACAAATGAATTACTTTAGACACCACAAAACCTGGATTTGCCCTTGAACGTATATATAACACTGTAATTTAAGAATATGAGAAAAGCAGGCAGACAAATCTCAATTCAGTAAAAGAGTTTTCTGGAGCAGAAGGGATCCCCTGAGTTGAATCTTTGGGCAAGTTACTGTTCTTCTGTCTGGACTTGGCTTTCTTGTCTTACAACATGCAGATTTAACGGGCTCCAAAAACCCCTTCCAACCTAGAAAATCCTGACTTCATGCCTGTCTTACTATACTTTCAATAATATTTTCCAATAAATAATATTTTAAAGGAAGTCCAAAGTGAATCCTCATTTTTAAGATTGTAAGTCTTCAGTACTGTGAATAATCACATCCACCCTCCCACTAGGTATTTATTTTGTAAATGTAAATGAATGAATGAAGTTCTTAAAATAAAGCACACTAGTTACAGCATGTCACTATAGAACTAATTTGCTTTATAAGGGCAGGAACATTTCTTCTGTTGGCTTTAGTTCAAACTGACCAAGATAAAACTACATGCTGATCTTCATTTATATCACTACTCAAAATAACCCATTCTGAAAGAGGAAGAGGCATTTTTACAGTCTCAGTGAGACCAACTAAAATCTCCATGTAAACCAAGTTGTTTTAGAAAGTATGAACAAAATAGATCTGACATTTATGAGAAATCAATGACAGTTGTTTCTCTTCTGAGCTTAGTTAGCTGACAAGCTCTGAAAGACTTTAAAGGGGAAAAAATGATAACCTAGCTTAGTCCTCAAATGCAAGGACACAAAAAATAAGGGGTTGGAAACATTCCCTTCCAGTGGTAAATTCCAAAACACACTGCTGTTTATGGGGCACGGGGGGCAGGTTGTTGGAAATATGGCAAAACAGGTATGATGAAGTCAGGATTTTCTAAATTGGAAGGGACCTTATGGAGCCACTCAAATTTACATGTTTTAAGATAAAAAACTTGAGGCCCTGACAGAGTGTGACCTGCCCAAAGCCGCATACCCAGATAAGGCAAAACTGAGGCCAGACCCTGTGACCACAAAGCTTATACAGTTTCACCCCCACTAACCTGAGACTGCAGAATCCCTTGAGTGCTTTAATACTTCAGTGCCCAACTAGGAGCTCATGGTACAACGCATGAAGCAATGTTTGCTCTACCCAGTGTTAAACTTTACGATAAAGTTACAATAATTAAGAGAGTGGGTATTGGTGCAAAGCTAGACAGAGACCTGTGGGACACATTGGGGTGCCTAGGAATTAGACCCACACATATATGGAATCTTGAAGCATGAAAGTGGTGAATTTGTAGATTAGAGGGTAACAATGGCCAATTAATAGTGCTTGAACAAATGGATATCCATATGAAAAAAAACTGGATCACTGTTTCTTCTTAAAAAATATTTTTTTATTTAGAAATGAGCAATTTTTATAAATTGAAGTATAGTCGACTTACAAACTACTTCAAACTATGCACGCACACACAGACACATACACAAAACAATTCCAGGTCCATGAAATGTAAACAAAAATAAAACTTTAAAATGTTTAGAAAAAAAATAAGAGAATGGGTTTGTGATATTGGGATAGGGAAGGATTTCTTAAACAAATCACGAAATCACAAACAATAAAGGAAAAGATTTATTAGTTCAACCACATTTTAAAATGTATCAAAATACATAATATTTATATACATATTTGTGAAAATTTATTGGACTATTCTTTAAGATTTGTGCACTCTGTGTCTATTATACTTTAGTTTTTTTTTACATTTACCAAAAATAGGACACTATAATAAAAGTGAAGAGGCAGGCCACACTCTGGGTAAAGATATTTACAACATCTATAGTCAACAAAAGATTATTATTCAGAATATATAAATCTAGGGGAAAAGATGAATACTCAAATAGAAAAATGTGAAAAAGGTATGAACAGTCAAGTCATAGAATAGGAATCCTGAATGGACAGTAAACATGAAAAGATGTTCAATCTCACTGGTTACAAACAAATGAAAATGAAGATCATAATGAGAAAACATTTTGCTTACATTTAATTAACAAACTTTAATAAGTCTACTAGGACCAAGTATTGGTGAAAATGTAGAGCACCAGAAACTTTTATATATTGCTGGTGGGAGTAAAAATTGGTGAAAATTACTTAGGAAATTTTTGAAATATCCATTAAATTATACACAAACACCATAATCCAGCAATCCCTCTCTAAGTAAATACCAAAGAGAAACTCTTTTATACATTCACAGGGAAATACATTCACATGTACCAAAGACATTCACAGAAGCATTGTTTGTAACAACAAAAATGTAAACAACTGAAAAGTCCAAACAACAAAAGACCAGATAAATAAGTTATAGTACACTGAAGCAATAGAATACTATATGGCTGTGAAAATAAATGAACAAGAGCTAAATGTATCAACATGAATAAATTTCACAAAAATAATGTTAAATGGAGAAGGGGGAGTTGCAGAAGGATGGTTATAGTATGATTTCCTCCTCTTATCTTCACTGAGATGTTACCAAAGCCTTTGGGGGGAGATCACATCTTGAATCCTGAGAAACACTGGGCTCACCACAATTGGGACATTTGGCAGGGCATAGTATGGGCCAGGTACTGGACCTCAGGCAGGAATATGGTCGGTATTTGCTGCTTCTAATCTCACTTTGGCTAAACTCCAGCTCACAGGAACAGGTCCAAGCAGAACCTATATATGGGGTAAACGAGTATCCTCAACTGACCCAAGAAGGAAGAGAAGAGATGGAATTTCATCTGTATGTGACCCAAGAAAGCCAAGTACAGATAAGCACAGGGCCACGCTCACCCAGCCGTTTTCAGGTCAAAAAGACAATGACAGATATGCCTCTGAGTCATGCTGATCCAGTCTGGACTTTAAGCTTGATGTACAGTTGTCATCCTGGAAACTCCCTTCACCACCAACCTGGGGAGTCCCTTCACTGGTCCCCTGAGTTGCATATCCTGTTTCTTGTATCCTGTATCTTCCTCTTGCTTCATTCACTTACTTGTTTTGGTGCTACATATCATCCCACAACTTCCTAAGAAATTATTTTTGGGAGATAAACATTTTGAGTCTGAAAATATCTTGCCCTGGTACTTGATTAATACATAGTTTGGCTGGGTATAAAATTCGAGTTTAGAAATCATTTCTTTCAGAATTTTGAAGGCATTTCTCCACCGTCTCCTAGTTTCCAGTGGTGTTGCTTAGTGTAAATCTCTTTCAATTCATTGTGCTGAGGCTTCATTATGCCTTTTTAATTTGGAAAACTCTTATGTTTCCGTTCTGAGAAATGTGCTTGAATCACCTTGTTGATAATTTCCTCCCCTCCATTTCCTCTCTTACTTCTACTTCTTTTATTCAGATTTTGGAACTCGACTCCTGGTTATTTTTCTCACGTATTCATTCTCTTTCTTTTTTTTGTTTTTTTGTTTTTGGTCTACTTTCTGGGATAACTCTTAACTTTATCTTACACTTCTGAAGTTTTTATTTCTATGATCATGTTTTAAATTCCCATGAGCATTTTTGTTTTCTCTTAATGTTGCCTTTTTATATATTTCTATTCTTATTTCATAGACACAATATGTTCTCCTAACTCTCACAGGATAATGCTAGTTTTCTTGAAATTATCTTTACTCCGCATAGCTGTCATTTCTTCCAAGATGCTTCTTTTCCCATGTGTTTTAGTTTCTAGTTTTTATGTTAGACACTTTTTTTGGCTGTCTGGTAATCCTTGGTTGTCTGCTCATGTTTAAAGGTGAGAGGTAAAAGCGGATTGGAAGTTCTGAGCGTTTGGGTGTAGCTTCCTTATAAGTAGGGAGGGAGCTTCCATGTAGGGTGATATGGTTGGACCTTCTGTGGGGAAACTTCTGATGCAGTATCTTTAGGTTTTTCCTCCTTCACTCATCAGATTTCTCAGAGATGATGGTTTCATTCTTTTGCCTGCAGGGGAAGGCTTGGCTGCTAGTATTTGGGTAGCTGAGTGGGAGAAGAGAGCTAGTGGAGTTCAGCAATCAAAACATACATTTTTTTTAATATCTTTATTGGAGTATAATTACTCTACAATGTTGTGTTAGTTTCTGCCGTACAACAAAGTGAATCAGCTATATGTATACATATATCCCCATATCCCCTCCCTCTTGAGCCTCCCTCCCACCCTCCCTATCCCACCCCTCTAGGTCATCACAAATATTGAGCTGATCTCCCTGTGCTATGCAGCAGCTTCCCACTAGCCATCCATTTTACCTTTGGGAGTGTATATATGTCAGTGCTACTCTCTCACTTTGTCCCAGCTTCCCCTTCCCCCTCTGTGTCCTCAAGTCCATTCTCTACATCTACATCTTTATTCCTGCCCTGCCACTAGGTTCATCAGTACTGTTTTTTTAGATTCCATATATGTGCATTAGCATCCGGTATTTGTTTTTCTCTTTCTGACTTACTTCACTCTGTATGACAGAGTCTAGGTCCATCCACCTCATTACAAATAACTCAATTTTGTTTCTTTTTATGGCTGAGTAATATTCCATTGGAAACATACATTTATTTAATCAATCCTCTTCTTTCAGGTATGGTATCTGTACTGTTAACCAACTATATCTGGTTTTCTCCAGTTCAGAAACTGTTATCATCTCCAGAGAACAAGAATTCACACTGCTGTTGTGGCGGTAATGGGAAACCTCAGGATCTGAATGCTTCCTAACAATCCTCTTTAGCTTTTAATCAGTCCTCTTTAGTTTAGCCCCTGCTTCCCCTCACCCTACCCTACCCCCACTCCACACCACTTCACACATCCCTAATGCCACCAGTTTTGAGGTTTTTCAGAATTATGTGGTGTAAATCCAATTCGTTCTCATCTTTTCCAGTATCAGTTTAGGATTTGGCTTTTCCAGGTTTTTTTTTTTTTTTTTTTTTTTTTAAAGGTTTGGTGTGTTTTCCACTCCAAGGTGTATTGCATAAATTAATTTAACTTACAAGTGAGTTTCACAAACCATCCAAAGTCCCTATGTCCACACAAATCAGTAGTTTATTCATCACTCTCAACCTGTAAATCTCATAACGATAGAACCTGATGCTTTGTGAAAATAGTTCCTACACAAAATGTGGGTCATGGTGGTTTTACAAATTTGGCAGTTCAAGGTTTCAGGACATACTCCTTACCCTTGTTAAAAATCTTTGGGGGGTTCCCTGGTGGCGCAGTGGTTGAGAATCTGCCTGCCAATGCAGGGGACACGGGTTCGCGCCCTGGTCTGGGAAGATCCCACATGCCGCGGAGCAACCAGACCCGCGAGCCACAACCGCCGAGCCTGCGCGCCTGGAGCCTGCGCTCCGCAACAAGAGAGGCCACGACAGCAAGAGGCCCGCACACCGCGACGAAGAGTGGCCCCCGCTTGCCGCAACCAGAGAAAGCCCTAGCACAGAAACGAAGACCCAACATAGCAATCAAGCAATCAATCAATCAATCAACAAAAACTTAAAAAAAAAAAAATCTTTGGTAAGCAACTCCTTTTCCTTGTTAGATATTAATTTCAAGTTCCAACCTCTAGATGGCCAATACAGAAGCAACAGGCTGACATGCCCTGGGAATAGAAAGCATCAAGGATGCAAGTGGAGATGAGAGGTGTGCTTGTGGCCACCTCCTCTAATAAGGCACCCTTCTGATCCCTGTACTATGACCACTTAACTTCTACCCATGACTCAGATTCCTATCCTGCTCAGGCTCAGAGGTAGGAGAAAGCCAAAAACTTGGCAACTAAGCATACCTGGGCCAGTGAGATCCACCCAGCTGGCCCCAATACACCAATTTGTGTACCCAGTTCTCTCTCATCTATTGATATTTCTGTGCTTGAGTTGGTTTCTGCATAAGAACCTGATATTTCAAAGATTGGGGGTCCTTTACTGACACTCTCCCTGCTGATAATAGGGAAAATCATATACTTACTGTGGTTGGGTCCCTCACGCATTTCCAAGTGTTGAGTTCCCATTGGCTGCCACTTTCTAGAGCCCCCCTGACTCTCCTAAATCCATGGTCCTCTGAAATTCTAATGCACAGAATTCTCTGCTTACTACTGCCTGTTCTTTGGGTTCCCTAAACAGTCTTCTGTACGAGCTGTCCTGATGGACCTTTACTGCTTTATATTGGCCAGTCCCAGTAGGTCTGGCCATCTACACCATAGGTCTGGCTTTTCCAGGTTTACTAAGTCAATTCCCAGTCATGCGTCTGCTTTTCAGCTTCTAAAAAAAAAAAAAAAAAAATGCCACTGCAGGGGATTCCCCTTGGCATGTGAAACAAAATACTAACCAAACCTGGACCTAAAAAGAAGAGCTCAACTAGGAATTGTCTGTTATGTTTGATTTGTAGGTAGGTTCTCACTGTTCACTTGGGAGAGACAATCATATTCTCCTTGTCACTGTAGGTTTATGCCCTTAATTAGAAATTCCTTTATGAGTAGTTCAGGAGGGATTGAAATTTTATGTGTATATTCAAGCCACCATTTTTACCTGGCAGTTTATATCATAATATAATGACTGTTTAATTCCTTATGTCTTTTATTTATCTCAAGTATCACATAATTAATTAATGAAAAGTTTGAGAAACTACATTAAAGGCATGAAGTTTAGAGAATAGGCATCATTCTGCCTCTCTGTACATAGATATCTTTAAAATTTCATCTAAGTTAAGAGAAGGCAGAATTATAGAGCTTGAAACCATAAAATCCAGCCCTTTTCCCCTTATTTTTAAGAAGGGCAAACTATCCAGGGAGTTGATGTGATTTGTTCCTAAATGTTAGTAACAGACCTAGAATTATCTGTAAAATCTCCTGATGATGGGTCAAAGTTCTTTTGCTAAGTATCCAGAGAACTCAGTCTAGTGGGAGAAGAGAGCTAGTGGGGTTCAACAATCAAAACATACATTTTTTTTATATCTTTATTGGAGTATAATTACTTTACAATGTTATGTTAGTTTCTGCCGTAGTTTTGTTTTGTTTTTTTTTATAGTAGACTAAACTATTTCCCCCAATATTCAGTTTTTCTGTTTACTGTTTTTCCTGCTGGTAACAGTCAAATCATTCCAATTTCTTACAGCTTCCACCAATTACATCATAATCAAGAGGATCTAAATTTACACACATTGCTTAAAGCAATCAATCAACCAGATATTTTTATGTAAAAAAAAAAAAAAATCTGTTCTTAAGCAAGGGACAAAATGGGAAAATCTTAATCAGTTTCTCATGGTTGGTTAATCCAGACTAACTCAGGCCTTCTCTTTCACGCAGTCACTTAACTAATAACATACATCTATCAGATACAGTTTGCCGAGAAAGACCTGAGTATTTCACCTGGTTTGGGGTATTGGTGTTAAGTCACATGCTTTCATTGTTCCTACAGATGTCTTCAATTTTATACTCAGACTTCCATTCTCATGGGTGATGTTTTACAACATCTCCTCCGCTTTTCCACATCGCTTTGGGAACACACCATCTTAGGGACTCAGGAAGCATACACCCAAAAATGGATTCAGTTGTGAAAGTTCATTCCATTTAAGCAATGTTGCTTCCCTGTCTTTTCTCCTTTGCAAACTAATGTGCACAATAGCTTATAAGGTAACGGCACATTCATTTTAACACTTCAAGAATTGAGGACTCATCCGGGTTTTTCAAATCAAAGAAAATAATCAGTTTTCATGTCCCAGAGTTTTAAAATTCTGCCAGTTAACTCTACGAGAATGCCTCATACACATTCTAAAAAACTGAGCTAACTGGGAAAGTATTTCTGAAAAAATGAATCTTCCAGATTATTTTCTCTTATTATCCTTTTTTTCCACAGAAAGTTTTAAAAATCCACTTACTCACTTTCACTTCAAGAATTTAAGCAGAATTTGTACATGCTTAAGTAAAAAGGAAATAGAACAAGCATTTTAAAACTTAGCAGCAGCAACACCGTCCGCAAACACACACCATTCTCTATTGATTGTGTTAATGGATCTTAAATACTAGGTAGTTTGAAGTTAAATATAACGCGAGAATCTGAAACCGGAAGGCAAAATGATTCACAGATCCTTGATTTGTGATTTTAAATATGAGCATGAGAGAATATTTGGTGGGGTTTTATTTTTACCTGTGCCCGGTCCAGAATGGTCCTACGGCAGTGAAGACAGGAGGGTAAATGGTTGGAGAGCAGCTGCCTGCCATTAAATTTATATGCTTCTCAAAATCATTAGGAACAGCTGAGAGTGCTGCAAAACTCAGCCTTGTGATTTCTCTTAGTTCAAAGTCTCTCAGGTTCAGCCCAATCTCCATCTTTCTCCTGGGAATGGAGAACAATATTCCTTTCATGAGAGCTTTATGTACATTTTGAAGAAAAACAAAAACCAGGGGACAAACAGATGTGTACCTATACAGACTTGCTCCTGCCTGTGTTTTTACTCTTCTGGACCTCCATATTCCTGTAAGGGGTTAAACCAGAAATAATAGCTAATCATTATGATGCATTTTCTATATCCTAGGCTCTTTATATGTGCTGTCTCATTTAATCCTTGCAAACACTACAACGTGGAGACCATTGTTATCCCTATTTTATCCATGAAAAAAAATCGATGCTTTGAGAAATTAAGTAACTCTTCCCAAGGTCACTCAGTCAGCAGATGGTGAGCTAGAGTCAAATCCTGACAGTTTAACTCCTGAGTCATCATACTTATCCCATGCTTGACAGAGAAACAATCACCTCATAACAATTGCTAGAACAGCTTTCCCCAGTATCAGTGGCCTACTTTTCATTAAACTCTAAAAGTGTTCACTATTTTACTGCTGGGCACCATGTCGAGACTAATTTGGATCCTCTATGAAAAAATTATCCTGTGAAAAGTAACTTTAGTGTATAAATCATAAAGATATGAGTATTTTTCTTTATTTTGAGTAATTTTCTTTTTAAATCAACTTGATTGAGGCATAATTTTTATGCAACAATATGTACCATGTTCTGTGTATTGGCTGGTGATTTTTGACAAATGTATGTACCCGTGTATACTCACCCCAGACAAGCTGTACAATATTTCCATCATCTCAAGAAATTCCCTGTACTCTTTTGCAGTCAATCCCCCTGTAACCCCCAGTCAGCCTCAGGAAACCACTGATCTGCTTTTTACCCTATAGATTAGTTTTGACAGAAGTTGTTATTTCAGATAAATGGAATCACACAGTATGTACTCTTTTGTATCTATTAGTTTGGCATGTTTTTGAGATCCATCCTTTTTTTTTTTTTGTATGTACTTATCAGTAGTTAATTCCTTTTTATTGATGAATAGTATTCCATTGAATGAAGATATACAAAATTTTTCCATCCATTTACCTGCTGATAAACATCTGGATGTTTATATTTGGGCCATCATGAATAAAGTTGGTAGGGACATTCATGTGTAAGACTTGGACTGGGATTTCCTGGATCATATGATAAATGTATGAGTGTTCCAGTTGCTCCACATCCTTACCAACACTTGGTATTATATCTTTATAATTTTAGCCATTCCACTGGGTGAGTAGTGATATCTTGTCTAAATTTACATTTTCCTGATGACTAATAATAATAATAGCACTGAGCATCTTTTCTTGTTCTTATTGGCCAAACACATACCTGTTCTTTTTGTTTGTTTTTTCTCCTTCTTTTTAAAGTATTCTGCAAAGGTAGCAAACACCAGTAATATTTTCTTTACAAATTAAAGAAAACCGAAGGAATGTTACCCCTATACTTTGTATCTCTCTCTGAGGTTGCAAATGATTTTTCCAGTTGTGATCTGCTTTATGAGACACAGGGCTTTGCTTCTAGGTATGGGCAGCTTCCTGTCTCTGAAGCCCTGGTGCTCCAGCAATCCTCAAAATGTTTGAATTGAAATGAACTGTATTGAAGTAACTGTGCTCAAACTTTAGATGCAGCAGAAGAAACTGCATTAGTTGTGGGAAGAATGGGGTTCTATTTTACCAAGGTTTGTTCACAATTATCCATTCTGATAAAAGCATCATCTTCTATGCATTACATTGTCCCCCATTTCATCATTAACTATTGAATATCCTTACACACAATGACAACACAGACTAATAGACTACATTTGCTTCAAAATAAACTCAGTTACAATCGATCAGCTTATGTTTTGTTTTGTTTTGTTTTATAATTTTTTTTATTTTTATTTATTTATTTATTTATTTTTGGCTGTGTTGGGTCTTCGTTTCTGTGCGAGGGCTTTCTCTAGTTGCAGCAAGCGGGGGCCACTCTTCATCGCAGTGTGCTGGCCTCTCACTGTCGCGGCCTCTCTTGTTGCAGAGCACAGGCTCCAGACACACAGGCTCAGTAGTTGTGGCTCACGGGCCTAGTTGCTCCGCGGCATGTGGGATCTTCCCAGACCAGGGCTCGAACCCGTGTCCCCTGCATTAGCAGGCAGATTCTCAACCACTGCGCCACCAGGGAAGCCCCTTTGTTTTGTTTTTTAAGGTAACACTGGTTTATCACATTATATAAGTTTCATATGTACAACATTATAATTAGACTTCTGTATACACTATGGCATGCTCATCACCAAAAGTTTAGTTTCCATCCATCACCATATAGTTGACCCCCTTTACCCACTTTGCCCTCCCTCCACCCCCCTTCCCCTCTGGTAACCACTAATCTCTTCTCTGTATCTATGTGTTTGTTTCACTTTCCTTTGTTTGTTTCTTAAAATATTTCACATATGAGTGACATCATACAGTATTTGTCTTTCTCCATTTGACTTATTTCACTTAGCATAATACCCTCAAGGTCCATCCACGTTGTCACTGTATACCATATCTTTAGCCATTCAGCCATCAATGGACAGTTAGGTTGTTTTCATATCTTGGCTATTGTGAATAATGCTGTGAGGAACACAGGGGCGCATGTATCTTTTTGAACTCAGTGTTTTCATATTCTTTGGATAAGCTCCTGTTAGGTAAAAATATTCTACTTGTAACTTTTCATGCCAGCTTCTATTGGACTCATTTCTCATTTCACAAATTGTTTGACCTTCTGTGAATAATGCAGGATGGCCTAAAGTGGGAATATTTGTCTGTGGCTTACTAGTTTTCCTTAGCCTTCTCAACTCCCAGATGCTCGGTGAGTTCAGGCTGCTTCTAGCCTCTTGACTGTAGACCTCATTTTTATCCAACCCCCTTAACCACAAAGCTCACCCAGAAGATAAAATTTCATGTGATAGATTAATTCAAAAATCTTATGGTCTATTATTTTTATCTGTCATCCTTACTGGATAACATTTGTTTTTTGTTTGTTTGTTTTATTTTGTTTTTAATGGTAGTAATAGATCTCTTATCTCAAAGGAGTAGATTGAAATTCAACAGGCCCTGTGGTAGAACAAGACAATGGATAGGAAAGTTATTGATCTGAGACACCTTTTTTCCATGTTTCAAATAAAACGTGGTTGCCCCATGATATGCCAGGTCCAAACTTTCCACATAACCCCTTGTTTTTAAAAAACAATAATCAACCCCAGGGAAGATACATACTGTGGTTTACTCCATGTGAAATTTTAGTAACCTAAAAAGAAGTGTGAAGGACAAACCTCCAGAAGTACTTTATACATCTGCCAAGGTGGGCCAGTCATGATGCCATAACCTAACAAGGCATAGGATTTCATGTCATCTACAATTTTCTAAAAATAAAACCAAAATTCATATGAAATGGTTAGAGAAAACCTATATAAACTTTTGCCAAGAAGGAAACATAATCTATAACCAATGTTATAACCAATGCTTCTTTTAACTATCGATTTTTTTTAAATTAATTAATTAATTAATTTATTTATTTTTGGACGTGTTGGGTCTTCACTTCTGTGCGAGGGCTTTCTCTAGTTGTGGCAAGTGGGGGCCACTCTTCATCGCGGTGTGCGGGCCTCTCACCATCGTGGCCTCTCCTGTTGTGGAGCGCAGGCTCCAGACGTGCAGGCTCAGTAGTTGTGGCTCACGGGCCCAGCTGCTCCACGGCATGTGGGATCCTCCCAGACCAGGGCTCGAACCCGTGCACCCTGCATTAGCAGGCAGATTCTCAACCACTGCGCCACCAGGGAAGCCCCTAACTATCGATTTTTATGTTATAAAAGCATGTTCTTACAGTAAGAGCAACAACATCCATTACAAAGGATACTAGGATGAGAACCAAGAAAACCCACAGCCTTTGTCTCACTTCTGTCACTCACTAACTTTGCAACTCTGGACAAATTATTCACTCTCCATGTACAAAACTGGAATTGTAATAAGTGTTTCTCCCTCCTAAGAAAAACAAGAAGATAAATGTCTGCAAGAGTGCCTTAAGTTGCAACATAAACATGAGGCATTAATATTTTAGGAAAGAAAGCCTAGAAATAAATACCATAGTGTCCTAACATTTTTATTATTTTAATTGGTCCAAATGTTATGGTCTCTGTGGAACTTTTACTTGGCTCTGTGCAAGAGATAGGCAAAAAAGAAAAAAAGCCATGTGAAAACAGAGAAATAAGAAGAGGAAACAAATGAGACAACTTTGATTAACGTATTATGCTAAAAATTACTGTGAGAAATGAAAGGGCGATTCCAAATCAGTTAGCTTCAAGACATGAAATCCCCTTCCTGAGCTATTTCAAGCCAAAGTCCTATGAGAGAGGATGAAGCTAAACAAAGAACACATGTCATTAGAAAAATGAAGTAACAGAAAGCTCGAGTAGCTAAATGATCTCCATGATTACAAATAAAAAAGGCATATTAGCTAGTAAGAGGAACCCATTGTCAAGAAAGAGTATATAAATCTCCCCAAGGGTCAGGATGTTCTCCCCTTATTCTTTTTCAGCGTTAAAGGCTAAGCATCAGTAGTTCCTGGTCCTTGATCTGAATCTGAAACCCCGTGGGGCCTGGGCCTGCAGATATTTAGTCTGAAGCTTAGCCACAGACTCTCAACAGCAGCCTCACCTTCTATCACTGAGGAAGCCCACCTCCAAAGGCACCAACATCAATCTTCAGGTTTCATACCTAGTTGGTGAAAACACACTTAGCATATTTTAGGGTTATCAACAGTAGCTATTGTTTATTGTCATATTTAAAAATATTAGAAGATTCAGTACCTTTAGTCTGAAAGAGGTAAATTCTAAAAATGATACAAAAGTTAATGAGTGGTATGGATAAAAAATGACTTTGTTCTTAACTTGATAGGATAAGAGAGGCTCTGTTGAAACTGGAGCAAGGTGCACTTAGGACAAACAGAAGGAAGTTCTACTTTGAACAATGGGATTCGTAGGCAGAAGATATACCGCATATCACACAAATAGAATTTTCTGACTGTTAGTCTAAATTATCAGTTTCTTGAGGGCTCGGTCTTAATCACTGTTGTTTCCCTAGCAACGTGGCACAGTGCCAGGCACGTGGAAGGTGCTTAATAAATCTTAAATAGCCCTTACTAAGCCCACTTCTCTCTTGAAGAGTCTGTAGTCTGGGACCCAGATACTAAGATTTCTTCTTGCATTGGAAGATTGTGCAATTACTTTCAAGTTCCAAGGGTAGCTGGAGGAAAGGAGAGGAACAAATAAGCAGCACCTACTTTAGTCACTTCTGCTGTATTTCTTTTCTATTTCCATAACAATAATACTTCATCTTTCACTCTTTACGATATAGAGAATCTAGTAAATAGCAGTCCTTAGAGGAGGCAATGTACAATTTTGAGTGGGCATCTCAGACATTATTTTCTTAATTTCTGAAGACAGTGAAAGTTGGTCTTTAGCTTATGTTATTTAACCAACAATGCTAACTATAAACACCACTCTTACCCAAAATAATTACCTAAAATAATTTTCATATTAGAGATATTATTCATGATTCCAACCCAAGGGTACAACATAGCAAAGACTTAAATAATTTGGGGAAAACTTGAGACAGTTTAAAATAACAAAAAAACCAGACCTACATGTTCAGAAAATAGCTCAAATATATATTATGTATACACACACAGAAATATATATATATTTATGTACACATATATAAACAAATAACAAATTCATAATTTAAATTGTGATGAGAATGCCATAGACAGGTAAATAAAACCAACTCTAGTAGTAGCAATAGCTAATAGAACCTAAGCCAGTGGTCCTCAAAGAGTGGTCACTGGACCAGCAGCGGCACCATTACCTGAGACCCTGTTACGAATGCAGATTCTCAGACCCCACCCCAGACCTACTGATTCAGAAATTTGTGGGCTGGAGCCCAACAATCTGTGCTTTAACAAGCCCTCCAATTATCAAACCAACACACTGTACACCTTAAATTTACACAATGTTATGTTTCAGTTATATCTCAATTAAACAAAAAAAAAAAAGGGAGTCCTCCAAGTGATTCTGATGCACTACAGTTTGGGAACAACTGCCCAAATCTATACATATTACTATGTTTATTTAACCAATGAGGGAACGTGGGCTCCTACATAACCCAGCTAATGGAGCCTGGGACAACAGCCTTGTGACTCTGAATGCTGTGTGCAGTGTTAGAAGAAAAAAATCAGTTTAAGAACCCGAAAATCTCTGATTCCTAAAATGGATGCTTTTTTAGCTGAGGTAGAAAAAAATTGGTTAAAACTTCTTAGGCTTCAGGGACTTCATCTGTGACACAGGGGTAATACTAATAATGTACTAACCTCAAAAAGGTTTTGGTGAGAAATAAATTAGATAGTGTATGTAACCCTAATTTTAGGCAGTAAATAGTCATGACATTTGCTCATCATTATTTTCTATAGCCTTTTGATCTATGAGGAAATGTATTCTCTGTTGCTATTCCACATTTCTAGCTACAGGATATACATGAACTTTTAAACATGATCTACTTCTAATTTTGGTTTCAGCTATGATATGTTTTTCCTCCAAGTTATAAAATTACATGAGCTACCACTCTACTCAAGACAGAAATTACTATGACCCACATTTTTGTATAGAGAAAAGAGATGGTACTGTGGAAATTTTCTAGAAAAGAATCAAGTGATTTCAATTTTACAAAAAAAAAAAAACTTCTCTAAGATTAGATTGATGAATATCTTATGCTTTTTAGGTCACAGAAGTAGCTTTCACTTGTAAATTACTGTTCTACCTTTATTTTATAAAACTGGCATTTTTGATGTATTACTTATTGCATTCCAAGGGTCCTTTATATAATAATCTCATAAACTATGTGTGTGTTCACTTTTTAAAAATAATTTTAGTTTTGTCATATGGTATTATAATGCCATTGTAAGTAACTCTGAAATTACACACATATATATTGATTAAAAAAAGGAAACAATTTAAAAACCTATATTCCTACCAATCAGCAATAGGGGCTTTTAACATTTTTGTTTTCATCTTTCCAGCATTTTTTATATGCACACAACACACTCATACATATTTTAACAAACAGGAGCATTTGATTTGAACACTTATAAGTATATTGTGAAAATATTTCCAGGTAATCACTTCTACTTCATCAGTTCAAATGACTCCATTGTATTCCATTGGATGGAAGGATTGGATGGATGAATAAGGTGTTAACCAATCACATATCATTAGACATTCAGATTTTTCTGGTTATTTCATTTTTATAAACAATGATTCAGTAAACACTGCACACTGATGTAATTATCCTCTCAGAATATATTCTTAGAAGCAGAGTTCCTGGATTAAAGAGAAGCACATTTTTAAGGCTTTTGATCCATATCCCAAATGGCGCTTATAGAAAGATTATACTAACTTTTACCCTCACCAGTAGCATATGAGTTCCAGTTTTCCAACATCCTCCCCTTTGAAAAAAAATTTTTATTCTAATATATCAAAAGTATGTCAAAATATGTCAGAATAGTGCTTCCCTGGTAGTGCAGTGGTTAAGAGTCCGCCTGCCAATGCAGGGGACACGGGTTCGAGCCCTGGCCCGGGAAGATCCCACATGCCATGGAGGAACTAGGCCCGTGCGCCACAACTACTGAGCCTGCGCTCTGGAGTCCGCGAGCCACAACTACTGACCTCGTGCCACAGTTACTGAAGCCTGCGCGCCTAGAGCCCATGCTCCACAAGAGAAGCCACCGCAATGAGAAGCCCGCACACCGCAAAGGAGAGCAGCCCCCGCTCGCCGCAACTAGCAGAAAGCCCACACGCAGCAACAAAGACCCAATGCAGCCAAAAATAAAATAAAATAAAAAGTCAAAATAATGTTTCATTGTTATTTTAATTTGCACTTATTTGATTATTAGTGAAATGGATCAACTTTTCATATGAGTAGCAAACATTGTGCAGCCCTCCCATATCTCTCTGTATCCACTTCTACAGCCTCTGGTTGCTTACTCCACTGCTAAGAGTGTTTCTTTGGTTACCTAGCAGTGGAAAGCTGGGCCGGGCAAGTGGGAAGTGTCAGAGAATTAATACTCCCAGGAGCAGCCTCAACCAAGTTGAGGGATAAATACTTCAGTTGCACCCCTTAGGTGGGATAACTCTGGAGAATGTTCCACACTCTCTCCCAGAGTTCCACAGCAGGACTGAGCCCCAGTTGCCCAAAGAGGAAATGGCTTGATAACTCATCCTTTGTTGGCTTCCTTCCCTCCCCTGTCTCACTTCTCCACTTCCTATCAGTGTTTTCTAGGATCATCTCTTGAATTAACTACTTGAATCCTTATCTCGGGGTCTTCTTCTGGGCTGGGAACCCAACCTAGACAATATGAGCCTTTTCTCCTCTGATTTCGTCAATGATCTGATCATTCATGCATTTTCCCCATTTTGATATTGGAGTCAGAATTATCTACTTTAAATATTAAGAAGGAAGGGATATTTACAAAAGGAAACCCTGAGAGATCACAAACCAGGAGCTTAATAAATAATTACAGTTAACCACCAAATTGTCTTAATAAACATGTTAAGATTTAAAGTATTGCAAGTTATTAATAATAACTATTATATTCAAAGTAATTATCCTCTCTTTATATGGAGCTAAAGATTTTCTTAGTGATATAAGTGAACTGAAATGTAGGTAAAAGGAAAAAACTAGCAAACTATGGTAAGGAGAATATTTTAGCCAAGGTGTACTAAGTGTGTTGATCGAGTGCTATAAGAAAAACTACATTCAACAATGTAAATATGCTCAAAATATATTGGCATCACTTTTAGGGAGAGACTAGGATTCAGTGAGAAGTCTGCTGAGAAGTTTTAGAATGTAGAAACATTTTGGGTCAAATGACATTTTGTAGTATCTAAAATCAATATGTTGTTAATTAAAATACCAATCTCCCAAGAAGACTCTGACAGTAAACAATGTTAAACTAAACTGGATCAGAGCCCAGAAAGTCAGCCAGACTAGGAGTGCATACAAGTAGGCCAAAAAAAAAAAAAAAAACACACAAAACCCACAAAAACCCAAACCAAATAAAAAGCAAACTAATCATTTGGAATGGGGAGGAAAGGGCTGGGAGGGGGTACAGAAAACAAAAGAAAATGGCCAGTTCTTCATCCTGCTCTGGGGACAGGAATCAGACAAAATCACTCCAGCAGAATCTATGAAGAGGCCATCCTTCCAGCTGCACAATTTAAGCATTTGCAAAGGTAAAACAAGGACAGTCTAGACAACCTAACTTACCTTGTATGGACAATGAAAGTTTTTAAAGAGGACACATAGAATACAAATCCACAACAGTCAAATTTAAATGCCTCTTCAGAACTGTGACTGCCCCAGTATTTCATGCTACCCCCAGCAGAGTTAAATTTTAAAAATGTGTGACTCAGTCATTTTAATGTGTTTTATCGGGACAGATTGTAACGTTTTTCTGAATTTACAAGATACATTAAGGCTATGCATCTACATAATAGCAAAGACCCAGAAGAAATATAGAAAATTCTGTTCAGATTGAAGTCAGTGCAAACGATGGCAGTGCAAATGAGCTCAAATCTGAATGCTTGAAATATATCAAAAGATAAATGCCGGGGAATTCCCTGGCGGTCCAGGAGTTAGGACTCAGCACTTTCACTGCTGTGGGCCCAGGTTTGATCCCTGGTCAGGGAACTGAGATTCTGCCAGCTGCACAGCACTGCCAGAAAAAAAAAGATACATGCCCAACAACCCATCAGCTCTGTACCAGTCAGATTCAAAGAGCTGAGGAGATTCCCCTGAACATTTCTATCTTAAACTAAAGATTTATTTACTTAAATATGTTTATTAGGTGCTCATCCAACCATTATCACAAAATAAAGACAACTTATTACATTGCCAGCCTCAATATGTACTTAATTCTCTAAGGCAGTCAGCAGCCATCAACTAAGTAAGGATAGCGGTGGCCTTGGGCAAACTCTGTTCCAGCACAACACAACTTCGGATTAGTCAGAACAGACTTGTTTTTTCTATGATTACAAACCACCCCCAAATCTCAGTGGATGGACCCAACACAAGTTTATTTCAACACACTCTCCATGTGAATCAAAGACTCTATTTCACATAGTCACTGAAGGACTTGAGGAGGTGAAGACTCCACCAGCTTATAGCTGCACCATCTGGAACACGTGGCCAGAAAGAAGCGGTGGAAGGAGAGGGAGACACTGGAGAATCCCATGTATGTTACTTCTGCTCATATTTCATTAGCCAGAGTTAATCCCATGGCTCCGTCCAACCACAAGGAACTTGAGAAATGCTATGTCAGTTGTGCCTGGAAGGGAAAGAGAACTGGATATTGGAGTAATTTCTACCCCATCCCTCAACGGTCTGGAACTTAGGGTGATTTCCTTGTGCAATATAAGGATAGAAACAGACATTGAAAGGCAAAGCTAAGGACTTGTAACAAAAAGCATGAGTCATGGCTCAGAGGTCTTAAGCCAAGGTCAAGGGTCAGTGAGGAAGGAGATTCAGAGCTCTAAGCAAAGGAGGGAGCAAACATCAAAATCCTGAGAATGTATTCAAGTGGCAAAAGCCAACCTGTCATAAATCTATTTTAGTTGATTTTGTTTTGACACAAAGTAACATTTTTCTCAGGGCATCTTAAACATGTCACTTGATATCTGACATCACCCCATCTACATTTCTCAAAGTATGGTCGTTGAATCATCAGGAACAGATAAATCTGAGGGGCTTCACAGAAATACAGATTCCTAGGACCTACCCAAAACCTTATACATTAAAATTCCTGAAGATTTTAGGTCCAGCAATCTGCTTTTAAACAAGTATCCACTAGGTAATTCGAATGCATTCTAAACTTTGGGAGTCGCTGTTTTAGACTTCTGCAAGGATCCAGAGAAGGCCTGAGATCTGGGTTGGGTTTGAGCCCTGGGAGAAATCCTCCACTTGTCGTAGTTTCTCTAGTTACTCCACTAGGGTGGAGTCTGCCCTAGTACCAGACAGCTTTTGGTAAGGTCAAGACTGTGCCTTTAGGCTACACGGAAACTTTCCTGGGTGAGGAAGATTCAGGAGCATGGAAAATAAGTTGATTCTGAGTTGCTGCTGAATTTGGTTTGAGAAAGACTGGTTCAACGCAGAGCAGTTTCAAGGAGAAAAGAATTTGTAGGTAGGTTTGCCAACGGATTGACAATGGTGAGGATGGTGAAGAACCCAGAGATTCTGTTGTTGAGGTTTTGGAATGGTCAGGTGGAACAGATGAGGGCCTTGGGATTTCCAAGCACATGCTACACGTGTTGCTCCTTAAACAGGCTGTGCTGGGCAGGCAGGGGAGAGGAGGTGAATCCTGAACCTTCTTTGCTGAGAATGGGGGAGTGGGTGCAAAATGCTGTCATAGTTATTAGAAACTGTGAGATAATAGAAAAAAAAAAAATATATATATAGGTATATATTGGTCTCTGCTCCAGGTTACTGACACAGGAACCTAAAACCGTTGTAATTTCCTAAGTCATAAAAGCACTAGGAGTATCTTTTGTTCAAATATTTGGTCTGTGACCCTGGTTCCTGACACAAAGTTCCTATATCCCTTGAAATTTCCTGGTTGACAACCTTGTCTTTTGTTCTAAGAAGGCGACTCTTGGTAGGCTCCTGGATAGGGACCAGTCACCCGACAGACCAAGCCATGATTAGAAGCTTTGAATTTTTGACCCAACCCCTGTTCACAGGGGAGAGGGGCTGGAAATGGAGTTAATGATCTATCATGCTTACACAATGAAGCCTCCATAAAAATCCCCGAAGTACAGGGTTTGGACAGCTTATAGGTTGGCGAACACGTGGAGGTGCTGGGAGAGTGGTATGCCTGGAGAGAGTATGGAATCTCAAGACCCTTCCCATAATGCATTTCTTACTTCTGGGTGTCATCTGTATCCTTTATCAAACCCTTTTATAATAAACTGGTAAACAAACTGTTTTCCTGAATTCTATGAGCCACTGCAGCAGATCTGTTGAATCCAAGGAGGAGGTCGTGGGAATCTCCTACTTACAGCCAATTGGTCAGAAGCACAGGTGACAACCAAAACAAATTGGCATCTGCAGTGTGGAGGCGGGGTGGAGGGGTGGAAGGTGAGGGCAGTTAAGGACTGAGCCCTCAACCAGTAGGATCTGACACTGTCAACGGGTAGATGGTGTTAGAATTGAGTTAAATCGTGGGACACGCAGCTGATTTGGTGTTTTGTAGAATTGTTTGGTTTGGCGAAAAAAACCCCACACAACTGGTGTCAGAAGTGGTGTGAATATGGTTAGTAGCGTGAGAGTAAAGGAGAAGCACACAAGGACTGGGTTTTGCCTAACACAGAAACTTTCCCTAAAATAAAGAGAAAAATACACACTGGGTAATTATAAAATAGAGCTACTTACCCGCGTTATGGGAGGGATGAGTGCAAGCAAAATGAACACACCAGAAAGCTTTGAAACTTCCACAACCTAAAATTAATGGTAAATCATGGGTTAAAATTCCCTGCTCTGAAATATTGAGAGGAAATTCTAGTATCCAAACAAAATGGAACTATGGATCTTGGAATGAAAAATAAGGATATGAAAATAAAAGGTGATGTATAATATGTATGGAGGGAGTATCTCCAAAATGCTATGCGTCTTATAAAAAATTTGTTTTACTGTCTCAGAAGAAATCGTTTTGCTTAAATGGAGGTATTTATTACCTGCAGAATGGACAAGCTCTCTGCCAGCTCTTCAAACCTATGATCAGGGAGTGAGCTGTCTTTGGAAGTATAACATCATGCCCTACATGGTACGGGGCTTAGGGTCTAGGAGTGGGTAAGAAGTTTAGACCATGATTTAACAAGCAGTAACAAGGACTTTGCTGGTGGTCCAGTGGTTAAGACTCCACCTTTCCACTGCAGGGTGCACGGGTTCAATCCCTGGTCGGGGAATTAGGATCCTGCATGCCCCGCAGTGTGGCCAAAAAAAAGAAGAAGAAGAAGCAGAGACGAGATACTGAGTACAGTGGCTTTTGGTAAATAAAATGAAAGAATGGTGTACCAAATGCCAACAAACGATGACATTCCTCAAGGTAATCAATATCAGAAGCTATTAATATGCACCCCTCCCAAGTCTCAGTTGCTTAACAATAAAAATTTATTTTTTTTCCAGTTTGATTGAGGTATAATTGACAAAATTGTAAGATATTTAAAGTGTACATCATGGTGATTTGATATGCATACACATTGTGAAAGGATTCCCACAATCTGGTTAAAGTTTTTCTTTCTTTCTTTCTTACATCCCTGCCCAATACAGATTGGGCAGCTCTCCTTAGGCTCTCCTCCAGACAGAGACTCAGGAACGTAGGGTACATCTATATCACAGCGCTGCTGTTTCTTAGTGCCTCCATGGACTCCTCCGCTTGATCATCACTCAACCATTAAGTAAAGAGAGAGAGCAAGGAGGGTCAACCAGGATGTTTTAAAGATAAATCTGGAAGTACTGTATATTACTTCCCTTCACATTCTATTGGCCAGAACCTAGTCAAGTAACACCAACCGAACTGCAAGCAAAACTGAGACGTGACTCTTCTTATTTATCCAGGAAGAAGAAAGGAGGTCGGTGAGCACCTAGCCAATTTCTGCCACTCAATGACTACTAATCCATAATCTGCCTCTATCTTAATTAAAATCATACAACTTCCTAAACTTTTTAAAGCATGTTTTACAGGGTAGCTCCTAAGATATTTTATTGAAAACTGCAGAGGGACTTCCCCAGTGGTCCGGTGGGTAAGACTCCACGCTCAGAATGCAGGGGGCCTGGGTTCGGTCCCTGGTTGGGGAGTTAGATCCCACATGCTGCAATTAAAAGCTGGCTCAGCCTAAATAAATAAATATTTTAAAAAATAAAAAAAAATAAAACTGCGGTAAATATTTGAATGTCCTTATTGGAATAGCTAAGATTCTCAATAAAATTTTAGAAATGCAGGGTTCTCTGGTAGTGTGTGAATTAAAAAATAAGTATTCAAAGTTCAGGTTGGCTAAGTTTAGCCATTTGTCCCTGGAGTTTGGAGGATAGCTAAGCCCTCATTCTTATGATATGACTTGGTGTGAGTCCATTTTTGAAAAAGGTATATGATTGAGAAAAATATGAAGAATATTTGGGCTTTAAATTACAAATCTTATTTATGAACTTCTAACACTACATTTATAATCCCAGATCCATTCTAATACTGTATCTCCCTGCACATTTATAGCAGACCCAGTAGAAAATTCGTTAACAGTTGGTTTTTAACATTTCTGAAGTATCCCCTCCACATACATATATATCATCATTGTGCTTTTTCTTCACATTCTTATTTTTCAACCCAAGATTCATCTGCATTTTGTTTAGCTATCGGCATTTCCTCTAAATATTCTAGAGCAAGAAATTTTGACCCATGATTCACCATTAATTTTTGTGAGTTGTGAACATTTCAAAACTTTCTGGTAAATCCATTTTGCTTTCAACTCTCTCCCTCCCTCTTTCTCCTCCCTCCTGTAGACTATGTAATAACTATTTTATAATTACCTGGCATGTACTTTTCTCTTTATTTAAAAAGATTTGCAATAGTTATGACAGCATTTTAAAGATTATACTAAGGGAGGCTATCTAAATATGAAACAGATGAATAAGTATATCTTGGGCAAAATAACTTACAGATATGAGAAAGAAAATTAGAGGATGTATATGTTTGTGGTTGAGAAAGCATGTCTGTCCAAATGTATGGGAGAGGATTGGTATGGAGAAAGGATGGCTGTACAGAAGGGTATTGTCTAGTTTTTACATAAGCAACTGAGAATTCTGGGGTGACCCTCAACCTCTTTGGCTGACAAGTTATCCCTGACTGGATGCCTGGAGTTGGAAACAATTGATGCCAGGTGGGTACAAGAGAAAGTTGATTTCATTTACTTTATCACCTCATTTATTTGGGGCATGAGGCAAGAGAGACAAAAAAACATATGTATCAGCCTCAAATGATCATTGTTTTTCATTTGTTTGCAAAGCTGTCTGTGGATACTGGCATTGAAAACATCAAAATCTAAGTAAGACCAGGCTTTACACAAAAAAAATTAATGTAAACCATAGATTAGAACCATCACAAAATGCATTCATATTGCCATATTTCAAATAACAAGCAGAAAGAACAACTACAAAAAGAAAAAAGAATGGTTATGGAGGACCCCAACCGTAAGGTCTTATATATATATTTTTTATATAAAACAGGTTCTTACTAGTTATCTGTTTTATACATATCAGTGTATATATGTCAATCCCAATCTCCCAATTCATACCACCACCACCACCCCCTCACCCCGCTTTCCCCACTTGGTGCCCATACGTTTGCTCTCTACATCTGTGTCTCTATTTCTGCCTTGCAAACCAGTTCATCTGTACCATTTTTCTAGATTCCACATATATGCGTTAATATACGATATTTGTTTTTCTCTTTCTGACTTACTTCACTCTGTATGACAGACTCTAGGTCCATCCACGTCTCTACAAATGACTCAATTTCGTTCCTTTTTATGGCTGAGTAATATTCCATTGTATATATGTACTACAACTTCTTTATCCATTCGTCTGTCGATGGGCATTTAGGTTGCTACCATGACCTGCCTATTGTAAATAGCGCTGCAATGAACATTGGGGTGCATGTGTCTTTTTGAATTATGTTTTTCTCTGGGTATATGCCCAGTAGTGGGATTGCTGGGTCATATGGTAATTCTATTTTTAGTTTTTTAAGGAACCTCCGTACTGTTCTCCATAGTGGCTGTATCAATTTAGATTCCCACCAAGAGTTCAAGAGGATTCCCTTTTCTCCACACCCTCTCCAGCATTTGTTGTTTGTAGATTTTTCTGATGATGCCCATTCTAACTGGTGTGAGGTGATACCTCATTGTAGTTCGATTTGCATTTCTCTAATAATTACTGATGTTGAGCATCTTTTCATGTGCCTCTTGGCCATCTGTATGTCTACTTTGGCGAAATGTCTATTTAGGTGTTCTGCCCATTTTTTGATTGGGTTGTTTGTTTTTGTAATATTGAGCTGTGTGAGCTGTTTATATATTTTGGAGATTTATCCTTTGTCCATTGATTTGTTTACAAATATTTTCTCCTATTCTGAGGGTTGTCTTTTCACCTTGTTTATAATTTCCTTTGCTGTGCAAAAGCTTTTAGGTTTCATTAGATCCCATTTGTTTATTTTTGTTTTTATTTCCATTACTTTAGGAGGTGGGTCCAAAAAGATCTTGCTGTGATTTATGTCAAAGAGTGTTCTTCCTATGTTTTCCTCTAAGAGTTTTACAGTGCCTAGTCTTACATTTAGGTCTTTAATCCATTTGGAGTTTATTTCTGTGTATGGTGTTAGGGAGTGTTCTAATTTCATTCTTTTACATGTAGCTGGCAAGTTTTCCCAGCACTTATTGAAGAGACTGTATTTTCTCCATTGTATATCCTTGCCTCCTTTGTCATAGATTAGTTGATCATAAGTGTGTGGGTTTATGTCTGGGCTTTCTATCCTGTTCCATTGATCTATATTTCTGTTTTTTGTGCCAGTACCATATTGTCTTGATTACTGTAGCTTTGTAGTATAGTCTGAAGTCAGGGAGTCTGATTCCTCCAGCTCCATTTTTTTCCCTCAAGACTGCTTTGGCTATTCGGAGTCTTTTGTGTCTCCATACAAATTTTAAGATTTTTGTTCTAGTTCTGTAAAATATGCCATTAATTTGATATGGAGTGCATTGAATCTGTAGATTGCTTTGGGTAGTATAGTCATTTTCACAATATTGATTTTCCAATCTAAGAACATGGTATATCTATCCATCTGTTTGTGTCATCTTCGATTTCTTTCATCAGTGTCTTATAGTTTTCTGAGTACAGGTCTTTTACCTCCTTAGGTAGGTCTATTCCTAGGTATTTTATTTTATTTTTTTGCAGTGGTGAATGGGATTGTTTTGTTAATTTCTCTTTCTGATCTTTCGTTGTTAGTGTATAGGACTGCAAGAGATTTCTGTGCATTAATTTTGTATCCTGCTACTTTACCACATTCATTGATTAGCTCTAGTAGTTTTCTGGTGGCATCTTTAGGATTATCTATGTATAGTATCATGTCATCTGCAAACAGTGACAGTTTTACTTGTTTTCCAAATTGTATTCCTTTTATTTCTTTTTCTTCTCTGATTGCCGTTGCCAGGACTTACAGAATTATGTTGAATAAGAGTGGTGAGAGTGGACATCCTTGTCTTGTTCCTGATCTTAGAGGAAATGCTTTCAGTTTTTCACCATTAAGAATGATGTTTGCTGTGGGTTTGTCATATATGGCCTTTATTATGTTGAGGTAGGTTCCCTCTATGTCCACTTTCTGGAGAGTTTTTATCATAAATGGGTGTTGAATTTTGTCAAAAGCTTTTTCTGCGTCGATTGAGATGATCATATGGTTTTTATTTTTCAATTTGTTAATATGGTGTATCACACTGGTTGATTTGCATATATTGAAGAATCCTTGCATCCCTGGGATAAACCCACTTGATCATGGTGTATGATCCTTTTAATGTGTTGTTCAATTCTGTTTGCTAGTATTTTGTTGAGGGTTTTTACATCTATATTCATCAGTGATACTGGTCTGTAATTTTCTTTTTTTGTACTATCTTTTTCTGGTTTTGGTATCAGGGTTATTGTGGCCTCGTAGAATGAGTTTGGGAGTGTTCCTTCCTCTGCAATTTTTTGGAAGAGTTTAAGAAGGGTGGTTGTTAGCTGTTCTCTATATGTTTGATAGAATTCACCTGTGAAGCCATTTGGTCCTGGACTTTTGTTTGTTGGAAGATTTTTAATCACAGTTTCAATTTCATTACTTGTGATTGGTCTGTTCATATTTTCTATTTCTTCCTGGTTCAGTCTTGGAAGGTTATACCTTTCTAAGAATTTGTCCATTTCTTCCAACTTGTCCATTTTATTGGCATAGAGTTGCTTGTAGTAGTCTCTTAGGATGCCTTGTATTTCTGCGGTGTCCGTTGCAACTTCTCCTTTTTCATTTCTAATTTTATTGATTTGAGTCCTCTCCCTCTTCTTCTTGATGAGTCTGGCTAAAGGTTTATCAATTTTCTTTATCTTCTCAAAGAACAAGCTTTTAGTTTTATTGATCTTTGCTATTGTTTTCTTTGTTTCTATTTCATTTATTTCTTCTCTGATCTTTATGATTTCTTTCCTTCTACTAACACTGAGTTTTGTTTGTTCTTCTTTCTCTAGTTCCTTCAGGTGTAAAATTAAATTGTTTATTTGAGATTTTTCTTGTTTCTTGAGGTAGGATTGTATTGCTATAAACTTCCCTCTTAGAACTGCTTTTGCTGTATCCCATAGGTTTTTGGTCGTCGTGTTTTCCTTGTCATTTGTTTCTAGGCATTTTTTGATTTCCTCTTTGATTTCTTCAGTGATCTCTTGGTTATTAAATAGTGTATTGTTTAGCCTCCATGTGTTTGTATTTTTTACAGATTTTTTTCCTGTAATTGATATCTAGTCTTATAGCATTGTGGTCAGAAAAGATACTTGACACGATTTCAATTTTCTTAAATTTACCAAGGCTTGATTTGTGACCCAAGATATGACCTATCCTGGAGACTGTTCCATGAGCACATGAGAAGAAAGTGTATTCTGCTGTTTTTGGATGGAATGTCCTATAAATATCAATTAAGTCCATCTTGTTTAATGTATCATTTAAAGCTTGTGTTTCCTTATTTATTTTCATTTTGGATGATCTGTCTGTTGGTAAAAGTGGGGTGTTAAAGTCCCCTACTATGATTGTGTTACTGTCGATTTCCCCCTTTTATGGCTGTTAGCATTTGCCTTATGTACTGAGGTGCTCCTATGTTGGGTGTATAAATATTTACAATTGTTATATCTTCTTCTTGGATTGAACCCTTGATCATTATGTATTGTCCTTCCTTGTCTCTTGTACCATTCTTTATTTTAAAGTCTATTTTATCTGATATGAGTATTGCTACTCCAGCTTTCTTTTGATTTCCATTTGCATGGAATATCTTTTTCTATCCCCTCACTTTCAGTCTGTATGTGTCCTTAGGTCTGAAGTGGTTCTCTTGTAGGCAGCATATATATGGGTCTTGATTTTGTATCCATTCAGCCAGCCTGTGTCTTTTGCTTGGAGCATTTAATCTATTCACATTTAAGGTAATTATGAATATGTATATTCCTATTACCATTTTCTTAATTGTTTTGGGTTTGTTTTTGTAGGTCCTTTTCTTCTCTTGTGTTTCCCACTTAGAGAAGTTCCTTTAGCATTTGTTGTAGAGCTGGTTTGGTGGTGCTTAATTCTCTTAACTTTTGCTTGTCTGTAAAGCTTTTGATTTCTCCATCGAATCTGAATGAGATCCTTGCCGGGTAGAGTAATCTTGGTTGTAGTTTCTTCCCTTTCATCACTTTAAATATATCGTGTCACTCCCTTCTGGCTTGTAGAGTTTCTGCTGAAAAATCAGCTGTTAACCTTATGGGAGTTCCCTTGTATGTTATTTTTCGTTTTTCCCTTGTGTTGTTGATAATTTTTCTTTGTCTTTAATTTTTGTCAATTTGATTACTATGTGTCTCAGCATGTCTCTCCTTGGGTTTACCCTGCTTGGGATTCTCTGCACTTCCTGGACTTGGGTGGCTATTTCCTTTCCCATGTTAGGGAATTTTTCGACTATAATCTCTTCAAATATTTTCTCGGGTCCTTTCTCTCTCTCTTCTCCTTCTGGGACCCCTATAATGCGAATATTGTTGCGTTTAATGTTGTCCCAGAGGTCTCTTAGGCTGTCTTCATTTCTTTTCATTCTTTTTTCTTTATTCTGTTCTGTGGCAGTGATTTCCACCATTCTGTCTTCCAGGTCACTTATCTGTTCTTCTGCCTCAGTTATTCTGCTATTGATTCCTTCTAGTGTATTTTTTATTTCAGTTATTGTATTGTTCATCTCTCTTTGTTTGTTCTTTAATTCTTCTAGGTCTTTGTTAAACATTTCTTGCATCTTCTTGATCTTTGTCTCCATTCTTTTTCTGAGGTCCTGGATCATCTTCACTATCACTATTCTGAATTTTTTTCTGGAAGGTTGCCTATCTCCACTTCATTTAGTTGTTTTTCTGGGGTTTTATCTTGTTCCTTCATCTGATACATAGTCCTCTACCTTTTCATTTTGTCTATCTTTCTGTGAATGTGGTTTTTGTTCCACAGGCTGCAGGATTGTAGTTGCTTCTGCTGTCTGACCTCTGGTGGATGAGCCTATCTAAGAGGCTTGTGCAAGCTTCCTGATGGGAGGGACTGGTGGTGGGTAGAGCTGACTGTTGCTCTGGTAGGCAGAGCTCAGTAAAACTTTAATCCACTTGTCTGTTGATGGGTGGGGCTGAGTTCCCTCCCTGTTGGTTGTTTGGCCTGAGGCGACCCAACACTCAATCCTACAGGCTCTTTGGTGGGGTTAATGGTGGACTCTGGGAGGGCTCACACCAAGGAGTACTTTCCAGAACTTCTGCTGCCAGTGTCCTTGTCCCCGTGGTGAGCCACAGCCACCCCCTGCCTCTGCAGGAGACCCTCCAACACTAGCAGGTAGGTCTGGTTCAATCTCCTATGGGGTCACTGCTCCTTCCCTCTGGGTCCTCATGTGCACACTACTTTGTGTGTGCCCTCCAAGAGTGGAGTCTCTGTTTCCCCCAGTCCTATGGAAGTCCTGCAATCAAATAACGCTAGCCTTCAAAGTCTGATCCTCTGGGAATTCCTCCTCCCGTTGCTGGACCCCCAGGTTGGGAAGTCTGATGTGGGGCTCAGAACCTTCACTCCAGTGGGTGGACTTCTGTGGTATAATTGTTCTCCAATTTGTGAGTCACCCACCCAGTGGTTATGGGATTTGATTTTATTGTGATTGCGCCCCTCCTACTGTCTCACTGCAGCTTCTCCTTTGTCTTTGGCCGTGGGGTATCTTTGTTGGTGAGTTCCAGTGTCTTCCTGTCGATGATTGTTCAGCAGTTAGTTGTGATTCCGGTGCTCTCACAAGAGGGAGGGAGCGCACAGCCTTCTACTCCGCCATCTTGAACCAATCTCTGTCGGCTGCATGTTTTTCCTCCTCAAAGTCTATTCCTGTAGGGGGCTGTGTGCAAAGGACTTCCACCTAATGCGTCGAATTAGAGTTCCCAAGGCAGAACCACTGCGCAGACACCTCAGCTCAGCGCACCAGACACTTTGATTCAAGATGGTGGTGGCAGTCCATAACGTCTTGTAGTAAAGTGAAAAACAGTCCTACCGTCTTGAGTTAATAATATTGTTAATTATGAAGCTTTGGTCAATAACAATCTTTCATATAAAGCATCTTTTTTTCCCTCTGTAATGGTTTTTCATTTTACATTTTCATCTGACCTATTGTATTAATAGTTATTTAAAAGCAGATTTTTCTCCTAAAATCGGCTCACTTTATGCATCATCTTTATGCAGTAATGGAGCCCTCCTAGGCTGGAAGTGCTGCCGACAAGTCATAATGTGGACCTTGACCTCTGGCCACTTTTGGAGGGTGACCAAATCAAGACAGAAAAATCTAATATTGCCAAAGACCACATAGGAATTTCTTGGCAAAGTCAGATGAGAAAACAGAGATCATGAACTCCAAGGGCTGACATTTTTAACCATTGTCCTTATTCCTTATTTTGGGAACCCCTTTTGAATTAAAAAATGTAGAAAATTCTGGAATTTTGCTTCATTTTTCCATGACCAATGTAATGGAATTGTGGAAAGAGCTCTGTACTAGAGTCTTAAGACTCTTTACAAAAAAAAAAAGAAAAAAAAAACCTTTATATAATGGAACATTTCAGTGACTCCTTTGACCCATCACTCAGTTTCAAGAATCTTAAACTCATAACCTATCTTATTTCAGCTACATCCCACTGAATTCCTTCCTTCCATATAATTTTGAAGCAAATCCCAGACATCATACCATTTCATCCATAAATACTTCAGTATGTATCTCTAAAAGATGTCTTTAAAAAAATGATAACCACAATACCATTATCATGCCTAAAACATTTGATAATAATTATTTAATACTATCAAATATACAGTGTTCAACATGACTTCCCCATAAATATAATAATTTTTAATAGTTTGAATCAAGATCTAAATAGATTTCACTCATATGATCCCCTACATGTTTCTTAGGTCTTTTAAATTTTTTTCTAGGCTTTCCTTCTATCTCTCTTTTTTTTTTCGCTTTGGTTTATAATTCATTTGTTGAAGAAATCAGGTGATTTTTACTGTAGACACAGATTGGATTTTGCTGATTGTAACCCTATGGTATTGTTTAACATGTTCTTCAATTCTCTGTTTATAAATTGGTAGTTGAATCTAACACGTTCTCCCATGACTAATGGAAACTTAGCAGAGGCCACCTGCTAAGTTTTTAAGATAGTTCCAAGCTTTTGATCTGGTACAACTGAAAGAGTGGTAGGAAATCGATGAAATTCATTAAGGGGATAAGAGGATAAGGAGTCATGTGATGGAATAGAAACTGTAGGGATGGAATGAAGAATTTCGTTTTTGTATGTTGAGTTTGTGATGTCTTTGGGATAGCCAGATAGAAATGTTTGGCAGACACCTGGAAATATGGTCTAAAGCTCAGAAAAACCTTGCCTGTCTAGACAGGTAATTTAAGATTCACCAGCATATAACACTGAAGTCCTGCAGGTGGGATGAGGTCCCTGAAAGAGGGTAGAATAAGAAGAGAAAGGGCACTAAGATGACTCTGTCACCATATTTAAAGGGTCTGCAAAGGAAGAGGAATCTACAAGGGATACTGAGAAGGAACAGAGAAGTATGAAATAGCATGGAAGCCAAAGGAGGAGAGAGCTTCTGAATATACAGAGACGTCCAGGAAAATAACAACTGAAAAGTAGCCACTGGGATTTTCAACTAGGTAGTCACTAGGGATCTCATCAAAGGCGTTTCATTGGGTTGGTGAGGGTAGGAGCTATCTTTCAGTGGTTGCAGAGTGAATGAGAGGTGGGAAAATAGAGACAAACAAAATTACTCTTTTCAAAAAGTTTGGTAGGGTCTGGCAGCATGAAAACTCATTATTATAAATTGTGTCTCATATGTAACATAAAATCAACCAACCAATAAATATTAACTGTGAGCTTATTATGTGTATGCCAAAGTACTACTAGTGTAAAAAAGATATTCATGACATAGTTCATGCTATAAAGGCTACAATTGCCAAGGAGAAAGTATGCAAATTTATAAATGCATGTTTAAAAAGAAAGCTCTTCAGAAACCCTAAGAAATCAGATTAAATAAGGCATTTAAAAAACATGCTGGGCTTTATTGTCTCTTTAAAATTGCGCAAAGAATCCACTTGCATGATTCTAAAAAACAAGAAAAATATATGTTGTTAAAAAAAGAAATATAAAATAAATCTGATGCATGAAACGAAAACAATTCTGTGAGTTAATATAGATTTCTTTTGAATAAGAATACAGCACAAGATTCTTGTATCTATTCATTAAAAGTTCAGGTTCAGTTCCTCTGAATAAAGAAAAGATAATCACATTATCTCACCTGCCACAGGCAGGCTAATGCATGTATATGGATTCAGTACAGTGTCTGTGAAGTAGTATAATAAGCAAATTCCTTATTAGCAGTTCAACAAAGTCAGCAGTGGCTGTCATCATTACGACTTTCAATGAGGAGGCCACCTCCTCCGTCCTTTTTCCCCTTCCACTGACTTTCAGTGAAGACTTTTCACATTTAACAAAAGTACCCTCATAGTTCTAGAAGTGATTTTTCACCATCCTGCTTTTGATCAGCTTTCTAATCAGAGTTTACTTCAGATTCAAGTGGAGAATAAAACTGACCATGAAAAAGACCATTGGCTTACATGAGGGCTCCCTCTCACTGGCATCCTGAACTGTGGAAAAAGCCTTCTTTTGCTGCCTCTCATGGGAGCACTTTGAAATCTAGGAACCATGTCTCGATACAGGTAAATAAGAATGAAATGATGGGAAGCACAGAACCAAAAACAAACAAACAAAAAAAGTATCAACATAAGAGGAGTCAGAATTGGATGACATCACCTCCTTCTGTAAGGAGGGAATGTTTCAATTTACATTTAATTCTATTATCTACAGTAAGGTTACAAATAAGAGGTCAAGGATGACAAAGAAGCAGAAAGACTTATGCAACACTGGTTACACCTGTCTTTTCCTTTACTTCCTAAGACTCAGTCCTGGCCTTGAATTGCATAGGGTGGATATAATGGATACTGTCCCATGCTTGAGTGCTGTGGCTCCCACTGAAAGAGTTCCCTATGTGTTCTGGCACACTTGGGGGAGGGTTAGGGAAGCCTTTTCCTTGTTTCCCATTAAGGAAAAGAGACCTCACTGGATGGTTCTAAGATTGGCCTCTACCAGTGGCCCAGGGCCAGTGGCTCTGCACACAGAGAGTGGGTCAACTTGGGCAGCAAGGTGGGCCCTAAATAAGCCTTTCAAATATATTCGTGCAAAGAACTGCAGATTCATATGTGCATTATATAATAACCTTCTTTCCTCCAGTGCCTGAGACCAGATGGCTATGTAAATAAATAAATTACAACCAAGTCTGTTCCAATGTTATGACTGTAGAATTTGAGATAATTTCTTTAATCAGCCATCCAAAGAGTTGAGTCTTCTTTGTGTCCTGACCTAGAAGTAGTTATCTTTCATCATGACTTTCAGAGTCCTTTGGTGATAAGAGATTTTCAGTATCAGTGAATATAAATTTAAGTTTTATTACTGAATTTTCTGGAGAGAAGTTAATGAAAATCTCTGAGTCCCATTTATTTCACTGTGGAAATAAATGCTGACATTTAAGAATTGTTGCAGAATTTGGGAGAAAAATGTAAAGTTATATCATTGTTTTAGTTTTAAAATAGAGATTTCAAAATAAGCCAGCTTATTAGAATTCAAAAGGGAACTTCAAAACTCAAATCCCCAACTCACAACTTTTTTTCGAGACAGCCAGATGCTCACCTTCCTTTCACATTAAAAAATATCAAGTACTTAGATAGGAAACTGTTCTACTTCTATAATTATTAAGGATTCAAAGATGAATATAGCCATGAAACAAACTATAATGGCTCTCTTAAGATTGCTGATGAAAAAAAATTCTGTGAGCCCAAATGATACTATTAGAATAAGGAAATATTATTTTTGAATTAACAATTGATGGTCTATTAAACCTCTGTATTATTGAATTAGTTGGTTCTTGAGAAAGCAGTTGAGCAATGATCAGAAACTGTAGTGCAATAAACAATGATCTATTCTAGATCAGCAGTTGTAAACTCCAGCTATACATTAAAATCATGGAGATGGGAGCATTTAAAAAATATTGACACCCAGGCCCCACCCCAGAGGTTCTGATATATTTGGTCTATTGGGGTTCCTAATATCATATATTTTCAAAACTACTCCCACCCCTCATTCCCTATTCAGGTATTTCTAATGTGCAATCAGGTTAAAAACTCCTGATCTAGATTACTTGTCTAGCTGTTTATGATACTGAACTATTGTTTATAATTGATATAAGCAATAAAGAGTGACAGGTACATTTGTAAAATATTTCCTTTATGATAATTTATTCTAAATCACCATTCTCTGAACTTATTGGTTTAGAAAATTACAATTACTTAGCAAACATAAAATTGCATCTACATAGTGTTTACAACAAGTAAGAAATATAGGTATACGTATGGATGAGATATAGATGAGCCACAAGATGACCTTTTTATTTTTCACTGAAGTTGTTTATAAGTGCCTTGGAATGAAATCATAGAATTTTCTATCCAAGTACCGCATTAAGGATCAAAGTTAGGTGCCTTCTCAAGGTTCATCTCATTTATGATAGGTGCTGGTTAGAACACATGTCCTTAGATTCTCATCCTAATGTTCTTTCAGATATTTCCTTGATTTTATTTTTTAGAAAGTAAACATTACTTTTGGGGAATAATAAAAGAAACCACAATCAATTATCAGAAATTTAAATAAACATTAGAGGCAGTTTAGGTAAACCACACCCTAAGCCTTACTTTAACATTTACCACCTGAGAGACCTAAACATTTCTGAACCTCAACTTCCTCATCAGGAAAGTAAGGACATGATAATATAATAGCATGAGGTAGAAAACAGATAAAGGCAAGTTCCTCTCCTGCTCACATAGCATTAGTTGTTTTCCAACCCTAAGACTTAAGGAAAGGAGGGTGAAACCAAACTTCTCTGTTAAATGTATTAATAAACAATAAAGTCAGGGACTTCCCTGGTGGCACAATGGTTGAGAATCTGTCCGCCAACGTGGGGGACATGGGTTCAATCCCTGGTCCAGGAAGATCCCACGTGCCGCAGAGCAACTGAGCCCATGAGCCACAACTACTGAAGCCGCGTACCTAGAGCCCGCGCACCGCAACGAAGAGTAGCCCCTGCTCACTGCAAATAGAGAAAGCCCGCGCATAGCGAGGAAGACCCAACACAGCCAAAAATAAATAAAAAACAAACAACAAACAAACAAAAACACAATAAAGTCAAACCATATACATATCTAATGAGGGGTTAGTATCCAAAATATATAAGGAAATTGTATAACTCAATGGCAAAAAAATTTTCGCTTAAAAAATGGGCAGAGGACCTGAATGGACATTTTTCCAAATAAGACATGCAAATGGCCAACAGGTACATGAAAAAGTGCTCAGCATCACTAATCATCAGGGAAATGCAAATCAAAGCCATAGTGAAATATCACCTCACATCTGTCAGAATGGCTATTATCAAAAAGAGGAAAAGATAACAAATGCTGAGGAGAATGTGGAGAAAAGCGAGCCCTGGTTCATCTTTGGTGGGAATGTAAATTGGTGCAGCCACTATGGAAGACAGCATGGAGGTTCCTCAAAATATTAAAAATAGAACTGCCAGGACTTCCCTGGTGGTCCAGTGGTTAAGACTCCACGCTCCCAATGTAGGGGGCCCGGGTCCCATCCCTGGTCAGGGAACTAGATCCTGCATGCTGCAACTAAAAGCCCACATGCTGCAACTAAAGATCCCACATGCTGCAATGAAGATCCTGCCTGCCGCAACTAAGACCTGGTGCAGCTAAACTAAAAAAAAAAAAAAAAAAAATAGAACTACCTTGTGATTCAACAATCCCTCTTCTGGGTATACATCCAAATAAGATAAAATCATTATCTCAGAGAGGTATCTGCACTCCCGTGATCATTGCAGCATTATTTACAACAGCCAAGACATGAAAACAACCTACCTGATGGATGAATGGTTAAAGAAAATGTGGTCTATATAGACAGTGGAATATTATTCAGCCATAAAAAAAAGAAGACAATCCTGCCATTTGCAACAACATGGATGGACCTTGAGGGCACTATGCAAACAGAAACAAGTCAGAGAAAGACTAGTACTGTATGATCTCACTTATACGTGGATTCCAAAAGCATCGAACTCAGAAACAGAGTAGAATGGTGGTTGCCAGGAGCTGAGGGATGGGGAAAACATGGAGATGCTGGTCGAAGGGTACAAACTTTCAGTGTGAATAATTTCCAGGGATCTAATGTATACAATGATGACTATAGTTAATGATATGTATCATATATTTGAAAATTCACTTTGAGAGTGAAGCTTTAATGTTCTCACTATAACAACAACAACAAAATGTTAAGTATGTGAGGTAAAGGATGTGTTAAATAACCTTATTGTGGTAAACACTTCCCAATATATATGTATATCAACTCATCACATCGTACAACTTAAGCTTATGCAATGTTATAATGTCAATTATATCTCAATAAAGCTGGGGAAAAAAACAAACAATAAAGTTCTTTACAATGGCCCATTCTCTACATTGATCTTTCACATACATTTCAAGGGCTGGCATGCTATAATAGGGTATTAAATAAGATAATATATGTGAATCATATAGAGCAATGCTTAGCATATGGTATGCACTCAACAATAGCACATTAGTTGCAACGATTATGCATTACTTAGTGTTGCTCAATGAAGCAGACAGAAGTTTTCTGTTTTGAGGGGAATGTAAATTGTGTTTGCATCCTAAATAGTTTGTATTATGTGGAACATGCTTCCATGGAGTCCAAACCACATCATGTGCATAATTAGTAATATTATAAATCAATCAGGCAGTCGGCATGTATGTGTGCAAAATTGCCAAGGAAGAGACAACATCTTTATCCTCAAAAAATGTAAAACTTAGTGAAGAGGAGGGGAAAGAAGATGAGCCCTGCCAGCCAAGTGAAGTACCAGGCTGGTCAACTCATTGAGCTTGTATTTGATGCTAGTCTCCTCCATGCTACCCACTCTATCACTCAGACATGAACTAGGCAGCATTTGGAGAATTCGGAGAAATAGCATCTATAGGTTTATTTGACACATCAGTTCCATTTATACTGTATCTCTGAGGAAGGGGAATTAATTTAACCAAGGAAAGAAATATTTTGATGCCCTTACCCATCAAATAAACTGATTTTCTGCCAAATGAGTGTGCTCATGGGCCAAGAGTGAACATTACAATCAGGAAACTAGCAAAGGACAAGATGACACGGGGCTCATTTTATAGGCTTTGTGTTTGATTAATAACACTGTCAGAGATTTAAAAAGAAAAGAATTGTACTAAAATGATGTCATCTACTTACAGAAAAAAAACTACACTATACCATACCTGGAGTAATATCAAGGTTACAGATGACAAAACAGATACAGTATTCCAGCTTAAAAAAGAAAATTCATCATCTTATTCTTTCCTTAATTACCTTACTTTTGTGATCAAAGTTTGAAGCTATTCTATTTCATGTTTGTGAAAAATTTCTGCAAATGGTTATAATTGCTTACAACTTCATTTGAGGCGGATGAAACTTTCAAATAAAAAAGTGAATTTATTATGTTCATTAATTCATTTAACAAATATTGATTGCAAGCCTACTATGAGCTACACTGTGCTATGAAGAGTAATACAGGGTCTCTGCCCTCACAGACATCCCAATCCAGTGGGGGAGAGGGACAGTAAACAAGTCAGAGAATTCCCTGGTGGTCCTAGTGGTTAGGACTCCGTGCTTTCACTGCTGAAGGAGCAGTCATCCCTGGTCAGGGAACTAGGATCCCACAAGCCACGTAGCATGGCCAAAAAAAGAAAAAAAGTCAAAAACCCAATAAAAAACAGATTATTAATGAAATACAATGAAGAAAGTAAACATGGACTTTGAGAGAGAATAATGGAGGGACCTGCTCTAGATGGGGACATCAGGGAAGTACCTTTTGAAAATGTGACACCTTAGCCGAAATCTAAGTGACGAGGAGCAAGTCTCATTGAAAACCAAGGAGAGAGTTATTTATGCAGAAAGAACTATACACGCAAAGATCCTAATGCAGACAATAGCTTTAGTAACTGACAGAAGGACAGATGACTAGCATGAAGGAGTAAGGGAGACAGTGGCAAGAAAACTGAGGAATAGCAGAGGTATATCACATTTAGAGCCCTTGGCCGTGGTAAGGTGTTTGAATTTTTTTCCTAATGACAGACATCAGAGGTGTTTAAGCAGAAGATGATACTTTCTGATGTGTTTAGTGTGTGTGTGTGTGTGTGTGTGTGTGTGTGTGTGTGTATATACTTGATTTCATCTTTAACTAAGAAAAATCCAGGTTTCCTACAATAAGTGTCAAATATCAGAGGGTTATCAACATTGGTGTGACTCAAATGTAAATAAGATTTCTTTCTTGCCTGATTTAATCCTTAACTATTTGTGGAACCCCAAAGTCAGGCAGATGCTACGTTATCAAAGGAGAATAGAGATGTAGCACAGAGGCTGCCACTAGAACAATCTAGGAAAAAGGCATTTGGACCTAGGTCTTTTCCAGACTGGCCTGGAAACATACATCTAGACTGAGGTGACATCATTAAAGCTTGGTGCCACATTGGAAAGCCACTCCATGGCTCCAAACCTTATGAAGTCACTTACTCTTCCAAGATCTTTCATTATGGGCACGGAAGGCTGTAGAGTCACAGAAACATATTACCTCAGGGTTAGAAAGAAACTTAGAGCAGTGTTTTTCAAACAAAGATCACCCGGAGCTCTTGTTAAAATGGAGAATGTGATTAAAGTGGGACATGAAATTTTGTACTTCTAACAAGCTCCCATGTGGACATTTACACTGTGAGTACAAAATCAAGCTATTGTGTTCCGCCCTTCTTTGTCCCATTCCCTCCACTGTCCAACCCTGAGTCCCTTAGGTTAAGTTCCATGAGCTTGTACCTCCTTGTGGATCTCACTAGGGATCTCCCATTGTATCAAATAGATATTGAGGGTGTAGTGGGCGCTCGATACATTTTTTGGTCAATGAACGGGTGAGTGGATGATGAACACCCCTAAGAAATATTTATCAGCCTCTGATGAAGACCTTCCAATCTCAGGATTATCAACAAAGGAAGCATTTTTAGGGGACAGTTGTTTTTTTTTTTTAAACATGTTAATTTCTTTTTTATTTATTTATTTTTGGCTGTGTTGGGTCTTCGTTTCTGTGCGAGGGCCCCCTCCAGTTGCAGCAAGTGGGGGCCACTCTTCATCGCGGTGCGCGGCCTCTCACTATCGCGGCCTCTCTCGTTGCGGGGCACAGGCTCCAGACGCGCAGGCTCAGCAATTGTGGCTCATGGGCCCAGCCACTCCGCGGCATGTGGGATCCTCCCAGACCAGGGCTCGAACCCGTGTCCCCTGCACTGGCAGGCAGACTCTCCACCACTGCGCCACCAGGGAAGCCCCTAGGGGACAGTTTTGACCGTTGGAAATTCCTTATGTATAGTAGCCAGCATCTGTTTCTCTATGATTGAGATCATTGGTCCTAGATCTGTCCTTTGGAGAAACACACGGCAGCCTTCTCTTTGACACAATTGGGACTGGTAGTGGCTAAGTTAACAATAAAAAATCATTTGAAGCAAAGGGTCATGTTTTCAAAAGATACCTCCATTAAACATTTTATTTTAACTTAAAACATACGCATGTGCATTCATTTACCAATCTTCTAAGTAAATGCAAGGCTGGGAACACAGATCCTTTGATGATCTTTATCAGTTTATATTGTCTGTCAGCATAAACCACACCTATAATAACACATCAAACACATGTGAAACATTGCTGGAATGAGAGGAAAGTGCATTGAGGGGGAGAAATAAAAACCTGGCCTGGACCAGTCCGCAAAATATGGCTCACTTCTAGCAAAGTCATTGTATTGGATGAGGTAGAGCGAAAGCTGCAGAGAGCAAAAAACACCTGGAAGCAGTGGCCACCCAGGCCTGTAGTGGAGCTCTCTCTTTACATATATTAAGTCAAGGTGATCTGTTGCCTGTATTAGTGAGGAAAGCACTCACAATATTTTCAGATGGTCCTACCCATATCATAAGTACTAATCAAAATATAAACATAATCCCGAAGCTCCTAAAAATCAGGTCAATATAAAGTACTGGTCAGTTTTCCTTTCATCTAATAAGACATTTCAAGATGTACCAATTCATGGAAGGCTCAGACACTTCTTAGATTTCCATTTTGAAACTCAAGTTTCATTATATTCGCTAATAAATTAATCTGTCCTAAAATGGCTCTTTTCCTTGAATTTTTAGATTATGTTTTCCTTTTATAATTCTTCAAAAAGAGTTCATCTACCCAAACACTCAGCTTAAAACTTAAAGACTAGGGCTTCCCTGGTGGCGCAGTGGTTGAGAATCTGCCTGCCAATGCAGGGGACACGGGTTCGAGCCCTGGTCTGGGAAGATCCCACATGCCGCGGAGCAACTGGGCCCGTGAGCCACAACTACTGAGCCTGCGCGTCTGGAGCTTGTGCTCCGCAACAAGAGAGGCCGCGACGGTGAGAGGCCCGCGCACCGCAATGAAGAGTGGTCCCCGCTCACCGCAACTAGAGAAAGCCCTCGCACAGAAACGAAAACCCAACACAGCCAAAAATAATAATAATAAATAAATAAATAAAAATTAAAAACAAACAAAAAAAAACCTTAAAGACTGAAAAGGTATTTTCGAGTATGTACTTGTTCTTAAAAATATAGTGATATATTTTATTTAACAGGTAGCACCAACCCCAAAATACTCATCCTCACATGAAGAATTTAATGATGGCTTATATTTTTACAGTACAGTGTGCTTTCACATTCATTAGCTTGCTTAAGTCTTAAAGCAACTGTGGGAGGTCGTTGGTATCGTTTCCGTTTTGAAAAGACAAAATGAAACTCAGAGGTGGTCAGTGTATTGTAATATATACAGGGCACCCGGTGGGAAAGTTGCAAAACTAGGGCTGGCAGGAACCTGGTCTTTCCAGTCTTTTGGCCTTTTTTAAATCTCCCAGTTGTATCAACCAATGCCAAAGAGCAATAAATGGGGTTTCTGCCCTTTTCACCACATGGCTCTGTGATGCCCAAATGTTTTGACAAGTTCAAATAATGTTATTATTTATTTGAGTAAAGACTCTTCCTCCTTCCAAAAGTGTGTTAAAGCGCTCCGAGATTAAACTAAAATCAAATTACTTGAGAAGTCTTTTTTTTAAAAATATTTTGTTTTAGAATTTTATAATATATTGGGAAGTAGTTCTAGATAATATTCACAGTGTTTTGAAACTAGGATGGAAAAATCCCTGATGTTGATTTAGCTTTAGGGATTGGCATCATTGAAGCATGTCATTGTTACTGGCTTATGGTAAATAATCATCTCTTCATTTTGTTATAGCAGAATATACATTAAATTTAAAAGGCAATTTAGCTGAAGAAGTAGGAGAGGGGTAAGAATAACCACAGGATGGAAGTCTCAGAGCAGGGAGGATGAATAGGTAGGAAATTAGGGGGGAAAAATTGTACCACCTCAGATTTCAGAGAAATGGAATTTAGAAAGATGTAATATAAGCAAAGGGCAACAGAATTGTGTGGCTATTTTTAATGATAACTAGGAAAATTCCTACTGGGACTAACTCTGCACAGAATCCATTCCCACCTGCATAATCCAAGAAAGACTAATTACTCAGAGTGACTTCAATCGAAAGGGTAATAGTAAATAAATGAGGAGCCACTGTGTCTTTAGCATTATATGGAGCCTGGTCATGCTATCCCCATCACCAAATTGTGAACACTGGATGCTTCTTACTCCAAGATCCAAGTCTTGATGTTTTCTATTCTAAGCTGAAGGAGAGACTGATTTCTGTCGAAGACTGAAAAAGATGACCACAAATTCTTTGAGCTCCTCTCATCAAGAGGTGGGGTCCGTTTCTCCACCCCTTAACTCTGGGCTGCCTTTGCTGGTGCTTTGGCCAAAGAATGTGGCCGAAGTGCTACTTCCAAGGCTAGGCCTGAACGGAGGTGCCCCAGCAGCCAGCCAGCACCAGGCGCCAAGGGTGTGAATAAGGCCGTCCTGGACCTCCCTGCTCAGCCAGCCTGTGCTGAATGAAGCCACGTGAGCAAGCCTTGCCCATATAAATGTTAGAAATAACAAATCGTTGTTAAGCCAAAAAAAAAAAAAAAAAATTTTAAGGGCAATTAAAAAGCAAACTATACTACACGTTTTACTTAGGTCAGTGGATAAATAAGGACCACAAACAGGGAAAAAAAAAAAAGTAATTTCAGCAACGCTGAATCATACTCTGATTTGGATCGGTCTTCGGTAACAACTTTAATGACCTTTCTTAACACTCAAATTGGGAAATTCAAAATTCGGAAGGAAAAATGTAAGAGCAAACCTATGACTCATTTAGTGTAAATTTGGTTTACATTTATTCCACCTAAGGGAAGTTTCATTATTAATATGGTCAAAAGAGCTGGTCCTAGCTTCAGACCTTTTCTGTTTATAAAGCATATTCCTCATATTTTTAGTTATAAGAAAACTATAACCCCTAATTGTACATATAATCCCTGGAGAGAGAATTCAACCATCAATTCAACCATCTTATCTCACTCAAAATAAAGAGTGAGGTAAGAAAGGCCTGAGAAATTCATATTTTACCAGAAGCTTTTAGGTTCCTCTCTCAGTTACTATACATGTCATTTTCTCTGTAATGTGGACATACTTGTTGAGATTTTCATGACTCATATAACTTTGTTTTTGGTCAAGATGACCTTCTGGCCCTGCAGCCCCCAAAACAATAAGCATAAAGTCATATGCCCTTAAATCTTTTTTAAAAAGAACACACCGTTCATGTTTGACGAAAGATCTACATCTACCATCATTTTCATGTTGTTTCTTTGTTTATCGTACACACTCAGAGCTTGTCTTTCTTTTTTTACTTATAATGCTACAGATTGATTCCTACCCCGACTCACACCCATCATTCTACCAGTGGTTTCTATCCCCTGGGGGATTAAGGTTTGGCTTGTTTAAAAGGTTAATGCCCTGCAAAACATATCCATACATGTCTTCTCACCGAACACCATTGACTGTAGGGCAACAAAAAACTAAGATGAATATTGTAATGCGTAAACTGTAATTAAACCTACTTCAGTGTTCTAAGATCACAGGTTTTCCTTATAGTGATCTGAACTAAACAGAATGAGTCTACGCCCACTTCCAAGTCTAAATGAGAGTGCAAGGAAAAAGATGATGTAGATATTGGTGGCACATTATTCAGGGCCCTTTGATTAAAACTGGGAAGGAGGTGGGCTCTCTCTGGTACTCACACCTCAGATGCTCCGTGACATACTGCACTGCTTGTTGAATGGAAAATGGAAAGGAGAGAACTACAAGAGTGAGAATGAGGTCCCCAGTTAGAAGGCTCTTGCTTTGTTCAAGTAGAGATGACTTTGTTTACAGTTGTGGTGGTCATGGTGGTCATGGTGGAGATGGAAAAGAGTGGAAGAACTTGAGATAGATTTTGGAGGAGAATTGATAAAATGTACTGATGAATTAGATTTAGGGGCTGAGGAAAAGGAGAATTCAAGGACATTCTTTAGGTTATTTGCCTGAGCTGCTGGGTGGATGGTGGTGGTGGGTAGCATTTATTAAGATGGGAGAAGCAGGCTTTGAGTATTAAAGGGGTGGAAATTAAGAGTTCTGTTTTAGACATGACACATTTAAGATACCTATTAGCCTTCCAACTGGAGATTAGAGTTGGAATTTGGGTCTGGGGAGTCACATATTTTGAGCATGTAGCCCTCTCAGCACCCAAAGCCTTTGACACAAGATGTACCCATGGATCTGGCAGAGCTGATATATCAGGAGAGAACCCTTTCTCACACATGAGTTCTTGAAGTATAGACACCACAGTTGATATATCCCATTGCTGGCTGAGCCTACTTGCCTTTAAATCACACAACCACTTTAACACTTGGCTTGGAATTCTGAGGGTGGATCAGCCCCGTTTCAGAGGGTGGAGGAGGCAACTAGATGGATCGTTCAGGTTTCTCTGATTGAGGCTCTGAGTTTAAATGACCTTGGAGGATTTGGATTTTCCATATTGAATCTCTTTCAGCTATCATGGCATTTCTGTTCCTCTGGAGAAAGGTGAGGAGAGCTGTCAGGCCTCTCTCACTGCACATGTTTGATTCATGACAATTTAAATGACTGGAATTCACACATCAGACAACAACTTCTCCAAGATCCTCCCCAATGAGCCTCACCTCCTTGTATTTATGTCTTTGGGTAGTCTCCTCCCACACTGAATCAGGGCTGAGGGCTGCTCTGAGTTACCAATAGGTGAAGATGAGTGACTTCTAAAGCTAGGTCATAATGGCATTGAAGCTTCCACCTTGTTCTCTTGGGTTGTTCACTCTGGGGGAAGCCAGTTGCCAAACTCTGAGAACACTCAAGTGGCCCTGGAGAGTTCACAGGGAAAGGAACTGAGGTCTCCCACCAACAGCAAGCACCACCTTACCAGCCACTTGGAAGTGGATCTTCCATCCTCAGTCAAGCCTTGAGCTGACATCTCACTACAACCTCTTGAGAGTTACCCCAAGCCAGAACCACCTATCCAAACTGTTCCAGAATCCCTGACCTATAGAGAAACTGTGAAAGATAATACACAATTATTATATTAAGTTTTGGGGTGATTTGTTATGCAGCAATAGATAACATCCATTTCATCCTTTAAAAAGATAGCATTGTCGTTATGAGCAACATTATGACTAGAACTTGCTATTTTGTGATGTTAAAAACATGGAAAATAAATTCACCTATAACTTTTCCAGAAGAGAAAAAGCCAAACAATCAACACACAGACTTTCTTAAATTCCAAGCTCCATGCTAAGAACCAACACAGCAGAAGTTGTGATTATTCGTGGATAAAGAATAACCTAAATTTATTAAATTGTGGTGTTTTAGGAACTCAGCCTGCATGACAAAAAAGGCACAAAAATATTTTGGATCTTTTGTTTTTATGTCACAAACAGTTCCAAAGTTCAGAGGAAGGAACTTTGGTGTTTCCTTTACACCAAAGCAAACTAAGCTGTGCTGTTTTATTTATCTGAGAATAGGAAGTTAGGCGATTTTGAATTCTGAATATTGGTCAGAATTATTCACAACAAATACTTCCTAGGATGTCCCTTCTAAGTAAAACCTGCCAGAAAGTAAATGTTTTTGTTTTTGTTTTTCTGGAAACTTGTCCACCTTTAACAGGAATCTGAGCTAATAGAATTTATTAAATCTTAATCTCATTTTCTGTGCAAACATCCCCCAAACTTAAAATGTTACACTCTTCTGTACTCGCCTGGCTCTGCTGTTAACAGCTAGGTGTCTTTTCTTACTCACAACATAGTGTTTAAATGGCTAAACGCTGACACTCCCCTACCATTTTAATCAGTTACTAGTTTCTTTTGCATCCATTATCTTATTTGAATCTTAAAAACACTCTGTAGGTGGGCAGCTCATTCCATTTAACAGATAAGAAAACAGGCCCAGAGAGGTTCTTCACCAGCCTCATTTCCTTGAACGATTTACCAAATTACTTTACCTCTCTGAGAAATGAGTGGGTTGGACTGCTTTCTGAAGTCTCTTCCAGTCCTAAAATTCTTTTATTCCAAGCAACTTTGGTGTGACCAAGTCCGTATGTGAGATACAGAAAGCACAGACATGGAGGTAGATGATCTAGATCTTTGTTCTAAGATTTGCCGCCCTTGAATACTTGAAGGAATCATTTAAACTTTCCGAATCTCACTGGCCTTGTACATAAAAGGAGGGTTAACAAGATACATCTGATAGAATGGCCAAATGAAATAAAATATGTAAGTCACTCATTGGCTCTGGGATGTTACTCACCCCCTGTCCCAGGTTCGCATGCATAAAATATGGAGAAGGGGCAGGAAGCAGGTTCACTTTTGGTAAAATACAGTGGATGCTGTCATAGGACTCCAAGCCCCGCTTCGTGACTGTAGCACTCATTCCCCAGCCGCCTGGGGCTTTTTGGCTAACAGTTCGCGTCTTAGTCCCTCTAGAAAATTGCTTGCAGCTGAAAGCAACTGCCCTACCCAAGGACACGTCCTCTTCGCAGGAAGCAGCTCATATCCAATGACTCTCATTTCAGGGCTGTAAGGGACAGGCCCTCTTGCCTCAATTTGGTAAAAATATGAAGTGCTATCCCAACTCCAGAGCTCCTTATGAGATTGGCTGAGCCCGCTGTTCTACGTATCGCAGTCCAACCTCTCTATCTGCCCAGTCTTGTTTCCTTCAATCCCTTGCAGATGCTGTTCCTGAGAGCACTTGCCCCCCAGAAACTTCTTGCATGCAAATTTCTATCTTAGAGTCTGTTTTCTGGGAACCCAACCATCCTGTTGTAACATGACGATAATGAGATAACAGATAAGAAAGTGCTTTGAAAACTGTAAAGTTATCAGCAGCTTTGGATACCATTTACCATAGCATAATGAAGATTAGCTAGAAAATACTGAACTGATGTGTATTTTTTTTTATTCCTCCCACAAATTGTGTTCCTCTGCAGCCTTTCTACCGTTATGGCCCCAGGGAAGGGAAAGGGCAAAGGTCACCTTGACCAGAAGTAGGATATGATGTAAGAACAGAGCCTTCCAGCCAAGAAGGGAAATTCAGGGATAGTTTCAGTTTAGGGAGGGGAGAGATGAAAGGAGAGATTAGGGAAAGGCAGTTGAATGCTGGTGCCCACACTTTGCCCCTTGTGTGGTGGAATCTGTGTGGGGAGGTGATAGAAACATCCAGATAGAGTCAGGCTAGACTGAGAACCGTGGGGCTAGTGGCTGCCTCCTCTGGGAATAGGCAGCGGGAAGCTGTAAGGCAGAGGGAACTCCATTAGCTTTGTGTGGCTTAGAAGCAGTGGTCTAGCATCCGCAGAAAGAGCCCCATCATGCCCTGCCCGTGGCTGGTGGAAAACCAGCAATGCAGAAAGTCAGGCATGACCTCCCCCTGCTTCATCCATAGGAGGACAAGACCCTGAGGATAGGGATAGGCTAGCAGAAGCCCTGAGTTGGGAAGAAGAAGAAGGAACTCTGTAAGACCATCAAAACACAGAAACCTGCTGAAAATATGACAAGCTGACTTCAGGGAGAAATCTTGATGAGATAATGCCAGCCAGGAAAAGGATTAAAAGATTGCACAGTAGTCATGGGGGCAGAAGAAAAATCATTGCCTGCCACAGTGTAGAAATAGATGTTTTCTTTATAAAAATCATTATTAAAAACATAGATTTATAAATAAATGTAAAGTGACATATGTTTTGGTTTGTGGTCTGCTTATATTTCATATTTTAGAGACGTTTACTTCACATCCTATTCCCTTTTTAACAGCATTAATGCCTTGGCCTTGCTATGTTCCAGTATATAATACATTCCTTATTTCTAGCTCTGATAGCTTTAGTTTTCTGGAAACTCTGTCTGTCATATTTTGCCATCTGTTGTATCTGATGGGAAGCTTAGTAGAACCCAGCATTAGTGATATCTAAGTTATAACTTGTTGACATTTCCATTGTGAGCTCTAATTTTTAATTGTTTATGCATAATTACGGTTTTATCTTACATTGGGCTGAAAGATGATAGAATTTCAGATAGCCTTTGTGAATGCTGACTTAGATTCATTATGTACATCACAAATTTTTTCTAAGAGCAGGGGAAAAATTGTAATCTGCTTTTGTAACTAAAAAATCTTGTTTCTTAAGTACAAGTAAGCTGGTAGTTAATGTGAATCAGATTATGTTTTGTTTTAAAAAAATATACTTTTGATAACTTAGATTTTAAAAATAATTACTTACATACAGTTTGAATCATTTAAATAAATTTGGAATACTAGTTGAGAATGTTATGCTTTGCTTTCTATAATTTATACCCTTTAATTGAAGGCTTAAGAGAAAAATGTAATGTGTGCAATGAAACATGACCAACATGCAGATTTTTTTCTAATTGAATGAAGTAAAATAATTAGAGTGCTTATCTAATGAACCATAAGTGGTTCTCTAATAAATCATTAGACAAGAGATGTCTTTCATTTATAAATGTGTTAATATTTTCTCAAGGAACAAGGACTGCCAGTCATTAAATAAAGACTAGTTAAATGTCCCAATATCCAGAATTATAACTATACCTTTCTAAGATCATTTTTGTGCGATGTTATTTGCACCCTAAAAGCATTATCTAGCTCAAATTAAGCTTTATCTAGGTTCAAATTAAGTTTCAGAAAAGTTAGGATAGTATTAATTCTGTTTCTCTAATAGACCTGATGCAAGGGTTTTCATAATACTAATATGGATTCAATTTGATTTCATTGTTTCTTGAATTTTAGACTTTTAAAACTTAAATAATTACACAAGCTTTCACTATTTAGTAGCTTTTTTGTGTGTGTAGATATATTGATACAGCTTTAGTAAGGCTTAAGGATTTTTAAAGATCAGTTTTCTCTGCTATTGCTTTCAAAATCTAGTCTTGACCAAGTGATTTTTTTTTTTAAACACACAGCAATTTCATCAACTACTATGGACAGTCCATACTTGACAGGTTGGGAAAAAATATTAATTTGTGATGCTAATATGTCAATTTATTGATAATAAAAAAGTAAAAATGTTATATTGATATTTATAGAATCATAAAATAATTTTTTGTCAAGTCCTTAATATAGGGCAAATTTTGTATCTAGTTTTAGGCCATGATGTGGAAAGCAGCATATTATAATTGCCTTAAATTATCTCTCCCAATGTAATAGAACAAATGTTAATAGTTCCATTATGATTTTTAGACTATTTATTGTTTATTTTTAAGCTATTTTATTCAAAACAAAGCAGGAAAATATCTTGAAAAGGGGTTAGGTTTACAGAGGGCTTTTTTAACGTGCTATATTTCTGAAATGTAAACATACATTTTCAATGCATACTTAAGTAACAGTACAATAAAACAAAGAAATAAAAAATTGCAGTAAAGTTTGTGTTTTCAAATTGAACAATTTGAGTGGTCTTAACATGTATTTTTGGTTGAATATAAACTTCTATGTAGTAATTCTTGAAGTATAATTTTTATTTAATATATGCCTCTGAGAATTAAAAAAAAATTCTTAGATAAAATGTGGCCAAAATGTACTCCAAAATGTTAACAGAAGTTTTCTCAAGGTAATTATTTTTATTTCCTTTTTAATACTTTTATATTTTCCAAATTTTCTATAATGAGTGTATTAATTTTTGAGTCAGAAAAAAGAAAAAACAATAAATGCTAACAAAGAGATTGAGAGGAATGACCATCCGATTCTATTGGTAAAATAATCTTTAATAAGAAGACTGAAAAGCAGGCCAGGGGAGACAGTGGAATCTGACATACCATGGTATAAGGTTGGGAGAGCTCGTGAAAGATTTGGATCTGAAAGATCAGTCTAGGTACAATGTGAAGAATGAATTAGAAGGGAATAAGTGACAGGTGTGAAGTCCACTTAGTAGGCAGTTACAAGAATTTCAAGTAAAAATTATGGAGTCTTTGCTTATATTGAGACACAAACCTTGTGTTCCTTCTCAAATCCTCTCTTTCTTCTATCTAGATCAGAGCCTCATCTGTGCCAAGCTGCTGCTCTACTTTTGAAGTTGGTTGAAGTATCATACCTTGGGCATGGGATCTGCCCTCCTGAGAGCCAACACATGACCAGATGATAAACCCAGAAGCTGGGGGGCATTTAGTTCTCTGCTGAGTAAACCTTCACCAATGGCAAATGGAGCCAGGAGTGATGGCGGCAGGTACACTCCCCTCCCCTCTGCCATGGGCTAGTCCGAGATGTAGTTCCTCTGTAAGCCTTCCAGAGAAGTCCTGTGCCCGCTGAGTGATTTTTGGTGGTATCATTACACAACAGTAACTAGGGTGGTAGTACAGTGCATCTCACCAAGTCACATCTTCCCTTGCCTCATTCCCTCTTCCCCCCTCACTCTACCATTCTGGGCAGGTCCCTCCTAGCTAGAATACTTCATGCTCTGCTTTCTACAGTAGCTGGGCTTAGCCAGGCTTAGCAGGGCTTTCCCAACATCATGACAGGGGGAGTGAGTGGAGAGGTGAACAAAAATTCAAGGGTGCAAGGGTCAGGAGTGTATTTAAGCTGACTCCTAGGTTTCTAACTTGGACAATCAAGTGGCCAGCACTAGCACAATTCCTAACATATATTAAGCCTTCAGTCATATTTATTGAAGGAATGGATGTATGAATGATGGTACTATTACTAAGGTAAAGACTACAGGAGGTATGTTTATTAATGTATCATATGTAGAATAACCTCAAGGAGATTTTAACAAAATATTAGCAGGGGGTGTTTCCAGTCCTTTCTCAAGAGGGCCTGATGCAGATATGTATGAATGAGTGATCAAGGTCTTGGAAAGAGTGGTGAAATGTTGAGCCTAGAAAGGTATTGACAGACTGTCTGCACTTCAAATAGCTTTTGTTCTTGTTGAATCTGAATGTGAACCTAGTCTGTTTTGCCCATGATTCACAGAGCAACCAGGCACAGTTAACATAGTGCTAAGTCCTGAACCTCTATTTCTCAGCTATTTTCATGAAAACCATAGAAAAACAGAGCTAAAGAGCCTTCCAGAGATTATCTGGCCCAGCTCCCCTGGTTCGGGGATGATTTGGCAAACAGGTTTAGGAAAAGCACAGATATTTGTTTTTCTATAGAAGTGACTGACACTCAACTCCCAAATAACAATATTATGTTATAGATAAGCTGGCCAAGAAAAGCTTACAAAACTAAAAAGTAAGGGACATCTTTTACTCAACTATCATAGAGTGGGTGACCCCCTGAAGGTGCAATTTCTTTTTTGCAAAGTTTGGGATATTTTTGGCCTAAATGGAATTTATGGCTAAGCATAAATGCTAGAGTAGAAATGGCTGTAAAATAATTATTGTTCTTGGTGCTAAAACTAAAATGACTGGCCTAAAACCATAATGAAAACTCCAGTGCCAATCAGAGTGGAGCAGTATCTTATGTTATAAAGTCATTGAGAAATGGGAAAATCAAGTACAGTCAAACATTTGACATATGTTTTCTTAAAAAATACTCATATATAGCTAACGATATTCCAGGCACTGTTCTAAGAATTTACAAATACTATTTATTTAATCCTTATAACAATCCTATTCAGGAGGCACGATTATTGGCCCTTTTCACAGATGAGGAAACTGAGGCACCAAAAGGCTAAGTAATTTGCTCAAGGTCACACACTAGTGTGGTGGATTCAGGATTCAAACTCATTTCCCAACTGCTTTGCATTTGAGCTCCATGCTGTTCAGACAAATCAGCTTATCTTTAAACACCCAGCACAGCACATTGATCATATGATGAAGAGCATAGAGGAACTGAGAGGAACTGAGGAGAGTACAGATTCATGTCTCCCATTTCATGTTTATTTCAGTACATACACTTGCTGTGTAAAATGGTAAACAGAATTAACCACACTATTTACATTGTTTTTTTCCTCTCTCTCTCTCCATCCCTCCCCCTACTGGGTGAGTGTAGTTTGATTCACATATTTATATGCATGTTGGATTAAACTCCATTTGAAGGGTTAGGTTGCATCATGGAGGAGGAACCATTGAGGAATAAGCTCATGAGGTTGGGGAAATATGAAATTTTTTTACGCTTATACTAATTGAGGGACAACTTATTTCCCCACTGCTGTTTCAGGTGTGAAATTTTTTATTAATCCATTTAACAAGCATTTTATTAGGTGCCTTTTACAAGAGAAGCACTGTTTTAGATTGGAGATTATCTGACTGTATCGATACTATGAATAGGATCGACGAAGTCCCTATCCGCACAGATCATACAGTCTTAGAGGTAACACAAATAATAATCAAGTAAACAGGCAAACATTTAAGAGATCTGGTAAGAGATATGAAGGAAAATAAGCTAGGTTAATTGATTAGAGAATTTCTATGGCTATGTTGCATCTATACTAGATGAGATGATCAGGGGGTCCTCTCTTAGGTGACATTTGAGCAGAGACCTGAATGAGATAAGGGGAAGTCATACAAAGATTTGGGGTTGAAGGCAGGGGAAACAGCAAATGCAAAGATCTTGAAGCAGGAATCTGCTTGACATTTTTTGAGGAACAGTGAGAAGGCTGGGCTGGTGTGACTGGAGAGGGAATGAGCAAGGAGAAAGTGACAGAGGATGAGGTGAGAGAATTAGACAGGAGCCAAATCATATGGGCCATTGTTAGGACTGTGGGTTTTATCCCAAGTGTGAGGGGAGACAATTAGAGGATTTTGAGCAGGAAGAGTGAGCACATTTCATTTATATTTTAGAAGGACTGGCTGCTGTGTGGAGAATGAAGGGTAGGGTGGAGGAGTGGAAGCAGGGAGAATAATTAGGAGCTGACTGCAGTAGATTTGCCAAGAAATGTTATTTGGGCAAGCTGCTAGTGTAGGGGGAAGTGAGAAGGGATGGGGTTTGTGATATATCTATATCCATATCCACATCTGTAAATTAGGGCTGACAGGAGTGGCTGATAGATTGGATGTGGAGTGGGAGGGAGAGGAATCTAGGGTGATGGGATGGGGCGAGAGCTGCATTATTATTTGGAAAATATTTCTCAGGGAAGATGATGACAGAAAACTACATGGGAGACATTTTGAGGTAAAGTGGGATTAGAGCCCTGACCACAAGGGCCACCATTCTCCTCCTTCTGTCTTGAGGGACTTTCTTGGTAACATGACATGAGGCCCACAAGAGGGCACACTTCTCTCATCCAGTCAGCATCATGGATGCCTTCTGTTCCAGGCTCTTCCTCTGCTTAAAAGTCAGATCAGTCACGGCCAGAGGAAGAAAATTCTACCTTTTTTGCAGGTAGTGGAAAAACTAACTTAAAGGAGGGATCCAACTGCCATTGCCCACAAGTCTTATTTTAGTGATAAACAGAGCCTATTCTCATTAACAGTAATAATAACAATTATGGAGCTCTTCCTATGCATTGCACTTTGCGTTAAGCAGTTGATTTGCACTATCATTAACTCTAAATCCTTACACCACCTCTATACTATAGGTACAAGTTAAATTTTAGGGATGGTGAAACCGAGGCGCCAGGCACCATGTGGTAGAGTAACTTGCCACAAAGCAATGGAAGAGCTATTATTTGAACATTGTACCCTGAGCACTTAACATCCTGCATGCTTCTGATTATTCTCAGTGAAGCTCAGCAATCTTTGGGAAAGGAAACGCTAAAACTTACTCAGTTTCAGCTGGTGACTAAGGTGGGACCAAAGGGCCTATTTACGTACTTCGCTCCAAATGGGGGAGATTCGCTGTAGGTTGAAGGCTGTGAATAGACATTTTATTTTGGTGGAGACTATGTGATGACTACGGCTGTCAGATGGAAAAGGGCCAACATCTTTTAACATCATTTTCCTATTGGTTGTGATGATTTTTTTTTTTTTTTCCTTTAGAATATTTCCTCCTCTGGTTTTGTAAACTGACACAAAACATTTGTGCAATGACCTGGGGTATTATGACAGCCTTAGATCAAAATCTAAGGACAACTTGGATGAAGGACAACTTTTAAAAAAGAACACGGTCTGCCCTCGCCTTGGTTAAACAAATCGAATGGAAACGATTTGTTCAGACTGGAGCATCCAACAGACGCAAGCTCTCTGAAACAGCCCTGACGCTTTGGCAAACACCGTTGCTTAGCGAGACGTCAAAACTCCCGCGCGCAAACAAATGCAGGAGGGGCTCACCCGCCAGCACTAAGCGAAGCTCAGGTTTTGGAGAAAATCTAGAGGGCACGTGGAGCTCCTCCGTCTCCTGGTTAGGGGTGGCGTGAGGGGAGGGGGGAAGAGGAGAAAGGGCTCCCCGGCTAGCCTCATCTGGGATGACGCCGCTCGCCGTTCAGGGAAGGTGCAAGGGGGGCAGGGGCTAGTCTCCCCGCAGGAGAAAACCTCTGCGTCTCAGTGCAGGGCCAGGGGCAAGAAGGAGGGGGAACCCCGCCCTCAGTCCCCAGCAGGATCAGCGCGCCCCTCCCCCCAGGAAACGTGCCCGCCGGTCCCTCCCTCCTTCACCACCTCCTGGGGACTTGGGTTGTAAAAGCCCACGCAGCGGGGCGAACTTGGTGACCGGGCGGGGCGAGGCACTGGCACGGCCCCAGCACCCCTAACACCCTCCGCCCCTCTCCGTGTCCTGGCTCCAGCCTCCCTCCATCAGAGCAACACCCCTCCCCCAAACCGCCAGTACAACCATCCCGAACCTCGGCCTTAGCCACCCTCCCCAAACTCCAACCCCTCTGCACCGCCCGCCGGCCGGCCCTGCTCGCGCCCCCGGGGACGTCTCCCTAGTCTGGACCCCTGTTGTCTGGGCTACAGGGAGGAGCTGCAGCCGCGGTAGCCCCGCCCTTCGGGTGCTTGGACTACCCCAGCCCCTTGAACATCTGGGTGCGGGAGTTAGCGTTCCAGATGTGGCTCCTGGGCGGCCAGATGTGCGCGCTCCCCTTCCCCGCGCCTGGCGGCCGGCGAGTCTGGGCGGACGCCTGGGAGGGGCTGGGAGTTTTCCCTCAGAGCTGACTTAAGACTTAAAACCTCAGACCCCCCCGGCTCCCCGCTTTAGCCTCCAAACGCTCCCGGAAGCACTGCCAAAAGGAAACGTTTCCAACCCAGCCCCTGCCCTGCTGCCGTGCAGCCCTCGGAGCTTCTCAAACCACCAGGGAGAGTAGAGTATCTCTACGGGACTCCCCAAAGAAAAACCCTTATGTTTTGACCGCGCAATCCCGATCCGGGCCGTGGGACTCCAGGTGCACAGCCAGCAAACCCCAGCTGCGGAGGAAGAAGATGCAGTTGGCTTGAATTGGGGGCTTGCCCTAAAGCGCTCTTTGACCGGTTATGGATTCCATTTTTGATGTTGGAGGTCGTATTCCACCTGGTACGAGCAGTTCAGAGCGGGAGAAAAGCCAAGTGAACCTTGTGACTCAACCCCTTGGAATGTGCCTGGAATAATAAGGGGGACTTGAAAGGTTTTTATGGCCGAGGGGGTAGCTGGTGGAGACTAGGCTCCTGCGCCGGCAGTTGGCCGGCGGCCGAGGGGGGCAGTATTGCCTTTTGCAGTGCTGCAACGCCTGCACACAGGACAAAAATAGTCGGAGCATCTGGTTTAAATCAACCCAAAAGCATTTCTATCCGCTTAACCCACTGTCCTACGGAACCGACAGAACAGGACAAGCCAGATATAATCCCGGTACTCTTTTTAACACTCCAGTAATAGCTAAACCCAATCACATTTTACCCCTGGGATTTCTAAGTGTCCTAATGTACAACTGTCGGTATTTTATAGATGTTGCAAATTAAACTTACTTTTCTGAGGTTGTGTGTGGACATATGCTCAAGCATTCACATTTGCAAGCAACACTCTGAATATGTTGCCTTTTTTTCTTTTTGGGTAATTGATGTTGTTGAACCGTGCAGCCCTAGAATAGTAAAAAGAAAAAAGTATCTGAGGCCAACATACGGGTTGCTTACGCTACTAAATATATAGCCGCATTTTCCTCCCTTAACGCCCTACTCAGAATTCCAAAGGCAAGTTGGAACAAAAGGAAAACGTGTCTGAGTGTAAAGAGAGGACTAGTGCCAAGAATTACAGTCACAGGGTAAATAACCTTGTTTTCTCTTTCATCAGTGGCCGCTACCAAACCCCGTTCTTGGAATGTGGCCAACAGTCTGTCTGGTGCAGGGTGCTGCTAATTAGAGAGAGACCATAAACCTCTCTGTCAAAGAGGGCATATGACCTTCCCTTCAAGTCTAAACAATAAAGCTGGAGAACTGCAGACTGCACTCTCCACGCTGGCTGCCCTGCGGATTCCCTAAATAGGAACAGGATGAAGGCCAGGCTTGAGAGGTTACCATAGCTCTGCTCTCACACTTTGAGGAATCGGTTACTCCACTTCCCAGTATAACTTGTTTCAATTACACTCTACGATCTATTTAGAGGAGAGCAGCTTGCAGAGAGAACTCATTGTCTAATCTAAATGAGGAAGCAATTATTACTTGCTGCAGTCTAATGTGCTTTGAGACTGTCAGGTCAAATATCAACCAGATCTCATGTAACTTTACTTTGCACCTTGGAAAATATAGCATTTTAATGACAATTATTTATCCCTGCTTTTCTGAAATGCTTTTTTTTTTTTCTATTAAGGGTTTTTTTTTTTTCCCCTCCTCAGATTTCAACAGTCTTTTCTAATTTTAGAATTTGTTATTCCAAGGTAAAGACCACAACCTCTTCTGTACACTGCTTAATGTTAAATACTTCAAACACTATTTTTGGCTTTTTTAATGGGCATCTTCTCAGAATATAGCAAAATAGAATTCCCCAAGTCTTCCTTTCATGTCTAATCTACCTCCCTGGGAGCGCCCTGCAAGCTTTAATTTTATACAACATGTTGTAAACTATAAATAATACAGTTCCACTTTCCTAGAACATATGGAAACTGTTGCCTGCTATATATCCCAACTGTACTTGCTTTCAGCTTAAAGATTGAATGCAGTTCATCTCCTGTGTAAAAAAGCATTTGGCCCTCTTCTGTGTTTTGTTAGTTAAAACCCAGTATGGAACAACACACGAAAATTCTTCTTGTTGTGAACAGAGCACATAAAAGGCTTTACAAGGTGTGGTTTGAAGAGAGAAGCCCTGGAGCAAATGCTGGTGGGAAGGTGAGGAAGGAAGGAAGGAAGGAAGGCACTTCCTGAGTGGGTACTCCTCCCGGTTGAGCGACATCCTCTCTTCAAATCTCTTCCTGTTTTTCTTAGCCAATAATTGATAGTAAATTTGGTCTTTATTTTTCCTATTCATTTAAAAAGCATTCTTTCTCTCCTTACTGAAGTGACCCTAAGAACCAAATCTACTGTTACCTACAGATCACTCAAAAACTTCACTCCATTTTAATCTTCTGATAAATAATCTGAAATTTTTGTTAAACGCATAAACAGTTAAGAATCATTTCTATGTTAGCTGTTTAAGTATTCTATGATTGCAAAGATAACCAAGCGTAATAGAATTAACAACACAAGAATCGGAAACTACAATTATTGTGGTTGGGGGTTTGATTACTGTTGAGTGTCGGTGTCTCTACCTGTAAAATAGTGATACTTCCCAAAGTGTGGAAACAAACCAATATACAAATCTTAGTTATCACAACCTAACACAAGGGGCATCACAAGCCTCATAAGGTACAATTCTCCCTCTCCCAAATAAAGTGTGTGCTGCAATATTCCCTTTCTTTGTAAGATAAACTAATAAAATTCAAGATTTGGAATTTTTACATATTGAATTAGTCAAACAACTTTATATTTTAGGGTAAATAGAGTTTCCTTTGGAACTTAATTTTAAGGATATTATGATGGTTAATATATACATATATATGTAATATATATATATCAGCCAGATACTCTAACCTGGCTTCATCGACTCTTCTCACTCACCTTTTCTAAATTTCAGAATTAAACAATGCTTAGGGGACTTCCTGGTGGTGCAGTGGTTAAGAATCTGCCTGCCAGTGCAGGGGACACGGGTTCGAGCCCAGGCCGGGGAAGAGCCCACGTGCCGCATAGCAACTAAGCCCATGCGCCACAACTACTGAGCCTGCACTCTAGAGCCTGTGCGCCACACTACTGAGCCCGTGAGCCACAACTACTGAAGCCCGGGTGCCTAGAGCCCGTGCTCTGCAACAAGAGAAGCCACCGCAATGAGAAGCCCGTGCACCGCAACCAAGAGTAGCCCCCGCTCGCTGCAGCTAGAGAAAGCCCACGCGCAGCAACGAAGACCCAAACAGCCAAATAAAAAAAACCAAAAAAACCAAAAAAATGCTTAGAAGAGAAAAACTTCTCTTCCAAGGCTGATGTGCAAAACCGTCTGCTCCTGCTTTTTTTTTTTTTTTTTTTTTAATAAATTGATTTATTCATTTACTTAACTTTTGGCTGCATTGGGTCTTTGCTGCTCTTCACAACCATCTCTTTTTGTATTTCCCAAAAATACAGTTGAAAAGATAAGAAACTATGGCACTCAAGGTTAAAAGTCACCTTGCAAAATTTGCAAGGCTACAAAAAATGTAGTAAAGTTTCAAGAAATTCTGCCTTAAATAACATTTACGCCCTGAGTACTCCAGGTGAAAGATGATGATGGCTTATAATAGGGAAAATGAAGGGGAGGTGAGTTTAATGGTCAAATTCAGTATATATTTTGGAGAGAGCCGAAAGGACTTACTAATGTATCAGATGTAAGAGGTAAGGGAAAGAAGAGAACCAAGAATTAAAAAAAAACAAACAAACCAAAAACCAAAACTTGCTTTGAGAGAAACCAAATAAATTATTCAATAACCTAGGAGAAATCAAAGCATAAATAATACTCAATCCGAACACTTGGTAACAATGAATTTGTTATTTTTAAAGCAAGAATTATTTTCCTTAAATTAATTGTTATGCTATCCTACTTGGACATAGGTTTTGTGCAGAGCTACCACACACAGTAGACACTCAAGGAATATTTTTGAATGAAAAAATTATTTGATTTGCACATAGTGCCAAAATACCATATTTTCCTTTTTTTCTCCTCTTTCCTCTTGTCCTTAATCTGGGATTCCCAGGTAAACTAAGAGTAAATGGGGTGATTTTCCTGCTTTTTTGAGCACAGTCTCTTAGTATCCTATACTTATGGACAGTTATCAATCTTGTGTGTTAAAATTTCAGTTCAAAGCATCGTCTTATAAAAAGCAATTTAGGGCTTCCCTGGTGGCGCAGTGGTTGAGAATCTGCCTGCCAATGCAGGGGACACGGGTTCGAGCCCTGGTCTGGGAAGATCCCACGTGCCGCAGAGCAGCTGGGCCCGTGAGCCACAATTACTGAGCCTGCGCGTCTGGAGCCTGTGCTCCACAACAAGAGAGGCCGCGATGGTGAGAGGCCTGTGCATCGCAATGAAGAGTGGCCCCCGCTTGCCACAATTAGAGAATGCCCTCGCACAGAAACGAAGACCCAACACAGCCATAAATAAAGAAATACACAAATACTTAAAAAAAAAAAAAAAAAGCAATTTAAAAAATGTTACTAAAACCAGACCATAAAGAGAGAGTTTCAAGAATAGAATACTGATGGGTAGGTAAAAGGCAGAATGTTTTCCAGGGAACAATGAATCAGTCTCTGACATGATTTTTGTTCCATGAATCTCTTTCTGAAGAACAGTGAACCACTAAAAGGGAGAATAAAACACTGAAAAAAATGTTGCAGTTCATATATTCATTGTATTCTTTTGAATATTTATTTAAATTTCTAACTTCTTTGGATCAACACAAGGATATGTATCCTAATAAAAGTGAAAATATAACTCCATTTGGAAATACTTTAAAACATTATATATCATAATGAAGTCACACAAAGAAACTTTTTTAAACACAGGCTTTCTCTTTAAAGTTTAAATGTGAGGCAGACAGACATCTGACTTTAAAACAGATGGAACCCCAGAACATTTCCAGGATACATAAAATTGAATTTTGTGTTATATTTTATGTCTGAGACAGCTAACAATATAAATTGATGGCTAGGGTTTCTGTACTGGTTGTTTTTTCCTATCTTCTTTTTCTAACATTCAATTTAACAGTTGTTTCTTTTGTAATCCTATGGATGAACATTCCAGAATGTATGATTTTTTTCAGTTATACATATATATATATTTTCAGATTATTTTCCACTATAGGTTATTACAAGATATTGAATATAGTTCCCTGTGCTATACAGTAAATTCTTGTTACTTATCTATTTTATTTTATTTATTTATTTTTTAAAATTTATTATTTATTTTTGGCTGTGTTGGTCTTTGTTGCTGTGCACGGTCTTTCTCTAGTTGTGGCGAGCGGGGGCTACTCTTCATTGCGCTGCACGGGCTTCTCATCGTGGTGGCTTCACTTGTTACAGAGCACAGGCTCTAGGCACGGGCTTCAGTAGTTGTGGCACACAGGCTCAGTAGATGTGGCTCACTGGCTCTAGAGTGCAGGCTCAGTAGTTGTGGCGCACGGGCTTAGTTGCTCCGTGGCATGTGGGATCTTCCTGGACCAGGGCTCGAACCTGTGTCCCCTGCATTGGGAGGCGGATTCTTAACCACTGTGCCACCAGGGAAGGCCCTCTATTTTATGTATAGTAGTTTGTATCTGTTAATCCCATATGCCTAATGTATACCCCACCCCTTTCCCCTTTGGCAATCGTAAGTTTGTTTTCTATGTCTCTGAGTCTGTTTCTGTTTTGTATATAGATTCATTTGTATTACTTTTTAGATCCCACATATGAGTGATATCGTATAGTATTTGTCTTTCTCGGACTTACTTCACTTAGTGTGATATTCTCTAGGTCCACCCATGTTGTTGCAAATGGCAATATTTCAAAGAATGTATATGATTTTTATAATTTGCTCTATGATTTGTATCTTAAGTGTGTACCTATGGTGTCTACTATGTAATCAAGAGACACTCAGTAATAAATAATATCATTTCATGGAACCTAACATATATATTCTGACACAGGAAAAAAATACAAGTTATCACTAATAAAGTGAGTTTATTTTATATTAAAGTTTTCACAAACCACATGTGTAAAATTACCGCCATACTAGGCCTAAAGATAACCTTTACAAAGGGATTAAAAATTGCAAAACTGCTTTCTCTTAACTACTAAAGTACATAGATTTAAAAGGTGTTAGAAGAGAAAACGTTAATTCATGGTCAATGTTTAAAGAGTTAAAATACATTATATCTGTAGAAAACTACTAGAAGATTAAATCTTAAAAACATTAAGAGAATAAATGCTGTACTTTCCTTTCAGAAAGCTTTACTCTTAAGTGATGTTTACTGAGAAACATACACTGCATACCATAATAACGATCTTTTCAAAATTTACATAACTGCTTTGCAAATGGATCAACTTAAACAGAAAAAACCATAGGAAATTGCTTTTCAATACATATTAACTTCTTATTTTTCCTGATAAAAGAAAATCAAAATAAAAATTTAGTTCATTCCAATTAAAAATACAAATTACTAATATTTAACAGTTGTATTATTTTTAATAACACAAAAGTTCAAGCATTCCATAGTATAAACTGTGTTACTTAAAAAGAAAGAAAGAGAAACATTTATCTAACCAATGTTTTACAGAAATTTGGAATATTTGCATACCATATAACACTGTAGAAATCTTTGGTGGTGACATATGGATTAAGTTCCCTGAAAACACTTTAATAATTTTGTTCCATCAATCTGTGTAGTCAAGTATTTATAACTGGTAATGCTGGCAGCCTCATTTTCTACCCAATTCCACATACATATAGGGAAGTGTGTGGAGGGAATCTTATGCAGGGTCTATGGGGGTTTACATAATTAATTCCTTAGCAATAAGGCTTATTTCTGGCCCATTTTTATACCAGAAAAAATATGGTGAACTAAAGAATAGATCAGTTGGTACTTCCAAACAAACCCTGGAAATAGTTAATATTATGAACAAGTTGAATGACTATATAATAAAATAAAACACCAGCTACAATTTCTGGATAAACTTTAACAGCTACCAAAACAGTGCCCTAAAGGCTCGTGCAGCATCCAATGCCCATCCGCCAAGTGGTAAGCAATGGGGGAAGCAAGGCACTGTGCTCTAGGGATTAACATACCTCTTTTAAAAGCATTAGACTTAAAAGCAGAAAAACAAAAAATGACCTGTTCCACCTTAAAAGAAACAAAAATATACGTTTATTATACAAAATTCAAAAGAAAGCATGCTAAAACACACATAAAAGAAAAGAAGCAAATTTTAAGAAATATAAGAAAAGGAAAGAAAGGAAATGATAGAACAGCAAAATGACATTGATTGTATATAAGGATATAACAAACACATCAGAAGAAGCATTGTTAAGTGTAAAGAGATACAATTAAACAGAAGGACTTGCATTATCTCTTTGAAACTAGTGTTGTCCTCCATTAAACGTTTTGATTCTAGAAGTGTAGAGGGATAAATAATTCCTCCAACTTAGGACAGTATTCATGAGTTTACTATAATTAAAGAACAGGTTTAATACTGAAGTTAGACTTGAAAAAAAATACAGTGGTGCAAATCAGCCCCCAAAGGTAATGTTTTTGATACAAAGTCACTTACTTACATGACCTTGTCAGGCAATTTGAGATGACATTGCCTTTGTGTAGGAAAGATAAGCATGGCACAGGTAGCATTTATACTGGGAAGTCTAGTACTAGGCAAAATAAATAAAACTGTCTTCCAAGAGTTTATAACCAGAATTCATAGGAATTTTGAACACAAAGAGTCTTTCCAGAAACGAAGAGGCTAAAAATTGGTAAAGGTAAAATAGATGAAGATATTCATGGAATTAAACTTTGGGGGAAAATAAGTTCAATGAAGTTTTACTCAGTGGTACTTATCAAGAATGTGAGATAATCTATCAGACATTTTAAGACTTGTATCAAGAGAAATGTATGAATTATATTAAGGTACTCCTGAGTAAAACATTCTGTTCTCTACCAACACTCTGAGTAGGTCCTGAATATACATTGCCAGGTGGCTCCATTTCTTAGAAGGTAGAAAGGTCAAAGATCTTACAAATCTCTCTCACTGCTTTTTCTTTTGGACAAACAGAAAAATCAAGTAAATTATCTGAACAAGTATAATCATACAAATTTGATTACTGATCACTAAAACCATCATCAGAAATATATTTACTTAAGAGTTCATAATGCATAGTTACCTATGCCACCTAAGAAACCTCAAAGTTCAGTAACTCAAATTTCTCTTGGATTAAAAAAATGATATTTTTCTAAAATCTATTCTAATAACTTCTAATATGTAAGATTAACAACATTTGTACTTTGCATCGGCAGGTATCTTCAGGAAATTATCTCAGCCAGAAGTGAAGTGATTCAAATGGTTCTAGTCAATGACAGATTTATAAATCAGCAGCTCGTATCAGTGCCAAGCTTGTGAATGGATTGGCTGTTGGTTAATTTCATGAATTAGAAGATACCTCAGTGCTATACTGGTCTCTGACTCCATTTCACAAAAGCTACCACTTTTAAAAGCTGAAAACATAACCAGTGTTAACAAAAACATGCTAAGTTCAACTACACTATAGAGCTAAATATGGGAAGCTGGTGAATTTTAAAATAACTTCTTATCTGTAAAGAAGATAAGTAAAAATAGTTAAAATTGAAAAATAAGCTCTGGTTTTTATTATTAAAATTAAATGAATATAACTAATGAAACCCACAGGAAAAGAGATGATGTAATTCAAGGCATAAATTTGACATGCCAGAATATGACAAATAACAATAAACACAGTGTTAATAAAACTTAAAATAAATGTACAGTTGTAAAATAAGTAAACAATTTTCAAGTGTGCAAAACTAGTCAGGAATGAAAGTGCTATGTAGATACCTGGTTTTCAAACATTTGCCTTGAAAACTTTCAGTTGATGGTGGAAAAACTAGAAAGTATTAAGAAAGTAAAAATTTGAAGAATATAAAGCATACTTTATCTTATACCCTTGTTCTATCACTGCTAGATCAGAGGCCTATTTAATTACTATCCTCAGGTGATACAGAGGACAGTAACAGAAATACAGGTAAACACAATACAATATCACAAAGTCTGGTATATCTTGAACCATAAAAAGACTCTTTTCAAGTATACTGTGGGTTTGTGTTTCACTTTACATCCCAGGCACTCAGTGTTCTGAAGACTGTGACAATAGATAACACAGTATTCTATTATTTCTGATATATCTATCTATCATTTTTTGCATAACTACCTTTAGTAGTCAAGATTTGGAAGTAATTGTTAAAGAAATAAAAACTATTTAAATAGATGAAAGTAAATCCTATCACCACCACAATTTAAAGAATTATTTTAATGTATAAATCCTGAATATATGATGTTAAAAAAAAAAGTTGATGTATTAGCATAATTTGTCTTGGGATACTTGACATGTACATGACTAAAAATAAACTTGTGGTCTCTTCTTCACTTTGTATTTCAGTGACCCATACCGCACCTGAAGAGAGAAATGTGTTATTATTATGACTTAGGTTTTGAAGTAAGACAGGACTTAATAGCTCACAATCACAGTAATTAATTTTTTAACTTTTCTGATATAAAGAATCAATTATGCGCTAAGTGTGTACTCGAAAGACAGCACTACCTATATACTCCAAAATGTAGTTGGCATTATGTTGCATATATGCACAGATTATTATCACTAATAAAAAATGAAAACATTAACTGTTATTATTTATGCTTTGCTGGGTACATGTCAATGAACATTGCTCACAATAATCTGAGGTCATTCGCTGAAATCCTCCAATGCTTTCTGGGCACAAAGACAATATATTATTATGGATAGACTTTTACTATTTAATCCTTATTTAGAGTTGGTTCAAAACAAAACTACATACTTAATACTGTTAGCTGCCTTTTTTTTGCATATACGTAGGGCTGGCACTGGGTACTCACATCAACCGTATGATTTTGCTATGTGAGAATACCATTTTCTACTTATAGTGGAAGACTAGGAATTTGCCATTTTCTAAATTTCCAGAGATCCTAATCCATCTGATCTGAATAAAGAATTTTAAATATAGCCGGTGCTCTGTTATTCCAATCCTTCATTTACGGATACCCTAAATGATAATGCAGCAGGGAAATCCCTTAATAGTAATCATTGGGAAAACAACTCTATACCTGACTAACCTCTTTTCGGCCTTTCACGGTTTTCACAGATTTCATGCTTTGTGATCTTCGTAGCCCTCTGTGTGTTAACATCTCATCATCTGAATATGGCCCATCCGCTTCTTCATCTGTTTTCCCATCTCCATCTCTCAGTGGAATTCCATCACCTAGACGAGTTGTCAAAACCAGCATGTTTTGGTAAAAGGATGCCAGTCAGCACCGCCTCTTCACCCTGTCTATTGGCGGTTCTCTGCATGGTCTGCATTTGCCAGCTTGCTCTTCTCCCTCTCTCATCTGGAAGGCGTTCCCTGACCTTTACCATCAATCTTTGCCCCTTGCACTATTCTAGAGGAGGCTCATAACGCATTTCTTCCAGGAAGTTTTCCCTGGCCATTCCTATTTTCACTATGCATTTTTCAGAATAATTAAAAATACTTTATTTTTTAGTAGGTTAACACGGCTGTCTTGTTCAAAAATCAAAGAATATAAATAGATACACAGTGAAAAGCCTCTTCCTGCCCTTTCTCCTTTTTGTGAACTCTTTTTTTAAAAAAAAAAAATTTATTTATTTATTTGGCTGCACCAGGTCTTAGTTGCAGCATGCAGGATCTTTAGTTGTGGCATGTGGGATCTAGTTCCCTGACCAGGGATCGAAACCAGGCCCCTGCATTGGTAGCAGAGTCTTAACCACTGGACCACCTGGGAAGTCCCCTTTTTGTGAATTCTAAGCAACCTAAGCAACAGTGTGTTTTGGTCTGTTATTTGTACCTTTGACTTTAATTAGGGACTCAGGGTCCTTCTCACCCCCCCAACGTGTCAAACCTTTTGTCAAGACCAGAAATGGTATAGTGAACTTAAGGAGTCATATAAGACCCAAAGGGGATAGAACTTCGGGCAAGATAATTCACTGGGGGCAGGTGATGGAGAAGTTAAACCAACACTGTTGCAGCTGCTAAGATAAAACCCAGCCAGACAGGGTACAGTAATTAGAAACACCACAGGCTATGATGACTGATGTTAGTCAAAGAAAATAGCCAGCATCAGGAGGGTCAGTGAGAGATGGATCGCGTGGGTGTGCTAACAGGCTGCTATGTGTAGCAACGAAGACTTAACATTGGCCAATATGCAAACATCCAGTCAGGCTGGTTACTGTCAGGAAATCTGAGAGCACCCTGGGGCTGGGATTCAGGGACAAGAACACTCCCATTCCTGAAGCAGTGGTTCTCAAACTTTATTAGAGTTTATTAGCACAAACTTATTGGCACATATTAGAGTCACCTGGAGAATTTACTGATACACACATTGCTGGGCCCGGGGTGGGGCTGAGAATCTACAGTCCTAGCAAGTTCCCAGGTGATGCTTATGCTACTGGTCCCGGGCCCACACTTTGAGAACTACTGCCTGGATGGCGAAAGAGAGGGGCTCAAGTCTAAGGCAACTGGAGTACTACGTAGGTTATAAAGACAGGGGTGAGGGACTTCCCTGGCAGTCCAGTGGTTAGGACTCTGTGTTTTCACTGCCGAGGGCCCGGGTTCCATCCCTGGCTGGGGAACTAAGATCCCATAAGCCGCAGGGAGCGGCCAAAAAAAAAGACAGGGGTGAGGTTACAAGGCCCCATTATATTTCAAATTCTCCTCCAATAAAGGTAAGGAGCATAGATACCTTCTTCAGATGAGAAAAAAGTAGCAGGTTTTCCAGGCTCAGGAGGGGGCAAGAGATGGACTTCTTGCATGTGAAGAAAAGTATACTGAATAATTGTTTATTAATCTGCTCTCATAGGACATGAATAACTTGAGCATCACTAAGCAAACCATGAAGAGTTATAATTAAGCTTCTTCGTCTCTGATGGGAACATACTGTATAGCACAGGGAACTCTACCTAATACACTGTGGTAACCTAAATGGGAGGGAAGTCCAAAAGGGAGGGGATATCTGTATGTGTATAGCTGATTCATTTTGATTTTGTTGTGCAGTGGAGGCTAACATAACACTGTAAAGCAACCATACTCCAATAAAAATTAATTAAAAAAAAAAAAGCTTCCTGGTCTCATAATAAGATAAACATCTTTAATTATATATTAAGGAAGTACAATTTTATGCTGCCAGACTTCTAGGCTAGAAATCAGGAAGGATTTGGAAGTAGAATCAGTCATTACATAGGCCAAGATCCTTTGCTTTCCTGCAGCAGTCAGAGGAAGTTTGTTCTAGGTAGACATGACAGCATGTGCAAAGGCCCCGGGGCATTGGGAAGCATAACTATGTGGAAGAGCTGTGAGGAGGTCAGTGTGGCCAGGGGAGGGAATGGGGTCAGTAGTCCTGGGAAAACCCTCTTGGTGCAATATTAAGTGGAAAAAAATGTATGTACAGAAACAAAGTGTTGAAAAACATAAAAATGAAACCATTATATCTGTTGGAAGTGGGCTTTTAAGTGATTTTAAATTTCTTAATTTTTCCTTTTTTAAAAAAAGTTGCCAAATTTTTATTTAAAAACTTGTATTACTTCTATAAATGGGGAATATAAACCAGAAAAAATATTTTTAGATTGCCATTTGTAGATTTTTCTCTATTCCTGTTGCTTATATAATACACCTAATCCCAATATAATAAAACTAAGGTAAAACATAGAATAAAGAATCAAGGAAAGAAGCAGAAAGGAAGCGACTGTGATCAAAAAGTTCTCTAAGGCCACAGATGAAGCATAAGGCTACATTTCAACAAAGACGGCCCTTGCTATTTTAATTGCCTCTCACTTTATGTGATTAGGAATTGGAATTACATTCAAAACAATAATTATATATACATCTTATTCTTTGTTTCCTAATTTCAACTAAAAAAAAAAATCTTAGTTTTCTAAATATTGTTTCAGGAAAAGTGATGGATTGATTTGTTATTCCACAAGTATTGATATTTGAAAAATATTACTATGTGTGAGGCAGTGTACTAAATTATGGGGGATACTATGTTGAAAAACACACAACTGTCTTTTTCTACCCTAAGAAATATATAGTCCAGTAGAGGAGACAGAGTCTAGTGGGCATGACAATACTGTAATAAATGCTGTAAATAGAAGACAAGGACAAGGTGCTACGGGAGCACACAGTAGGGGGAAGTGGGCGGTAAGAGAAGACTTCTTGTAGGAGGTGGTGGCCAAGCCGAATCCTGAAAGACTCATGATTCTATACACCGAGCACATGAAGGAGTGGGATGCCAAGGCTGGGGAGCTAATATACCAAACGCTATTGAGTTTGGGCTTCAGAGAACAAGGGGGAGGGGGCATTGAAGCATTTTAATCGGAGGGTGACATGATTAGATTTTGGTTCTCTAAAAGAGTCTTCTTGTACTTTGGAGAATGAATCAGAAGTGGATGAGACTGGAAGCAGGGAGGTTACTGCAGTACCACAGGCCAGAAATGATAAGAGTCCAGGGATTGAGGAGACAGTAGCCAAATTTGGGATCTGTTAGGAGATGAAGTCGACAAGCTTAATTTAGCAAGTTATTAAACTAAATTGCATCAAAAAGAGAGGAGTCAAGTCAAATATCTTCAATAAAATATTCATTTTCTATTCCACTTAAAAACCTGAAAATGAGTATATGAAAATTCTGCTGTGAGTGGTGGAAACAGTATTAATCAAAGTTGTCCGAGGATTTTAAAGACTTCAGAGGAGGGGGAGACCCAAGATTATGAGAAAAGCCCGAATCTGGATGCCCTATCTGAACAGGAGCCCGGCGAGTTGGCTGAATGGTTTGCAGGTCCTCCAAGCCCAGGCAAGGGGAAGCTGGTGGGGTGCTGCTGGCGCCGACAAAGGTGATGCTAAGGTCGGCTGCTTTCCGTCATCAGTCTAGACTGGGCAAAATCCTCAAAATGGGGCTGTCCACGCACATTCCTGAGGAGGAGTGACTGAGGACCTAAGAATGAAGAGTCTCTGTTGCCGGGGGCCCTGAGGCCTAAGGCTGCAGCTGTTCGGCCACCTTTGGCCCAGAGCTCTGTTACCATTTTAGGAAAAGTAGCAGATGCTTTTGCAAACTGACCTGGTTTTATTCATAGCTCCTACATCTTAGAATTGGTATATTTTAAGTCCCTCCCTCCCCCCTTATAATAATAATAGCCAATACTGATCCAGTACTTAGCGTGGACCAGGCACTGTTCTAAGCAGTTTCCATGTATTAATGTAAGTGCAGAATCATGGAAAGTTGACTTGGAAGGGGCCTTAGTTATCGTAGTGGAAGGGGCCCTGGATCCATGTGAGGAGAAATGAGTACTTGGCCACTTAACAGCTGTTAAGACCTTGAGTGAGTCTTGCCTCTCTGGGTCTCAGTTTTCCTATCTGGTAAGGTATTGAGGCGGATGGGAGGTGAATACGTTTCTATGTGAATGCCAACTCTGAGCCAGTTGAGCTGACTGGGGCACTGTGTTGAGAGGGATTCTGAGCCAGGGTGGGAAGTGCCACAATCCATTAGCAATGGCTGCCATGGGCACAGGAGCAGAGAGGAGGCATGTCACTTATTTGCCATCTTTGACTAAAGCATCTCTAAGGTCACCCCTGCCAAATTGTTTGAATTCATTGTTCCAGCCCAAGTGTCTCACTGAGTGCAGTCTCTTTATAAAGTAAAAAAAGAGTAAGAATTAGGTTAGGAACCCTGGATACTTCATTTCTGTCATTGAGTATGTGGTCTTTGACAAGTAATTTAATCTCCTTAAGTCTCAGCTTATTCATCTACAAAATAAGGATAAAAATATTTAACCTGCATAGTCATCTTAAGGATTAAATAAATATGTAAAGCATCAAAAACAAGACAAAACAGAAATCTCTTTATGTGCTGGTATATTGAAACTGAATATTGAACCACTTTTAACTAATATGGGAGCAGCAGGTTCTTTGCAGAAAAAATATTTCCACTTATCAGAATGTGGTGTTCTTTCTAAGGAAGTGAACATCATGTTCAAGGTGTCTATTTTCTTACAAAAAAGCATTTGGAGGGAGCTCTTTTTCCCATAGTGACAACATGCGGACTTGAGTAACTTCATCGAAGCAAGACTTCTCTCAATCAGCTAACCTCAAACCGCTCATAGCAAACCATTACTAGTTTTCAAAAGGGAACCACTTTTCCAAATATTTGAATTTGCTTGTGTTCTGAGGTAACTGTATTGATTACATGAACTATTAGTAAACAGACTTTGCAATATAAATATACTTCCCACACTAAAAAATGTACCAACTTGCTTTTCTTGAGGAAGTTTGGAAGTAAATAAAATAGAAAAAAATTCATGATATAAAAAAAGAATACCTTAATTGTTTTCAAAACAAGAAGTAGGTTTGTTTTATTTCTGATTTTACGGGTAACAGGTTGATTAAAAAAAAAAAATCACTAAAAACCCACAACTCAGAGGTAAATGCTGCTAACATTTTAGTTAGCAGCATTTAGACTCTCTTCCAGACTCTCCTCTATGTACATTTATCTGAAAAATAACTTTACGTATATTAATCCATTTCATCGTCTATCTATTGTGCCTCTATGGTATAGGATCATAACACACACATTGTTTCACTGTTATTGTTCCCCCCGCCCCCAATCTGGATTTGTTTTCATGTCAATACGTATAAACTGACATTATTATTTTTCACGGCTAATAGCCACCTTTTTGTTTAACCATTTCTCTTAGGAATTTGGTTTGTTCCAATATTTTGTTACTATAAACAACAACAAGACGAACATTCATACATCTTTGTACCTATATCTTTGAACACTTGTCTGATTATTTCCTTATGACATGTTCTTAGAAGTTTCTTGCTGAGTTAAAAAGAATACATTTTGATAATTCTTGCCAGACTGTCATCAAAAACGATTATTCTACTTTAAACTCTCATAAAAAGTGTATGACAGTGTTTGTTTCCCAACTTTCTTGTTCTTTTAATTGCATGGTTTAAAATTTAACAGAATAACTAATTAACACCTCATTATCCTAAAATATTTTAGTCACACCATTTTAAATTTAATAGATGGATACCATAAAAATAGTGTCATGGATTTTCAAATTTATAATCCTGGTTTTATTTAAATAATTGGAATATAATTCTTAACCAATTCTAAGGTATAATTATGAATAAACTGCTGATAAAGGGCTCAGATTACTGGTCTAAATCAGCAAAATATATATAGCAGTCCCCATAAACAAAATCAGTATACCTAATTTTTAAAATGCATATTAAGAAAATGCCTATTAGGGACTACTTTTACATTATTAAAGTATTAAGGATGATGGTTCAAGGTTCAAAGTTTCCTCACTCTTAAAGGCATTAGTACCTTAATCAATGGCCAATACTTAATTACTACCTCTTAGATAAGCCACCAGCTTTTTAAAGTTATTCATTCTGGGGAGAACTTAGAACAAAGTTCACTATTTTTCCTTTATAAGAAGGGACTGTTCTTTTCTTTCTTTCATTTTTTAAATTAATTAATTCATTTATTTTTGGCTGCGTTGGGTCTTCGTTGATGCACGCGGGCTTTCTCTAGTTGTGGTGAGCGGGGGCTAGTCTTCATTGTGGTGCGTGGGCTTCTCATTGCAGTGGCTGCTCTTGTTGCGAAGCACGGGCTCTAGGAGCACGGGCTTCAGTAGTTGTGGCACACGGGCTCAGTAGTTGTGGCTCACGGGCTGCAGAGCGCAGGCCCTGTAGTTGTGGCACACGGGCTTAGTTGCTCCGCGGCATGTGGGATCTTCCCGGACCAGGGATCGAACACATGTCCGCTGCATTGGCAGGCAGATTCTTAACCACTGTGCCACCAGGGAAGTCCCTTTTTTTTTTTTTTTTTTTTAACATCTTTATTGGAGTATAATTGGTTTACAATGGTGTGTTAGTTGCTGCTGTATAACAAAGTGAATCAGCTATACGTATACATATATCCCCATATCCCCTTCCTCTTGTGTCTCCCTCCCACCCTCCCAGGTGGTCACAAAGCACCAAGCTGATCTCCCTGTGCTATGCAGCTGCTTCCCACTAGCTATCTATTTTACATTTGGTAGCGTATATATGTCAATGCTACTCTCTCACTTTGGGACTGCTCTTTTCAAATTGGTTTTAATTATAAAGGATGATTTTCAGTCTCCCTCAGAAGAAAACTTCTACTTAAAAAAAAAAAAAAAAAGATCAAGTAGCCCTGTACCTTATGGACCTAATAATACTTTAATAAGAAATATCCTGAAGATCTTAGTTCTCAGTTGGGCCTTGAACTACAACTTTCTTATATGCGAAAAAAATGACTAAGGGACTATGTCTTTTTGTTTATGTGTATGTTTCTAAGATCACAAAAATTTACTAAAATTTTAGAATGTATCAACTATGACATGCTTATAATTTACATTAGAACAAGTTAGTTCTTAGTCTACAAGTCATGATTTCAACACATTTTTCCATTGGAGTAATCCTATTTTCAAACCTGTCATCTTTTGTCACCTGCTTAAAACTTTTTATCTTATAAGTCAGTATCCTTCTTTGTTCACAGCACTTACATTAAAGAGGGTTTAATTATAAAACTCAGATGCCACTACGTAGTTTGAGTAGCAAGAGTAGAGATCACAGGTCAGAACTAGCGCTGGTGGTAGTGGGTAACCACATCCACTGCTCCTAAAAATTCATGGCAGCACAAGGCGCTACTGCTACTTTCTTACCTGGATTATCTCCAGAGTCAACAAAAAGCAAGCACTAACCTTATTTAGAGAAAATTTAGAGGAGGAGACCTACATACAGTTAAGTGTGAAGCTCAAGAATATAAGCTTAAAAATAAATGTTGTTTACCCAAATTCAGGTAGCGACCAGGTATTATTTTAGTACCCATCTTGACTCAAGATCCCAATTATGAAAGAACAATACATTAAAACAAAACAAGCACACCTGGTGATTCACCGGAGGCTGGTTTACTTTTCTTTTTTGTTTCTGGGAGAGGTTGGTATGCTCTTTGTCCCACGGGCTCATCACCTTGGATAGCTGTTAGATCATGCATACTGAAACTTCGTAAACGTTCAGTTATTGCTCCTTGGCTCTATTTAACAGAGAAGTGATAGATCCAAGAAAAGAAATGCACTTTAAAATACTTAATATGTTTCCATTTAACGTTCCTCCAACATTTTAACATGAAGCTTATTCATTTTAAAATGAAACATTCAGAAAAGTTGAAAGAATTCTACAGTGGATACCCATATATCATTTATATTTTGCTATATCTGCTTTACCACAATATTTACCATCTATCCATCCATCAATCAATTTTTAATGCATTTCAGAGCAAGTTGTAGACATCAGTGCATTCCACTCCCAAACATTTCAGCTTTAAATTTAATTCAAGGATGTAAAAAAATGTATAATGAGCTTATCCTCTCTGTAAACATCAACCATAATATTTCTCTCTCCTAAAAGTAGCACTTTGAGGCTTACGTTTATGATTCAGAAGAACTTTTTAAAGTAAAAGAGATGCTGTTTTAAAGCTAAGTCAGGAATGGTAATGGCTCTACCTAGAACACAGTAAAAAAAATTTGAGAGCCAAAGAATCTTGAGTATGAAACGATATTCAGTTAATGAATTCACCATCTGGCAAAGCATACCTACTAATACACACAATTTGACAATATGGTAGACATTAGGCACAAGTGGGTATTTAAATTTAACTAAAATTAAATAAATTAAAAAATTCAGCTCCTTAATTGCACTCGCTACATTTCAAATGCTCAATAGCCACATGTGGCTAGTGGCTATTGTATTGGACAGTGCAGATACAGGACATTCCCATTACTGCAGAAAGTTCAATGCTTTTCATCACTGCACAGCTTTGAAAGGGACATTCCTGAACTGCTCAGACATAACTACATTTCCCCTCAAAGTATAAAGTTTTGTAAAGGGAAAAAAATAATTTCTAAATTTACCCACTTGAAAATTTGCATAGCATACAGATGACTCATTTCTTATTTATAGCTGGATTAAAAGTATTCTTCTAAAGGTTTTTTTTACACTTATTATTTCTTCTTCTCACACATGTGAATTTATGATTGCCTCTAGTTATAATGTAAGTGTAGAAACTCATCCATAATGGTTCATCTCTAAATTTCAAAGCCTAAGGCACTACCAAACATTCCAACATTACTGCTAACATGTATTTTACACTGAAGAAAAAGGTCTTGTTTCATGAGTCTTGATTTAGCTACTCCGAGTGAGTGATATCCTATTATGTCAAACCCAAACACCATTTTCACACCCCACTTAAGCTTTGTAATTTCTACCATATTTTTTGAATTATGAAAAAGAATTATTAAAGGGTCTATATCCTCAATAAAAATAATTGGATTCCACACATGTTTAAACATTCTTGACAAGGTTTAATTCATTATACTCTCTTTTTATCAGATACCATTTGCTTCTTAAGTAGAGGATGACAGAAGACTTCAGACACACACTGAAAGGAAGTGACCAGTGCTCATCTGAAACAGATGCCTTGTTTTCTCAGAACTGTCATTTTCTCTATGCCTACCTTTGTATTTCTGTGCCCTCTCTCAGCAATTCTTGACTGTTTGCCTATTGCCAAATGAATGATAATATACGTCCATGATACCCTCTACTGTAACTCCCAAACCCTCCCACTCAAGAAAGTACATCTCAGCATGCAAATGAGTCAAAGTGCCATTGAATCAGTCTAGCTTTATAGCACCCACAAACTTTGGTATCTTTAATTATTATAATCAACTAATTACTTAGGGCATATCTCACAAATGAACTCACAAATTAATGTTAGTTCTATTGCTGTACTTTATATATTTTGCCTCCAGAGCAAGATTTTAAGAAACTAGAGAGGGACAAATCTTAGGCTTCTTCTGTTCTCTGAGTGCACGTGGTATGGGACTGATATTGAGTGTGTAATAAGTAAACTAAATACTCTTTTTATGCCTCTTCTTTTTCATTACTCTTGACTGTTGGAAACTTCTCCATAGGTTGCAGCATGTTTTAATGTAAACACTGGAGTTTATATAGAGAGTTTCAGCACCAAACTACAGGTACAATCATGGGTATCTACATGGGTAGATTATATCACCCACTAGGAGTCTGCTTCAGGTTTACATTAAAGGTGAGCAAGGACCAACCCTGAGGTATCTGGGTGATCTATATACAGTATGGCTTTTAATGTAGCTCTTGAGTAACCAACCTTCTAGCCCCAAGTATTATCAATCCCCCCAAAAGGCCAGGTACTGTAGACAAAAGCAAAAAGGGGCTGTACCCTCCTTGAGGACCAACAGCACTTCAACAGTCATTATCACTTTGAAAAATCATTTTTTTCCACTGAATATTTTCTAATGGGTCCAGAAGAGAAATAATATGGGGAGAGAAATATTGCACTATTGTGAACTTCAAAAATATTACATAAATTATAAGTATCCAATGTGACCGCTTTAAAGGAGAGGTGTCATTATAAAATAATTGCAGCTAAAGGCAGACCTATTCCCTCTAATTTTTATATATTCAGCACAAAAAGTCCATTAATAAGGGAATTATGTTTGCAATAAAATGTTAAGTGGAAATACCTACCCTCCACCTCAGAATTCTAAATCATGCAAAATATGGGCACAAGTATGCAGTATGGTTATAGTTAGGGAAAAATATTAAAAAATGAAAACAGTGTGATGTTTAGGCAGATGAGTGATTTTTTTCTGTTTTTCAAAAATTTCTTTATATTACAAAATTAGTCATAGATGGTATAGTGAAGTTTTAATTGTAACATAGTATACTATAAGAATTTCTGATCCATTTCTTGATCATTTTTCCAGTATCTAAATCACTTACTCCCATAATTAAAAGAAAAATTGTTTCTACATTTTGAGGGCATAAACAGGGAATTATAGTCACTTGTCAATAACAATACAAAAGATATTGAGATTTTGTTTAAATTAATAATGCCTTTTCAGAAACCATGGAGGACAGCAGTGGGATGCCATATCCAAAGTTTTGAGAGAGAGAAAGTTTCAAATGTGTATTGACTATCCAGCAAAACTGTCCTTTAAAGAACAAATTCAGACATACAAAGATTTTTAAAAACTAAGAATTTGTCACTAGCAGCCCTCCCCTATAACAAATACTAAAGGAAGTCATTCCAGCTGAAAGGAAAGGACACTGGACAGTAAATATAATAGAACCCATGTGAACAAATAAAGAGCACTGTAAGGTCATTAAATAGGGAAATATAAAAGAAAAATTTAAAAATGCTTTGTTTATTTTCTTCCATTTGGTTTATACAATATTAAGCTAAAAAGTATTAAAAAAATGAAGACAGGTTCTAGTCTGAGGAGGAAAATACGTGTGGAAAGAGCAGTCTTAGTCAATAAGTTGGAAGGGCGTTACCATCCACAAGGTAATTCTATATCCCAGTATTTTAGATCCCATCCTCTACAGAATTGTATGTACACTGTCTGTTAAAATTGGTCCTAAAAATCAAAGAGAAGGTAACAGAAAGATAATGATGAGAAAGCAAAAGTCAAAGTGATTAAAAAGCATTCTGTAGAATATTTCACATCATTAGCAGAAGTGTTCCTGCCTTCAGGTAACTCTGAGTTCTCGGGGTTTGAATTTGGATGAGTCCAGAACATCCATTTAAGAAACTAAGAACACTGTAAGGGCTGACTGGGCGGGAGGGCTGGGACCAAATCTAACACATTCAAGCTCTGGAAAGAATCCTTCAGCTGAGAAGCAGCTTCCCGAGCTGGCCTCACACAGAGCTCACTTACATCCAAGGGCACTAGAGAATCTGAATGTCTGCTCAACTATCCAAGTCTATAGTTGGCATCTGTAAAAAGGGACCCTGAATGTATGACTAATTCTAACTTCTTTATACCCAAACGATTCTGCCTCTGTTTAAATACTTCATATCCTGGTTATATATTACATTAAAGTTACTATATTTTGTGTTAAATAAGGGGAATTTACCGTGCTTATCAGCATCTTTGTATAAAACCTCAACCTATCCTCTTCACATTTTTAAATTAAGAATTCAAAAACATAATCAGCAATGCTTTATAATCTTACAAGCATACAAACAATCTTTTATGGAACAATTTTTATGCTACTGTTCAATAATGAATAGCCATGAAGCTCTATTTCTTGTTGATCTTTGACATACTACATTATAACTGCAGATAAGGTTAGTCCCCAGTTTTTAGGGAAATGGCTTTTCCCTATGGACATTTAACACAATCTGATCAAGCCTAGAATGGAATTGATTGCATTTGCATTAAGTGAAAAATACATTTTAGTGGTTTTAAGATTAAAGCAATATATATTTATTGAAGAATGTTTGTAACAGAGAAAAATATAAAAAAGAAAGATTATTTGTAACCCCTCACCCTAACTACCTATATGTATTTATGTATTCTTTTAGCCTTTTCTGACTCATACTTTTAGAGCAGGGTTCCTCGACTTCAGCACTAACGCTATTTTGGGCTAGATAATTCTGTGTGTGTGTGTGGGGATGCCGTCCTGTGCTTTGTAGGATATTAAGCAGCGTCCTTGTCCTCTACCTGAGATGCCAGTGGCAGCACCCCCCTCTAAGTTGTGACAACCCACAACGTCTCCAGACATTGCCAAATGTCCCTTGGAGGGCAAAACTGCCCCCAGTTGAGAACCATTGTTTTAGAGTATAAGGGGTTTTAGAAGTCAGTTTTTACCCCTTCATTTTACGGGTAAGAAAATAAATACTTAGAGAGATCAGTGCAGATGACTGCCCCAAATCTCACTGCTAATTAGTGGCAGAATCAGGGCTAAAAAATGCTGACAACTCAACTGCTATAGAATTCAACTTTCATTAAAATATTGTGCTTTCCTAGATTGCAGAGAAAAAAAATATCATCTTTCTTCTCCAATGGATGATACTAAACAGCTGAATCTCCTCAAATCCTTTCACGAACAGAAAGCCATTAAAACAGACAGCAAGATGTCAGGATTTCTGACCTAATCATCATCACTTACAGTCAATAAGATTTCAGAAATTTTAACTTTAATACTCTCATTTCTGTGATAATTGATTTTTTATAATATCTGCCAAAGGATTCACCAAGAAGAGGCTGCCAAAGAAAATCCCAAGAGATGGTTAATACGACTAATAGTACTTTTCTTCATCTGTCCTTCGTCCGGCAGGAGTGTTGCTCATCTGTACAAAAGCCACCGGCATTTCTCATGTGAAAGCTATGGGATGTTGAACATCCTCAGTAAAATCCTTGAAGCTCCTTCATATGCTTGTGCTTTGCTCAGTCAAAATAAACTTGTACACTGACCTTGGTAACAGATGCCTGGTAATGAGGTCACAGAACTGAGTAACATTTTCAGAAAATTGCTTTACGGTGTAATAAATGTTCTGATTAGATTCCTATTTTCATCTTTAACATGCTCAGGCGGTTCAACCTGGGAAAACTAGTCAGCGGTACTGCTGATCTTTAAAGGTCACACTGAGAGTCCAATATTTTTAGCCTGAAAGATATTTTTAACAAACCATATATTGCAAAAAAAATGTTTAATAATTCTCAAGTCTTTCTATTAGCTTTCTTGCAGTTTCTCCTTAAACTTGACCTATTTCCTATTTCAGTTTCAATTTACTCTTCCGTATGAAGTGTCTGGTTCAGTGATTCTTCCATCACACCGCCTTTCTTTGACATCTCCAGAGATGAAACTAATTTCCCCTACTTTAAAATAGGCACAGTAAAACTTGAGGCAAATAGTGTTAACATTATGCTGTGTTCAGCATATTTAACGACTATTTCTAATGAATAAAATCCAGTATGGTTGATGCCAACATTCCTGTGCTCATGAGGAGAATGGTGAGGGTTGCCTCATACAGTGAGCTTGATAACAAAAGGATCACGAGATCACAAACAAAAGAGAGCATTCCAAAGTGAATTCAAATTACAGGATGTGTGTTTGTTTTGCAGTGGTAACTTAAATGACTTTTATGATCTCTGTTTCCTGCCTTTGAAGTGGGGAGGTGGTTTTGATTTGTTAAATGTATAAATGAAAACAAACATTGAACAACAAAGAAGCCAGAGAAACATAGAATTACTTTTATGGCCTTTCTACAGCAAAGTGTTTCTGTGAGATGATGCTTATTTTTATTTTATTTTTTATTTATTTTTTTTGTCTGCACCGCGAAGCTTGTGGGATCTTAGTTCCCCGACTAGGGATTGAACCCTGGCCCTCAGCAGTGAAAGCGCGGAGTCCTAACCACTGCACTGCCAGGGAATTACCAGATAATGCTTATTTTCATAGTGGAGGGCAAGGGGTAGGCTCTAAGCAACCAAAGATGAGGTAAAATTTTCGCTTAGTGAATACACATTCAGCTTGACAGTAGTAGCCTGTGAGGGTAAGGACTGTATCTATTTTGTTCATTGCTGCATCCCAAGCACCTACCATATGGTAGGCATTAAATACATACATAGGGACTTCCCTGGAAGTCCAATGGGTAAGACTCTGGCTCCCAATGCAGCGGGCCCGGGTTCGATCCTTGGTCGGGGAACTAGATCCCACATGCTGCAACTAAGACCGGGTGCAGCCAAAATAATTACATAAATAAATAAATAAATATTAAAAAACATACATACATATAGATGTTAAATACATTAAATACATACATGTTGAATAAATATATCGTATGTTAAATACTGATGGCAGCAAAGTATGTATAAAATAAAAATAAATGAGAAGGGAACCAGGATAAGATGATCTAGTTGGGGTTTCTGATTCCTCACACAGAGTTTGGCGGTAGTAAGTCAAAATAAAATAAATATCCTACAAAATAGTGACAATATGTAGGGAGGTGTCTCACAGAGTATGTAGGATTATAAACTATATTTAAGTGTTAAAGTGAACAGGGCAGGGACTTCCCTAGTGGTGCAGTGGTTAAGAATCCGCCTGCCAAAGCAGGGGACGTGGGTTCGCACCCTGGTCCAGGAAGATCCCACATGCTGAGGAGCAACTAGGCCCGTGCACCACAGCTACTGAGCCTGCGCACTATAGCCTGAGAGCCACAACTACTGAGCCCGTGTACCACAATTACTGAAGCCGGCGCGCCTAGAGCCTGTGCTCCACACAAGAGAAGCCACCGCGATGAGAAGTCCACGTACCACAAAGAAGAGCAGCCCCCGCTCGCCCACCACAACTAGAGAAAGCCCGCGCACAGCAACGAAGACCCAATGCAGCCAAATAAAGAAAAAAAAAAGAAGAGAGCAAATGGGATTTGTGTGCTTCTATGTTTCCTAAAACAATGTTCTAAAATGTGTACATTTTCTAAGCAATTTTTGATGTCGAAAGTTAATTTTTAGTTTTTTGCCATAGAATCACGTTGAATGTTGCTTTTAAGTATGGAAAACTCAGAAAGCATCTTCTTTGGGGTGTAAATAAATACATGTACTTCATTTGTAAAGTTAAATAATGCTAAATTTTGTAACAAAAGAAAGCAAGAAGCCCTCTGTCCCCTTCTCTCCATCCCCCTGCAGGCAACCACTTTAAAACCTCTACTTTCATATACAGCAGCGGAGGACTTTAGTTCTCTTCCACCTCATTTTCTCCTCCTCGCCATCCTCCCAATTGAGAAGTTAAGTAAATCACCGATGGTTACTTAGAGAGTCACACTCAGCACTTTCTGGATCTGAAACCTGTTTTCCTTCCATATACTACACACCAAAACCAATTATGCTATGGTATTTAAAATAAACCACACTAATTACTACATGCAAAGAAATCCAAAAGCCATAATGCGAATTTTCACAGAAGGCATTCCTTTGATAATCTGGCTTGTAAAACACATCACATGACATTAGTAATTGGCTAAGTAAAATCTTAAGTTTTAAGAACAGAAATTTTTCATGCCTTATTTTGAATAATCAGTTACCTCAAACTGGTTGAAGTATGGGTGCAGAAGTAAGCCAGAAATCCTACCAAGATATTGCCATGGAGAGAGAGAGGGAAAAAACACCAAAGACAGAGAAAGAAAGAATGGTCATCTTTACTAAAGGTGATTTACTCAAAACTATTTTAAGGTTATAAAGTAGGAAAATTATGACAAAATGACAATTTCCAGTATGTTTTATTTACTAACTAGCTCTCATTTCATCATCAATTAAGAGTTTCAAAATATCCAACAATTATAGAAAACACATGTTAAAATGCCTTTAAAATAATCTACTTTTTTTTTTTCTAGTATTACAGAAATAAACAGAACGTAAATTTGTGCCAAAATTTTATAATGATCTGAAGTAAAAAGCCACCTTACTTTTTTCATTGACAATGTGACACTGGATTAAAAAAAAATAAAAGGTAAATAAAAAATTACCTTCACTGCTGCAGTGACAGCAGCAGTAGCTGCTAAATTTAAACCTTGCCGCCCAAAGTTTACCATAGTCTCATAGCCTCGTTCCTTTGCTTGTACAATATAATCATCAATCTCCTAGAAAAAAAATGAAACCCATAAATATTAATTTTATTTAAAAAGAGTGACAAGAAGCTGAAAACTGGGACTTCTCCCCCTTAACATAATAGTTTCACTCATTTTATAGCATATAGCATGTGATGATATACATTTCTAACAAGTGATTTGTGGAAATAATCTGTATATCTTACCCTTTCCTTTGAAGAAAGTAGTGGATGAAGGAATTTTCTATATATTAAACTTGCTCCTTTGGTATAGGGAGAGAGCAGCCATATGACAAAAGCAATCTTAAGCTCATAGTACAGGGGGAACCTAACGAGAAAAAATTAGAAAAAAACGCCAGTGAAAATAAAGTGCAGACCATGAGGAAATCGCAAAAAAATTTTTTTACAAAGTTCAGTCACTGGGTTAAGTTTTCACATGTAAAAAGTTGTGATCAGGGAAACAACCATGTCTGAATTGACAAAATCTCATTGACTATACAGATCAGAGCAACCTGACCCCCGGAGTGATTCACACCTTCTAGTACAAGATTGCTCTGTTTAGACAAGCACAGCCAAGCTGCCAAACTGACTGTGGCAGTTCAGAGAGGGCATTAATAGCATTTATAACCAGGATAGTAAGGTACACCCACCCTGTCTGCAGAGCGTAGCTGTCATGGCATTCCCTGGACACACCTCCAAGCACCAGGAGTCACCTTTATAAGCGTCAAGTGTACAGTGTTACCCCATATACACATCTCCTTCCCTTAGAACTCCCAGAAAACGTCCCCTCCGATTTCATTTGGCCAGAACTGCAGCACTTGACAGACCTAAACTGTTCACTTGAAAGGAGAATGGAATTGCCATTGTGGTAACCTGGGAATTAGGGTAATATACCCATGTCCCTTCCCACTTGATTTTTCAGTGCCTTCTCGGTAGGCTGAATACACTTCCTCAAGCAATGGCCATGGCTTTAGCCATGTGACCTGCTTTGGGCAACAGAATGTGAGTGTGACATATGTCACATGCAAGGAGACGCTTTAAATGCCCTTTGACTCCCTCACCTCAACACCCCCAACCTCTTGCTTTCAATTTTTGCTTTTGCTTTTTGCCACGAGAACAGCTGCTTCTTCAGCCTTGGTCCTTGAACAAGAAGACACTTAAAACTGAACTGAGCCCAGCAAAGTTGCAGCCAACCATTTGTCCTCATATAGCTTGTGCAAGAAATGAATGTTTGTTTTTCTAACCCATTGTGCTTTTAGGGTTGTTTGTTGCCACAGCAAAAGTTAACTAATACATCATGAGGGGACCAGCATCTTGTGGTACATGAAGTACTAAGATACATGATAAAAAAAAATCTGGGCTCTTCTGATGAGACAGATGGGCAGGGGGCAGTGAGGAATGACTCTTGTGTAGTCTACAAAGGGTCTCTGCACAGTGCAGTTACAGAGGAGTTTCTGGACTATCATTGCTCGTGGTAAGCTTTTTCTATGTTGTTTACTTTTTAATAGTGTATATATGCTACATCTGCAATCAGGGAAAAAAAATAGAAGTCTTTAAAGAGAGAGCATTGAAATTTAAGAGACCTAGCATGGCTTGGAATCTGTGTTCTGCCACTTAAAAACAAACAAACCCTCCCCAAACCCCTACACCAAAACATAACAGGTAAATAAATGAGCTGTGGGACAGAGGCAGGAAGAGAAAGATTGATGCAGATACAGAGAAGTTGATAAATAAAGGCAGGTTGTTAAGAACATTTAAGTCTGATGACTTCCGTTTTTTCCTAGCAATCCAATGTGACCTAGTGTGCTATGAGAATATGATGAGAATAGCAAAGTCAGAAAGACAGTTTAAGCAGAGAACAGTAAATGTTTGAAACAGATACAGGAGGGAATGGAAGTAGCCACTGACCAAAAGCAAGTAAAAGGAATGGTGACTTTCAAACTGATACCAATATGAGCAGCTGATTTTTTTCAGCTCAACTGGTAGCCTGGGTAAAGAAGCAAAGAAAAGCAATTGTTGGGCTAATTTAGGATGAAGGTTTGTGCAGCAAAGGCAGTTGAAGATAGTGGCAAGGTAGTAAAAGTTTAAAGAGTTTGAAAGGAGGATTTCTCCAAGTGATGGAAAGGTGTAGATGGAAATGCACTACTGAAATACAGCACAAGGAGATTCAAGTTGTTCCGTTAAGTATTGCTCCTCAGTAAAATGTTAAATCCTTGAGGATATAAACATGTTTTAATTTTGCCCCATGCTGTTTGGAATAGAGCAGTCAAGGAGCTGGTGCTGGGGGGTGTTTCTGTGTGGATTTGACGTCATCCAGTTTGAATGTTTGTAGATGAGACTTTTAAGGATGGGGAGGGAGCGCTAAAACCAGATGCTGTGGGCTTCAAAAGAGGAGTCGTTTAGGAAGTAATCAAGAAAAAACAGTCTGAAGTCATCATTGTGGAAAAAAGATAATGACAACCAACTTTTCTCTATTCCAAGGTAGTGGGAGGTGTGTGGGAGATGGGCAGGGAGTGGCATGTGGGGAGAAGGGTGAGCTGCCTTCACCTGGGGGATTTCATAAGGAAAGTAATGTTCTTGTGGGGAAACCAGATGAAGAAAATGATACAATGGATAATTACGTAGATGGATCAAATTCACTCAGTTAACAGCCAGAGCAGGATAAAAACTCAGGACACCTAATAAAGAGTCTATAGTCTGGCCTTTTGTCAACACTGGAACTTACCAAGCAACTGTCTGATCTGCTACTGTTTCAATCACAGTATAGAGAGCAAAGACAATCCAGTACATCATCCATCGAACCTGGAAACAATAAAAATACATATGAAATAATAGACCAAAGTTATTTGCAACTCTGAAAAACTGTATATATCATATATAGTATGTTGGATTAAATGCAGAAGGCGATGGTTTAATTCTCAACAGGTTTTATGCCCGAGTTCCTCACATCACTACATCAGTAGTCTTGGGATATAAGAATCAAAGAATAACAAATCTCTAGGCTTGATACAATATAATGTAGGAACCGAAATGAGAGAATTGAAAAAATAGGACATGTTTTTCTTAACTGGAGGAAAATTCTTTAAAAGATCTTATCTACATGCTTCCTTATGAAGATTACTAGCTATTTAATTATTATACAAATCATATAGTATATGATATGACCACATTTAATCTTTATTAGTCTTTTAAATTTTGCATTCCTTATTTCTCGATATATAGAAACTATTTGGAAACCAAAGAACAATCCTGGGTTTGTTGCATCCATAATGCTAGTCACCCACTTTGAAAGTCTAAGGTTAGTGTCTTCTTCCTCTTGCCCTAAATATAAGCCTGTAATCTTTCACATATCCTTTTCCTTCTACTCCAATACCACAAGAGTAGTTGCAATAGACCAAATGTTTGTGTCCCCTCAAAATTCATATGCTGAAATCCTAACCCTGAATGTGTACTAGAAGGTGGGGCCTTTGGGAGGTTTTTAGGTCATGAGGGTAGTGTCCTCATGAATGTGATTGGTGTCCTTATAAAAGAGACCCCAGAGAGCTCTCTCTGCTCTTCCACCATGTGAGGACATAGCAAGAAGATGGCCACCATAAACCGGGAAGTGGGCCCTCACCAGACATGGGGTCTGCTGGCACTTTGATCTTGGACTTCTCAGCCTCCTAAACTGTGAGAATAAATTTCTGTTGTTTATAAACCACCTAGACTATGGTATTTTTGTTATAGCAGCCTGAAAGAACTAAGACAGTAGTTCAGGACATTTTTACCTCTTGCCTGGAATAGAGCATCCTAAAAGGTCCTCAAGACTCTGGTATCTCTGTACCAATCCTTTTCATGGAATACTGCCATATTAATTTTATTTTGAACTCATTCTCACAAATGAGTGAGAATATACCTTTCCACCTTCCTAAGCACAGAGACTCTCATCTCTCACGTAGGTTGGATTTTCCTTAAGGGTTAAAATGTCTGCTTTTCAACCTAGATGTCCATCGATAGATGAATGGATAAAGAAGATGTGGTACATATATACAAAGGAATATTACTCAGCCATAAAAAGAAACAAAATTGAGTTATTTGTAGTGAGGTGGATGGACCTAGAGTCTGTCATACAGAGTGAAGTAAGTCAGAAAGAGAAAAACAAATACCGTATGCTAACACATATACATGGAATCTAAAAAAAAAAAAAAAAAAAAAAAAAGGTTCTGAAGAACCTAGGGGCAGGACAGGAATAATAAAGATGCAAACGTAGAGAATGGACTTGAGGACACAGGGAGCGGGGGAGGATAAGCTGGGACGAAGTGAGAGAGTAGCACTGACATATATACACTACCAAATGTAAAACAGATAGCTAGTGGGAAGCAGCCGCATAGCACAGGGAGATCAGCTTGGTGCTTTGTGACCACCTAGAGGGGTGGGATAGGGAGGGTGGGAGGGAGGGAAATGCAAGAGGGAGGGGATATGGGGATATATGTATACGTATAGCTGATTCCACTGTGTTATACAGCAGAAACTAACACAACATTGTAAAGCAATTATACTCCAATAAAGATGTAAAAAAAAAAAAATCTCTGCTTTCTCAATAATATAATAATGGCTAACAATAATACACAAAACCATGCCAACTATAGGCCAGGGACTATACTAAGTGCATCACATATATTAATTCACTTATCCCCACAACAACATTATGAAGTAGAAAACATAATTATATGATTATAAGGAAACAGTGGCAGAGAGAGGTAAAATGACTTATTCAAGCTGCCTGACTCTGGAATTGGTGCTATTAACCAATTTTGCCATGTACAGAAAGAAATGTGAGGAATTGCTGAATGTGAGGTCCAAGAATAACCACTACTTCCCTTGTTCTCATCCCAATAAGATGACAAAAAAACAAAAATTAGGTCTCTATAATTAGCTAGAAAATTGACCTATTTAGTTTTAATACAGATGCTTGTTTGGGTAGTCCATAAACAATAAGGAACTATAACTCAGGTAGCTTTAACAGTTTTCTATGTACATGGAGAAATCAATTAATAATAGCCATGAATAACTTTTGAAGCAATGTGTTGTGACATATGCATAATAATTTACCCAAGAGCTTAGAAAATTGCCCGAAGCAAATAGTAGGGCACGTTATCTCTATTTAAAATACAACGAAATTGATTTATAAGATTATCATCTCAAATTCAAAAAGAAAGTTAGATCAAATATTCTCTTTAGTTTTTCACTTTTCATGAGTTATCTTAAATCCCTCACTGCTGGCAGTTCCAAGCTTTTGTCCCAATATGGGGATTTTCTTCCAGGGCTAAAATCCTATGTGTTTTTTCTCCCCACCCCTTTCTATTTAAAGGAAAGTGAGGCTCTCACATGAGTTCATTCATTTAGCTTTTCCAAATCAAACAGTAATTTAGTACTTTTACCGTTCAACTGTATTCACAAGGTTATCCCCTCAAAAAGAAATGAAGAAAAAAAACCCCTGCAAACAAAACAACACACTTTCATTGAGCTAGAAGGGACCTTGGTGGCGATCAAGTTTTTTGAACTAAATAAGCCTTTATTGAAAAAAATTGTAAAACAATTACAAAAAAACCAGCTCTGGTTGGTCCTCCCCTTCTACCCACTGTCGGACTCTTGAGGAAACTCCAAGAAACCCTACTGCTCCATGGGGCAGAGTTCGGAAATAAGTAACCTGGCAAACTCCTCTCATTTTACTGAGGGCCAAAGTAAGCATGCTGTGCAAGGTCGCCAAGCTGGGAAATGGGTGCAGGAGGGCACAGTCTACTTTGAAGCCTGAACCAGGCAGATTTTCAAACAAGCAGCTGCCATCAGACCAATCTTTTCAGCTCTCTCTTCCCTCTCTGGTACTCAGCCTGGGGATTTCAGTGTAAACTTTACCACCTTCTTTCCTGGGAAAGTGGTGGCTTGAGTTAAATGGTCTCTCTCATAGGAACTTTAGGAAACTTTCAGAAAAATAAATGATTTAAGTCAACACTTGTTATTTTTCATTATTTTATATTTTCATTATTTTACTATTTCACAACCGTCATTATGGTTGTGATCTTCCAAATGGATAACAACGATAAAAAATACCCTACAAATAGTCATAATTTACCTGTTAATAGGGTTGAGTAGAGGTGAAAGGAACTGCACAGATAGCTAATGTTTGGTGATACTCCCTGAAAGACTACTTCTCAAATAGACTAGAGCTGCTACAGTCCCACAGGTTTCAAAAGCACCTTGGCTTCGGTAAAGTCAAGTGTTAATTCAGTTTTCAAATTTATTTTAAACCCCACCAAATAAATAAGTACTTTCTCGTATATAATGTTTATCTCTAAAAAGAAAAAAATTTATTTAGGTTGTGAGAATACGTAATAATGCCAAAAATAAAAAAAGGGAGAAAAGAAGAAAAAGAAGGCTCTATCTTTTTAGTTAAAAAACAACAACAAACTATATACTCAATAGGGTATTCCTAGACATTTTCCTGAGGTATCGGCTACAATTTTATATAAGCAAAACTCCATGGTTCTAATTTAACTTTAATGAATATATTCTTTGACAATCTGCTCTCATAAACTTATGGCTTTTTTTGTTCTCCTCATTAGAAAGATGGACCTTAAATATAGTTGAGTCAAGGTAATAATTAAATGAATTCAGTGAGTGTGTGTTATTCATGGGAGCAAGCACAAAGAAAGTTAACCTTGAAAAGATATTGCTTTCTGTTTTCTATTAATGGTTGGGATTTTATACCAAATGATTACTCAGCAAAGCTTTCATTAAAACTATACCTCAAGGCTGCTCAGACTACTGTTTAAGGTCTAGCCCAAAGGAAATAACAGAAAGAAGTCAAGGAGAGAAAGAAAAGAAGGAAGGAAGGAAGGAGGGAAGGGAGGGAGAAAAGGAAGGAAGGAAGGAAGAAAGAAAAAAAAGCAAGTCACAAAATTAGAATTATAAATATGTGGAGATAAAATATTCTTTAGATCAACAGAAAACATCAATAACAAAATACAATATTAAAACAAAAAACTAGTAGGAAAACAATCACATTGATAATCTTATGATTGTATATAACCAAATATAATAGAAATAAGTGTCATTAAAATGTTATGCAAATAAAAGACTGTAACTTAACAGTTAACCGTAATAAAACACAATCTACCTTTAAAATTACTGGAAAAAAAATTTATGATCTTAAGAAAGTGGAAACAAATACTATTTCTTTCCAGTTCAGAAACAATTGGTAAAATCAACAAAACTGTTGTTTAGATATCTTCATGAGAACAATGAGTAATAAGAAAGCTACTCAACTTTTTCTTAAAATTCTCTTTGATTCCAGGGAATTGAATGATCCAGCAAGGTGGAGCTTATACCTGTAAGCACTAAGATGGACACACACACACATCCTACTTTTGATTAATCTTTCATATCAAACATAATTTAGACTATTCCTAAGGACTCAGGTGGGATCATCATATATAATACTCATTGACACAACTGTAGCAAACCCTACCTACTTCACATCATGGGAATAGAAACAGGAATATAACAGCTTCTGTCCTCAAGGAGTTAACATTTTACTGGGGAGAAAAGCAGGTAAATAACAGTGATTTTAAAAATGTTCTTCTGTTTTTACATTAGATGCCCTAGTTCCCAGTATGAGTCAAGAGCACAAGAGTCTGAGGAAAGCTTATTAAAGGGACTATTTATAAAGTTGTGGGTGAGGTTCAGGAAAACCAACAAAGGATAGTAGTTCACCCTTGAGCTAGCGACAGCAGGAACTGACGTTATCCCCTTGGTGTGAAGAAGGGAGGACAGGGAAAGGTTTCATGGGATCCAGACAGGGTAACCGTAGGGGAGAGCTGTAGCCTCAGGTAGAGAGTCACAGCCAACCTGTGGTGGCGGGGAGGAAGCAGGGAGATCAGTACTCTGACTTCATGCTCACTCTGCCTTCTGATCTTCTGCAGGAGCCTCTCATGAGCCAAACCCAAAGGGAAGTCAGACATAATGTAGCCTGTAAGGATCGGCCTCCTGGGCCCTAAGTGAGGCAGAGCAAGGTGGAGTGTGGGGAAGAAACTCCCCTGGAGGGGCAGGTGGTAGGTCCCAGCGCTATTCAGCCTGTCAGCTCTTGGAAACATATCAGGAATCAAAGTCATTTCTCACCCCTTCCACAGACACCTCCCCAGTGCAGATGACCATCATCTCCTGTCTGGATTATTCTTATAGTGTCCTAACTGATGACTCTGCTTTTTTGGGTCTTTTGCACACATCACTGAGTGTCTACTTAATGAGCAGGTCATTCCTTTGCTCAAACCCCTCCGATGGCCCCCCTCAGAATTCTTACCTCAGCCTCCAAGGCCCTGTGGATCTGGCACCAGCTGCCTCTCTGGCCTCATCTTCTCCTCTTCCTCCTTCCCCTGTTCTGCTCCAGTCACATTGGCCCTTTACTGTCCTTCCTGTGTACGGTAATGTTCCTGCCTCAGGGCCTTAGTACATGCTATTTCCTTGTTGAAATGCTCTTCCCTCAGTTATCCATGTGGACAGCTTTCTCACTTGCTTCAGGTCTCTGCTCAAATATTTATCCGAGAGGCCTTTCCTGACCACTTGTTTAAAATAACAATGTCGTTCTAACTCCCTTATCATGACTTATTTTTCTCTTTAGCACATATCACATATCATAGACACAGCTAACAAATATTCAATTTTTTTCCTGCCTTTCCTTAGTAGAATGTAAACTCCAAGAGGACAAAGACTTTCATTTTTTCACTACTAAATCCTCTGTGCCTGCAGAGAAGGTGCTCAATAAACATATGAATTGTTGCATGAATATGGGGCTGCACAGAGCTTAGTGTGCTCCTTTACATCAGGACTGCAAAAGGCTGGACAGTAGACAAGAGGTAAAGACATGACAATTAAATATAGAGGAGTCTTTTAAGAGACCTGGTTTAAAAAGAAAAAAAGGGGAAATAAAAAATAGCATGAGGCAAAAGGAAAGCATGTGTACAGCCTCAAGGACTGAATATTTTACTGGAGAGATAATGAGATTCAAATCATGAGAAAGCAGGAATACTTAATGGAACAAGATCTTGAATGAGACAGACAAGAATAATATTAGAAAGAAGAGTGGGATCAAGAAAGAAGCAGGGGGACTTCCCTGGTGGCACAGTGGGTAAGACTCCACACTGCCAATGCAGGGGACCCAGGTTCGATCCCTGGTCAGGGAACTAGATCCCACGTGCATGCCACAACTAAGCGTCTGCATGCCACAACTAAGAAGCCCACATGCAACAACTAAGACCCGGCAGAACCAACCAACCAAATAAATAAATAAGTAAGTAAATAAATAAATATTAAAAAAAAAAAAAAAAGAAAAGAAAGAAGTAGGGATGCATCTTCCTCTGGGATAGAAGGAAAAGAAGAGTGGCCATGTTGGGAAGAGGGCTGAAGTGGTTCATAGTTGAGGACCTCTATCTTTACTCTGCAGTAGGAGGGCAGGTCATCTTTTAAAGCTGGGGATTGGTGGGAAGGAGAGTGGACTTGAAAAGAGTAGTAAAGGTTTTTAAAAGTTGTCTATATGGATGGAAAAAGGACCTGCCTAGTGTAGAGATGGAATAGGTTATGTGACCAAGGATGCTCTCCACTGCTCTGGGTGTCAGAGCTAGGGGGCTGCAAAGAAAGGTCTAGGATGGTGAAACAAGACAGGGGTGGAGGTGACAGCTTGCTGTCCATAAAAAGACAGAATAACGGAGTGGCGGCTGGGGAGTGGCCCAGGAGGGCCTGTGCTTCTCAGACTAACCTCTGAGGGAGGAAGGGCCATGTGTCCTGTTCTCGCTGAACAGAATCTTAGCTGAGGCTTTTGAGTAGGGCTGGGTCTCCCCCACAGGCTCTCTCCCTTCCTGCGGCTGGGAGGGCAGGGGGCAGAGCAACCTTGGAATCTATTTGTTCAAGATGGGCAGGGCCCTAGTTCTTCTTACACGGTTGCTTGAGAAGCATTTCTTGCTGAAGTCAACACTAACCTGGACGGTCATGTGAGAGAAAAACATCTCTGTATTCCCTCAGCCATTGCATTTTTTTCCCACATTTTGTAATTACAGCAGCTTAGCCTACCCTAATATAAAAGGCTATCCTCTAATCTCTATGGAGAGTGAGAGAGCAAGGCCATAGTAGCCATGGTTCCAGAACTAGGTGGACATTGGTCACAGTGCCATTGGCTGCCATCTGTGACATAGCTAATGCCCTGGTTGGCAGTGATGGGTGCTACTACCACAGTGATCTGGAAATGGAGAAGAGGACTATCCTTTTAAGAAACTCTGGCTGAGATATCCCCAGGGGACTCTCAGAAGTATTGGGGAAGAAACTGGAGGATAGGCAAGATTGATATTCTCATGCAGCAGACTGGGGCAGAGCCAGAGAAATACTATTTCAAATTACTATTGTGATCCTTTGGCAAGTGTGGCTTCTATCTGGGTGAATTTGTTATCATCTGTATTGTCAGTATATGTGACTTAAGGCAATCCCCTGCTACTTTCAGTAGGCCAAGGAATCAGATAAATAAGCTTGTTAGAAATATGCATAAAGTTTAAAGTCATTATATTCTAAGTGGTAGGCCAAGATATCCAAAAAATAAAATGCACAGAAGTCCGTGGGAAGACTACATGAAAAAAGCTGTTCAACGGTCTATTTTGCCTACTTTGCTTTGTTTTCTTTCCCAGGAGTACACCTAATGCCTACTACAGTACCTGGTACAAAATGAACGCTCAAAAATATTTATTTAAAGAATTAGTGACCTGGGCTAACTTATAAGCAAGAATATAATTTCCATTTTCCCTAATTATTTGGTAATAAAGTTCTTTTGAAGTGGTCACAATGAAATGGCAATCATTTATCAATTTTGGGACACTTTACCCACTATATGTTTCATGACTACAAAAATGTGATGAATGTTTTAATTAAAAATACAATATTTATAAATAAAAGATTACTCAAATAGAATGTTAAAATCATTTAAATATCAAAATGAATTTATTTTCTAAGAAAATATACTCCTGTAATTAGGCAAGTTCTTCTGAAAATTATGGAGTCACCTGTGATATAAAACCATAGTACCTAAAATTACATTCTGGTTTACATAGTGCATGGGTCAGATTATCCTACTTAACAGGCCAGCACTTGCTTTCTTACTCAAAATCCATAAGGCCTTTATAAAGACTTAGCATTTCGGAAACCCAGACAGTCATGTGATCGTGTTCTTGCTTTACTCTCTGAAAGGAATTAGGATAGTTTAAGCCTGAGTGAATACTGTAAAATGAACGTACTCATAGGCTAAATTTACTATCAAAAGACCATGCTCCATTTAATAGATAGGCATTTACCTACCCCTGATGCCAAAAGAAAAGTAGGTCTCATTTCATGGGTTTTAAACATTTTTCAACAAAACAAGTTTTTATGATTTAACATTCTTAGACAAAATTTTTAATGAAATTGATTTAGATCCCAGGACAAACAATAAAGCAAACAAAAAGTGAACTGTGACTGTAAAATAATCCTCATGATTTCCATCACAGAAGTTGAGACCAATGCACAGGCATATTTATATACGGGAATATCATGTTCTGGTGGGAGGCTCGTTGCTATAGATTTGCAAGAGTTATGGAATAGTGGTTAGGGCATATTCATTAAAAAGCATTTTTCTTAAATTCTATCTTTATATGTTATTCTTGCTATGCTATGAGCATTGTGATATTATGATAGCAATGATATTAACAATGATGTACGTTAAGTCAGCGGTCCCCAACCTTTTTGGCGCCAGGGACCGGTTTTGTGGAAGACAATTTTTCCACGGACGGGGGTGGGGGATGGTTCAGGCGGTAAGGCGAGCGATGGGGAGCCATGGGGAGCGGCATATGAAGCTTCGCTCGCTCACCCGCCGCTCACCTCCTGCTGTGCGGCCGGGTTCCTAACAGGCCGTGGACCGGTACCGGTCTGCTGCCCGGGGGTTGGGGACCCCTGTGTTAAAAGATATAACTGTACTAAATGATACTTGCACAATGAAAAAAAAGGGTGCTATATTAATTTGACAAATATTACTCAGGGCCTATTACAAACAAAACCTGTTGACATGAAATAGTCATAAACCCGGATGTCAAGGCATTCCTACCCCCAAGAAGCTTTCATGGGATGGATGAGTAAAATAAGACATATAAAAGGATAATAATAAGTGATTGCCAGCACTTGTGTGTTGGATCCAGCATATAACTACTAATATTTTTAATATATTATATATAATTCATTTGCCTTGTATGAATGAAATTTCTTCATTTCCAAAGGAAAGCCTTCTCTAACTGCCTCTACCCCCCTCCAAAGGTCATATATAATTTTTGTGCACGCTACTTTCTCTTTGTGGTGTATCCGTGAAACGGTTTGTATAACATCTGTCTCTGCTTTTTGACTCTAACAACCAATGGGGCCTGAAATTGTCTTGTTCATCATCATGTTCCCAGGACCTAGCACCACTGTGCCTAGTAAAGCAAACACAGGGGGAGCCTTTTACTTAACAGTTTCTTAATTTTAAGATCTGAATTGATGTAAGATTCAAACAGGTAACTCTGGACTGCAAACAGCAATTTATAACATACAGCATAGTCTATTTTGTCAAAGTTGTTTTCAAAGTTTTCAGAGATTAAACAACTTTCCAATGTCTCTTAATTTCAGATTCTTTGAATCATAAAGCAATTAATGCTGGTTTTTAAGAAAAAATGAAAAATTACACATGCCTAATGATTTCAATTATAACCACACTAAGTAATTCCAGGGCATAAAATGCTAAAATATGCTTCACTGGAAAAAAATATCCTTGCTGAGTCTGAAAAGAAATAAACACTGCTGAATTTCAGACCACCCAAAGAGAACTTTATTTTCTGACCATTATTAGTTATTCCCTCAAGTCAGTTCACCCAAAACACTCATTCTGTACCACATTTCAGAGACAACAGACAGATCTTCTAACAGAGATTTCTTTAGAAACAGTAACGAATTGAAAAGATTTCTCCTGTTTCACTAACATTATGCAATAATTTGGTTACTTCATAATGATTTTTCCCCATTAAAAACAAAGGAACAAAATGTGAGAAATCAAATAGAAAAACTCCCTCTTTTATTCAACCCAGATGGCTCGATTATGGGATTTTTCCCAGAGCTGTGCTAAGTTAGAAGCATGCTTGAAAATAAGCTAGTTGAATTTCAATCCACAGTGAACAGAGACCTTGGTTGAAATAGTTTTTTTTCTTTTTTCTTTAAAAAGAGGGAGCATGCGTTGGAGGTGAATATGTTAAGACTAGGATTAATTTGGACTTCCTTGACTTTGGGGTACTTCTTCCCCCACTGCCCCACTGTCTTAACTTTATAGCTTTCCAGGACTTGGATGTTTGGGAGTCGGTTATACTTTCAGATGCTGAACTTGCAGCAACATGGTTTACCTGCAGTTTCCAGACGTCACTGCCAAAGACCTCACAGAATATCCTGTTGTTTTGAGGAAGAAAGCCTCACATTATACAGATGTATCTGGTGTTAATTAAAATCAATTAAAATGGGGAAGACTGTAACTAGAAATGGATACTCTTTCACAAGACTGCCTTGGTCTTCCTCAATGTTCTTGAATCACAGAAGCCCCATGTATCTCATCCCTCACTTCAGTAGTTTGAGAAACTTGAGAGAAGGAAAAAGTGCAAAAATGTTTAAAAACTAGATGATAATTAATTTAAAAGGGGTGTTGAAAAGAAGGTGTAAAAAGCAGGAATTGCTTACAGGAACTGTTCCCGGGAGCAGAATTTAGGAAGGAATGACCTCTTAGTTCAAAATAACTCTCTGCATCCACACTGGCTGAGAATTTGCACTTCACTTTTTGTATTATTTAAAGTCCTATTGATTTATGTGGGATAATAAATATCTAACAGAGACACCGTTCCACTTTTGATAGAACCACACAATTTCTCAGGATTTTAGCCTGGGACAGAGCCTATCCAGACAGAGAGGAGTAAACGGGGCTCAATGGCCATCCTAATTGTCATGTTTCCATGCTAGATTGTCCTCCTACCTTCTTTATTCCCTTAGTGTTCCCAGAGTCTTGGCCCATTACATTTCCTATTTGAGGCATTCCCAAGGGCTGGCACCACTTCTTAGGCACCTAGGTCCTCCATTTCCTCATGCATCTTCACATGGTCAATTCCACCTTGCTATTTCAACAAGTGAACTAACCTAGCCACTAAAAGGTATGCTCTTTTCTCCAGGTGCCCGGCAGGACTATGACTGACACAGTAAATGAAAATTTTCCTTCTTTAGGTAAGATACCACTTTCTATATACAAGTTGTAGCTTTATGTTATAGGCTCAACAGCATGCTTTAACATACAATAACCATTCAAACAGTAAGAGCCAGCCTTTATACCACATGGGAAAACAGCATCTTCTCGAGAAGCAAAGACTGGTAAAAAAAAACCCAAAAGCTCCAGGAAGAATAAATCTGTCATGACTGAAAGTGAGTCTGTGTTATCAAATTACTTTCCTTCAAAAGCATGTGCAGCCAGCCTCACACAGAGAACTGAGGTTCACATTTGGGTGAATGGAGAGAGAGGCAAGTTACAGAGCACTGGATACTTGGGGTAAGGAAGGGATGGATGTGTGCCAGAGTGCAGGATAATATGAAGACCCCAAGTAAACACAGTGAGAGGAAGAAAAAAGTGGGAGGAAAGGTATGGGAAGAAAGGTGGATGAGTCTCAAGAAAAACTTCACTGATGTAGAAATTTTGTGTATGGCCAGCCCTACAACATGGAAACTAGGAGAAAGTCCAACTCAATAGCCTTACCCCCTTAATAGTATTATACGGTTAATTTTGTTAAAATATTATTTTTCTATGATATACTCCAAGTTGCTAGTCCATTTACATACAGATGTTTTCTAAAACAAACTATTTGTTATTTCGTGCCCATCTGCCTACATAAACTTATACTAAAAAAAGCACAACGTGGTAATTATTCACTTTTCACAATACAATAAGATACCTCTTAATCAATGCTTTTCGATTTGGCTGTGGATACGAATTACTTGGGGATTAAAAAAAATTATGTAGATTCCTAGGCCCCATCATCACGTGCAGAGAGAGGGCAGCTAGGTGTTTAAAAGGCAAGCTCCGTAAGTTTTTAATATGTAAGCAGACTTGAGAACATGCACAAAATCCTTGCTACCTGAAATGCAGTCTACAGGCCGGTAGTATTGGCATCATCTGGGCACCTGCCGGAAATGCAGACTCTCAAGCCCAGGCCAGAACTACTAAATTAGAATCTGCATTTTAACAAGATCCCAGGGGGATTCCAATGCTCCTCAAAGTTTGAGAAGCACTGCAGTGGGGGGCTGCTCTGTGTTTTTTCTGAAAATATCACTTAGAAGGAGGTGGTATCATTCATGAAAAGAATGTATAAGAAGAACCTTGGGTTTGGAGAAAAGATGAACTCAGTTTTGCATGATAATTTGTTAGATGTAAACAGTTAAAATGTACCCTTCTTTCATAACACTATTTAGGCACATCATCATTACAAAAAAAAAAAAAAAACTGAAAAAAACAGAAGGAACTGAGTCTTTAGCCTACTTCCCAGAGGCATTGTTTATGGCTATCAGTTGAACAGACAAAAGCTTTGGGTAAACTACCCAGGGAAGGGCAGCCTACAGGCTCTTCTACCCAGAAGTTCCATGTGGAATGTCCCTGTTGTCTACTCATCCTAAGAGCCTGGAGCTATCTGGACACTGACCACTCGATGGAAACTCTCTCTCTCTCCAAGGTGGAAGTGCCCTTAGATTCTTCTCCTTAGGAGTAAATCTAAATCTGCCTTCTACAGAGAGAAAGTAAGAACATTGATGAGTAGCCTGAAATTATAGTCAAACAACATGTCATTGGCAAAACGTCCTTAATTGGTTCTAATAATTTATTCTGATAATCTTCTTAAGAAGACTATAACATAATAAAACTGAATTGTTAGATCTTCACTTAAAAGATGCTATTGAAAACCTTTGGAAGTTAATATAATATTTTAAAATAAAATTACTCAACTCAATCTACTTCTGTGACTTTTCAAGACCTTTTGATGAATTTTTCCATTTTACCTGCAGAGTTTGGATCTGTGATTTAAAAAAAAAAAGGAATCCGTCTATATTTATCCTGATACACAAGAGACAGACAAAATTTCATATATTTGTATAATTCAATATATTTTAAATTTTTACAGTTTTTCAAAAGAACTTCATCTTTTTACAATCTATTACATTTCTGAAGTAACATCTCTCTCATGAGCTTTTAAAATTACATGAGGTTTTCTGAAAGATTTTATTTTTCTTACTTAGCTAAAATCTTCAGGAACAACTCTAGCTTTTATATTTTTAGGAGGACCTTTCACGGCTGACAATCTGATTATTACAGCTGTAGTTGGTAAAGCACTATATTACTAAAATTACATAATGGCAAGATGATGTACATAACTGAACATTCCAAAGGTAGATCCTGGTGTTGAGTAAAAGAGGAAACTTCTCTGTTTAAATAGTGTAAACTTTAGCTGAAAAGGAAAAAACTAAAGAAGAGGTATATCTTACATTATTAGAAAACATTCCATTTTTATTTTACTTATTTTTTAAAATTAATTTTTATTGGGGTATAGTTGCTTTACAACGTTGTGTTAGCTTCTACTTCACAGCAAAATGAATCAGCCATACATATACATATATCCCCTCCACTTAGGACACTACAGTGCATTAAGTAGTTCCCTGTGCTACAGTATGTTCCCATCAGTTGTCTATTTTATACATAGCATCAATAGTGTATATGTGTCAATCCCAATCTCCCAATTCCTCCCACCCCACCCCTTTCCCCCTTCATATCCGTACATTTGTTTTTCATATCTGTGTCTCTATTTCTGCTTGGCAGTTAAGGTCATCTATACCATTTTTCTAGATTCTACATATATGTGTTAATACATGATATTTGTTTTTCTCTTTCTGACTTACTTCACTCTGTATGACACTCTCTAGGTCCAAAAAAATTTTTTTCTGTTTTAAAATTTTATTTATTTATTTATTTATGGCTGTGTTGGGTCTTCGTTTCTGTGCGAGTGCCTTCTCCAGTTGCGGCAAGCGGGGGCCACTGTTCATCGCGGTGCGCGGGCCTCTCATTATCGCGGCCTCTTTTGTTGCGGAGCACAGGCTCCAGACGCGCAGACTCAGTAATTGTGGCTCACGGGCCTAGTTGCTCCGCGGCATGTGGGATCTTCCCAGACCAGGGCCCGAACCTGTGTCCCCTGCATTGGCAGGCAGATTCTCAACCACTGTGCCACCAGGGAAGCCCCCCCAAAAAATTTATTCTAAAATTTTAGAAAGAACTATGTTATGCATTCATTTAAAGCCCTCCATTATACAGTCTTAATTTTCGGTCACTTAAGTTTAGCATTGCTTGCTTAAACCCCTTCTTGTTTATTCTGTTAATCCTTTTTCTACTCTTCTCCATACCTTAAGCTATTTCAAGTGTTTATCTTACTAGCCTCATTGGAGGGAACAACTCTTAGATATTGTAATTCTCTTGGTTTTGTTTTTATTTTTATTTCTGCTTTTTTATTGCTTTATTCATCCTACTTTCTTTACAGATTACTTTAATTCTGATATTCTTCTTGCTTTGTGAGTTGAATGTTTCATTATTCTTCCCTCCTGTTCAAAATAAAGGCGTTTAAAGCTATTACATTCAAGAACATAAATTGTAATATGTATTACTGTCATTTTTATTTTTGAATTTGTCTAGTACTGCACTTTTGAACTTCTCTTGTACTCGTTATTTTTCCCTTTTGGAACTTATTGGGGGTTTTCTTCAAAGTAAGGAGGTAATGGTTTCTGAACAGATACGGGGGAGGCAGAACATTGGCTGCCTCTGAACACAGTTCTCCTGCAGAGAAGGTGGTGGCAGTTGAGTTTTTTGGTTGCTGTAGCTTTTATGATTTTAAGCTGTTCCATCACTAGGGATTAGGGTGGAGGTGGCTAGGTCTCCCTTCAATTTATTGCTTAACAACATTTCCTTTAATGGAAATAACGGTTTCTGTCCCTGTTTTTAAAAATCTGTTGCCATTGGCACTACAGTTAGTAAAATTCTTCCTAGATATTAGCAAAAGCCTGACTTAGCCTGTTAGGTTTAAACGTTACCATGAGAATTTTTTTCTTTCCGTAGGTTTTGCAAAGCATTTGCATTGGAAGATAGAAAAGGACAAGACAGCTGTGGTTGGCTAGCTCCATCTTAGTGTGAAAATTGTTGGAATGCTTTCAATTTACTTCCTAAAGGTCAAGGGGTACTCTAATTCATATTTTTACATTTTAGCTGATTTTTTTTTTTTTTGGCCAACCAGGGATCGAACCCGGGCCCCCAGCAGTGGAAGCACAGAGTCCTAACCACTGGACTGCCAGGGAATTCCCCACATTTAAAAATTTTAGAAGGAACTGTGTTAGGCTTTCATTTAACACCCCTCAATTATATAACCTTAATTCAAATTTAACACTTGTTTCCTAAAGTGGATCCACTGTAATGATCCTAAGATGATCATGAAGAAATTGTTTTTAGAAGACATAAGAGTATAAGTCACTTGATAATTATAACAGCATCAATTACTGCAAGCAGCGAAGTTACATACTAACATGCACTATGTATAAAATAAGTAAACCCAACAGAAAAAACTTAAGTTTACAAAGCATACTCATCACCTACTTTAAGTAAATGTAAGTTGATTTAATGATAGTTCATTAAAGAATAATGAACTATCCCAAGTGATTTTTTTAACTGTCTCAAGTGGAAACTGTGATTTTATCACAACTTGATTTGTGAACAACTATAACTCAAAACAAGATACACATGTATTCATTGCATGTCAGCTAAAATTGAATTTTAAAATCGTCAAGGACTGAAAAAATGATAACATGTATTACTACTTTAAACCTATGTCCTATGCGAACACATTTTAAAAACCAATGTTAATGGTAAAACAAGTCTTATTTGATATTACAGTATAAATCAACCACAAGTATACCACTCACAAAGTCAATGTGGAAATATGGGTAAAGATAGTAGAATGAATACACACATTTAATTGCATTCCCCACCACAAATCTCTTTAAAGCAACAGTAAAGTGAGTTTTCAAAAACACTTAAGTCCAGAAAAATATAGAAGAGAAGAGAGCACCAACATTTTTGGACCCAATAAGGAAATGGTTGCGTAGTAACTGACTCAGGAGACCTGAGAAAACTGAATAATAAGTGGACAGTGGGAAAAGCTGACAAGCAACCCAACCTTACACTGCAGAGCTTCCAAAAGGCTCAAAAATTGGTAACACAATTCTTGGCAAAAAAGGCAAAAGAAGGATGGCTGTAAGGATACCTGTAAGGAGCAGGTAGGCCCCTAGATGTCCTCCCACTTCAGCTGTGTGGTGATGCCCCTCCCTCCCCTAGCAGGACCCTGAGGCTTATTCTCTGGAAAGGGTGAATCAGAGGATAGCTGGATTTGCAAATCTCTGGCACAGTTGAGAGTAGGGCTAATAGGGATTAAGTAAAAGTTTATAAAATATTGAGGGCCCCCAACCCTTATTTTCCCACCAGAATTGCAGCAACCAAGTACCTTCCAGAATGGAAGAGTCTTCTCTGAAGAATCTGCCTGGCACAAAAGAAAACACCTAAAGATATAGACATTGATAATTTTTTAAGGAAATGATTGTTATGGGTTGAGATGTGCCCCCCAGAAAGATATGTTGAAGTCTGTTATAGACTGAATTCTGTCCCCCTAAAATTCACATGTTGAAGCCCTAACCCCCAGAGTAACTGTATTTGGAGATAGGAACTTTAAGGAGGTGATTAATATTAAATGAGGTTGTAAGAATGGAGCCTTAATTCAATAGAACTAGTGTCCTTATAAGAAAAGTAAGAGACACCAGAGATACCTCTCTCCATGCATGCACAGAGGAAAGGTCATAGGAGGACACAGAGAGAAGGTCTGTAAGCTTCCTTGAGGCGTCACCAAAAACCAACCCTGATGGCACCTTAATCTTGGATTTGCAGCCTACAGAACTGTGAGAAAATAAATTTATGTTGTTGAAGCTATTCGGTGTGTAGCATTTAGTTATGGTAGCCTGAGAAGACTAATACAAAGTTCTAACCCTCAGCATGTGACCTCATTTGGAAATAGGGTCACTGAAGATATAGTTAGTTAGGATGAGGTCATACTGGGGTATGGTAGGCCCTTAACCCAATATGACTGGTGTCCTTAAAAGAGGAAGCAGAGAGACTCACAGACAAAGAAGACACAGGAGGGGAGAACATCATATAATAGAGGCAGAGACTGAAGTGGAGCAGCTGAAAGATAAGGAACACCAAGGATTGTTGGCAACCACCAGAAGCTAGAAACAGGCAAGAAAGGATTCTCAACAGGTTTCGGAGGGAATGTGGCTCTGTCCACATCTAGTCACCAGAACGGTGAGACAATACACTTGTATTGTTTTAAGACACTCAGTTTGTGGCACTTCCTTATGGCAGGCCTAGGAACAAATTTAATTGCCTAGTCAGATCACCCTGTAGTGAAGATCACATTCAGCAAGCCTCTTCATGGGTACAGGACTTCGAATCAGCTATTCATTATAATACTCAAATATGAGCAGAGAACCAAGGATCATCCAACATTTGAGAAAATCATATATGAAAAAGAGAGATTGAAACAAACAAAAAAACCAGAATTCAACGGACAGAGACTGTAGAAAGAACATGTCTAAAAAGAAATCATTCATATCCTCAGACAAAAAGGAAGCTATTTTAAACAAAATAAGAATAGGGTGCTATCGAAAAAGGGAACATTCAGAGAATAAAAGGAGCTCTTAGAAATTAAACACATAAGAGAAGATAAAATTGAGGAACTCTATCATAAAATAGAGCAAAAAAGAAAAAGATAGGAAAGAGAAGAAAAAAAGATCAGAAAATTAGAGAATCAGTCCAAATGGCTTTCTAGCTGAATAAAAGGAATCCCAGATAGAACAAATAGTGAAAAAGAAGTGGAGAAAATCATAAAGAAATAATTTTAACCAAATTTCCCAGAGCTGAAAAACAAAGGATTCCCAGATTAAAAGAGACTACTGAGGGTTTAGCAAAATTGATTATAATTGGCTCACACCGAGGCATGTCATCATGAAATTTTAAAACAATGGGGACATAGAAAAGATTCCACAAGCAGGTAAGAATCAGAATGCCTTCAGACGTCTGCACAGCAACACAAGAAGCTAAAAGACAAAATTCTGAAGGAAAATTATTTCCAGCCTATCATCTCAAAAAAAATCTACCTCTCAAAAAGCCTTCTCGGGAAGAAGGCAATGCATCAAAATGAGGAAGTAAAATAAGACAGAGGAAAACAGGAGATTAAGAAATCTGAAGATCTAAGACAAGAGCCAGTCCAGAATATCTAATGGATGAGAATGCACTGAGAAGAAATTCACACAACTGTCACAGAGTTTGGGTCTAAATTTGCAATGAGAACAGAGGATACCAAAGAAGTGAACAAAACAAAACAAAAAAAACAAGACAATGTATAATACCAGGGAAAACAAACTATCGGGCAGAAAAAGAATGGTCACGGTAGGATACTGTAGGGATCAGATGCAAATAGTGTTTACATCGTGAAAAATCTTATATAACAGGTACTGATTTAAATGCTTTGTGTTCATTAACTCATATAATCCTCACAACCACCTGAGGAGGTAAGTACTACTACTGTTCTCATTTTCCAGATAAGGAAATTGAGGCAAAATAATAACTTGTTCAGGGACTTCCCTGGTGGTCCAGTGGTTAAGAATCCACCTTCCAATGCAGGGGACGTGGGTTCAATCCCTGGTCAGGGAACTGAGATCCCACATGACGCGGATCAACTAAGCCCGTGTGCTCTAGAGCCCGCGTGCAACAACTACTGAGCCTGTGTGCTCTGGAGCCTGCTCGCCACAACTAGAGAGAAGCCCGCGTGCTGCAACGAAGATCCCGCATGCCGCGACTAAGACCCAATACAGCCAAATAAATAAATAAATAAATAAATAAATAATAACTTGTTTAAAGATACAGCTAGTAAGGGATAGGGCCAAGATGATAAGACAAGCAGCCTGGTTCTAGATGGTTCTTTATATTCTACTGCTTCTTTCTAACTTAGCCTCAATAATGTAAAGACTGAATACTGATCCAACCCAAATTACACCCTAATGACACTGGAAGGCTACAGGGAAATTATGCAAGTATACAGTGACATTGGGTAACTACTAAATCATCTTTAATAGAAGGAAGTCAACTGACGAGATCCCTCTGAAAAATTAAGAAGCAGCAATATGAGCATGTATTTAGATGTGGAAATAAATACTAAAGGATCCGGATAAAAGAATTGAAAGTAGTTGCCTCTAGAGTTAGAAATAGGGATGAGGAGGGTGGGGAACTGTTGTTTTTCATAATAAGCCTTGGACAGCTGTTTGATTTAAAAATTATAAATAAGTACAGCTATGATAAAAGCAAAAACTAAGTTAAAAGTAGATCAGAAAAGAAAATAAACAGATAGGAATGTAGCCTGACAAAACTAATTTTCAAAAAACTAAAAAAAAATTCCCCTTTAATCAATGAGTTAATCTTTACACTTCCCAAATTATTAAAACCTTTCAATCAAATGAGTATTTTTAATCCAAAATATGAAAAGATGCCTGGGGAGCACTTTTGACAATAAAGAAAAGTTCTTTACTATGTTTTTTCACTATGTTTTTTCCCTTATAACTAATAGACAAACTTCTATCTAGTACACAGAATTAGTAGACAACTTCAGATTTTATCAACTGACAAGAACTGTAGAACTAGCATGTAGCATATTTGTTCACTTTCATATCACCCAAATATTCAGTCACAAATTAGGTCACTTTCAAAAGCCAAGTCAACAGTGTTTTAGAGGGCCTTTAAAAAAGTAATCTCCCAGAGTTTTCCCTGTTCTTTGTTCTTGCTCATAGTAAATCTCAGGACCAAATGTCTAATTTTGATTTGTAAGTGCTATTAGCCAGTCTTTTTCATTGCCACTTTCTCCAACATTCTTAGAATAAGAACACTGTTTTCCTAGAAAAGCGACAGCAATTATACACGACTTGGAAGTAAACACTCTATTTTCAAGTCATGAGACGGTATAAGCTTGAAAAAATTTGCAAAACCATTCTAATTCTTCAGTGAGTTTACATTTCAATTACTGCAAGACTGAAAGACTTTAAGTAGGCCATATCAGCCACACTATACAGGAAATTATATCCTAGGAAAGCTCTGTTTTAAAAATAGGCAAAGGAAGAAAGGAAGGTTGCCAAAATACACAGCACTTTCCATTTGTTTTGATTCGAATACAGCATCTGTTTTATCAGGTGCAATCTACTATTTGCAGGCTTAAGGGGAATGGTAGTAGTTAGGGTTTGAAGAAGTAAATTAATAAAAAATGTTTGCTTTCTGAAAATAATTTTGAAGTAGATATCAGTAGAATTTAGGTAACAACCAAACACGACAAAGTAACTGGGTTTAGGGATAAGTCAGATTGGACTGTGTACTCCTTAACCCAGTAGAATCAAAGCTGAGAAACCAGACTAATCCACTTAAGAAATGTACATGCTCTTGAAACACTATTTAATATTTCTTATATACTTAGAAGTCAACTCTTCTTTCTTTTTTTATTCACTCATTAAAAAAATATTGAGTACCTACTATGTAACATGTACTGTTCTAGGTACAGGAATATAGCAATTAACAAAGCAACAAAACTCTCTATGGAGCTTATCTGGTGGGGAAGACAAACACATATAAAAAATACAATACAGATAGTATAAAAGACTATTAAAAATATAACAGGGGAATTTTAAGAAGGTTAATTTTACTAAGAAACTACCATATGCAAAGCAAATTTGGATGGGATTACCATACAAGAGAACTTTGTGAGAACAGAGTTTTGATAAAACTTCTATAAGTCAGAGGTGAAATTGGATGACTAAGTTTAGGTGAGACTCAGCAAGAAAATGATACTCAAAATTTTTGTCAGCCAAAAAAAAAAAACACAAAAAACACCAGACCATCCAGAAAAAGATTTGCTACCTTTAGTAAAACACTTAAAAAAAATTTTTTTTTTTGTCGGAAGTAAATTTAGGTTGGAAATATTTAAAGAACTGCCAAGACTATACAGAACTTTCAAAAACTTCTCATTTCATCTTTAACCATTTTGATCACGGTTGATTTAGATGCTTATGGGTCCTGCCCTAGTACTGGTTAAGCTGCCTCATTGCTCTTCTTAGAAAATATCCATATAATTGTGGCCCCTGAAGATCTACCTTGGAATTAATCAGAGGCATATTCACTGGCTGGTTGGGAAAGCTCTTTCAACTTTTTCGTGAAGATAGAACCCTCATTTACTTTTCTAATCTGGTACCACTCCTGCCTTAGTGATCCATGTGACTCTGGGCAAGTTAATTCACTTCACTGAGCCTAGAACATTCTAATATTCCTTACTACTTTATAGAGTTGTAGTGAGGGCCAGTGAGATACTGTAGTACACAGAATAATGTCCCCCTCCCCCAAAGATGCCCACGTCTTAAGCCCTGGAACCTATGAATATGTCAGGTTGTGTGTTAAAGGAGAAATCAGGCAGCAGTTGGAATTCAGGTTTGCTAATCAGCTGACCCTCAGACTGGGAGAGGAGCCTGGATTACTCAGGTGAATCCAGTGTAGTCACGAGAGTCTGTATAAGTGGAAGAGGAAGGCAGAAGGGAGAACCAGAGAGTTGGCAGCTTGAGAAGGTCTCAGTCAAGTGTTCCTGGCTTTGAAGATGGAGGAATACAGCCGTAAGCCAAGGAGTGTGGGCAGCCTGTAGAAGCTAGCAAAGGTAAGGAAACCGATTTTCCCCTGTAGCCTCACAAAGGAATGTAGCTGTGGATCCATTTCAGATTTTTGACCTCTGAGACTGTAAGAGAATACACTTGTGTTGGTTTAAGCCAGTAAGTGTGTGGTAATTGTTACAGTAGCAATTGGAAACAATAATATACAAAAGTATTTTGAAATTGGTAGGAAATTATATAAATGTAAGATGTTATCTTTCTAGTATTATATCTGCTTAGTCTCTTCAGCAGACTTGATGGCAGACAGCTTGGTCACCAGGAGGTCTCTAGAGCTGTATCAAATTTCCTTGTCAAAAGCAGATTCCTGCCTTTCCTGTTTCGGTGCCTATTTTTGCATTCGCTCTAGCTCTCATCTAATTTGTGAAGCAGAGTTGATTACCATGTAATAATCAAACCAATGCCAGCCACCTGCCTTTCTAGTTGCCTAGTTTCTCTTCAATTACTCATGATTCTGATATTCCCAAAGGGATGGTTAAGAAAACTTTTTCCAATAATAGCATTTAAGTCTCAGCAGTTACATCTTGGGGTTGAATCCATTACTGAGGATAGCTTTGAATAGGGGAACACCTGGACATTCTTAGAAGCTTTAGCTCCTTGATGTTCTTTCCAAAATAATTAAGACTTTCAGATACCCTGGTTAATATTGTTCAAAAATGCTAAAAACTTCCTTTAAAAATGGAAAAGAACAGGCTATAGACAAAAAAGGCTTTTAAATGACCCTAAAAGTGATATAATAATGCTCTGGAGCTGGAATAGGAAAGAGATACTAGAAATCTTAATGATATAAGGTTAGAAAAAAAAATTCCCTTGTTGATTTTGCTCCATAGCAGTGTCAACAACAAATTGGCACTTGCCATTGGTACTTGCCAACAAAACAAGAAAACTTTTTCCAGAGTTGTAATACTGTAGCAAAATTATGTATAGATAATTCTTAACTTTGTTTATGAGTTATTCTCTAAAAGCTGTGCAAGGCAATACGTGAAGTATATCTCCAAATAAGCACATATGCAGATATGCATGTATATCAGTACATGTCAAGTCTTATAGTTTTTCCATCAGTTTGAATAAGAATGTTAATAGATTCTCTTCCATAGGTTACATTATCTTTAACTTATGAAGCAGAATTAAAATTTCAGGGTTAGGGGGCTTCCCTGGTGGTGCAGTGGTTAAGAATCAGCCTGCCAATGCAGGGGACACAAGTTCAAGCCCTGGTCCAGGAAGATCCCACATGCCGTGGAGCAACTAAGCCTGTGTGCCACAACTACTGAGCCTGCGCTCTAGAGCCTGAGAGCCACAACTACTGAAGCCCGTGTGCCACAACTACTGAAGCCCGCGCGCCTAGAGCCCATGCTCCGCAACAAGAGAAGCCACCGCAATGAGAAGCTCGCGCACCACAACGAAGAGTAGCCCCTGCTCTCAGCAACTAGAGAAAACCCACGTGCGGCAGCGAAGACCCAATGCAGCCAAAAATTAAATAAATGAATAAATAAATTTAAAAAAAAATTTCAGGGTTAGACCATTCTTATTAATCCCAAATTTATAGAATAATCTAGTAATAAAAATTTATAGACTAATCTAGTAATAAAAATTGAGTGTTGTATTAAGGGATAAAACTCACAAATCCATGTTTTTAAGTCCTTAAAAATTAACATTAATAAAGTTAAATTGACACATAGTAAGAAACAGACTAATATTTTTATAATGGTTCTTAGACCAATACCTAAATAACACCATATTTTCTGCCCTTTTAGCATTAATTAACACATAACGGGCCTGTTTCTTTTTATTATAATTTGTTATGAATACCTTTATATTTCTTCTTGCTATCTTACCTTTTATTTTAGGGGATGGTATTTGTGTGCCTGCTGATAATACCCTTATATTATTAGAGCTTCATTTTCAACTTGTACTTAACTTTTTTTCCCAACAAAAACATTGCACATTTGGGAAGGAAGACAGGAGAATACCTCAAGCAGAAATATGTACACACGGGGGCTTCCCTGGTGGTGCAGTGGTTGAGAGTCTGCCTGCCAATGCAGGGGACACGGGTTTGAGCCCTGGTCTGGGAGGATCCCACATGCCGCGGAGCAGCTGGGCCCGTGAGCCACAATTGCTGAGCCTGTGTGTCTGGAGCCTGTGCTCCGCAACAAGAGAGGCCGCGATAGTGAGAGGCCCGCGCACCGCGATGAAGAGTGGCCCCCGCTTGCCGCAACTAGAGAAAGCCGTCGCACGGAAACGAAGACCCAACACAGCCATAAATAAATAAATAAATACATAAATGAATGAATGAATGAAATATGTACACAAAGGCACACAGAGGCTTACCAGTTATTGTTTACCCTGGGTGTATAACACTTTATAGGTAAGATGGACCCAGAGTTGAGAAACATATCACCATGTACTTCAACTATATAATTAATTAGGTTCAGAAAAAAGATCTCATTTAATACCAGTATCATAAACATTTCAAATAAGGAGCATTGTATTGGCCAGTACAGTTATTAAGTACTAGCCAGCTGTATACTCCCAGCTCATATTTTCGTGGTGTTTGGAAATGAAGAGCAACTCTTATTTTTATCTTTCAAAAGAGAATTCCAATTAAATTAAAATATGACACCGTAAGGCAAAGTGTTGTCTATGGACTAGTGCAAGGCTGTGAATTGTTGCTGTTAATACAAAATTGTCAGTAATTTCAGGTCTACTGAATCTAATAATAAAAAAAAGTTGGGGTTGTATTTCGTATGTTCTTGGGGTTTCGTTTCATTTTTCTAGTAATTACTTTTTAATTTTATTTTAAAAAACATTTGTCTATGACTTAATGGAAATTATTTAAAAAGAAAACAAAAAATCCGAAACTGGTCCTATACCACAGGTAGCTTGAGAAGCGCTGTTAACTGAAGAAACTTGCTTGTTTCTAAAAACTAAAGTATGCCAATACCGTAAAACAATATTTGAAGAATTTATTATGATATATATTAATACATGGCCTTTCAAGCCATTAACAATTACTTTAAATTACTAGGACTTAATGTGGTTCCATCTCTTAAGACTTTGCACCAATCTTAGATCCAAGAGATAAATATATATATTAAAAGGACAGAAAAATTTCAGAGCTCAACTGAATAACCTCTCTACCTCTGCTAGGTATATTCCACCATTCTAATTAATTTGTATATACTTTACTTCAAAATTAGTTTTATACAGAAGATAAAAAGTGAGTATAAATGTTCAATAGGATGGGTTAGCTATAAAGGTTTCAGAGCCTCCCCCTACTCAAAAAACAAGAACAAACAACCCTGAACAAATAGAATAAAGAATATGTTCTCTGGTCATTTGATAAGTTGGATGACAAGGCTACCATCCAAGATCCCTTGTAAAGAACCATGGCTATATATCCAAGAGAACTGAAATTAGGTACTCAAACAAAGCCTTGTACACAAATGTTTATAGCAGCACTATTCATAATACTAAAAAGCTGGAAACAATGCAGATGTCTGTCAATGGATAAATGGAGAAACAAAATGTTCTATGTGCATGCAGTTTTACTCAGCCATAAAAAGGAATGAAATAATGATACATGATATAATGTGGATGAATCTTGAAAACATTATCCTAGGTAAAAAGAAGCCAGACACAAAAGGTCACATATTATATGATTCAGTTTATATGAAATACCCAGAATCCATACAAACAAAGCAGATTGATGGTTGCTAGGGGCTGGGGGGCAGGGGCAGTGTGACGAGTAACTGCTTAACCGGTATGTTGTTTTATTTTGGAGTGATGAAAATCTTTTGGAAGTAGACAGAAGTAGTGTTTGCACAAGATTGTGAATGTAGTGAATGCCACCAATTGTTCACTATGAAATGGTTAGTTTTATGTTACCTGAATGTCACCTCAATTAAAAAAAGAACCACAGCTACTGATGTGCAGTTCTCAGTGTTGACTGCTTACCCCTGTTGATTAACCACTAATAAGCTATGCTTTTGCTATTCTCTGAAAATTCCCTTCATCACAAATAGTAAACTTATGCCAGGATTTATAGGTGGGGAAGCCCATTTACCATTGAACATTATGGATAAAATTGGGAGGGAGAACTTACAGAAATGTGTAAATAAATGAATGAATAATAAAGAAAAGAAGAAAATTTTAAAAATTAGTGAAATAAAAAAAAAAACAGTTAAGGAACAGGGAAGAGGAAAGTAAAAGAGAAAAGAAACATTGATGACTGAAGAGGAAATCATTACAAATATAGTATGATTCAAGAAGAAAAAAGATTGTAATTGTCAGTAGTCATGAGGTATCTATGTATTTAAATCAATTAGAAAGGGACAAAACAACTATGAAGGAAGAAAAAAGGTTTTGGGACCAGAGAGATATTCTTGGTGTACCTATCCATTTAAACAAGAATAAAAAACAGACAATTTCCCCACCTCTTATTTTACTGGGACTTAAAGTCTAAATGAATAAGAGATCCAATTACTCATTTGGGGATCATACTTATTTAACTGCCAACTGACAGCAAACTATTTTTGAAACTCAACTTTGCAATTGTATTCAAAATTAGTTTTAAAAAAAGACTAACTTTATTACATTTATATCACATTTTTAACCCAAAACATTATTCCAGCTGTTTCTAAAATAATGGCAGTTTTTCTAGTATTGTATATAATGGATACATTCAACTAGAAATGATCACTCACAAAACTATACTTACATATTCCTTCACGTTTTTTGTTTTCACAGCTTTGTATGAATAATATGCAGGATAAAGCATTCCAAACACCAACCTAAAAGTAAAAAGTACAAGAGGACTAATCAAACATAATAATGCTTTTAACAGCTCATGAAAATTTCACCTAATAGAAAAGCAGAAAGTACATGGAGAACATATGACAGTGTAAATATGTATGAAAACTTTGTGTATAAACTAAATCCACTCAGAAAAGCAAACTAAAAATACAATTTTTGTTAAACAAAAAGATGGTTTCAGTATTCTAGGTAGTTTCATGGGAAAAAAAGATTTATTTTTAAAAACTTCCACTTAAAATCTTTTTTACTAATTACAAAAAATATTCTGTAGATCCTTGAACATTTGGAAAATGTACAAAATTGCCAAAAGAATAAAATTTGCCCCAACGCCACCAGTCAGAAATAACCACAGGCAACACTTTACTGTATGCAAATCCTACTTTTTATCCATGTGTAGTATACCTAAAACATAAATATAACATGCATGCACACACACACATAATTTGGGGTAATGGAAAAAGTGGCCCTTCACTCCATTGGTTTGAGAAGCACTGATTCTAATTATGACAGTGCTGTGAAACAATACTTGATACATTTATTACAATATATCTGAAAATAACTTAAATTTTTTTAAATTGGAGTATAGTTGATTTACAATGTTGTGTTAACTTCAGGTGTACAGCGAAGTGAATCAGTTACATATACATATATCCACTCTTTTTTAGATTCTTTTCCCATATAGGTCATTTCAGAGTATATAGTAGTGTGTATATGTCAATCCCAATCTCTCATTTTATTCTTCCCCCCTTACCCCCGGTAACCATAAGTTTGTTTTCTACATTTGTAACTCTATTTCTGTTTCGTAGATAAGTTCATTTGTACCGTTTTTTTAGATTCCACATATATGTGATATCACATGATATTTGGCTTTCTCTGTCTGACTTACTTTACTCAGTATGACAATCTCTAGGTCCATCCATGTTGCTGCAAATAGCATTATTTCCTTCTTTTTTATGGCTCAGTAATATTCCATTGTGTCATTTATATATATATATATATATATATATATATACACACACACACACACACACACACACACATATCACATCTTTATCCATTCTAAAGTAACTCTTAAAGCATTTAGAAAATGACAATCACTAATAGGACTTAATTTAATGCTCTCTGTTACAATTATTTCACCAAATTCCAGATCCAAGAGGGTGTGTGTGTATGTCAGATACAGAAATGGCATGACACAGTATATGTGGTTTACAATTGGCATTTTCACATAACATCATGGAATTTTTTGTCTTCAAATATTAGTCTACAGTATTTAATACCTTCATTACATTCCACATTGAGATTCACATAATTTATTTAAACAGTCCCATATTTATAGGCTTTTGGTTAATTTCCAGATTTTTGCTATTGCACATAATACTGTGAAAAACATTTCTATGCACACTGATATACACTTCCTGGTTGCAGTATTGCTGCTTCAAAGAGTGCACACATTGCTGCCTATTACCAAAAATGCCCTCCAGAGAAGTAGTTCCACTTTGCATTCCTATACATTGCCAATCGTGTGTACCATCATTTAAAAAAAGTTTGCCAGCTAAATAGGAGAAAAATAATCGCCTTATATGTTCTAATGTGCATTTCTGAGCACCAGTAAGTATGAGTTTTTCTCAAGTGTTCACTGGTTTTTTGATACATGAGTGTATGATATTCTGTTGTCTACTTTTCTTTCTTTAATCTATTTTTAAAAAAGAGTTATTTTAGAATAGTTTTATTTTTACAGAAAAGTTGGGAAGATGGCATAGATAATTCCTAATACCCTACACTGAGTTACTCCTATCAATAACATCTTGCATCAGTATGGTACATTTATTATAATTAATATATTATTAACTAAAGTCCAAACTTTATTCAGATGTCTTTAGTTTTTACCTAGCATCCTTTTTCTGTCCCAGGATCCCATCCAGGAGAGCATATTATATTTAGTTGTCTTGCCTCCTTAGGTCCTCTTGGCTGTAAGTTTCTCAGACTTTCCTTGGGAAATGATCTTGATGGTTTTTTTATACCATGTGTGTTTTGTTTTGTTTTAATTAATTAGTTAGGTTGCACTGGGCCTTAGTTGCAGCTTGCAGGCTCCTTAGTTGTAGCAGATGGGCTCCTTTTAGTTGGGGCTCGAAGGCTCCTTAGTTGTGGCATGCAAACTTTTAGTTGAGGCATGCGTGTGGGATCTAGTTCCCTGACCAGGGATCGAACCCGGGCCCGCTGCATTGGGAGCGCAGAGTCTTAACCACTGCGCCACCAGGGAAGTCCCTGATGTTGACAGTTTTGAGGAATATGGGCCAACTATGCTGTAGGAAGCCATTCGACTGGCATTTGTCTGATGTTTTTCTCATGATCAGACTGAGGTGTGGGTTTGGGGGAGGAAGATCACGGAGGCTAAGCTCCATCTCATCATATTAATAAGGGCACATACTATTAGTAGGGCTTATCACTATTGATGTTAACCTTGACCACCAGGCTGAGGTAGTGTGTGTTAGATTTGGTAACTTTAAGGTTACTCCCACCACCTCCATGCTGTAGTCTTTGGAAGGAAGTCACTATGCACAGGCTTGAGAGGGGAGTTGCCCTCTACCTCCTTGAGAGTGGATTAGCTATATAAATTATTTGGAATTCTTCTGCACGGGAGATTTGTCTATTCTTCCCCAGTTATTTATTTATTCAATAATGTATTTATGTCAATATGGACTCATAGGTTTATTGTATACTTTGGATTTTAATCCAATAATACTTTATTTTGTTGCTCAAAAGCTTTGAACATTGGGACATCTTTCGGTTAGTTCCTGTGTCCCTCTGACATACCTCCATAATTGTGAGGGAGGGATTTTTTTTTTTTTTTTTTTTTTAGCAATTTGTTACTTTCCGGCACTACATAATGCGCCAGGCTCATACTGTGTACTACTTCCTGTCGCATTCCTAGAATCAGCCACTCCTCCAAGCAGCCTCCGTTCCTTTTATTGGATGATGGTATTTAAGACCCAGATCTGGGTGCTAAGTGCGCTCATTATTACTACAGTGTTGTTGATTTGAGGCCCTTCTTTGTCTATTTTGTATGTTAGCCAATATTTTTCTAGGTTATTGTTATCTTTCAATTTTGTTTATGAAGTTTGCTGAAATACATACTGTATTATGTTTGCTAGGGCTGCCATAATGAAATATCACAGACTGGATGGTTTAAACAACAGATACTTATTTTCTCATAGTTCTGGAGGCTGGAAGTCCAAGATCAAGGTGTTGGCATATTTGGTTTTTTCCTGAGGCCTTCCTCCTTGGATTGCAGATGGTCACATTCTCACTGTGTCCTCACGTGGTCATACCTTGGTCCATGTGTGTGTCCTAATCTCTTCTTCTTGTAAGAACACCAGTCACACTGGATTCAGGCCCACCCTAAATACCTCATTTGAATTTAACTGCCTCTTTAAAGATCTTATCTCCAAATACAGTCACATTCTGAGATACCGCGGGTTAGGACTTCAACATACAAGTTTTGCGAGGGGGACATAATTTAGCCCTTAACACATACTGTATATTTAAGAACTTTTACATTAAATAAATGTTTCCATTTATATTAAATAAGCATTCTTTTTTTTTTTTAAGGAACTCCTTTATTTTAAATTTTTAAAATTTTTATTTATTTATTTATTTATTTTTGGCTGTGTTGGGTCTTTGTTTCTGTGCGAGGGCTTTCTCTAGTTGCGGCAAGCGGGGGCCACTCTTCATCGCGGTGCGCAGGCCTCTCACTATCGTGGCCTCTCTCTTGTTGTGGAGCACAGGCTCCAGACGTGCAGGCTCAGTAGTTGTGGCTCAGGGGCCTAGTTGCTCCGCAGCATGTGGGATCTTCCCAGACCAGGGCTCGAACCCGCATCCCCTGCATTAGCAGGCAGATTCTCAACCACTGCGCCACCAGGGAAGCCCCCTTTATTTTATTTATATTTATTTTTGGCTGTGTTGGGTCTTCGTTTCTGTGCGAGGGCTTTCTCCAGCTGCGGCAAGCGGGGGCCTCCCACTATCGCGGCCTCTCTTGTTGCAGAGCACAGGCTCCAGACACACAGGCTCAGTAGTTGTGGCTCACGGGCCCAGCCGCTCCGCGGCACGTGGGATCTTCCCAGACCAGGGCTCGAGCCCGTGTCCCCTGCATTAGCAGGCAGACTCTCAACCACTGCGCCACCAGGGAAGCCCTAAATAAGCATTCTTACACTGAGAGCAAGTAAATATTTATATCTCTATATAAGAGATAAAGAGAGATTTTTTAGTTTACTTACAGATTATTTGGGGGAGGGGGATGGGCTATAAATCCCTGGTGACTTTCTTATCCTTCACAAAGCTGAACCCTGGATTTGGGGCTCGTGTAACCGGTTAGAGGAATACCAAGTCTTCTCCCGTTGGGGGTTTTATCCTCACCACCTGGAAGCCACTTGATTAACATTCTCTGCCTTACCTAACGATACTACCCTGTGAATGCTATTTCACCAGAAGCCAATCCCCAGACTCTGGATATGAGATTTTTAGCTGTGCCACAGAGCCTAGGGCTTTTCAGTTTAACACAGGCACCCCACAAGGCACAGAGGCTTTCCAGCTTACTGACTTCTAAGAAAGCGATTTACCTTAGGACCTGAGGTGTAAACAAGAATACAACTCTCAGGTCTGCTATGTGTTCATCCTCACTGCAGACCTAAGGTATAATCCCAAAGTTAGCCACCACAGTTATAGTTTACATATTCAAGTTAGCCATTTCCATCCACTTCGTATTTCCCTTGAGAATTTGGACACAATCAACATATTATCTTCCATATTCCCATGCAATCAAGTACCGCTGGATTTAAATTCAACATGAGATTCTCCATCACTATCAGTGTATGGATCTTTGACTCCTCCTTCCCCTGCTACATCATCCATCCAATCTGTAACTCAGTCCTGTTGGTTCTTCCTTGGTGAGCATCCACACATCCATCCTCTTTTATTTTCAAATCAGTGGCCAATGATACATGTAGGCTCTTGCCATCTCATCTGACTTACTGAATGGTTTCCCAACACAGCCTCTGGCTCCACTGTCAGATCAGTCTTCCTAATATTGATCTACTCTACTACCTAATATCTACTCTACCTTCCTAATATTGATCTGCTCTACTACCTTGCTTGAACACTTCAGTAGTTGGCCTCTTCACCCCTTTGCCAACCAGCCCATGTAGGGGCTCATCAGAACGTATTTTGAAAACCACTGCCTTATATAAACCATCTGTTTCAACATGGTTTCCTCAATATGCCTCCTGTATGATATTTCTACTTCAATCCTGGAGTGTGTGCTTCTGCCTGCAATGCCTCCTTCCCTCCTTATCCTCCCTCCTCTTCTTTCTTCCATTTTTTTTCTTGCTTAATTAATTCACTTTTTTCCTTCAAGATCCCACCCTCCTCCACAGACTTCTAAATTACTTTTATTGTGAAATGTAGAATTTGTCAGGATTAGTCATTTTGCCTTTAGCATATTCTATTTTATTTTTTAAAATATTTATTTATTTATTTTTGGCTGCGTTGGGTCTTTGTTGCTGCATGCAGGCTTTCTCTAGTTGCAGCAAGCGGGGGCTACTCTTAGTCGTGGTGCATGGGCCTCTCATTGCAGTGGCTTCTCTTGTTGCAGAGCACGGGCTCTAGGCGCGTGGGCTTCAGTAGTTGTGGCTCGTGGGCTCTAGAGCACAGGCTCAGTAGTTGTGGCACACGGGCTTAGCTGCTCCACGGCATGAGGGATCTTCCTGGACCAGGGCTCAAACCCGTGTCCCCTGCATTGGCAGGTGGACTCTTAACCACTGCGCTACCAGGGAAGTCCCTAGCATACTCTATTTTAGATCATTTGAATTTTTAATGTATATATAACTGACTTTCAAAATAGATAATTTTCTCACATATAGTAAGGTTTGGTGCTAGTTGATGCTATACATACAGGTGTTTTGCTTTTATTTTCTAACCTCTGTATTGAATAGAAACAGTCAAATGAACAAACACAACGTCCCTAACAGCTAACTTTTGTTAAGAGTAGAAAACAATAATGTATTTCATTTGGAATGCTGGAAAGATTAAATGTCTTAGTGAATAGTGGGACAATTTTTAAGGACCACCACTGTTAATATTATAATTTATTACTGCTCCAATGTGAATATTACTGGATAATTTATTACTAACATCTGTAATATTTTCTAGGTTATTTTTTGGTTCATTTTCTTTAATATTGGCTTCTACTGGAGATGTTTGCAACCTGGGAGGTCAGGCATAAAGCCAAAGTATGAGCACACACTGTATAAAAATCAAATAAAGTTTATTTTAGAAGGCCACCTACAAGATAAACTTATGGTTTATAAAGGGAGTATTTTCTACAAATAAAATTGACCTATAAATTTGAATATCGTTTCAATTATAGAGGTAGGAAGAAATAGCTACTCATTTACTCTTAGTCTTATTTCTGCCTACAGACTGGAGAACTTTGCCAAAATACTCATAATACCCTTCCCTCCCACTAAGGTAAAGTTGCCTATACGCACACTGGCTGTGTTGAAAAACACTATTTAAAAAAGGAAATAAAATTTATGGGAATGCAGTAGTGAAGATGGTTCTTATATCATTTTTCATATACGGAAAATACTTGAAATACCTATTTTCTGGACAGATGGTACGACACGATCCATCCTTCACCAAAATTGTTTTAGAGAATTATATCATGTTCAAAGGCAAGTCTAAGAAGCAACGAGTAAGAGTGCTTTCAATACTAGAATTAATGTCATTAAAGCATAAAAGTTAAACATCATTTCATAAAAAATTGATTAACGCTTTTTCTGATTAAGATCTTAAAAAGAACTTACTGTAGAATTTTTGTAAGATGTAGAAAAGTATAAAAAAGACAATAAAAATCACAGGTAATTCCATTATTGAATAAACTTTCTTTTTGGTAAAGATTATTCCAAATATATATTTATGTATATTTGTTATAATTTTTATCAAACTTTTCACAAGTCTGATATCACTCAAATCGTTTGAAAACCTTAAAAATGCATCAATAATAGTTAAATAACAACACTGATGAAGAATTAATTTACATTTAAACATGTAAACATTTAAAATGACAAAGCACTAATTCCAAGGATTTAAACTTCCTTTTTTATCTATTATTCTTGTCATTCTTTTAAAAAACATTATGAAAAATGAAATTATACACAAATAGTATAGTATTAATAAAATAAATCCCACTATCCCTATCACCGAGTTTTAAGAATCTTTAACAGTGATCCAGTCTTAACATTTTGGTATTATCTTTTGAAGTTTTTTCTATAATCTTTTAAAAACATTAGTTTAAAACATAACATTTTAAAGACTATTTTAAAAACATGTTGTAATAAATATGTTATAGAATACTAAAAACAATCAATTGACATCTGAGAGCATATAGATTTCTGTCCTGCCCTTCCACTAAATGTTACATTATGAACATTTTCTTATATCTTTAAATATTCTTTAAGAACGTCACTTAACAACTATATAGTATAATATTCCTTCATATGAATGAAAATCATACGTTCCTATATGTGTACTATTTTAATTAATGCTATGATGAACAATCTTTCTCTGATTACTAATAACAGCAATTATTTATCAACATTTTATACTAGGCAGGATGTTAAGCACTTTCTGTATATGACTTCATTTAATTCTCACAATAACACCTAGAGATATGTGCTATTTTCATACCTACTTTACCGATGAAAAGACTGAGCCTTACAGAAGTTAAGAAATTAATCCGGTGTCATAACAGCTTATAACTTTATTGGCTAGATTCAAAGCCAGGCACTCTCACTCCAAAATCCACTTAAAGATCACTATTTCCCAATGACATTATCCTAGAAGGGGAATAGCTAAGTCAAACAGGCTGAGATTTTGAAGAGCTTTAATATATATTGCCAAACTGCTCTTCAGAAAAGTAACATCATTTTATATTCTTGCAAGGAATGTATAAAATACCCATTTAAGGACTATTTTCTTTAATAAGATTAAAAAAAAGTCAAACAGGTGAAACAGATTAGGAGTCAGTAGGCATTTTTTCCAACAGATGAACTGTGTTTTTAAGATAATATGTGGATTAGAACAATCATGCAGTGTATAAATTGCTATGAAAAGAGAAAAACATCCCAAAATATTATAGTTAATGATATTAACATTTAATTTCAGAATTATTTTAATTCCCCCTAAATTGTCTTTAGATTACAAGTTCCTGCTCTAATAATAGAAAGGAATTTACATTGTAGTTTGTTAAAAGGAAGCATTACAAACAGCTTATTGCTGATATTAAACTATATAATGCTAATACGTAACGTGACCATGCTCATTGGCACCTGGTGTTACTCACTCAGCAAATTCTCCTCATTCCACTGCATTCAGAATCATGCTCCCAAACAAAAAAGAAATGTTAATTATGGTGTTCTATTACATTATAGGACAAACTCAATGAGACAAGAGATTAACTAAAATGGGATAACTGATATTAAAGAAACAAAGCATAGGATCAAAAGTCAGAATGCTGAAAGACAGATGTACCAGACTCGTTAGGATTAGTCACAATGAACATAGATACCATGTACACTCTCAAAGAGCAACGTAAAATACAATACTCTCCAGGCCCTCATCAAAGAGTATAAACAAACCCCACCTGTCTGTAATCCAGTTCACACCAAAGACCAAGACCAGTGAAATGTACATAAAATAGCCTGGCGTAAGGATGGCAAACATGCAGAGGTCTCTCTGCTACTCATTCCTGTGACCAAGAGAGAAACTGCTAGTCATTCACTGCACTCTTTTCTGCTGACCCTGGTCTCGGCATCCTTGTCAACACGGCACCAACATAAGCTCACAACAAAGGACGGAAGCTAACTGGACTTATTTGCCTTTTTTTTTTTTTTTTTTGCCATCCTTGTTCTAAACCTTTATTTCTGTAGGTGGTGTCACTCTAAATTTGGATCAAGCTCGACTACCAGATTATATTCCTAAACATGATACTTATCTTCTTTGGGGGAAAATTCACTTTAACTGAGTTGTTTTTTAATATTACATTCTTGTTTTTTCTTGAAGTATATTATAAGAAACTGCCATGTGAAACCCATGGCTATAAATACTAGGGGAATAGTATTAAGGGCATTGTCTATTATATTGGTATCCCTATATATGAAATTTCATGTGTGAGATTTACTTTGGAATTCGGTACAATGCAATGCTTAGCTTTCTTTGAGAAAATGATGCCCTTCCTTCTGATAAGAATTATATTATTCCTTTCCCCCCCCCCACTAATTGCGAGGAAGCTCATAGGCAAAATCTGTTGTTCAACATGATGGGCCTTAAGTTTGGCATATTTATATAGTACTTGTATTCACCAGATTTTTATTTTATATTTTGATTGCTATTTTTTCCTAGTCTTAATTCTCTTATTTTTCTTTACATTCTAACATATACATTTGGCAAATGATTTCTCAAATAATTTGAAAGAACATAGCAGAGCATAAAAAATAGTTAAAATGCACTGGGCACTGCGATTAAGCACAGAATTCAGCTCTACGGTGCCAGAGAACCAAGAAACGCATTTTTTAGTGTAGGTAGCTGTGACTGAGAACCACTGTTGGTTCCCCAGCTTAGCCACACATGAAAATATTTTGGAGAGCTTCTTTTTAAATACTGTTTTTGTTGCTGTTGCTTGAAACTTTTAACATAGGTAATCTAAAAAACAGAATAAAGTAGAAAATGCAAAGTAGAAGTCTCCTCCCATTTTGAAACAATCTATTTTCCCACAGAAGCATGGAAACAATTTCTTGGATATCTTACAATCAACTAATTTAAATATATAAAACACATTAATAACAAAACAGTAAATACTCAAACTCCTCATTTCCTAATTATTTTATTACTAACTACTTTGACTACATTTTGCTATGCTCTTGAAGTTATTTACACTTATTCTATTTGTATGGTGGAAATACTAAGTGTTCTGTGTGTGTCTCCTCCCAGCTCCACATTTGGTGACATCACACTGGTAGCTTGAAATAGGCTATTATTGTAGGGAGTATTTACATCATGGAAATTAGCAAATGATATGAATCAGTCCCTTTGCCCCAGTTATTAAGCATTCCCAGCACACCACTGCCTATATGTGTTTTAGCCAAGGGAAACTATAGTATGTTTCTATTAGAAGAACAATGAAATACTATATGTAGAAAGAATTCACAGAATTTAGTGAAATCAAAAAGGCAGGCTATTCTGGCAATCAAGTTTATAAAAGGCTTCATGCAAGATGAAGAGAAAGAGGGCAAACGTTTTTTGCCCTTTATCATAGTTCAATTCTGTTTGAAGATTAGGTCTCTAATATTAACACAGACTCTGGTGAATTTTTAAAATAAAAGTAGACTCTTAAATATTAGGGAATCGGAATTCCCTGGTGGTGCAGTTGTTAAGAATCCATCTGCCAATGCAAGGGACACAGGTTTGAGCCCTGGTCCGGGAAGATGCTACATCCCGGGAAGCAACAAACCCCGTGCGCCACAACTACTGAGCCTGCGCTCTAGAGCCTGCGAGCCACAACTACTGAGCCCGCATGCCACAACTACTTAAGACTGCACGTCAAGAGCCCGTGCTCCACAACAGGAGAAGCCACCACAATGAGAAGCCCACACACCTCAACGAAGAGTAGCCCCTGCTCTCCGCAACTAGAGAAAGCCCGCGTGCAGCAACGAAGACCCAACGCAGCCAAAAAAATAAAATAAAATAAAATAAATAAATAAATAAATAAAATATTAGGGAATCCTAGAAATCCTATTGTATAACAGTAGTTTTCTGAATTTTTTCAAAGCAGTGTTTTCCCCCCAGAGGAAATCTTTCTTAAGATCATCAAAAAATAAGAGATGAATGCAAATAAATAAGAGACAAATGCAATTAAGTTGTCCTCAGAGAATTTAGCTTCCATGATTGTAGAATCCTCTGAGGAATCCTAAACCCTTGAGAACTACTTGAAAAGCATCCTCTATAAATGGTTTAGAAGCTTGCAAATCTGTCTGTATATAGGAATCAACTGGGAATGAGAATCTTTGGAAGTGGGGCCCAAGAATTTGAATTTCTGAATTCTGCATCTTCAACAAACTAAGGTGTGACAACATTAGGTTACTTTAGTCTTGGATTAAAACTGATTATGATTAAGCAAATGTTGTCCATATGCTAAGCTCTAACTGTATTTTTAGAAGTAATGTGACTATAGGTTATCTGGACTTTTGTCAAACTCTGTCTTTACTTAAATTCTAAAATAAATGTAAGAGATCATAAGGGAAGAGAGTTGTACAGAGTAAAGTGGCAAAAATTAATAAATCTTTGAAAATAATAAATCTGTGCCTGTTTAAGGCTAAATGATTATAACTGGTACAAGGTCTGGTGATAACCCATTTATCTGTGTATATTCTTTCTAAATGAATCATTATGCCACTGTTTAAACAGCCATCATGTAGCAAAAGTTCATACATGATTACTGAAAATAATATGTAACTTTTGTCTTATACAGATTTCAAGAAAAGATTCGTTGCTAAGAATCTCTACTAGTAGAGAATTCCCATTTAGTAAAACAAGTTAAGTGGCTTTAAAGAAAAGTATGAAAATTACAATCACGAGGAAAAAGTCAAACCCATGAGGAAAAACCCAAATCCTGAATTCTTTAACCAGTGATACAAGTTTAAAACTGCCAAGGAGAGAAAAACACAGTAAAAATTTCCTTTGAAAGATTTTATACATGTTTTAATTATAGTCATCAAGAGCTATAAAGCTTGGAATTTTCATGTTGTCAGAGCTAAACATCTAATTTTACTTCAGAGCTTCTAATTTCTACTCTTAAAGGAAAGCTAAAGATAAAACTAAGGGGAAAGAAATCAATTCACAGTAAATCAGACTAGTATTTCATCATCCTCTTACTCTTTCCCCTAGCCACCACCTCACCCCCCAACCACCAGGGCCTACTATGTGGTAGGCCCAGACCAAAGAAAAATGTTTAAAAATAATGCTCAACTCAATACAGAATACGCTATAGAACCACCAACTTTTGAGGCCTTCAAGGAACTAGGCATCCTGTGGACAGGGTTCTATAGATTGCCATACATAACTAAAAGAAGACGAAGGTCCCCAAAATCTACAGCACTCCCCAGTTTACCAGGTGTAATTTTTCCATTCTGATTGTCACTACAAATAAGAAATTCATACGTGGGGTAGATATTACTGCTCTATCTCTACAGATAAGGCTCAGAGACTAACAATCTTATGAATTAAGCACCACTAAGTGTCGAAGGCAAAACAAAATAAACTTAGAACTTCTAATTTCAAAACCTGTGCTCTTTGCTCTATACCAAAAAAACTTTGTAATTTATACAACGTGTAACTCATAGCAAACATCTCCAATATTAGTAGTTGAATGAAGTCAACATTCAGAAGTTATCTAAGTAACTGTGAACTGTGACCCATCATATATAAAAAAAAGATATCTGAGACCCATTTTCTAAAATGTTTTTTATTGAAGTATAGTTGATTTATAGTGTGTTAGTTTCTGGCGTACAGCAAAGTAATTCAATTTTTTTATATACATACATTATATATATATATATTTTCCATATTCTTTTCAATTATGGTTTATTATGGGATACTGAATATAGTTCCCTGTGCTATATAGTAGGACCTTGTTTATCTATTTTATATACAGTAGTTTGTATCTGCTAATCCCAAACTCCTAATTTATCTCCCTGCCCCGTTTCCCCTTTGGTAACCATAGATTTGTTTTCTATGTCTGTGAGTCTGTTTCTGTTTTGTAAATAAGTTCATTTGTGTCATATTTTAGATTCCACATATGTGATAACATATTTGTCTTTCTCTGTCTGACTTACTACACTCAGTATGATAATCTGTAGGTTCATCCACATTGCTGCAAATGGCATTATTTCATTCCTTTTTATGGCTGAGTAGTATTCTATTGCATATATGTACCACATCTTCTTTATCCATTCCTCTGTCCATGGACATGTAGGTTGCTTGAATGTCTTGACTATTGTAAATACTGCTGCCATGAACAAAGGGGTGCATGTATCTTTTTGAATTATAGTTTTGTCTGGATATATGCCCAGGAGTAAGATTGCTGGATCATATGGTAATTCTATTTTTAGTTTTCTAAGGAACCTCCACACTGTTCTCCATAGTGACTGCACCAATTTACATTCCCACCCACAGTGTAGGAGGGTTCCCTTTTCTCCACACTCTCTCCAGCATTTATTATTTGTAGACATTTTAATGATGGCCATTCTGACGAGTGTGAGGTAATACCTCATTGTAGTTTTGATTTGCACTTCTCTAATAGTGATGTTGAGCATCTTTTCATGTGCTGTTGGGCATCTGTATGCCTTCTTTGGAGAAATATGAGACCCATGTTTTGACTGTGTACAAAGTCTACATAGAGGAGTATTGACATGTTTAATCAACATTCACATGCTCTCCATTCCTATCAAACTGGTTAGGTGGCTATACTTGGTGGGAATAAGAATTACTCATATCATCTGACCAACCCCTGACTCCTGAACAACTCTTAACTCAGAGGAACTGTTTTCTTTATTTAGCCCCTTAAGCACAGGATCTGTTAAAACCCAAACTCAGCTTTAGCCCCATCAACATTAAAGATAAGGAGAGTTCAGTTTTAATCTAAAGTTTAAAAAAGCTGGTAGTGAAGAAAAATCACATACAAACCACTTCTGAACATGTTGAGAAAACTTCCTCTCTTAAAGTACATGCCTCTACACAAACAAATAGGAGATGAGTAAGAAAAGCCATAAATATGGGTTCTAGCCTGATCTCGAAGTGAAATTCCCTGAATTGAACTCAGATCTAAAATTGCTGCCAAGTCCTCCCACTGGGCGTTCATATCTACTGTGCAGTCCATACTACGATCCTCTGTAGTCCGCTCACAAATGAGCATAACAACTCTTTATTGGGCTCCAACCAAACTAAAGTGAATTTAATATTTTGCTTTCAAATAATCTGTTAATTCCTCTCCATTATACAGAAACAGATATCACTGATGGCATACTTTGTGCCAGGCACTGTATATTCTAGCTCTAAGGATACAACACTGAACTCCCCATTGCTTTGTTTATTTATTTATTTATTTGGTTGCACTGGGTGTTAGTTGCAGCAGGTAGGCTCCTTAGTTGCAGCTCGCGGGCTCCTTAGTTGCTCCTTAGTTGTGGCATGCGAACTCTTAGTTGCGGCATTCGTGTGGGATCTAGCTCCCTGACCACGGATCAAACCTGGGCCCCCGCATTGGGAGTGCGGAGACTTATCCACTGTGCCACCAGGGAAGTCCCCCCCACCCCATTGCTTTTTTGTTTAACATGTCAGCTGTTTTTTTTTTGTTTTTTTTTTTAAATTCACTATTTATGTATGTATGTATGTATGTATATATGGCTGTGCTGGGTCTTCATTTCTGTGCGAGGGCTTTCTCTAGTTGCGGCAAGCGGGGGCCACTCTTCATCGCGGTGCGCGGGCCTCTCACTATCGCGGCCTCTCTTGTGGAGCACAGGCTCCAGACGTGCAGGCTCAGTAGTTGCGGCTCACGGGCCCAGTTGCTCCATGGCATGTAGGATCTTCCCAGACCAGGGCTCGAACCTGTGTCCCCTGCATTGGCAGACAGATTCTCAACCACTGCGCCACCAGGGAAGCCCCCCATTGCTTTTTTTTTTTTTTTTTTTTAAATAATTTTTATTGTGCATTTGTACTTTTTTTAAAAATTTTTTTAATTTATGGCTGTGTTGGGTCTTCGTTTCTGTGCGAGGGCTTTCTCTAGTTGCAGCGAGCGGGGGCCACTCTTCATCGCGATGCACGGGCGGGCCTCTCACTATGGCAGCCTCTCTTGTTGTGGAGCACAGGCTCCAGACGCGCAGGCTCAGTAGTTGTGGCTCACGGGCCCAGTTGCTCCGCGGCATGTGGGATCTTCCCAGACCAGGGCTCAAACCCGTGTCCCCTGCATTGGCAGGCAGACTCTCAACCACTGCGCCACCAGGGAAGCCCCGCCCCCCATTGCTTTTTAATTAAAACTAAATTTGTGATGATTTGGAAATCAAAGCAGTCTACTTTCATATTTCTTAAACCACTTCCTTCATTTCATTTGTTCACATCTTTCTAATACTTCTATTATCTCCAACTCAGTAATTTTTTCTCATGCCACTCCCTAGAGCTACAATAATCTTCCTCTTTACGTTGAGAACGCTCCCTCTTTTCACAGGCACCCTGCATGTTACTCTTTGATTAATGAGGTTGAAAGGAGGTTTGGTCTTCTTATTTTGTAGAGCAAATAATCAATAACAGAAATTATAAAAATAACAACCAGAACATAAAAATTAAGCATTGTAAAAGCATTTAAAGATATTCTCTGTTGTCTTGAGGTGGTGAGCTGATTAGAGAATGTCTAAGTACTTTCTTTGTACAAGAAAACCAGAGAGGAGAGAACTTTATACTGTCTTGGGCAACTCATTAACAGAAAAAGAAAGCAAACATGTGCCACAAGAACTATACCACCACCTAATTTAATTCTGACATCAGTAATTACAGCAGGGAACCAGCATGCTGACTGTTTGGCACTAGCAAGCCCTTGGGCTCTTAGGAAACATCACTCATTGTTTCAGAAAGGCAGTTTTGGATGATCCTACTCCCACTCCTGAGAAGTGATACAGAATCCACCAATTCTGAAGTTGTGGCTTTTTGCTCCATAAAAAAAAGATACAAAAAGTGATTAAACAAAGGACAGTTGATATATCCATTGAAAAGAAAGGGTTGTTAAAATTCCTCATCATGAGAGGACTGTTCTATGTTAAAGAGACAGAGAAAAAAATGACAGTTAAGTGCAATGTGTAATCCCTGATTGAATTCTATTGTTATTTTTGTTCTGGTTGTTTTTTTGGTAAAAACAACAATGAAGCTACATAAGGTATTATTAAAGCTTGGGCAATTTGAATACGAACTGTACTCTAGGTGTTAATATCTTATCATTCTTATTTTTTTTAGGTGATATTAATCTTGTGGCTATTTAAAGAATGCCCTTGTTTAGGAGACACAGTAATTAGCACTGAAATGTAATTAGGACTAAATTAATGTCTTCAATTTACATTTTTAAAATAAAATTTTAATTTTAGGATAGATTTAGATTTACAAAAGAATTGTAACGATAGTACAGATAGTTCTCATATACCACATACCCAGTTTCCCCTATTATTAAAATCTTACAATACTATGGTACATTTGCACAATTAATGAACCATTAACAATACATTAGAATTAATTAAAGTCCATATTTTAGGCAGATTTGCTTAGTTTTTACATATATCTATTCTAGGATACCATCTGGGATTCCACTTCACTTGTGACATGACATTTAATGTCTCCCCAAGCTCCTCAAAAAGTTTCTCAAACTTTATTTTTGATGACTTGATAGTTTTGAAGATTACTGGTCAAGTATTTTTTATAATGTCCCTCAATTTGTATTTGTCTTATGTTTTTGTCAGGGTTAGATTAGAGTAAGGGTTTTTGGGAGGAACATCACAAAGGCGATGTATCATTTTCATGACATATCAAGGGTACATACGACATACCCTTATCGCTGGAAACTTATTACTGATGATGTTAACGTTGATCACTTGGCTGTAGTAGTAGTTATCAGGTAAAGTTACTAAACACTCCCCACCAAAACACTGTCCTGCTTCCCATACCATACCTCTTGGAAGGAAGTGACTATATACAGCCTCTACTTAAGGAGTGGCAAGTTATATGCTCCACCTCCATAAGGGCAGAGTATTTACATAAATTACTTGGAATTCTTCTGCATGGGAGATTTTTCTCTTCTCTTCCATTCATTGATTTATTAAACCATTGTATCATTATGGACTCATGGATATTATACATTTTGGGTTCTAACACAATAGTACTTTATTTTGTTGCTCAAATTGTTCTAGATTTAGTCATTGGGATCTCTTTCAGTTGGCTCTTGTGTCCCTTTGATATAACCCCATCATTGTTTTTATGTGTATGTTTTTCGAGCACTTTGTTATATTGTGGCACTAAAAGATGGACCCGGCTCATATTGTATACTTCTTGTCCCATTCCTAAAGTCAGCTATTTCCCCAGGGAGCGCTGGTATCTTTTACTGGAGAATGTATTTGAAACCAAGATATAGGTGTTAGGCGTGCTCATTACTATTGGAGTATTGTTGATTCTAGGCCTTTTTTTGGTCCATTTTGTATCTTAACTAATAGCAATTTTGTTTATGAATTCTGCTAATATGAATATGTTGTATATTTGTAAACCTTGATATTAAATGTTTGCATTTATATTAGATAAACCTTTCTTATGCTGAGAGCAAGTAAATATTTGTATCTTTTTTTTTAAAGATTTTATCTTTTTAAAAAAATTTATTTATTTATGTATTTATTTTTGGCTGCGTTAGGTCTTCGTTGCTGCGCGCGGGCTTTCTCTAGTTGCGGAGAGTGGGGCTACTCTTCGTTGTGGTGCACAGGCTTCTCATTGCAGTGGCTTCTCTTGTTGCGGAGCAAGGGCTCTAGGCGCGTGGGCTTCAGTAGTTGTGGCATGTGGGCTCAGTAGTTGTGGCTCACAGGCTCTAGAGTGCAGGCTCAGTAGTTGCGGCGCACGGGCTTAGTTGCTCCACGGCACATGGGATCCTCCCGGACCAGGGCTCGAACCCGTGTCCCCTGCATTGGCAGGCGGATTCCTAACCACTGCGCCACCAGGGAAGTCCCTCTATATATATTTTTAATTCATTTATAGTCTGTTTTATTTGGGGGGGGGATGGGCTGTAAATCCCTGGTGAATTTCTTATCTTTTACAAAGCTGAACCCTGGGTTTGGGGCTCATGTCATCAGGTCAGAGGAATACCAAGTCTTCTCCTGCTGGGGATTTTATCCTCACCAACTGAAAGCCACATCATTAACTCCCTGCCTTAACGATACTACCCTGTGAATGCTATTTCACCAGAAGCCAATACCCAAACTCTGGATATAAGATTTTTAGCTTTGCCACAGAGCCTAGGGCTTTTTAAGTTAACACATGTACCCCTCAAGGCACGGAGGCTTTCCAGATTAGTGATTTCTAAGAAAGCAATTAACCTTAGGAACTGAGGTATAAACAAGAATACAACTCTCAGGTCTGCTATGTGTTCATCCTCACTGCCAATTTAAGGTATAATACTAAAGTTAGCCGCCACAGTTATAGTTTACATATTCAAGTTAGTCATTTCAATCTACTTTGTATTTCCCTTGAGAATTTGGACACAATCAACATATTATTTTCCATATTCCAATATAATCTAGTACCGCTGGATTTAAATTCAATATGAGATTCTTTTTTTAATTCTTTAAAAATGCCTTTTTTATTCATAAATTATAATTATGATGATTATCTTTTGTAAAACTGAAGACCTTACAGGACATTTTGCACTAAGTTGCCATGAAGAAGTCCTGTTATGTTGCCAGTCTGAAGTGGTTCAGCTCACTTGGTCTGTCCATGTGTGGCAGCAAGTTAGTACTTCTTTTCTTTCGTTTTAAAAAAAAAAAGCTTAATTCTTCCTCTTTATTTCTATTTTTAATTGATGTATAAATGACATATAACATTATATTAGTTTCAAATGTATTGATACAACATGATTTGATATTTGTATATACTGCAAAATGATCACCACAGTAAGTCTAGTTAACATCCGTCACCATACATAGTTAGAAAAATTTTCTGTGATAACCTTTAAGACCTACTTTTAAGACCTACTCTCTTAACAATTTTCAAATATGCAGTGCAGTGTTATATAACTATGTCACCATGCTGTGTATTACATCCTATGACTTACTTATTTTATAACTGTAAGTTCTATACCTTCCAACCCCCTTTACCCATCACTATCAATCACTGTATGATCTTTGACGCCTCCTTCCCCCGCTACAACATGCATCCAATCTGTAACCCAGTCCTGCTGGCTTTTCCTTGGTGAGCATCCGCACGTTCATCCTCCTCTTTTATTTTCAAACCAGTGGCTGATGATACATTTAGGTTCATGCCATCTCAATCGATTTACTGAATAGTTTCCCAAAAGAGCCTCTGGCTCCACTGTCAGATCAATCTTCCTAATACACCTGCTGTACTACCTTGCTTAAAGACTTCAAGGGCTCTTTGCCCTCTTGCCAACCAGCCTATGTAGCGGCTCATCAGAGCATAATTTGAAAACCACTGCCTTATATAAACCATCTGTTCCAACATGGTTTCCTCAATATGCCTCTTGTACTTCTACTTGTCTTGGAGTGTGTGCTTCTTGCAATGCCTCCCTCCCTCGTCTTTCTTCTTTTCCACATGGATCATTTAGCTTCCTCTCCTTGCTTATGGGTAACTGCCATTCCAACAGTGAGAAACATTTACTTAGTTGTTCAATTCTAGTATACATGTATAGTGATTTCAGAACTGTTAACCCATACCTTCATGGGATACAACTTTATCAAGCAGAGTACAGAGCTATATACAGTTCTTTTTTACTTCAGTCATACAGCTCCCAGTAATTGCCAAAGTTACTTAAATAGGCCCCCTTTTTCCTATACTGCCTTCAACAAGGTTGTTTAATATGTTTGTAATATAGTTAGATTGTGCTGTCACGTTCCTCATCCCATCCTGTATCCCTCAACCTCGTAAATGCTTTTTTAAAATTTGCATATATTAAGATTCACTCTTGGGCTTCCCTGGTGGGGAAGTGGTTAAGAATCCACCCGCCAATGCAGGGGACAGGGGTTCGAGCCTGGTCCGGGAAGATCCCACATGCCGTGGAGCAACTAAGCCTGTGTGTCACAACTACTGAGCCCGCGTGCCACAACTACTGAATCCCATGCACCTAAAGCCCGTGCTCTGCAACAAGAGAAGTCACCGCAATGAGAAGCCTGCACACTGCAATGAAGACCCAATGCGGCCAAAAATAAATAAATATAAATAAATAAATAAAAAAGGTTCACTCTTGGTGCTGTAAAATTGTATGGGTTTTGACAAGTGCATAATGTCATATATCCACCATTATAGTATCATACAGAATAGTCTTACTGCCCTATAAAAACCCTTGCGATTTACCTAACACCTCCAACCCGACAACCACTGCTGTTTAAAAATCTCTATAGTTTTGCCTTTTCCAGAATGTCATACAAATGGAATTATATAGTATTTAGTTTTTCAGACTTGCCTCTTTCACTTAGTAATATGCATTTAAGTTTCATCCATGTCTTTGTGTGGCCTGATAGCTCATTCCTTTTAATCACTGTACAGTGTTTGTACGGATGTACCAGTTTGTTTACCCTAGTAAAGGACATCTTGGTTGCTTCCAGCACTTGGTCTGATATGAACATTCTATGAACATTTGCACATAGGTTTTTGTGTGGACTTCAGTTTTCAATTCAGTTGCATCAATATATAGAAGCACGATTGCTAGATCTTATGGTAAGACTATGTTCAGGTTTGTAATAGCCAAACTGCCTTCCAAAGTGGCTGTACCATTTTGCATTCCCACCAGCAGTTCTTGCTGTTTAGTATCCTCTTCAGCAAATGATATTGTCAGGTTTTGATTTTAGATATTTAAAGGTAACAGTAGGTGCGTAGTGGTATCTCACTGTTTTAATTTGCATTTCCTAATAATGACATGTGGGATGTAGTGCATCTTTCCATATGTGCATTTGCCATCTATATATTCTCCTGGGGTGGTATCTGTTCAGTTCTTCTGCCCATTTATTTGGGTTGTTATTGTTGAGTTTTAAGAGTTCCTTGCATATATTTTTCTCTTAGTCTATGGATTGTCTTTTCATTCTTTTAACAGCATCCTTCACAGAGAAGATTTTTAGTCCGATTTATCAATTTTTTTTTTCTTTCATGGACCATGCTTTTGGCATTGTACCTAAAAATTCATCACCAAATCCAAGGTCATCTAGAGTTTCTCATATATATATATATATATATATATATATTTTTTTTTTTTTTTTAGGAGTTTTGCATTTTGGTCTTTGACCCATTTTAAGGTCATTTTGGTGAAAGATGTAGTCTTTGTTTAGCTTCATTTTTTTTTTTTTTTTTGCACAAGGACATCTAATTGTTTAGTACCATTTGTTGAAGCAACTTACTTTCAAAAGGTTCAGGAAAGTCAAGGGTAAAAAAAAGCTGTTGTTATTGCAGTATGTGCGTATGTGTATACAGAGAGAGAGAGAGAGAAATCAACTGTGACAAATTGTTAACAACAGGTGCTTCTAGGTGAAGGGTAAATAGTGTTCATTATACTCTTTTAAATTTTCTGTATGTTAACATTGTTCAATAAAAAGCAGTGAAATAATTCTACAAAGAAGGTAGGAAAGAATGAAACCCATTTTAGAAGTATTTTCATTAAATTCTTTGTTTCTCAAAAGGTTAAGTTTCATTTATATAAAAGACTGCAATTATGTAGAAAACTGGAACATCTAACAACTGGATTAGCTACCATACTCCTAGTGAAAAGAGTAAAAGATAAACAGTAGGAACTAAAGACAAAAATATTGAAAATATTTTATGCTAAATTCCTACCATAACTGTGGATTCATCCATTTCTTCTTGTAGTTCAGTACGTTTTTGCTTAAATACATCCTCTTGAAAATATGTAACTAGATTTGTTTTGTTATGCTGTCTAAAATCTGTCTTTAACTAGAATTGTCAGTCCATTTATGTTTATTGCTATTCTGATACATTTAGGTTTAAATGTAACATCTTATTCTGTACTTTGTATTTGTCCTACCTGTTCCATTTCTCTCTTTCTCTGTTTTTCCTTCTACAGAATGAATGAGACCTAGTTCTTTGGTTCTCTGGTTTGTAGCTTTATGCTACTAGACTGCCTATATTGGATAGACCCTTGGTGTTGTTTCCTGTCTCATCATGCCCCATGAAAACAGGAAAACCAAAAACTTAAGGTCATTAGGTTTCAGGAAATGCCTGTAAGTGAAAGCTAACTTTAGTGCTCGCTTTACCTTGCTAGGCTTTTGGCCTCTGAGCAAACTGTACTTCCTAGTCAGTTCAGTGGTATATTTAAAAAAAATAACCTAGAAGGCATTTATTTTGATTCTTAGAGGAGATCACCTTCGAACATTTCCAATCCCCAGCCATTACATATAATGGTAGTATTTTCTTTACATAATCTTGAATGGTTATAAAGTTTTTGATTGATCATGTTGTCAACCAGTATTTTATTTTCATTTTATTTATAAGAATACGCATGGTCTAAATAGCTTTCATCAATGGTATATTTTAAAATGTTATTAAATAAATATTTTATCTAGCATTTTTCATGTTCTCAATGGGAGGGCCCATCACAGTTACATTTTTGTCCACCAGACCACTGAAAATGACACTCTAAATTGCTCTTTAAATTTTCAGAGGCTTTGTTCTAAAAAGGACAATCAGAACAGTCTATAAGAAGAAAGGAAATCAGTCTCTTATGAGGCACTTCTGGGGCCAGATGACATAAGTTGAGATATGGGAGTTGCCTATATCTGATGTGAATTATGTAAATCAGTCACCTAAACTACTGCTTATACATGAGAATTCCTAACATTATTTGATGTTTATGGTAAAAGAGCTTTTCTTAAAATTGTAATCTTAAGTTCAGAAATAGATTTTTTTTTTCCTTGAAGTGTAGAGCCATTCAAGTTTCAGGCCAAATTTGAACAATGTCAATTTCTATTCAATCCTAAAAATTTAATAGTATAAAATAAAACACTAGGAAGCTCTAATTCTTCCCCCAAAGATATATAAAGAGGCTGGAAATGTGGTTCAGCATTACATAATGTTGCCACCCACTCTAGAAACAGAAATGAGTGCCTAGCAACAGGAAAGGGTCATCTCAGGAGAGTGCTGATTGCTCATTGGAGCATTCTAAACACAGATGCTTTTCTATCCTTATCACTTCCAGTCCCTGCTAAACACATGCTGGTTACCTTGGATCCCAGTGCCATCTGATGAGAACCTTCCTCTTATGACAACCAATAAATGCCACTCAGGATAGTTTCTACCTTTAGGTTACATCTTTAAAAATAATAATAATAAAATTTGAAACATTAATAGAAAATAAGCATTTTGTATGCATTTTCTTCCCCAGTAATCATATTTCTTTCAAGATATGTTAGTATCCCTGCTGGCATTTTTCTGACTGCACCCTCTATACCCACAAGTTTTTTTTAAATTATTATTAATTAATTTATTTATTTTTGGCTGCATCAGGTTTTCATTGCTGTGTGCGGGCTTTCTCTAGTTGCGGCGAGCAAGGGCTACTCTTCGTTGCGGTGCACAGGCTTCTCATTGCAGTGGCTTCTCTTGCTGCAGAGCACAGGCTCTAGGGCATGCGGGCTTCAACAGTTGTGGCTCACGGGCTTAGTTGCTCTGTGGCATGTGGGATCTTCCCGGACCAGGGCTCGAACCCGTGTCCCCTGCACTGGCAGGCAGATTCTCAACCCCTGCGCCACCAGGGAAGTCCTTTACCCACAAGTTTTAGCAGCAAGGCAGAATCATCTATTTCTTAATAAAGAGGTTATGCATGAGTGTGCCTAATATTACTTATGCTTATGGTAGGAGAGCTTTTCTCAAAGCAGTAATCTCATGTTCAGGAATTTGTTTATATTTTTCTTAAACATATAGCCATTCAAATTTTAGATTAAATTTAAATAATCTCAATTCCTATTCAATCCTAAAGATTTAAAGTGCACAACTAGTACAAATAAAGATCCAGGAAGCTCTAGTTCTTTTCACAAAGATAAACAAAGGGGACAGAAATGTGGTTCAGCATCACATAATGTTGCCACCACTCCAGAAAGAGAAGTGAAAGCACCTTTTCCTAGGTTTCTTGGCTATTTGCATGTGTCTCCCTCCCTCTCTTTGGTATAAGGTCCCTTGTCCATTTTTCTTTGTCCATTCTGAATATAAGCCAATTTTCACTTACATATGTTATAAATGTTTTCTCCCACTCTGCCTTTTTTCACTCTCTTAATGATGTCTTTTGATGAAGAGAAGTATTTTAGTCTGTTTCAATTTATCATTATTAGACATCTCCTTTATGACTAATGCTTTTTGTGCCCTGTTTAAGATTGGTTTTCCTTATTTCAAAGTCATAAAGATATTTTTCTATATTACCTTCTAGAAACCTGCATTAACTTTTTATCTGTAATCAGACTGGAATTGATATTTTCGAGTTAGGGGCCGAGTTGGGGGCCATGATTGTATGGATATATGGATATCCAGTTGACATGGAACCACTATAGTACATAACAACCTTCCTCACTGCTCTGCAGTACTACCTTTTGTCATAAAACAAGTATCCATAATAGATGTATGGGACTCTTTCTAGACCCTAAGCTTGTTCACCGGCCTATTTGTCCTTTCTCCAATAGCACATTGTCTTAATTGCTGTACCTTTATAATAAATCTTTAGCTGATTAACTCATCCTACTATTAATATCTGATCAAATGTGTCATCTCACTTGGTTCTTCTATTCTTTGCTCTTCTGTTTGAAGATTGTCTTGGCTATTCTTAGTCCTTTGCATTTTCATATACATTTTAGAAATAACTTGTTGACCTTCTTCTTTTCTCTAGATATACTTACTCCCTAGGTAAACTCGTCCAGTTTCATCACTTTGGATATCCACAATCTGTCAAACAATCCTCTGCATTTAACAATCATTAAAATAAATCCAGAATCTGATGACTATTACCAATCTGGTCCAAGTCACCACCCATCTCTCACTGGTTTATTAAAATAGCCGACTATTTTAATAAGCTTCCATCCTTGCCCCTTTAGTTGATTCTCCATGGTAGAGAGATCTTTTAAAATAAAATCTGGGTCTTCCCGGTGGCGCAGTGGTTAAGAATCCACCTGCCAACGTAGGGGACACGGGTTCGAGCCCTGGTCTGGGAAGATCCCACATGCCGCAGACCATTTAAGCCCGTGCGCCACAACTACTGAGACTGTGTTCTAGAGCCTGTGAGCCACAACTACTGAGTCCGCGAGCTGCAACTACTGAAGCCCGCGCGCCTAGGGCCCCTGCTCCGCAACAAGAGAAGCCACGGCAATGAGAAGCTTGCGCACCGCAACCAAGAGTAGCCCCCGCTCACTGCAACTAGAGAAAGCCCACACGCAGCAACAAAGACCCAATGCAGTCAAAAATAAACAAACAAACAAACAAATAAAAGATACAATAAAATCAAATCTGATAATGTTGCTCCTCTGGTCAAAACTCATCTCATTCAAGAGTAAATTCCAATGCTGTTAACAATGGCTTACACAGCTGGCCACACTATTGCTCTGCCCCAGCCATCCTGACCTCCCGGTGTGGGGAAGGGCCCCGCCTTAGGGCTTGTACTTGGTCAACTCCCTTCCTGGGAAGCTCTTCCCCAGTCTCTGCGTGGCTAATGCCTTCACCTCCTTCGAGTCTTTGCTCAAATGTCAACTTCTCCCTGAGGCCTTCCCTGACCACCATATTTAAAACTGCAAGTCACCCCTGAGACTAGATGAACACTCTAAACAAAATGCTTTACCTTTTAACAGGAACACAATAAGTATGACCCATAATAACTGATCAATTTAAAATGCAAAGTTTTGTTATTTTCACATGGCCAACTCTGTCTTCCTTGTGTTCGTTAAATATAAGACAGCCCTTATCATTAATCTCACATGATAACAGCCACAGAGTGGCAGACGCCGGCCTCTTCTGCGGGCCATCCATCTCATAGTTCTTTTCTTTCTAATTTGTAATTTTTAACGTGTGGAGAAAGGACTAGGTAAATCAAACGGTCTTTGCTTTAGTGGCATTTAACTAAACCCCGGTGCATACATGTGCAAGAAGAACTGGGAAGTTTCCTCCGAATCTTAAGAAGGTAGAGTGGAATTCCCTGGGTCCGGCGGTTAGGCGCCCGCTTTCGCTGCTGGGGGGCGCGGTCGGGGAACTAGGATCCTGCAAGCCTCGCAGGGCACCGCCTGCCCCCCGCCAGAAAAAGGTATTGTTTCCCTTATAGCAGTTTCACCAATTGTTACTTTTGAAATTTACTCTGATAGTATGAGATTTCTTCCTTCTCCTCACATCCAGTCACCAAGTTTCGTCAAAATCCCCCCCAGACCTCTCTCATGCCGACATGTCTGTCCCCACAGCCCTGACACTTACCTCAGCCTTAATTCTGACCCTTCTTATTTTTCATGGGGACTATCTGTCCTCCTCACTGTCCTCGGGCCCCCTAGTCATATCGTTGATCCTTGAACAATGCAGGGAGGGGTTGGGGTGTGGACTCTCTGTGCGATCAAAAGTCCCTCCTATAACTTGGTCGCCCACCGTATACCCGGTTCCTCCATACTGGCTGTTTCCATATCCCCGGATTCAACCAACCCTGCATCACATAGTGCTGTACTATTTACTGTTGAAAAAAATCCATTTGTAAGTGGACCCACGCAACTCAAACCCATGCTGTTCAAGGGTAAACTGTACTTAAAACCTTTCAGCTGTTTCTCCTTGCTTTCTCAATAAGGAAACGACTCATCAGGCTGTGCAAGACCTAATTGATCTAACTCTTCTGACCTCTCTAGTCTATGCTTTTGCATCTCTGCTCCAGTGATATTGAACTCCTTGCTTCTTCCTAAGAGAGTCAAGTTATTTTGTTTCCGTGTGGTGGCATATTTTTCCTCTCTGACTGAGGCCTCTTCTCAAGGAGGATAACTTCAAAGAGGGAGTTGAAAGGCCATTTTTCTCTTAGATTTCCTTGCCTCCTCTGTAGGTGAGGAACCCCTCACCTCTGTTCTCACAGCATCTTAAACATACTTGATGTGACACTACTAGCAGTGTGACATTGGGCAAGTCATTAACCTTCCTGCGCCTGTGTGCTTTTCTGTAATGCAAAGGTAATAGGGATGACCTTGTTGTGAGCATTAAATGAGTTAAGCCATATAACAATGCTAGGCACATGGTACACAGTCCATAAATATTAGCTACTACGACTGTCCAACAATATTATGTTCACTGACTTTCCATCTGCTGTCTGTATGTTGGCTGTTCAGTTAGGACAAAAACTGTACCAAGTTTAGCTACGCCTCCCCAAGGTCTAGAACACTCTCTGAAACATAGTAGGTGCTCAATATATATTTACAGAAAGAACAAAATAAAAAATAAACTCCTTTAGTGTACATAGCAAGGCAGGACTGAATCATTTATAGGCACAATCTAATATATGAATATAGCCTAAGCTGAGGCCAGAAAATGAAAAAGTGACAAAGTACTAAAGAAATTGAAATTGATAAAGTACTAAATATTCAACCTAACGGTTCTATAATTTTCTTTCATGGCCTTAAAAAACTGCAGTGGCCATTTAGGATTAGAAAATTATGACAGCCGTAGCATTTTCTTTCAGTGGGTTAAATGTAATCATCACTTAGTTAAACATATGTATCAGCAATTTAAAATTCTCCATTTGATGCACAAAGGTATCTTTTAATCATAATTTATTAAATCATAAAGTCAAAAAAGCAGTAACAGAAGTCTAAGTTCCTTCAGTAGCAGAAGTCTCAATGTCAACATACATACAAAAATGACCATATTTCCCAATGTTATATTAATTTGGATTTGTGGTTGTTTTCCTCATGTCTGACTCATTCCAATTTTGTGGAGAGCATCTGCTCTGAACTTACTTAAAATGTATTTGCTTCATTAAATTATTTTCTTTTCATGGAATGTTTTTCTTATTGGTTGGTGGCCAAAGATTTACCTTTTATGTTTTTTCCGTATTTTTTTAGTTTCCAGAGCAACACACTGAACTATACTTTAAATACCATAGAGCTTTCCTCAGGGAAGAGACACAAAAGAAAAGTTGGAGAAATTTCAGCATGTTTTAAAAACACATACACACATATCAGTTACAGAGAAACAAGACTCACAAAATGAAACTCCTCCAAATATTGTTTGCTAGAAATAGTATCATAACAAATTGTGTGCCCATATTTGTCACTCAGAAAAAGTCACTTCTAGAAAATATATTCTCTTCTTCACCCAAATGTTTAAACCTGATAAGTAAGATTGTTTCCTGGGAGATTTATTCTTTAACAATCAAGACAAGCTTTTCAGTAAGCTGAAAGTTAGCTACTTTTGCTAGTAGGAATAATGATCACCTAAAAACTGACAAATGACCTATTCTCCTTTTAACTTAGAGTAAGTTTTACTTTCTTATTGACCAAATAAAGGCAACTTAACCAAATCATCCTAGAACTTGAGTCAGTTTATGAGAAAAAGAGAGAGAGGAAAAAAAAAGGTAGGATTTGCATACAAGGAAAAAATTGTCAGTTAAATACTTAAAGATGACACCTGCAAATTTGTTTTTCCATCATTACATTTAAGACTTTAGGTCTACTAGTACTGGAAAAAAAAACTGCAATGCACCAAAAACCTTCTAATGCATGAAACAGCTTTAAAAATTATTCCAAACAAAAGAAGCTTGCTATATGATCGTAACATTAGAAAGATTAAGGAAAGCTGATGTTCTTTTTCATGTAGAACAGAATTGAGAGATATAATAAAATGGTTGTTTTTTTTTTTTTAAAGCCACTAAGTTTTGGGGGTGGTTTGTTATGCAGCAACAGATAACTGAAAGCAGTAAGGAACTCCAGGTGGCCTTAGTGGCAGTGAGCACAGACTTGGAAGTCAGAGGCAAATCAGTACTGCCTGATGCATGTCTGGGGGGGACACTGGTGGGCATAAAAAAGCACAGAGGAAGGCGGCATCAACGGCACAAGGAACAGTCACAGCAAGAGGACTGCAGGGCTGCAGGTGGTGACTCTGCCTGTATGTGTAGCATCCTGTACCCTTGAATGTGCCCGGAGAGATGGAAGTGAGGAGCTGAGGTCTTAACCTAAGTTAGATGAGTTAGGGTTAGTAATCTATTAGACTCGGGGGTCAAACTGTTAAAGTGACCTTACTTAAGGTCCACGAGTTGGTGGACAGCATTATTTACAATAGCCAAGATACAGAATAAATGTTCATGAGCCATAAAAAAAAGATCAAATCTTGCCATATGTGACAACATGGATGGACCTTGAAGGCATTATTATGCTAAGTGAAATATGACAAATACCGTATGATTTCACTCATGTCCAATATGAAAAACAAAAAACCAAAATAAATGAACAAATGAAATAAAAAACAGACATGTAGATATGGAGCACAGTGTAGTGGTTACCAGAGGGGAAGGGAGGGGAGGGCGAAATGTGTAAAGGGCATCAACTGTACGGTGACTAATGGAAACTAAATTTTTGGTGGTGAGCATGCTGTAGTGTAGACAGAAGTAGAAATATAATGTTGTACACATGAAACAGAAAATGTTATAAATCAACGTTATTTCAATTAAAAAAGAAATGAATTTTTAGTAGAAATGATTTATATTTATTATAGAAACATTACCAAAAAGAACAAAGTAGACATCTAAGACTCACCCCCAGTTCTACTGACCAGAAATAATCAGTGATAACGTCTGATAATCCAAACATCTTTCTGTACTATTAGTAGAGAAAGAAGAGTGACAGAAAAAGTATATACAAGTGGAATCTTAAAATATATGGGATTTAAAATAAAAATTCTAAATTACATTTTGCTTAAATTTAACAGACAATAAGTAAAACTGAAGGAATAAATAAAATCTTAAATGTTACAAATATCAGGGTCTACACTAATCCTTTAAGGATTATGAAAGGCTAGCGTTTCAACCCTAAATAGCACCTGTCTTTCTGCTATGAAAAATTAAATCTGCCCTGATGCTTCCTCCCACCTCCCCACCCCCACCAGATTCTCATTACCTATTTTTTTTAACCAAGACATATAACACATTCTCATATACGATATTAACGCTGTGGAAACTTTTAAAAGGCATGGAATGATTTTGATGAGTCTATGTTTAAAAATAAACATAAAGCCTCATACTGACAAATTTTACAAATGATCTTTTTAAGGCAGCATAGATGTGTACTGCTGCAAATGTGCTACTCGGCCAACATGACAAATGTGATATTTTGCTCTTTGCTAGACTTTGTTCACATACTAGCTGGAAATATGAAATGCATTTCCAAGTGAATTTCATGAAGCACAATAGAGAATGCTGTAATAAAATCCAAATATTCCTTCCACTACATTCTTTTCCTCTAATACTTCTGTAATTCAATCTGAAAAGACCAAGTTTGTCTAGAAAGATTACTTCTTTATAGGCCACTAATGTTGCTTATTGCTTAGCTTCGGACATTTTCTAGGTACTCAAACTGCCTTAAAAATCATCAAATCACTGAAAACCAAACTAAGGATATTGTACAATTTTTGTTTCCTTGTTTTAAAATGGTAACAATATTTAGCAGCTCAATTCTGTGACAGTTTCCTGACACTATTTCTCAAAAAAATCACCACCAGGTTTTCTATCTCATAACCTCTGCTGTAATGGTTTTCAAACCTGGTTGCACATTGCAATCACTCAGGTACCTTTAAAAAATAAGGATGTCCAGCCCCAGCCCAGATCCATTAAGTTAGAATCTTTGGGAATGGGCTCCGGGAAAGGTGTTTTAAAAGCTTTTAAACATAGTATAGGGTTTGGTAAGCTCTTATTTTAAATGAAGAATCTAAATCATCTCTATGAAAATAGATACTCAATTTATCGTGTGTTCAGTTATATTGAAAATAATTTTATTTAGATTTTTAAGAGGTGAAAGTTATCACTATCAATCATATTTCTCAAATTAAATGATGGCATCAGTTTTCAAGATCTGTAAAGCTATAGAACTGCTTTTTTGGTTCAAAACTGTAATTTTAAAGTACCCCATCATACAAAACTCCTTTTTAAAGGGTGAATGTTAGGAAATTTTGTCCCTTTATTGACAAGTTTTATGATTAGTTTGAGGGATTAAATGCTAGCAAAACGTTAGACTCTGACAAAACAATAATGAAACAAGAATCTGGCTAGGGGTAAAAGGAATAAATGGTCACTGATTTCAGAGCCCATTTGTAGGCTAAGATGCTTTTGTTTTTAAAAATTTTTTTGTTGTTTATCTCAGCTTCTAAACCTTTTTTTTTCTTGTTTATATTAGAAGTTCCATTTTATCTGATGAGTTTCCAAACATCTCTTTAAAAAAATTATTTTATTGAAGTTTAGTTGATATACAATGTTGTGTTGATTTCTACTGTACAGCAAAGTGATTCAATATACACATATATAATTCTTTTTCATATTCTCTTCCATTATGGTTTATCACAGGATACTGAATATAGTTTCCTGTTCTATACAGTCGGACCTTCTTGTTTTCCAGTCATCTTTAGTAAGAAATGTTCCATAATAACCCACTTCCTTTATCCCACTAGTATATGCTTGGGCTTTGGGCAGTACTCTTTCTCTTGTAGAAGCTGACTGATGATTCATTTTCTAATTTCCTCTTCTTAAACCATTCTTACGAAATCCTCCAAGATTCCTCAATCAAATAGGCTAACATTCTTCACGTTTTAAAAAAAAAAGTGTTAGACTAGCTGGCAATCTGATTGATGTTTCTGTGTGACTGCTGGGGTAGTACAGGAATATGGATAACTTTTAAAGTTAAATATAGTAAACTTACTTACTTTGCATTCTCAAGCTAGAAATCTCCACAGACATAATCTGCATATCTACTAGCTCATGTCTCATAATCATGTTCCTGAGGTGCTGCGAGGCTTTGAATGTCCTCCTGTAATGACCAAGTGAGCACAGCACGTGGAATGACCAGGGAGCAAGGGGACAACCTAGCAGGCCAAATAAATCCTGGCCATCAGTGGGTGACAGATGTCTCGGCCAGATCACCCCCACAGCAACACTGACCACACAGAAAACACACAACTAAATTTAATATTTTCCGTTTCCCTTCCCTTCTATAAGTGATGCTCAGGGTGCATAAGGAATCAGAGCTACACATTAGTATAAAACGTTAATATTAGGTGTTCTCTTCCATTGATAGGTTCAAACCCACCCCAGATTCTAGAACTAATGTCATCTCCTTTGTAATAGTGGGGAATTGCTCTCAAACACATAACCTAAAAGCTAAATTATTCTTGTGTAGGTAGTAGGGGAATTTCAAGCAATGTAACATTTTTTGACAGCGACATTTTTTTGTAAACGATCAAAATGGACAAGCACCATCATTAAGAACACAAAGCAGGGCTTCCCTGGTGGCGCAGTGGTTGGGAGTCTGCCTGCCAATGCGGGGGACACGGGTTCGAGCCCTGGTCTGGGAGGATCCCACGTGCCGCGGAGCGGCTGGGCCCGTGAGCCACAATTGCTGAGTCTGCGTGTCTGGAGCCTGTGCTCCGCAACAAGAGAGGCCGCGATGGTGAGAGGCCCGCGCACTGCGATGAAGAGTGGTCCCCACTTGCCGCAGCTAGAGAAGGCCCTCGCACAGAAACGAAGACTCAACACAGTCATAAATAAATAAATAAAAGACCGTGAATTTCTTTAAAAAAAAAAAAAAAAAAAACACAAAGCAGTGGTTGTTAAGAAAATTATTCTACATTTCAACATCAACACTATCTCTTAGGTCTGTCTTAATCTGGAAGTAGCTATGTGAAGGCACATTGATTTATACCGGTTTTTAGACACTGAATTACTTTTTATAGCAATATCCCATATACCAAATGGACAGACAAGGAAAATACAGTTATCTTAAAGTAAGTGGGAAAAAAAGAGAAAGCTCTTAAGTGGCCATCTATGTACTTACTTCTAGAACCTTGAAAATCCTTTGGATAAATAAGAAACTTGACATCTTCACTGGACTCATACCAGCTTTGAGGGGAAAAAAAAAAAAAGGGACTAGAAACAGCCTGCCTGGCGGTTTCACAGAGGTTCTGGCCTTCTGTTCACATATTCTTCATGACAGGTGCAGTTCCTTCCCTCCCTCCATCTGGGGCCTGGCTTAGCACTTAAACTGGCCTCTACACCAGCAAGAAGCATATGGGCTGGGACAGGGGCGATATCTGCTTTCTGATGGTATCTGCTCTGTGTTGTCTTAAGCTTGTCCCTTCAGTTACTGTAGATACCTTGGTCCTGACTCACTATATGTTAAGCATTTTTTTTTTTTTTTTTTGGCTGTGCCACACATCTTGCCCTGACCAGGGATTGAACCCGTGCCCTCGGCAGTGAAATTGCAAAGTCCTAACCACTGGACCACCAGGGAATTCCCTTAAGCATTTTTAAAATGTAATAGTTGCTATAAAGAAAACATCTGACGTACACTTCTAAGTCGGGGAGCATAAAGAAGTGAATCAGTCATCCAACTTCAAAGTAGAACACCACCAACGCCATTGTCCCAGCACCCCTTCCTCTGTCAGGGTACTCTCTGAGTTAACCCCATCCTAAAATTCGTGTTTATTATTCTCTCTTCTTTTTTGAAAAATATGTTCCATATATGTATATATCTCTAAATTATGTATTGTTTAGTTTTGCCTATGCTGGAGCCTTTAAAATGGTATCACACTAAATGCAATCATATCAGGCTGTTTTGTTTTTTTTTTTCAAAAAACACACTTTAATTTTCCTAATAGTCATCCATACTGATGCTTGTAAGTGGTATCTCATTCAGTTTTACTGCTGTGTAATATTCCATTATGTAAACAGACCAGCATTTATTCACCCATTCTCTTGTCCATGTAAATTAGTATTCTTGGTAGATTTTTGCTTTAAGACTTTCCTATAAATATCCTTGCAAATGTCTCCTGGTGCACGTGCCAAATTCTACCTAGTTGTGGAATTGCTGGGTTATAGGTTACGTGAATGATTAACACTATGAGTTAGGGCCAAATTGTTTTCCAAAGCAGCTACAGCATCTTACTCTGACTGGCACTGCAAAAAAGGATCCTGTTGTTCTACCCATCCTTGCCAACACTTGGTATTTTCAGACTTCTTAATTTTTGCAAGCTAGAAGGTGTGAAATGGAATTTCAATGTGGTCTTAATTTACATTTTCCTGAAAACTAATGAGTTTTGTGCATCTTTTTCCATGTCTAGTTGCCACTGGTTCATTTGTACATTCTTCTTTCAGACTGAGTATTTTCTTATTGATTTTAAAGAATTCTTACACCTTCTATCATACTTTGTTAGTTACATATGTTACGAAACTGTGCAATTTTTGCCCTCATTGGGCCACAATTCTAGTACTGGCTTATTCCATCATACCTTCCTTCCCTGCCCTCGAGCTACTGAGGAATTGAGAAAATAGCAGTATGAGTTTCTAAATGGAGTTTTAAAAATTCTATATCCTGAAAAGGATATTTAATATAATTAGATATTTCTTTTTAACATAGATTGGCAGACAAATTTATTGCCAATGTAGTGAAAATCAATTACCATTGCTGAGAATGTAAAATGAAACTCGATAGGGGTGGTGATACCTGAGTGTACTATTTGACAAAACTCACTGAAATTATTATATGTAAATTCTATCCCAAAAATGCTGATTTAAAATTAATAAAATAACAGGTGTAAATTATAACACAGGGAGGTGGTATAGCACATTGGTTAAGGTCTGGTTCTAGAACCAACCTGCCACTTAGCTCTGCCACTTAGCTCTGCCACTTAGTATGTTACCACCTTGGGCAAGTTATTTCATATCTTTAACCCTTGCACTTCTCATTGGCAAAGTGGGGATAACAGCAGTACCTATACTGTTATATTATAAATGTTACAGTTTTCACATTTGGGCAGGTAATCCACTGATAATTTATTTTTGAGTTTGCTGTGAAGTAAGGCTGTAGTCTCATTCTTTTTTCTGAGAGATAACCAAGTTGTCACAACACTATTTAATTATCCATCCCTGCCCACTGATTTTGAATACTACTTCTGCCATATCAGATTTCCTTATATGCCTCATTTAGTTTCTGGATTCTTGATTGTGTTTCCTTAAGTCTATTGTCAAACACTGCACCAATACAGTACTACACTGTCTCAATCACTACAACATTATAATTAATCTTGATATATAACAGGAGAAGTTTTCCTTCCCTGTTCTTTGCTGCTATCTTATTGATTCCTGAGCTTTTGTTCTTTCCTATGAACTATAGTCTATCAAGTTTCATGAAACAAAAACAAAAAAATCCTGTTGGAATTCCAGAGAATTCATAGATCTATTTGGGAAGAACTGATAATCATCAACTAATATTGATCCATTAATATGAGCTATCCATTTATATAGATCTTTTATCTTTCAATCACATTTTATAACTTTATAGGTTTTTTTCCCAGTGTTACAGTCTGTCTTTTAACAGAAAAATGTAATCTATTTACATTTATTGTCTCTATTGATATTTTTGAACCCATTTCTACTATCTTTTTTGGTCCATATGTCTCCCACACCTTGTCCCCTTTATTTTGGTCTTTTATATCCCTTTAGCCTCTTTTTTTCTCTGTTGGTGTGGAGACTATAGATTATATTTATACCCTTTTAAATTACTGTATCTCTGCACATGACAGAGACCATTCCATTCTCTCCTCACCTTTACTGAGAGTGAAAAGAAAAAGAGTAAAACTAGACAAAAAGGTGAGGAAAGCATAAAAGAGAGGAAAAGAGCCAGTGATGACATACTTTGAAGTGGGGGACCAAAACTGAATTCTTCAAAGGAAGAAACTGAACGCTTTCCTTCCTCGTGCAGTTCCTCCTCTCATCACATATTTAGATAGGCAGTGCCATTTTTAGCTTACAGGTTATATGATTTTCAGCATTTCCTTTATACTTCTCAGTCATTCAAGGTAATCAAGGTCTCTTTTTATTATAACTATTACTCTTAAAATGGTTTACCAGCTATGTTGAACTCATCTTACTTTTAGGTGAGTTATTTTAGTTAAAGCACTACAAGAATTTGTCACCAGCAAACATTTAAGGTAATTGGGTACAGAGTTACTGGAAGACAGTACATTTAATTTCTTTTAAAAAATTTATTTATTTATTTTTGAGGTAAAGTTGATGGATAATATTATGTAAGATTCAGGTGTACAACACAGTGATTTACGGTTTTCAAAGGTTATACCCACATTCACAATTATAAAATATTGGCTATATTCTCTGTTGTACAATATATCCTTGCAGTTTACTTATTTTATACATAGTTTGTATCTCTTAATCCCCTACCCATGGACAGTACAGTTAGTTTATTTCTTAAACTTAGAAAAGACCGATTGAAATAAAGTAGTATTTGCATCACATTTATTTACCATATAAAACAAAACAAGATGTAGCGTTTAGAAGTTCCTAAAAAATATTTAATCATAATAACAATGCATAAACTTTGTGGGGGGGGGAAAGTTTATTTCTAACTTGCATATTTGAAACTTTTACTTCGCAAGGAGAAGACCAGATATCCTTTCACAATATCTTTACACAAAGCTTTCAGGCCACGTTTCTCATATAGTTTTATTTAACACTTTAATATTTTTAGATTGTTTAAGATTTATATACTAGCAAGTCTCTTTTATATGGACCGAGAGGCATATCTTTAGAGAACACTTTGTCCTATACATTCATGATCCATTAAATACCTTAAAACCATTATCATTTATATTGGCAAAATTAGCCTAGGTTTACAAAGTGAAAAGTGAAAGGCCCCATATTTCAGAAAATCAGAAATAGAAACTAAGGTTGATAAAAATGAATGATTAAAAAATATAATGCAAATAAACAAACATCAAATGAACAACTGGGAAGTTTGTTCAGCAATAGTGACATTGGTCAGTGTTCCCATAGAAAACACAGGCACAAAGCAGTGAAGAACTAATCATGGCCGTAATGACACCCATCAGGCAAATATCACTAAGTTTGTTCTCTTCTATTCCCATATTCTTTAAGTCAGCACTCATGGATATCTACTGCTCGTTGTTCTTGACGGACTCTCAAATGTTAAAGAAAAATAATCAGTTGATCCATTTTTAATGTTTTATAGTTCTCAGCGTGTAAATCTTTCACCTCCTTGGTCAGGTTTTATTCCTAGGTATTTTTTTTTTTTTGGTGCGATTTTAAAAGGTACTGTTTTTTTACATTCCCTTTCTGACATTTCATTGTTAGTAAAACAAAACGCAACTGATTTCTGAATGTTAATCTTGTATCCTACTACTTTGCTGAATTCATTTATTAGATTTAGTAGTTTTTGTGTGGAGTCCTTAGAGTTTTATATATATAGTATCATGTCATCTGCATATAGTGACAATTTTACCTCTTCCCTTCCAATTAAAAAAAAAAAATTATTTATTTGGCTGCACCGGGTCTTAGTTGCGGCACGCAGGATCTAGTTCCCTGACCAGGGATGGAACCTGGGCCCCCTGCATTGGCAGCATGGAGCCCTAACCACCGGACCACCAGGGAAATCCCTTTTATTTGCTTTACTAGTCTGACTGCTGTGGCTAGGACTTCCAACACTATGTTGAATAGAAGTGGCGAGAGTGGGCATCCTTATCTTGTTCCATATTTTAGTGGGAAGGCTTTCGGCTTCTCACCATTGAGTATTTTTTGTTTTAATAAATTAATTTTATTTATTTATTTATTTTTGGCTGTGTTGGGTCTTCGTTGCTGCGTGCGGGCTTTCTCTAGTTGAGGCGAGCGGGGGCTACTCTTCGTCGCAGTGCGCGGGCTTCTCATTGCAGTGGCTTCTCTCGTTGTGGAGCACGGGCTCTAGGCGCGCGGGCTTCAGTAGTTGCGGCACACGGGCTCAGTAGTTGTGGCTCACGGGCTCTAGAGCACAGGCTCAGTAGTTGTGGCACACGAGCTTAGTTGCTCCGCGGCATGTGGGATCTTCCCGGACCAGGGATCGAACCCGTGTCCCCTGCATTGGCAGGTGGATTCTCAACCACCGCACCACCGGGGAAGCCCACCATTGAGTATTAATTATACTGGCTGTGGGTTTGTCATAAATGGCTTTTATTATGTTGAGATATGTTCTCTCTTATACCCACTTTGGTAAGAGTTTTTATCATGAATGGATGCTGAATTTTGTCAAGTGCTTTTTCTGCATCTATTGAGATGATCATGTGGTTTTTGACTTTTCTTTTGTTAATGTGGTACATTACATTGATTGATTTGCGTATGTTGAACCATCCTTGTGAACTTGGGATGAATCCCACTTGGTCATGGTATGTATTCTTTTTTATGTGTTATCGGATTCAGTTTGCTAATATTTTCTTGAGGATTTCTGAATCTATATTCATCAATGATATTGGCCTGTAATTTTCTTTTTCGGTGGTATTTTTGGTTTTGGTATCAGTGTGATGGTGTCTTCATAGAACAAAGTCAGTATATCCACTTCACAGTTTTGGTGAAAGCGCATCCCAAATTTTGGGAGCCATTAAGATTTATCACACTTTGACAATGAAAGAGTGTCACATTAGTAGAAGCTTTAGCATATAATTTATTCAGTGCTGTACATAATCACGCTGTTTTTTTAATGCCAAACAATGCTGTTTATTAATTATTCTTGATATTGTTGTAATACAAGGTTAATGTATTCATGTAAATATCTAAGTAGTTTTATTAAACACAAAATGCTTCAGAGTACTTCATCTACGATTCTCCATAGGAAGCATACAAGTAATATAATCAAGATCTTTAACTAGCTTTCTACTCTCCCTTTCATGCCTCCAGTGACGGAGAGCACACTGCACACATGGGACTGTCAGTCTCAATGTTGAACAACTCCAGGTGTTAGAAAGTTTTCCCTAACACTGAATAAAATTGTCTTTCCTATGACATCTACCTATTGCTCTAGCCTTGCATTTCACAGTTAAGATAGAAAAATCAGTATTCCTTCTCCCATGTGACAACTCAAATTATATTAAGACAGCTGTTTTGTTAGTTTTTTTCCCTACTTTTCTAATCCAATCCCTCAAATTATTCCTTGCCATATACTAGTTTTCCTCAAGATATATAAAAGAGATTGTTGTGTTCCCCTAAAAAAGATATGGTGACCTTATTTGGAGATTGGGTCTTTACAGAGGTAATCTAGTTAAAGTGAGGTAATTAGGGTGAGCTCTAATCAGTATGACTTGTATCCTTATAAAAATGGGAAATTTGGACACAGAGACAGGCACAAAGGGAGAATGCCAGGTGAAGATGAAAGCAGAGATCAGGGTGATGATTTACAAGCCAAGGAATGCAAAGAAGGCCAAAAAAACACCAGACTAGGAGAGAGACATGCAACAGGTTCTCCCTCACAGACTGCAGACGGAAGAACCCTGTTGACACAATACTTTTCTTTTGTTTAAGCTATCCAGTTGGTGGTACTTTGTTGTAGCAACCCTAGAAAACTAATACATTACTCAGAAATGTGACATGACAAAAGGTTAAGGAAATTTTCCACAGCCAAACTGCTTGGTTTTATTTATGGGTGAGAATAATTCCTTCCTAAAATGTACATATCATTATTGAAAATATTAATGCTCTCAGCAATGATATATTTGAATACATTCTGAAATTATACTCTGAATTTCTGGCCAGTACAAGTCTATTATGTACAGATTTTTCCTATGACTTTCGTTTTCACAATTTTTCTTTGGTAGCTCTGCTTTTGCAGAGTTGATGACACTGTTAATAGTAAAGAAAGCAACATACTTGTAACCTTTGGCTCTGTATTCAAATCCTAATCTAGGACCAGGAAAACTGTAACTTGTAAACCACGTTTCATTCGTAAATTTAGAAAAGAAGGACTGTAAGAGTGATAGGCAGAATATGTGATTATAAAAATTATTTTCAAAGTGTACTGTAACAGCGATTTTCATCAGTGTGGGGAAATTCTCTGTAAATACTGAAATAGAAATTAATTCTGAAATAAGTAATAAAAAATTATGACAGATTGATCAGCAACAGTATTTTATACAGAAAATTCTTAAGCGAGATCCTAAGATGTTTATGAATTTCCATATATTATTATGGCCTATAATTTCTCCCATGGAAGCAGCAAAGAGTAAACAACAAAGCCATTTTCAGATGGGGATGCTGAGCAGACTGTATCTGGTAGAGGACCACACCAAGAGAGCCTGGCAACACTTGGAGACACTTTTGGCTCTTAAACCTGTGCGGGTGCTACTGGCATCTTGTGAAGAGAGGCCGGGGATGCTGCTAAACCATGTACAAGGCACAGGACAGCCCCCATAAGAAGGAATTATCCAGTCCAAAATGTCGATAATGCTAGGTTAAGAAACCCTGACATATTTAAAGGATCTTCAAAGGAAATAAAAAACACTTTGAATATCGATATGAATAGCTGTATAATATTCTAACATTAGCTAGTCTGCTCTTCAAATAATCTTTAGCCATGGTTAAATAATTTCATTCCAACTGCTACTGTTGTCTCTGTCCACAGTATCTTAGTGAGTACGCCATCTCACCAGATTTTTAGTCATAGTGGTCTCTGTAATTCCAACATGACTGAAGCTGGTCAGTTTACTTCAGTAATAGAGGTAAATACGCTTAAACCCTTAACGGATAGTTTTGTAAAAATAAAGACACTTATAACAATAATTTTTATCTTTAACCTTTCATTTAACTTCAAAAAATGCTATGAAAGGGGTAGTTTAGGGCAAATGCATAACCAATGATATAGAAATAAGCTCATGTTCTGCTAACAGAGACTCAGCAGTAATCTTTTTCCATATGATGACTACAACAGTAATATCATATTTATTTAAGACATTTAAGTTACCCACTTATGCTATTATTATTGTAATGTACTATTTAAACATTTAAATCTATACTGAAAGAAGAGAATATAAAAATCTCTACCCTAAAAGGGTTAAAAAATCTAGTGCAAAAAGAAATAGCTAATATAGCAGCAGTGACAAAAAATGGACAAAAGCAAATTGTTTTTGAAATGAAGGTTAATAAAGGAATCTTGTTGGAAGTTTTGGCCTATGCAATGAAAACAAGACCCAATAGTTTAGGATGTGTTTTCTGTCTTAATGAAGCAAAAATGACCTCTTTCAGGACATTCACAACAAATTACATGTTTAAGATTTTTAACTTGTCCAATTTCCTTGAAAAATTCATTGCTCCTATTTTCCTTATTTCCCATGGTCTAATAGCAGTAAGTATCCTATTCTTAGACACAACTCATGAACATTTACATAATGGAGCTCATCAAAACTGGTAAATAAAGTTAAAATCTACCTTAACCTAATTGAAAGAAACAATTTTAGCCATCATTGAGATTTTACAACCATTTAAAAATATTTAAAGCACATATGAAGGAAGAAAAATATCACTAGTAAATTGTGACTGCACTCCAAGTTCCCAAGGATTTAAAAATTACTCAAGATCTTTTTCATTAATCCTGTCATAATCTTAACCAACACATACACGAAGGGTAGAAACAGGTTGCTTTTGTAACAATACATTTCAGAGATGATGCTGGCTTGGACTAAGGTAATGTAAGTAAAGGTGGTGAGAACTGGGTGGATGCTGGGTATATTTTGAAGGTAGAGTCAACAAGATTTACTGTAGTATTCAAGGCAGGGAACAAGAGAAAAAGAAGAATCAAGGATGATGCCAAGGTTTTTGGCTTGAACTACTGAAGGACTGAGTTGTCATTAATTGAGCTGGGGCAGGCTGCCACAGTCAGATCAAAAAGGAAATTCAGGAGTTCAGTTTTGGATATCTTAAGTTCAAGATGACTTCTAGATGTTTCCAAGTAGAGTTAAGTAAGCATTTAAAAATGTATATGATCATGAGTTCAGCAGAGGTCTGGGTTGCAGATATAAATTAGCAAGAGTCCTCATAGGCGTGTAGCTAGACGAGAAAAAAGGTTTGAGAACTAAGCCCCTGGACACGTCAATTTTAGTAATTCAGGGCATGTGGAGGAGTGTGGCAAGGGAGACTGGGCAGGGAGTGGCCAATGAGTTATGAAGAAAACAAAAAAAGCAAGGTTTCTGGGAAACCAAGTGAAGAAAGTACTACAAGGAGAGAATGAGCAATTGTATCAAAAGCTGCTGATAAGTCAGATGAGGACCAGTTTGGCCATGTGGAGGCCACTGCTGACCTACGGAAGGGTAATTTTAGTGGAGTGGTTGGTGGCAAAGCCTAAACGGTAGGGGTTCGCGAGTGACCCAAAGGAGAGGAAGTGGAGAAAGTGTATATAGACTATCTTTTGAGGAGATTTTTGCTTTAAAGAGAGGGAGAGAAATGGGTAAATGAGATGAAAAGTATAGTAGGCTGAAAGAGGTTTTTTTTTTTTTAAGATGGGAGCAACAATAGCATGTTTGCATGCTGACAAGAAAGATCTAGCAGAGAGGGAAAACAGACGAAGTTGGAAAGAAAGGGGAAAACTGCTGGAGTATGGTTTTTTAGGTATGTTAATTTAGACTCTAAAGATACCCATTAAATATAATGGAAGAGGATCAATTAAAGAAAGAAGACTGAGGTTTTACTAGTACTGCCAGATAATAAAATTATGGTAAAAGGAAAATTAAAATGTGTTTAAGATGTAAAAAGGGAAATGCAGATTTATGGAATTTAAAAGGAATTCTCCAAATTTATCTAATTCTATATGACAAAGTAGTGCTAATCAAATATCTGGAGTAAATACTTCATATTTAGAAGTGAAAAAGAAATCACAAAGTAAAAAATGAACAAGCTGAACTGTGAACTGCATTTAAACTATAAACTCTCTATATAAGTAAAAGTAAAATATCTAAAGAGAAGGACGGTTAGATTGAGAAACATACTTGCATCAGATAGGATTTAAGGCTAATTTCTTTATTATGTAAGGAGCTCAGACAAACAAGTAAATTATCAGCTAACCAAGAGATAAATGGGTAAAGTGCATAAAGATTATTTGCACAACATGTGATATAATTAGTAAATATTAGAACAAATATTAAGCCTTGCAAATAAGAAACAAAATGCAAAAAAACCAGTGAGATCTGTTATATTCATTAGGAAAGTATAAAAAAAATTAAAGCCTCCTAGTCTGGCTACACTGTCATAAAGACAGTACTCATACATTGTTGGTGGCAGTGAAAAATACTAATATCCTCCTGGACAGCAATTTGGAAATTGGTATCAATGGTCATAAAAATATTTATAGCCTTTGACTCAGAAATACTCCTCTTCGATATTTATCCTAAGGAAATACTAAAAAGTATATATAAATGATGTCCATTGCAGCACTAAAATTACATTGTAGCATTAACTATGATAATGATATTAGAAATGATCTAAAAGGAAAATTAAAAAATGGAAGAATGGCTATGAAAATTATGAATACTGGCCTAATCAAACAGAAGATATAAGATTTCAGAGCAACGTAGAAGATGCTTACCATATAACAACAGCAGTGTAAAAAATATTTTACTATGGGCTTCCCTGGTGGCGCAGTGGTTGAGAATCTGCCTGCCGATGCAGGGGACACGGGTTCGAGCCCTGGTCTGGGAAGATCCCACATGCCGCGGAGCAACAGGGCCCATGAGCCACAACTACTGAGCCTGCGCGTCTGGAGCCTGTGCTCCGCAACAAGAGAGGCCGCGACAGTGAGAGGCCCGCGCACCGCCATGAAGAGTGGCCCCCGCTCGCTGCAACTAGAGAAAGCCCTCGCAGAGAAACGAAGACCCAACACAGCCAAAAATAAATAAATTAATTTTTAAAAAATTTTTTACTATACTCTTAATTACAAGTATGTCACCTACACAAAGAGACAGAAAGAAAAATGTAAACTGAAAATAGATTAAACATTCAGTATGCTGGGACTATAGCGAAATACGTGCTTCCTTGTTCTAGTAACAACTACTAACAGTTACTGAATACTTACCATCTACCTGATGATGGAGAATGGACATTATTGTATGCGAGCACATTTAATCTTATGGGGTAGGCTACAGCCAATACTAAATGGCAGAGCTGATATTTGAATTCAGGCAATCAGTCTTTAGTCCTGATCTTCACCACGATCTATGTTGTATACACAAATTAAGAAAAGGTAGAAAAATGGGGTTTCCCTCAACCTCTAAGAATCATGTTTTAAAAGGTAAGGTTATGGGTATCACATATTGTATCACATATAATATCATTTGGTAGTCTCAGATTACTATCCCTTAATAATTGCTAACTAACCTTTCCATTTTGCCTGTAAAATTAAGGTAAGTTGATTTTAAACAGACTGGAAAAAAAATGAAAATCCTCTCATAGCATCACAGAATGCTACAGCTGTACAAAAGAGTTTGGAGGGTCTTCACTGGCAGTCCAGTGGTTAAGACTTGGCCTTCCGATGCAGGGATGCGGGTTCGATCGCAGCCAAAAAACCAAAACATAAAACATAAGCAATATTGTAACAAATTCAATAAAAACTTTAAAAATTGCCCATGTCAAAAAAATCTTAAAAAGATTTGAGATTACCAGATCCCTCTACCTCTACAGAGTAAGAAACGGAGGTCTACTATCAGTGACAGGTTGACTCAAGGTCATTCAGCTGGTTAATACAACCAAAGCTAGTTCTAAGTTCCAGGTTCCCAATGATAACAATAATGAGAATCATAGTCCAGTGATACTTCTTGCTATACCATCTTACTCCTCTCCCTCGTTAAAAAAAAAATCTATGTACATGTTACGTATTAAGTGCACAACAAATGCCAGGCACCACATTTGGTGTGTTTTAGTTAAACTAATTTAATCTTCACAACAGTTTTAAGGAGGTAAATATTATAACCATTTTAAGACAAGAACAATGAAGCTCAGGTTTAGTATGTTGCCCAGGACCATGCAACTATTAACTGGAATCCAGGTCTGATAACCAAGTCACTGCTCTTCCCAGAAATGGTCTGCCAGGGCTTGGGGAGAAAGTGCTCATGCACACAGGGAGCTCTGGTTAAAGAGGGTCCTTATGTTCCTTGCACGTGCCACCAGACGTTCATGTTGAGACAACTGTCTGATCTTTCTTCAGGCTCAGGACTAGCTGGCTGTTCCAGTAGATTAGAAAGAATGTAGCAAATCTATCTGCTGGTGTGAAAAAGGTTTCCAAGTTTGTGTAAACCCTGGGGGTTGATCCTTTGTGCTGTTATGTGTGATCACGGGAGTAGAAAACATTCAGTGCTTAGAGAGTAGGGGCAAAATATAATGATGCTTATATTCCCTGACAAGTGCGCTTTTTTAATATGCTAATTGTTCAAGGGCTCATGAAATACATTTCCAGACACTTGATAAATACATTCCCATGACCTTTTTTCCCTCATTATTTTGCTCCCTTTCTTTTGCCTCACACTTTCAATTCTGTAGGTTCTAGCATTGCGGGCTTTAATACTCTCTCTCCAGTTAGGGAACCCCTTAAGTGGTCTCCCCATCTTCAGAGTCTCTCCATTCACAACCATCTCACACAGGGAGAGAATCTTCTAAAGCAAGGCCATTGCTGCCTAATAATAGCTATCAATTCTTCATGAAATTCCTTGAAAACAGGCCCCAGCCTACCTTTCCAGCTTTCTCTCTCCTCAGTCTCTTCAGCCCTAGGTAACTAATCTGGGCTTTCCCTCCTCTGTTCTTTGGCTCACAGTGATCCCTTTATCTGGAATCCTCTCCTTTTTCATCTCTGGCTGTCGAATTTCGGTCTGTCCTTTAAGGCCCATCTCAAATGTAATCTCCCTTGCTTTTTCTGATTCTCCAACCAGATATATTCCCTTCCTTGTCTAAACTCTATTGCTCTGGGTGTAACTCTTAGAAGACTTGACCTGTACTGAAGGTATCAGTGTATTCCAACTGGCAGTTCCATTAAGATCAGTTATGTGTTAATAACCTTTGTGTTCTAGATAGCACCTAGAAAAGACACTCATACTCATAGTTAATGATCAAAAACAAAACTCTGATTTTGAGTAATGAAAACTAAAAGTGCTTCACAATTTTCTGTCAGTTAAAGAACTGGTTAAAGGAACCCAGAGAATTAAAAAAAAAAAAAAAAAAAAGTCTTAATGGGATACTTGATTTCTTTCCTAGGTGCTGACACAACAATTGATAGACATCTTCTAGGTCGGGAACGGTATGTCTGTGTGATGAAACTGTAGACTCAAAGAAGGCCCCAAAAGGCTAAAAAATAGAAAAATCTTAAGATATCTTTGCTATGCTTTCATTTCTTGAGTTTTAGTTTTGTACAGATGAACACGGGACACTCTGAAGCTTTAAAGCTAAAAACTATACCGAGGAAGAAAAAACTGATTAAGACAATCAAATGACACATTTTGAATACTACTGTAAATCAGGTTAAACGGGGC